>NC_044310.1:9420894-10073601 GCF_007474595.2 Lynx canadensis | reverse complement strand
TCTGGACTTGTTTCCATTTTTAGGGGGAGAGTGCTCAATGTTTCAACAATAAATATGCTCTCAAGCACTAAATTTTCGCAGATGCTCTATAACAGATTGATAAAATTTCCTCTATTCCTAGTTTTATAAAATTTTTTATCATGAATCGGTGTTAAATTTTGTCAAATGTTTTTTCTCCAGCTAGTAAAAGTAATATTACATATAATATATATATATAATGACGTTATATATGCTACATAAATGTGTTAATATCATGAATTTTATTAATTGATTTTCATTTTTTTCATGTTTATTTATTTTAAGGGAGAGAGAAAGAGAGAGAGCACAAGCAGGGGAGGGCAGAGAGAGAGAGAGAGAGAATCCCAAGCAGGCTCTGCACTGTCAGCACAGAGCCTGACTCTGGGCTCAAACCCATGAACCTTGAGATCATGACCTGAGCTGAAATCAAGAGTCCGACGCTTAACCAACTGAGCCACCCAGGCACCCCTGATTTCTGTTTGTTAAGTAAATTTTGCATTCCTGGAAAAAAACCCGGCCAGTCATAATACCTTATCCTTTTTTCATATATTGATCTGAAATTTTCTTCTTTTGTAATGTTTTTGTCCAATTGTGATTTTTCTCTTATTTGTCTGTGTGCTTAAAATGTGTTTTGCAAGTTTCCTGAAGCCTAGACTCATGTCTCTTTGGATCATCTTTTTATCTTACATGCTAAGAATGTAGTAACAGGCTGTTGAATGAACGAATGGATTGATGAGTGAATACAGAAATTATTTCTGGTCATAATATGTGAAAAGTGCTTTATAAGTATTAAAGCGTAAGGCATACACAAATATGGGTTTAGTAGTAATAGTAGAATTAGGACTATATTGGTCTTTTTATAGGGCTCAGGGTATGAGTAATCAATGCTACTGTCATAAATGAATTCAGAATTAGGAGGCCTTTCCAGGTGGACTCTGGGAAGACCCTATTATATTCTTTCTTCTACCTAAAGGGCCTTTTAATGTTCTGTCACTTCTCTGAAGCCAATAAAAACTCAGGGCCTTACTATTTACTCTTACAGATGTTCAAGACTCTCTCTTTCCTACTGCGGAAAAAATGCTAGTGATCTGATTCTGTGCCTAATTGCACATAACCATGTACCTCTACAGACATATAAAAATCCCTTTCACAGCCAGGGATGTTACAGATGCAACACTGAAGACCAACAAGATTTTCAGGGATGTATAAAAATGTCTAAGATACGAAAATACGTTGCGGCTTCAGCATATAGAGGTAACTGCCAAAGAGAAATAAACAAATACTTAAGCATCTATGGAATGCCACACTACCCATTTTCACTCAATGTTTAATTTTGCCTTCAAAATTTTCATTACATTTGGAAGTAATTTATGTTTAGGGTTTTTTTTTTTTCCACGTTAGAGGACTTCCTGTGTATATATGATCCCCTAAGAGAACACTGCTCATCTTAAATCAGATGAATTCTAGTAATCAACTGATTTCAAGAGCTTCAAAAGTAAAAACTCTTACAAGATTTATACATTTAATATACATTAATATTATGACATTTAATATACGATCTAGTCACTGGTCAGAATGTTTAGTGTGGTGTGGTGTGGGCTTCGGAAGTAAGAGTGCTTCCTGTCAACATGTTCTTCAACGGGGGGAAATGGTAGACAGCTTCCTTGGGTCTATTTTCTTTCAGAAATGATGGGATTTCCCTTTGCTTACAGTGATCGGGTATTTGGTACTATTATTTTAGTAGTAGGGCGCCTCGGTGGCTCAGTCGGTTAAGCATCTGACTTCGGCTCAGGTCATGATCTCGCAGTCCGTGAGTTCAAGCCCTACATTGGGTTCTGTGTGCTGACAGCTCAGAGCCTGGAGCCTGCTTCTGATTCTGTGTCTCCTTCTCTCTCTGCCTGTTCCTCCACCCTGACCTTTCTCTCTCTCAAAGATAAACATTTTAAAAAAATTTTTTGGAAGTAAAATATCATAGGGGCACCTGAGTGGCTCAGTTGGTTAAGCATCCAACTCTGGATTTCAGCTGAGGTCATGATCTCATGGTTTGTGAGTTCAAGCCCCGTGTTGGGGTCTGTGCTGACATCATGGAGCCTGCTTGGGATTCTCTTTCTCTCTCCCTCTCTCTCTCTCTCTCTCTCTCTCTGTCCCTTTCCCATTCCTCTCAAAGTAAATTAAAAAGAAGAAGAAGAAGATCAAAAATTTCCAAAGAGAGGAAGGAGTTTTTCCATTCTTCAGGTCCCTTCTGGGTACTGGTGAGATGGTTAAGAACACGGTAATTTACCTGCCAGAGAGCCCGGATGCTGATGTGTAGGGATGGCGTGGGGCTTTCTCGCACGCAACTTTAGGGTTCATCACACCAAGCCGCTGCCTGGATGAGGGACCGGGCCAGGTTCGGGTCCACTTCTACATTCCTCTTTTGCAAACAGATTTACGCATCTGCTAATCCAAACCAGACTGCCCGAACCTGTCCCTTGCAGTGGACCACAGACGCCCCGGCCTGAGAGACATATTTACATATGCAAAAGTCACCTGGCGCTGGAGGGCATCAGAAGGGCATGAGAAGCTGCTACCTTTAGGCAGGTGGCTAAACCTGGCAGAGGGTCAGGACTTCCAGCAACTCGACCAGGAGGTGAATTGCGGGGCCAGCTTCCGGACACGCTGGCACAGAATCTGGGAGGAGGGACAGAAAAATCTGTGTTCTTAGCACCTTTGCCGGGTGGCTCTGTGTAGCTGGTCCTGGTGAAGCCCTGTTCTAGACCCAGCCTGCTCCATTTCCACACCGTGGACACTCGGGCTGGATGATTCTTTGATGTGGGAGCTCTTCTGGGCGTTGTAGGATGTTTAGTGGCTCCCCAGGATCCTACCCACGTGCTGCCAATAGCATCCTGTGCCCCCTCCAACCCCACAGTATGACAACAAAAATATCTACAGATATTGCCACAGGTACCCAGGGGAACATCCCCTCCTCCCCCCCCCCCGCCCCGCCCCCGGCAACCACTGTTCTAGACCATTCTATGTCACTAAAGATGATGATGACAATCACGAAGGAACCAGGCTCTGTGCCAAGCCCTTCACCTGTCTTGTTTAATCCCCACGGTACTACCAGTAGGCATTATTTCCATCACGGCTTTAGAAGGTTTGGAGCAGACTCAGAGAATCTAAAATGCTTTTCTCAGGGTCACGGGCCATCAGTGGCCACAGCATGAATCCACAGCTGTTGGGCTCCAAAGTGAATACTGGGGTCACCTTGACCCAGAGGCGCAACGTGCCTTATCCTTGACTGCAGGTTCTGCCAGCGCCCGTGCGTGTTCACGATTTGACAACTCCTCACGGCTCTTACGTGTCTCCTCCACCAGGTCTATATGCTTTAGGCTGGCAGGCTGGCCTTCCTCCTGCACCCCTGATCTCCTGTTATGTTCTGACCTTAGACGAGTCTCCTCTCCGACCCTAAGTGCGCCCCGTTCACTCCCACTCTGGGGCTGCTTCTTTCTCAAACTCAAAGGTCTGCAGGGGTCTCGAAGGCAAAAACCAAAAAACCAAGTGGGCTTAGTGCAAGATGGTAAAGGGCAACCAACCTCGCAGCCTCATCTGGGGAGAAGAGCAGGCGGGGACTGTGGCAACTTAGAGGGTCCCTGCCTCTCCACCTTGCCCCACAGGAATCTTCGTGAGCTGAGATTCTCTGGAGTTCTGCAGTTGTCAAGAAAATCCGGACACTGTAATGATACGCACAACATCAATTTTTCAATTTTGGTAGGTGGGGGCACCCGGTTAAGCATCCAACTCTTGATTTCTGCTCGGGTCATGATCTCACGGTTTGTGGGTGCGGGCCCCACATCGGGCTCTGTGCTGTCAGTGAGAAGCCTGCTTGGGATTCTCTCTCCTTCTCTGCGTTCCTCCCCCACTCATGCTGCCTCTGTCTCTCTCAAAATAAATAAATCAACTAAAAAAAAATTTTTTTGGTAGGTCATTCAAGTTAAAAAAAAAAAAACACACACACACACCTGTGGCCTACTTGTGGGTTGAATCCGTGCTTCTACTTTGAGACCCCCGCCCTAATCTCTCTTCTGAGACTTTTCTGCATTTACCGGAGTCCTTCCCAGCCTCCCAGGCTGAGCCCAGAGCTCACAAGCATGCATCCCTCCTGGGTCACTCCGGACCCCTCTCCGGCATCCAGCATCCCTGGTACCCCACGCCCCGACCCCCAGCCCTGTTATGTGGTTGGATCTGTCCTCCTCTCATCTCCCTCAGACTAATGCAAGTTGCCAGAGGGATACGGCTGAGCCTTATGTTTTCTTTTGAATCCCTTACAGCACAGCGTGAGGCTCACTACATAAAATGCACTGGTAAATATATGTTCAATTGAATCCAAATCCTTCCTCGGAGTCAACCCTGTTGTGTTGGGACATAAGCCTGTTTCTTCTCCTTAGTCCTTCGCGGGCTACACAGTGGATGTGCATATAGAACTTTTGATGCACTTAAAATCCATAATCTGGTCATTCCTTAGCTTTCTTTATCTCTCACCCAAAAGCTCCAGATATTCTGAGGAAATTGTATGAGACCCTGCACCCTGATTTTCTCGGCTTTCGTTGTTCAAACACTAGATCCCTACGCACACATGTCATTTCATTGCTTCCTGTGCATTCCCCGACTTAGAAAAGGGGAAAGAAAATACATATTGTTCCACTTTTCTCCTTCTTTTCAAACGAAAGCGATGGATTTCAGAGATGCATAAAACTAAGATCTTTTTGTTGATTGTGGCTTGGATGCAGAGAGATGGCCAACATTCGAATACCCAAATCTTCAACCAACTGTCAACAGCCACTTAGATTATCCTCACTGGGGAACATTCCAGGCAAATGCAAATTTATTTATAAATAGGGCTTTGGCTTAAAATCCCTATGGTCTCTGCTAGGTGTGAGCTACAAGCAGTTTAATTTTTAACTTTTCTTGTTAAAAAGTCATATGTGCTGGGGTGCTCAGTCGGTTGACCATCCAGCCCTTGACTTCCCCTCTGGTCATAATCTCACAATTGGCGGGATAGAGCCTTGCGTTGGGCTCTGGGTTGACAGCATGGAGCCTGCATGGGACTCTCTCCCTCTCTCTCTCCCTCTCTCTCTCTCTGCCCCTCCCTGCTATCTCTCTCTCTTTCTCTCTCTTAAACTTAAAAAAAAAAAGGTAGTATGTGCTCACGCTAGAAGCTTTAGAATATACAGATATTCAAAGGGAAAATAAAAATCATCTATAATCTGACTACTGGAGAACTGGTTTTTTTAGACACACACACACACATGCACACACATATGTACTATAGGCATAATGTATTCTATATATGGTATATATTCAGACATAATTTTTTATACAAATGGCATAATTTTATACATACGCTTTCAACAACTGCTGAACAGTCAGAACTGTGTGGCTGTAAGTAACAGAAACCAACTCTGGCTAATATGACAAAAAGGAACGCATTGGAAAGATACCAAGAAGGCTCAAGGATTCAAATACTGATTTGAACAATCAGGCCTTGAGAGGCTGGAGTCAGGTGAATCTTGAAACCTAGGTTCAGAGTGTTTCCATTGGGAAGACCCAGTTGTAATCATTTCCTGGCATTACAGCATTCCACCCCAGATCTGAATTTTGGGGAGAGGAGTCCAACTGGTCTAACTGTAGCACATGTTTGGACCGCTGGTATAGCTGTTCAGGTTGTACACTGCATAACCCGTGGGAGCGTGTTTACATTGTAGCCTAGGGTTGTGCAACGTCCAGTCACAACAACCTACAGAATGGCTTTACACATAGATAGATGCCCATCCTGAATGACCGCTCCTTTCCCAAGTCCCTGGGATGAGAGCAGGGAAGTTCTCCGAAGCAAAGGTGCCACCGATAAAAGGGAGAAGAAATGCAAGGCGGACAAAAACAAATGAGGTCCACTACATCTTTTTTCCTGAACTTATATCAAAAGCACCTTGGATGTAATTTAACATTCTCCCTTAGCAGTTTTTTTTTTTGGGGGGGGGCGTGTAATGGTCTGTGATATGGCTATACCATACTTTATTTAGTATGATTAGACATTGTGTCTCTTTCGATCATGGCTTACTCCCGCCACCTAGGATAGTCCCTAGCACAGACTAGATGCCTAGTAAATATTTGTTGGATTACTGTGTGCTCAAATTGTTCGCCATTATACAGTGCTACAATGGACAGCCCACAGGTCAATCTTAGTACACATCCACAATGATGTCTCACGGGGTGACCAACTTGCCTTGGTTCGCCTCCTGCTTTTGGAAGATCCCATGTCCCGGCACCACCTCAGTCCCGGGCAAAGGGAGTCATCCCATAAAGGATTCTGCCGCTCAGTTCCCATGTGGGGTTCCTTCCCCCACGCCCTTAAGCAACTCTGTAACTCCAGCTGGGTGTCTTCGAATTCAACTCCATTCTGACGTCATCTACCTGGAGATAGCAGATCCCACAGGTGAAGACCTCAGTCCCACAAGACAGTCTGTCACCACCCTTCAGATGCCAGCCACGAATCCAGGCTGTCCCCCGTGCTTCTGACCAGACTGGCCATAGATTCTAGGTTCTAACCACCCCCTCCCTGGGTTTGATGAATCTGCTAGAGCGGCTCACAGAACTCAGAGAAACACTTCAATTGCTACATCGCCGGTTTATTAGGAGAGGTTCTAGCTCAGGAACAGATGGAACCTCCACGACCTGTCCAGGTGTGTGTCACTCGCTAGGAACCCCATGTTCACTCACCCCGAAGCTCTCCAAATCTTGTCCTTTTGGGTTTTTTACGGAGGCTTCATTACACAGGCAGGATTGATTCAATCATTGCTCAGTGACTATTGAGTTGACCTCCAGACCCTCTCCCTCCAGGGGGTTGGGGGGGATGGGACTGGAAGTCCTAACCCTCCAATCCTGGGAGTGGTTTCCCTGGCAACCAGCCCCCCCCCCTCAAAAGGTGCATTCCAAAAGTCACCCCATTAACATAATAAGACACATCCTTGTTGCTTTCATTGCAGGAAATTCCACGGGTTTTAGGAGCTCAGGACCAGAAACTGGGAGGATGATCAAATGTATATTTCTTATTATAAATCACAATATCATACCCTACAATCTAAGTAAGTCTTCTCTGATCTGAGCCCTAGAGCATGGCTGATGGTGCTGGGGGAGGAATTTTCTAAAAATCAGAAAATTCACCCGCGGGGAGAAGAGTAGCCTGCCCGAAGCTCTGAGTCTCTACTCCAAACCGTCCCCTCTGAGCCTCCTTCCCTGTGCCCCCCACTCTTCTTCTGTCATGCCTTCCCAGGGGGGCAGTCGCATGGGAGTGATGAGAAAGAACCTCAAGGCAAAGGCAGGACAAGGGCAGCGGGGGTGGGGAGGGGGGGGAGGTATTGGCTCCAGACTGAGGTTATGAGTCACCCTTTAGTGGATCTCCCCGCAAGTTCCCCTCTGTAATTGAATGACCCAACGTGTCACTGGAGAACATTTTAGAGCCAAAGCATTTCTTCCTCCTCCCTGGGCATAGACCAAGGTCAGCATGCCCCTGGTGCCCCTCTGCGGACAGCGATAAGCCATGCGTGGCAGGACGCATCCAGGAAGTCACCCTGGGGAGGCTCACCTTGGGGCCAGGCTCCACCTGGAGGACAACCCTGTGATGCATTGCCACGTCTCAAGAATGCACAGTAGCAACCTTCTAGTGCCCAGTGACAAGTACCACTTTGCTCATGCATGTTCCTTCTGAAAATCCACCTTCTCTATTTATCAAAATAACACCTGCATGGAGTTTTTAAGGGCCGAACGGTGCCACAAGGCTTGTAACGGACATTAGCAGCCTCCCGCCCCTCTCCCCTGTTGAAAACCAGACAGCAGGTCCCAAATGGGGCCACTTATGCTAAGCCCCTCATCACCAAACTGAGACTTAAACTTCATTATAGTTTCTGCTCTCCCAGAAATGGAATCTTAAACCAATCCATCAGCAATGGTCTCAACAGCACTGGTTAAGTATCTGCCTGATAGATCCCGCCTTCCCCTCAAGGAGAGTAACCTTGCCACAGATTCCTCATTCCCGAATCCTCTTTGCCTGAGACGACCCCTGCTTGCTCTCTGCACCACTGTTCACTGCTGCCATCGCCACGTTACGAATAGCATGTTTATTCTTCCACTTGTTGGCTTGGCAAAGGTGTTAGGTGTTACCTAACACAGTGATGCTCAAAAGGTGGTCCTGGGCCACCAGCAGAGGCAGCGGCACCTGGGAACTTCCCAGAAATGCAGATTCGTGGGTCCCGCCCAGACCTGCTGAATCAGAACCTCTAGGGGACAAGGGGCCATCCATCTGGGTTCCAACAAGCCCACCAGGTAATGCTCATGCAGCTAGAGTTTGATCACCCCTGGTTTATGTCTGCATGCTACAGATAGAAGCCAAACTGTCCCGTTTTTCCTTAACCTGGTACAAGTTTCGCCAGCTTAAGAGTCCTGACCAACAGGGATGCTATTAACTTTTTCTTCCCTGCATTGGCCTCTTGCAAAGTAGACTCACTTAGCACTCACTGGCTGTTTCCTTCCAGAAGGGTCTCATCTTTGGTAAGATGACCTCCCTAGTTAAATAACATGCCTTTCTCCTCCCACTCTCCAGCCACCTTTCCTGTTTTATTTCCCCCCCCATAGCACTCATCACAATCTGACATACTATACATTTTAATTCTTCCTTCCTTCCTTCCTTCCTTCCTTCCTTCCTTCCTTCCTTCCTTCCTTCCTTCCCCTCTCTCTCCCTCTCTCTCTCTCTTCCTCTTTTTGAGTTCTATACTGTCTCCATTGGATTGGAAGTCGCTCGAAGGCATGGATTTTTGTTTTGTGTTGTTTTCTGCTGGATCCCCAATACCTACCAGCACCACTCCCTAGAAATGTAACGTGAACCACATACACAATTTAAAACTTTCTAGTAGCCACATTAGAAATCTAAAAAGAAACAGGTGGGGTTAATTGTAATAGCATTTTTAATTTGTAAGAACGTACTCAAAATATGATCTCGACTTGTAACCGACATGCAAAATCAGTGAGATATTTTACATTTTTTTTCCCATGCTGTGACTTCAGAGTCTGATGTTTTTTTTCTAATGCTAGCACAACTCAGTGAGGACTAGTCACACTGCAAGTATTCAGTAGCCATGTGTAGCTGAGGGCTGCTATCTTAGCACAGACCTGGGTAGGACTAGGGTCATAGTGTCTTTCAGTAAATAGTGATGAAAGATGGAAGTAACAAGTGAATAAATGAACAAACGCTGCCTCTCTGGAGGTTAGAATGCCCATAATATGCAGGGTGACATCAGGAATGTGATCCCACTGGCTTCAGTTGAAGGACAAATGTTCTGGCTGACAGGCCCAGAAGGACGGGTTCTGGTTTTAGATCTATCATTTAGCAAGGGAGAGAATCTCTGAGTCGGAGCAAACTCACACACTGGTTCTGATGTAACCACAGCCACAGTGGTTAAGGTACGGAGCTTTTAAAAAACAAAATGGCGCCCCAATTCCTTTGCATGAAAATGTTGTAATGTATTTTTAATTGGATGAGTTCTCTGAAGGAGATGAAACGGAAGTGGCTGCCTGCCAGTGTTAAGTGTCTCAAAATGGGTCTCAAAATCAATTAAAGTTAAAACTAATTAGCAGAGGAATTAATTGAAAGGGAGATTAAAAAAAAAAATTTCCATTGGTTTCCCAACTATTTTATGAACAAAATCTAGTTTGTGGTTCCAAGGTGAATCAATAAAAATCAAACATGGCTCTCAAAAGTAGGGTTGCTAGGATTGCAACGATGATCCTTTTTGAGGGCAGCTCGTTAATGGTTCCGAGGTTTTAAAAGCATGGCATCTACACAAACAGCATGGTGCCACACGGAGCCGGGAAACCCTGGAGTCAGCGAGACTCAGAGGATTGTCACAGAGATCCATCACCCACATCTGCATTGGCTGACCTTCATATCAATAGCTCTTAACCAAGGAAAAATTATCTTTCATTCCTGCAATCAAGCACTTCAGTGCAAAGCAATTTCCATTTATTTGTGCCAATTTTCCTAAATTGCTCAAGTGTGGCAGAGAAATGTATGGAGTGGACTCAAATAGTCTTTCTGATCTTTTTCCTCGACATTCTCTCCTCCCCCAAGCCCCGCCACCGAGGCTGTTGCAAATTTCTGGGTTTGACTTCCACTGGGGGGCACACGCCAGGTGCCAGCCAGGGACTAAGGTGGCTAACGGACAGGAGTTCATCAAAAACCACTCTGACAAGGGCCACTGCAGCAATCCAGATTTCTCCCCGGTCTGCCCTCATCCCTTAGGTTTCCTGGAAGTGCCTTCTCCTTTCTCATCTCTTCAGGAACCCGCTTCCTCTGCCAACCTCCCTCCACCCTGGTGCTCCTCACCATCTTTTATGTTGTTCCCACGGCAGGTGCTCCGGGGGGGAGGGTGGGGGCCCTTCCCGTGTGCTATGGGGAGAAGTGCCTTATGTGAATTACCCTACAGCATTCATTTATCGAGGGCCTACCATGTGCAAGGTATTGCTCTAGGCACCGAGGACGCAGCAGTGAGCAGAACAGACAAAAATCCCTGCCTTCGTGGAGCTTACACGCTAGAGAGGAAGGGAGAGGAAGGCAGTAAACGCACGGAGTAAATGAGTATAACACGCAGGCTGTTGGGGGAAGTGGTCAGTGCCAGGAGAACAAGGCAGGACAAAGGCACAGAGAGCGTTAGCTGGGGCAGGTGGCTGGGTTGAAAGTCTAGACAGCAGCTAGGAGAGGCCTTCTGGGGAGGTGACAGGTGGGTCAAGACCTGAAGTGAGCAATTAGCCATGTCAGTGACCGAGGGCAGAGTAATCCAGGTAAAGGGAACCGCCTTTACCAAGGTCCTGAGACAGGAGCACCCGCGTGTGTTTGCGGAACAGCAAAGAGGCCTATGCTGCTGGAAAGGCGTGAAAGGAGTGTGCGGGGGACCTGAGGACATAGGGAGGTCGCGGGGACACGGACTTGTGAACCGAGAGCCACAGCAGTACTCAGAGCCAGGAAGCAGCACAACCTGACTTCCGATTCCACAGAGCCAAGGTCCGCGTCATGAAGAACACAGCCAGGAGGGTCGAGTGCAGGGGGATACTGAGTTTGATCGTTAAAACAACCCTGTGAGATCACTGTCATCACCACACCCCCCCAATTTTATAGATGAGTATCGTAAAGGAGAATTTTTCTTTAAGAAGAGCCAGGACTGGCATGCAGATACAAAATGCGCATATGATAAAAATGCTAATTTTACTCCTAAGGAGGGAACCAAGCAAATGTTACAATTCATTCAAAGGAAGAGTCAAAGACACTTTTGTAGCTCCAGAAGGATGGAATGAATGACAAACGGGGGCTAACTCACTCTGCCACGGGCCCAGAGGCGTGGGTGGGATCTCAACAGGACAGAACATGATTTGCATGTCTACAGACAGAAGTGATTTGCAACGCTCTCCCTTGTCCACAACTTACACGAAATCGGAATCAGATGACTTGGACAACGCATCACTTGGGACTGAAATGCCCCCCCCCCCTTTTTTTTTTAACAGAAGAAAAACAGTTTGAGGCTTAAGAAACCTGCTTGAGGTCACTCAGTAACAGCTAAAGCTGGAGTCTGAACCCAGGTTTTTCTGATTCCACAGTCGGTGCCCGCCTCAACCCCTTGCATTTGCCAGTGATTTAGGAAAAGCAGGGGCCTGCGAAAATGTTTTCAGAGATTTGGAGAGCGGTGAAACTTGGTCATGCAAAGCTCGGCTCCAAAGAGCTGCAGAGTTTAATATCCAGGTCAACAAATATCTCCCAAATGTCCGTCCTGTGCAATGCATCTTTGAGGGACCCAGGAGGGACCCAAAGATAAATAAGAAATAGCTTCTAATGAGCCAGTAATTTAATGATGCGGAAAGTGACCCCCGCACAGTGGGGGCGCTCAGGGTGCAGGGAGAGCATTAATCTAGCACACTGAAGGAAGACCTGTCGCCTTGCTCCCCTGGTCCGTGTTTTCCTGACTACACATTCAGTAACAAGCGGTGGGAAACATCTGGCCATGGAAATCTGTCCGCTGTCACACAAACGTCCGCAGAAAACTTCCGCAGAAAACTAGGGAAATTCACAGTGAAGCATGGTCAAAGGGCTGCTCCAAGTGGCCGGATAAGGAAGGTAGACACCCTTAATGTTCGCATTAATGTTCCAAACCGAGAGGTGCTTTGTTGACTGCCATAAAAAGTGAGGGGTCTAAGGATAGCTTATGGGAAGGAGCAGAGACCGCATTTTTAGAGAAAAGCTGTTGCTGCTATATTGTGGTTAATTTTATGTGTCAACCTGACTAGGCCACAAATGGCGTAGATATCTGGTCAGTCATTATTCTGGATATTTCTATGAGGGGTCCCCCCCCCCCCCGGATAAGATAAGTTTAACATTTATTTATTTTTTCTTTTTTTGAATATTTATTTATTTTGGGGAGGGCGTGCGTGGGGGAGGGGCAGAGAGATGGGGACAGAGGACCTGAAGCGGGCTCTACGCTGACAGGCTGACGGCAGTGAGCCCGATGTGGGGCTTGAACTCACAAACCGTGAGATCATGACCTGAGCCGAAGGAAGCTGGATGGACGCTCGGCCAACTGAGCCACCCAGGTGCCCCTTATTTTTAATTTTTTAGAGTAGGCTCCAGCTCCCGACCTTCATGATTAGGAGTCGCGTGCTCTACCTAGCGACTAAACCAACCAGATGCCCCCGGGTAAGTTCAACATTTAAACTGATAGACTGTGAGTAAAGCAGACTGCCTTCCCGAATGCAGGGGGGCCTCATCCAATCGGTTGAAAGCCTGAATAGAACAAAAAATAGACTCTCCCTGAATAAGAGTGAATTCCTTCTGCCGGACTGCCTTGGAGCCGGGTGGCCCTGTTTCTTCCCACCTTCAGACATGAACCAAAACGTCAGCTTTCCTGGGTCTGCAGCTAGTTGACTGGCCAAGAAGATCTTGGGACTTGTCAGCCTCCATAATCACGTGAGCCAATTCTTTATAACAAACATCTTTCTACACATATCTGTACCCCGTTGACTCTGTTTCTCCGGAGAACCCTGATTAGTACGGAGCTCTGCGCAGGCTCTAATCTTCTTCTTCCCCGCCCCCCCCCCAGTCCCCCACTGTGCCATATAAACACTTAATTTGCTCAGGATCTAAAGTGGTTCAAGCACTTTTTGTTTGACTGCTTTTTCTTCCTCCCTCCTCATTCACAGAATGAGAAGAGGAACATGTCCAGACGCATCATAGCATTTGGGAGCTCTGAATGTCTGCTTTTATGTACTTTATTCACCCTTTCCACACGCTTTCTTTTCTTATTTCAGAAAGGATCGAATCTCCCCCTTTTTACTCCCGATCTTGCCCATCTACAAACTCCTACCAGAGAAAGAGGAGAGTTTTGTTGACTTTCTTCTTCATCAGTCTTTGGGCAGTTGAAGGGTGACCTCTTCACCACACTGGTCCTACAGACTGATTCAGTCACCTGCCCAATGATGTGGGTGCCCCCTTCCACCATGGGTCTCCTGTGTGGGTTTTCTCCTGAAACAATGCATCGTTTAGGACGCTTTTTAGCTATAAGCAACAGAAGACTTAACTGAAAGCATACTAAACAGAAAGGACACTTGCTATCACCGATCTATGAAGAAGTCTGAAGATGGGACAAATCCAAGTTGGCTAGTCTGCTCACTAACACCAGCCGAAGACCCAGGTATTCTCTATGCCACCATATTGGACACAACGGATTCCTATTGTGGTCACACATCGCCTAACGCAGTTCCAGGCCTTGACTGTACACGCAATGACATACAGTGAAGAAGAGGAACATTTTCTCCCATTTATTTTTTTTATTTCTGAGGACAGGTCCCCCAGTAGCCATGAAGCAGTCTTTCTATGTTATTGGCTGGAACAGGGTCAATGTCATTCCTAAAATAATCACTGGGCTGGAGGAGAGAGAAACCTCCTTGATGGGCTTAGGAAGATTGAGATCCTCTCTCTAAGGGTGGGAAAATGTCTAAACTCATCAGAGTGATAGAATTCCTCTAGGAAATGTGGGTCAAATTACCTGCTATGGACAAAGAAGAGAGGGAGATGAGCATTGGGTACACAACCAAGAGTGACATCCACAAGTAGCCTTAGAACAAACTTCTCAGAGATAAGGGGCCATTCTTCTCTTACAAATGAACAAACAGCTACTCACCAGAAAGGTAGAATAGGAATAAGGGAGGAGAATTTTAGGAATTTCGAATTCTATTTGCCTGCATCTAAACTCCGCTTTAAGGGGGTGCCTGGGTGGCTCAGTCGGTTGCACGTCCGACTTCGGCTCGGGTCATGATCTCACAGTTCGTGAATTTGAGCCCCGCATCAGGCTTTGTGCTGACAGCTCAGAGCCTGGAGCCTGCTTCAGATTCTGTGGCTCCCTCTCTCTCTGCCCCTCTCCTCTCCCCTCTCAAAAATAGATAAACGTTAAAATAAACTCCGCTTTAAGTCTTTACGATGTGTAAATCTTATCAAGGGCTGACGGTATTTTTAAAACAGGATCCTAAAAATATTTTCCTCCCTAAAGACTGAACTTTTAAACTATTGCCATGAGACAGAAAGGAGGACCATTTAAAAATTTCTTTTCATTATGGATGCTTCCAAAACCACTTTCTCTCTCCCATCCCCCCGAGACAATGTGGAGTTACTCTGGACAGAGACGAAGAGGAAGAATTGTGGCATCTGCCTCCACCCTACCTATTCTTCCCCAAATTACATATCGAACACGTGCTAGACTCCATCAAAGCGAACATTTATTAGGTACTCACTCTGTGCTAAGTCATCTCATCTAGTTGTCTAACATCCTGTGACGTTGCTAATTATAGTGAAGGTTTGTTTTGTGCCCACTTGGCATCTCTTTGTACCTACTTCTGAAAATGCCATCACATTTTGAACATGGGTAAGTATACACACCCTGTCCAGACAAGCCACAAAAGAAAAACTAGAAAGACTGGACCTCATTACAATAAAACACTTTTGTGCATCCAAGGACAGCATCAAGAGAGTGAAGAGGGAACCCATGGCGTGAGAGACAATATGCGCAAATCACGTATCTGATAAGGAGTACCCGGATGGTGTAAAAACACTTTCAGCAAAAAGACGAATGGGCACATTAAGAAATGGGCGAGGATTCGAGTGGACATTTCTCCAAAGAAGATCTACACGTGGCCAGTAAATACAAAAGATGTTCAACATCGTTAGTCATCAGGGAAATGCAGATCAAAACCACCGTGAGGTACCACTTTCATTCACCAGAAGGGCTAAAATGAAAAAGACATAAAGCGTGTTGACACGGATGCAGAGAAATGGGAACCTCATACGCTGTGGGTGGGAATGTAAAATGGTGCAGTGGCAGTGATTTGGGAGTTTGGGGAGCCTTCAAAAAGTGAGCCCTAGAAATACCATGTGACACAGCAATTCGACGCCCGTGTGCATACTCAAAAGAAGTGAAAGCAGTCCAACGTTTGTACACCAATGTTCACAGCGGCCATTGTTCGTTATCGCCCCAGAGTGGAAATAACCCAAATGTTCAGGAACTGAAGATTGGAGAAACGATACGTGACACATCCACGGGACAGGATATTGTCCAGCCATGGAAGGAAGTACGGATGTGTCCTACCACGTGCATGAACAGTGAAAACACCCTGCCAAATGAGAGACACCTGAATCATATCATAGGATTCCATTTATTTGGAATATCCAGAATATGTAAATCCATAAAGATAGAATGTAGTTTAGTGGTTCCCAGGGGGTGCGGGGGGAACTGAAATAATTGTTCAGTGTGTACAGGGTTCCCCCCGGGGTGATAAAAATGTTTTGGAACTGGATACAGGTTACGGTTGTCAACACCGAAAATGCACTGGGGCGCGTGGGTGGCTTGGCTGGGTAAGCGTCCTACTCTTGGTTTCAGCTCAGGTCATGAGTTCGAGCCCCGCGTCGGGCTCTCCGCTGACAGTGCAGAGCCTGCTTGGGATTCTCTCTCTCTGTGCCCCTCCCCTGACCATCTCTCTCTCTCTCTCTCTCCCCCAAAATAAACTTTAAAAAAGAAAAAGAGAATTACTAAATACCACTGAGTTGTATACTTTAAAATGTTAATTCAATGTTCTGTGGGTATCATCTTATTAAAAAAACCAAAAGCCACCCTCCCCTGGCCACAGTCAATCCATGCATCCAAGCTAAGCCACCCCAGTCTGCTCCCCCTGGCGTTCCAGTCTTCCCTCCCAAATGGCCTCCCTGTGTCAAACTGTGCTTCTAATATCTCCTCCTGTATCAGGCTGTTCTACCTACATGACAGCATCTCAGTTAATGGCAACCGCATCCTATGAGCTGCTCAGGCCAGAACCCTTGGAGCCACCCCTCCATCATCTCCTGCCTCACGCTTCACGTCTCATCAGTCAGGGGATCTTGCTGACGCCGTAACCAAAATATACCCAGAGCCCAGAGATGTGCCCCTTCTCTGCCGCGACCTTCCTAGTAAGGGACGCCCCGGCAGCTCTCCCATGAATCACTGCAGGGACCTTCTAACCAATCTCTCTGTCCCTACCCTTGTTCTCTGTGTCCTCGGTTGTCCCCGATGGCCCCTGCCTCCCGGTATTTGTTCCCTTGTGTAATCAATCCTCTCCTATTGAGTGTGGGCTGGACTTAGTGACTTGCTCTCAAGGAACAGAGTCAGGAAAAGGTGACAGTCTCTCTGTTTGTCTGTCTCTGTCTACCTGCCTCTCTTGGAGAGCCAGCTGCCAGGTCACGAGCAAACCCCCGAGAAGCCCACCTGATGAGGAACCGAAGCCTCCCGCCGACAGTCGTGTGGCTGAACTTGGGAACAGATCCTCCCACCCCAACCCCACCTTCAGCCGGTGGCCGCCTCCTCGCATGACTCCTCTGCTCGGGACCCCGTGGTGGCTCCCCACTGCCTGCAGGGTGATGGCCAAAGTCCTCGTGATGGCCCGCAGCACCCCGTGGGATCTGGCTTTTCCAACCTCAGCAGTTTGTGATGCTCTGTGCTAGCTGTCCTCCAGGGGCAGACGCAGTCTCACAGTCTCAGCTCAGGGCCCTTCTCCCATTCGTTCTCCTTTGCCTGGAGCGCTCGCCCAGGTAGCCACACTCTCCTTCTCCCACCTGTTTCAAGTCTTGGCTTACAGGTCACCCCCCAGGATGAGGTCCACCCCGTCCGCCTTATATAACACGATTAGCCACCCCCTCGCCCTGCTGTTTTCCAAGCACCCAGACCAGCTGGCAGATAGCGGGTGCTCAAGAGATGTTTGATGAGTCCGTGAAGAGTGGAGTGGCCCAGGCAGACACCATTCCTCCTGACAGCAGGGCCCAAAAGGTGTCCACGAGATCCTTGCACCGAGGCCCAGAGAGGCCGTCGTTTCCCAAGCTCTGACTTGGCCGTTTCCACGTTTTCGGTGCTTGGAGTGATTTCCTGCCCTTTGCCACCGCACAGTGAGCTGAGGAACTGGTATTCTCCGCTGCTTTACGGAGGTGACACTGCGGTTCGAAGCTGTTAGGTGACTTGAGCTGGTCGAGCAGCACAGCCTGGACTCAGGCCAAGTCTGTGGCCAAAGCCCACATTCATACGGACTGCTCCACAGGCGGGTCGGGTCGAGGCAGGACATGCCTGGGAAGGAATTACATCCGAGCGGGATTGTGAAGGCACAGAAAAGAAAAGCACCACACCAAACAGCTAGGAGACCACAGAGAGTAACGGATAAGGCCAGACGGCGGGGGGAAATTGTCTCCCAGGCAGCAAATTTCTTTAAAAAAAAATTTTTTTTTTTTAACATTTATTCCTTTTTGAGAGTGAGAGAGACAGCATGAACAGGGGAGGGGCAGAGAGAGAGAGACACACACACAGAATCTGAAACAGGCTCCAGGCCCTGAGCTGTCAGCACAGAGCCCGGCGCGGAGCTCGAACCCACGAACCGTGAGATCATGACCTGAGCTGAAGTCGGATGCTTAACCGACGGAGCCACCCAGGCGCCCCTGACAGGCAGCAAATTTCGATGACATTGACGTTGGTGCTGCCTCATCTGTGAAATGCCACTCTCAGCACCCCTCCCCCCCAAAGATGGATGTTCCCAGCAATGCCAGTCCTGGGGAGGCTCCCCAAAGAATCTTTTGCACATGTGTAACACCAGATGACTTGGAATACACTCTTTCCGATAGCAAAAAGCCCAGTGATAAACCAGGTTTCATTAATGGAAGAAATGACTAACAAACCATGATACCATTAATATTATCTAGCAATCACCACGATGCACCAGAGCGGAGGTCAGCAAACTATGTTCTTGTATGGTCTGCAGGCTAAGAACGGCTTTTGCATTTTTTTTTAATGTTTATTTATTTTTGACAGAGAGAGACAGAGCATGAGCAGGGGAGGGGCAGAGAAAGAGGGAGACACAGAATCGAAAGCAGGCTCCAGGCTCTGCGCTGACAGCACAGAGCCCGATGCGGGGCTCGAACTCACAGACCGCGAGATCATGACCTGAGCCGAAGTTGGACGCTCAACCGACTGAGCCACCCAGGCGCCCTGGCTTTTGCATTTTTTTAAGGGTTATAAAATAAACAAAGAAGAACATATGACAGGACGTATGTGGCCTGAAGAGCCTAAATGTTTCATACGTGGCCCTTTACAGAAAACATTTGCAGACTTCTGACCTAGAGCAGCAACTTGCAAAAATGTGGATGTGGATAATATTAAGTGAAAATAGTCTCAAATTTTTATATGTGGCATGACATCCTTTTTACAAAGATCAAGCCAACTAAAATGAAAGTGGGCTTTTAAGGCGTTCATATAGATGCAATGGAGACATATCTGAAGAAAAGCAAAGGGCCGAAGGAATTCAGGAGAATGATCAGGTACCCCCGGGGGTTGCATATGTGAGGTGAAGATGACGGGTTAAGGTCCTCCCTTGGCTGGGGGTGGGGGTGGGGTGACCAGGTGGTGCTTGTTGCTTTTTTAAAGAAGTAACTAATAAACCAAATAAAAGCAGGCCCTGCGCGGACCAATGATGAGACTGCATCGTGAGCCACGGCTGGTAAGTCACTTAGTTCTGGCACCGAGTTTCAATAAAATTAACAAGCAAAGCATATTGGCCACAACATTGAAAAAATATCACATAAGGTAAAACAGTGAGATAGTAAGAATCCCTCTCCCCTCACTTGTCCACTTGTAATGCCTCAGAGGCGACCACTGTCAACCGTGGGGGGCGGGGGGCGTTCCGCTCATACGTGGGTAGAAATCGCCACTAAAACAAAGAGACCCTGCACACACAGAACATCGGTAAGACGTGAGCTGATGTCTCCCCCTCATCATGGCAGGCCATCCTGGCTGTAGTAACTACCTCTCGGTTGGGGATCCAAGCCCCTTCTGGTTCCGTGTCTCACACTCTCCCTTGTCTGCGTGATGGGAGAGAGCCTACCACGCTTCCACGGCGGGGGGAAAAGGGCCCCGGGAACATTCCCACTCCACTTAAAGGCAATACCAGAAGCCACACGTGTCCCGGATGCTCACCCCACTGGGAGGATCGTAGCCACAGGGCAGTCTGGGAGGTGTAGACTTTATTCTAGGAGGCCACAGACCACATAATACCCGGGGAACAGACATCAACGTACAGAATGTAGGCGCGTGCACCTTTATTTATGACCTGCATACGCCTCACAAGGTACTACTGCTTACAAGGTCCTGCAGGTTGAAGTGCTCAGAGAGCGACAGAGCCTAGAAGTCTTCCCAGATTAGCCCATGGAGTTGTCCTCACTCTTGTAACGGTTATACACTCTTCCGCCGTGTGTATGTGCCACGATCTCTACAGTCAGCTCCTGATTGATCAACATTGAAGCTTGTTTGTTTGTTTGTTTTCCAGTTGCCCGGGATCTTCTGAAAGAGTCGATGGCCACACAGGCATACGCACTCCATGGCAATGCAGAGAGAGACACGGTTCCTCAAGAGAAGTCCGGCTTTGCGAGTGACAGTCCTGGACCGGTCTTACTGCCCCCCCGCCATCGAGTGGAATACGTGGGCAACCCTCAGCTTGCGTCTGACGCTGCCATGAGCCTCCCCGGGGATGAGCAGGTGCGGCTGCGGTCCCGCCCGGAGAAGCCCGGCTGCATCTCAGTCACACGGCTCTTTCCCCACGGCACTGGCTCGGCTGCAGCCCGCAGGGACAGGGACAGCCGCGCGGCCCTGAGTCAGCCGCCACCGCCGACTCTGGGAATTTTGAGATGAGGAAAGGGAGGGAAGTCCGCAGGAGGAACAGGGGGCTGTGGCCTCTGTCCCCTCGACGCGAAGTCACCGCCCACCAGTAAGATGAGCTTGAGTTTGCACCTGCTTCGTAAAAATAGGCACAGAAAGGAAAATGCGCCCCCTCTTCCCAGGATAACAGAGTTCCCTTTGCCTCCCAGCGCCCACCGTCCTGTTCGCCATGGGGTCCTCTGCTTGCACGCCACAGAGGTGCGAACGCCGGAATCCAGAGAGAAGCCACGCAGCTGTCACAGCGGCACAGCCAAGGGCGCCCCAAGCAGCTACCAGGTGTTCGGAATTGGCAACACTGAGCCCTTGTTAACATATGTGATTAGCAAGCTTTAGGAAGTGTTAGGAATTCTGTAATTGCAAGTTTTGGGAAATTAGACTCTTCCACCCCAGAAGGCAATCCCGAATGAAAGAAGGCGAGGCAGTGAGGAGGGAGGCCGGCCCCGACCGAGCGAGGACTCCCAGCACTGAGCACCAAGCCGGATGGGACCCCAACGTGGCTCATCTAAGTCCCTGAAAGGATCCTTTGAATCTGGGGAAACTGACACCCAAGGAAGTCAAATAACTAGGCTGAGTTACTGCAGGGCAGGGCTTCAACCCCGGGTCTCGCAGGTTCGGCACCCCCTTTCTGGTTTGTGCCGGGCAGGGGTATGGCTCGGAAGCAGGCGGAGGAGACAACGCAGGCTTTGGGAGTGGGCTGACCCGGCTTACCCCGCCGACCCAGGTTCCGCGGCAACTCTCACAGATTACATCTGACCGCTCGCCCACATCCCAGATGTGCAGGTCATGCCCCACCAAGCCTGCTCCGATGTATTCAATCTTCCTTCATATGAAGTAGAATAATGGACAGCTGCTGTCTTTGTCTGATGAGGTCCATTCCCTCTCCTGGGAACAGCACTCTGGATTTCTTTGGGGGCCATTCCCGCTCACGCTCTCATTTTATGTGGCTCAGGTGGGGCCGACCTCAGCCTCCTGTGACCACAGGGATCCACTCAGGAATGAGAACATTCTTCAAGCTAGCCCAGATTTCCCTGGGATTTGTTCTGGAACCACTGAAAACGGGTGACTTCTTTCTGTTGGACCTGCTCACCTAGTAGGTTACAGACTCAGCATGGTTAACGGCCATCTCATTGTCCTGTGGGAAAAGTATCCCTGAAACAGATCCCCCAGGGAAAGGGAAGGCACAACTAAGAGAAGGAGATAGACTTCTGACAATGTTGTTTCAGTACCTGGATCTAACTATGCTTGAAACTGGTCCATGCGTAGACCATTTGGTCACATGAGTCATCAAGATTCTTCTTTTGGTGAATGTAGTTTGAGTTGTATTTCTTTTTTTTTTTAAGTTTATTTATTTATTTTAGAAAGAGAGAAAGAGCAAGCAGGGGAGGGGCAGAGAAAGAGAGAGAGAGATAGAGATAGCGAGAATCCCAAGCAGGCTCCCCATCAACAGCACGGAGCCCGACACGGGGTTTGAACCCATGAACCACGAGATCATGACCTGAGCTGAAGTCAGATGCTCAATCAACTGAGCCAGGTCCCCTTGAGTTATATTTCTTTACTTTCATCCAAGAGTCTTGAATATGTGTTCTATATCCTTCTACATCGTGATCACGTCTCTTCCTCTATTTTGCTAATGTTTCTCTTAAACATGGCAGCCCCTCACGACAAATTTTGCAAAATGTAATGTCTAAGCTCGATAAGCCTATCTTGATAAAGGCACAATGCTTTGATCCGCCACATGCACAAAGAGTCTAGAGCTCCTTAGGTTAGGAAAGCCTTCTCTACATGTCTACACACACATATATACACACACACCACTGACTTCACAAAGTAATGGAAGTTTGGGAAGGGAGAAATTGAGAGCAGAGAAAAATGGATAAGAATAACAAATACCAGCAGCATATCTCCTCTGAAATTCACACATGCATATCTATTACAACTAAAGAAACTTAAGATTCATGGAAGGAGGAACAGATCAAGGACAGAGAAAAACTGGAGTTAGTAGATGTGAGGAGGTATAGACGTTGCTGGAAGCTTCAATTGCTACTCCCCTGGGGAAGAAACAGGTAAATGTTTTGTCTGCCTGGTCTATAGTTGAAGAAAAATATCAAAAGTTATTCCCACTCAATGAGCCAGAGACATTTCTGTTCATTGAACATACAAAAATATTCATAAGGAAAAAGTAAGGGATCCCAGGGCTAAAATATTAGAATCTCTGATGCTCACATAATTTTATTCCGAAAGAATCACTTACTGATAGCTTAGCAAGACCATCTTATTTAATTTCCCCCTTTTCTGAGCAATCTTATGTGAGCACAATTGTTTTTTCCACGGTCTGTGAAAGGAGATCCTTTTTTACAGCCACCTGTGAATTTAGTATTTGGATGTCTGATCAGTGTTTGCACAGACGACACTGTGGGGCTGATGAGAGCCAACTGTCTTCTGAGCAAACAGAGGGGTCACATCAGCGGTCCCAGGAAAGGGTTTTAAATAGTGTGAGTGGGGAGTCTACTGCAACTTTCTAGATTTTTAATTCACCAAATCTTTATTGATGGCCACCTGCGTTCAAGGTGCTGTGGTGGAATCAGGCAAAAATGGGATACAGTTATCCAAGAAATGGAGCCAGGCAGGCCCATAGATTATTGGACGATAGAAACAGACTGGAGATGGAAGTTCAACTCTAAAGGAAAATAGAGAAGGGAGAGGTTGAGGCCAGCTGGAGGAGTGAGAAGGTTTCTCGAGAAGGTGGCATTGGAGCAGAGAATGGAATTAGCCACGGTAAATGAGATGGGTTGGACGGTCCAGGCAGGGGCGTCAGAAAGGGTGGGAAGGGGCAGGGCACGTTGGGGAAACAGTAAACAGGGTCTAGGGTGGTTGGATCCCAAGACGTGTGTGGTCAGGGCTTCCTGCCCTGTTGGCTGTGTTTCCACCTTTTCTCCACTATTTAAGAGAATAAATTGAAATACAAGTCAGTCACCGAGACACTATATTATGGGTAACTTTGTAGCCACTGGAATTTATGACACAAGATCATTTGGAAGCATGGACACTTTATCTTTTTATTTATTTTTGAGAGAGAGAGCTCAAGAGCAAGAGTTGGGGAGGCAGAGAGAGAGAGAGAGAGAGAGAGACAGAGAGGACCTCAAGCAGGCTCCGCACTGTCAGCACAGAGCCCAAACTCAGGACTTGAACTCTGAGTTCTGAGATCATGACCTGACCCGAAACCAAGTTGAACCAACTGAGCGGTTGAAGTTGGTTGCATTCCTTCCAATGAAGTTGGGCGGAAGTTGAACCAACTGAGCCGCCCAGGTGCCTTGGACACTATCTTTTTAACTAAACAATTCCTTGGGATACACCTCTTATACTAACACATTTCTACAACCATTTAGTGAGTATTTGCTGAGCACTAACTAACTGTTCCAGACACGGGGGATATAGGAACACAAAAGCAGGGAGCTGCCCTGTGGAACTGCGGTCTGATAGGAGGAGACCCGTGAGAAGCCAACAGTTAAATATGGAGCATGAAAGCCCTAGAGAAAATAAAGCAAACCAAGGGGGATAGATAATGAGGTGAGGGGGCTGCAGTCATATGCGGGATACTCCGAGAAAATCAACCTGAAGTTAGCACAGACCTGAAGGAAATGAAGGAGTGAGCCAGGCAGACTGAATGGGAAACAGATGCAAAGCCCTGAGGTGGAGAAGTACTTAGCATGACTAAAGGAACACTTAGGGGTTCGGGGTGGCTCCAGAAGAGTGAAGGAGGCAGAGAGTGGAAAGGGGGGAAGTGAGAAGTAGCAGGGGATCCGGGACATGACGGGACTTGTGGGTAAGGATATAAATTTTATTGTGAGATGTAAAATGACTGGAAGGTTTTGAACAGAGGGATGATTTGATATGAATTCATTTAAAAGGGTCGTTCTGGCCACTCTGGTGGAAAATGGCATATAGAGGGCCGAGTATATCCAGATTCCCTCAAAAGGTATACTTCGGATAAATACTCTGAAGAAGGTACAGCCCATTTCCAGATGGGTTATATATGACACGTAAAAGAAAGAGACACACATCACAGGATGCCTTTGAGCTTTATAGCCAGAGCAAAAAGAAGGAGGGAGGTCTCCTTCGCTAAGGTGTGGTGATGGTGGGCCTTCCAGGGAGCAGATGTGAGACATGAAACCGGAACTTGAGTATTGGCTTTGCCGGCTTTGAGGCGACCATGAAACCTCCAAGTGAAGATGTCAAGTCAGCAGTTAGATATAAGAATGTGGCGTTCTCCGCACAAGTCTGGGCTTGAGACAGAAAGGGACAGTCCTCAATGTAGAGATGGTTTCCAAAGCCAGAAGACAGGATGAGTTCACCAGTGGACTGGGTATAATAAATTGACAAGAGTTCCCTGGACCAGAACCCTGGAGGCCTCTACCCTGAAGAGGTGAGGGGACATGGAGAAATCAGCAAAGGAGACAGAAAAGTGGTTTGTGTGGTCAGAGGAGGATCAAGAGAGGTTTGTCCCCGAGGCTGCACAATGAGAGTGCTTCAAGAAGCAGGGAGTTATTGGGGCGCCTGGGTGGCGCAGTCGGTTAAGCGTCCGACTTCAGCCAGGTCACGATCTCGCGGTCCGGGAGTTCGAGCCCCGCGTCGGGCTCTGGGCTGATGGCTCAGAGCCTGGAGCCTGCTTCCGATTCTGTGTCTCCCTCTCTCTCTGCCCCTCCCCCGTTCATGCTCTGTCTCTCTCTGTCCCAAAAATAAATAAACGTTGAAAAAAAAAAAAAAGAAGCAGGGAGTTATCAACTGTGTCTAATGATGCTCAAAGGTCATGTACAGTGAATGCTGGTTTTGGGTGACAGATCTTTGGTATTTTGTCAGAAATATTCCAAAAATCATGGAATAAAGCTCATTTAGAAATGGAGGGAAGCAGAAACTCTGTGGTCACATGGTAGCATTTTCAAGCTAGCATCGAATACTGTGATACATGTATGTGTATGTGTATGTGTATATGTATATGTATATGTATATGTATATGTATATGTATATGTATATGTATACGTATATGTATATTTTGGTCTCTGTCCTGGTTCCTGGCACACAGAGCTTCTGAAACCCTTCAAGAGCATGAGGAGCATCTTTTGTTCTGATATTTGCTCTTTGACCTGGTTCTAGACACAGAACTCCTAAATCCCTTGGAAATTCTTGGGTGATAATAGTGTGCTTTGTTCTAATTGGGTGACAATATGTGGGCTCCTGGGTGGGAAAGACTAAGCTATGACAAGAAGCTTAAATTTTCCGTCCCACCCTCCATTCTCCAGAGACGGGAGAGGGGCTGGAAATAGAATTAATGATCTATCATGCCTATGGATGAAGCTTCCATAAAAATCCCAAAAGGATGGAGTTTGTAGAGTTTCTGGGCTGGTGGACACATGGAGGTGTTGGGAGGGTGGCATCTCAGGGAATGGCATGAAGGCTCCATGCTCCTTCCCACATACTTTGCCCTGAGTGTTCCTCTGTATCCTTTATCCTATCTTTTATAATGAACTGGTAAACAGTAAGTAAAATGGTTTCCCGAATTCTGTGAGCTGTTCTAGCAAATTAATCAAACCTGCAGAGGGGGATCATGGGACCCTCTGATTTATGGCCAAAATTCAGAAGCGCAGGTGACCACCTGAATTTGCGACAGTTATCTGAAGTGAGGGGGGCGGTCTTGTAGGACTGAGGGATCTCCAGGTAGATAGTGTCAGAATTGAATTAAATTGTAGGACACCAAGCTGGTGTCATACAGAATTGCTTATTGTCAGAAGTGTTGTAAGTGCGATAGGGTGTGAGAAACACATAGCAGGACAAGAGAGGTTTTCTTTACAAATACATAATACTGTTGATGACTGCAACTCTACTTCATCTCGGGGCAGGGGGGGGGGTGGTCTGTTTGGATTTAATGCTCAGAGAGATGGTGTCTCATCTTCGTTTTTAATCTGCATGGGGGAAGACCACCTGAGATTGGAGAGGCGGGGGTGGGGGCGAAAGGAATGCATACAAAGGAACATGTCCATGTGAGCTACTTGGGGTAGCAGGGCCAGTAGACAGGGCCCAGACAAAATCATAAAGCAGATGACTTTGTCTCTACATCCTCTTTCTTCCCCTTTCAATTCTTTTTCTTCTTCCTAGAAAATTCTGTGCATGGAAGCTCCTTGATAAAGATGTAATTGTGGTCACCTCCCAAGGCACCTGCATTTCTAGGGTCACAAAAGTAATCATGTGGGTTCATGGGATATTTTCATAATTTTACACAGCCTTACAGAAATTGTACATTCCTTTTCAATATGGTTACAGAGATAGTCTTGATAGTGTTCAGAGAGCAACGTCTGTATTTGCAGCTGTAAGTGTCAGATGATTTCAAGTGGAGAAGCTATTACATAATTAATGTGGTTTGACTGGTAAAAATCTTTTGCAACATGAAGCCTGTGGGAGTGGGCTAGGGAATAAAAGTGTTGTGGTAGAAATCAATATTGTGAGTACCTTCCTCCTTCTAGAAACTTGGTAGGCTAGCACTCCCATGTACCCTTGAAGCCAAATAAGGCCTATGTCTTGTTGTGGGCAAGGAAATGTGGGTGGGAATGATGCTTGGCCATTTCTAGGAAGAAGCCTTTAAGAGTCAATGTAACATTTGCAACCCTCTTTTCCCTGCCATGGTTACTGGAGACGTTTCAGATTGTGGGATCTTCGTGAGCCTGGGTCTCTAGTGAGAAGTCTGTGGGGCAGAGACTTCCACTAACTGGAAGTGGACAGGTGATGTGAACAGGAAATAAGTCTTTGTTGTTGCTTTTGTTTTAGACACTGAAATTTTAGGGATGCTCGTTACTGCGGCACGCATAGCCCATCCTCACTAATACAGAAATTAGTACCTTGAAATGAGCTGCTGCCATTAGACAAACCTAAAATATGTGACATTGGTCTAGCCATCGGTGGTAAGTAGCAAAGAAGATGTAGTCAGGGGCTGGGAAGATAGAGATCTATGTCACTGAGTAGAAAAACGTTGGGCAAATTGTCACCTGTGGTTGCACCGGGAGGCACATCACATCCCTAAAGAATCTGCACGTTTAGGTAAACAGGTTGGAAAAGATAATGTAATTATGGTGTGTAGGTGGCTACTGGCTGCATTTGGCAAGGTATTACAAGAATGAGCTGAACTCAGAAAACAGTTGATCATTTTACAAAGCAGAAAGGAAAGGAAAAGGTGGGGGCCGGGGGATGGTCCATAAATTCAAGGACTTGCATGATTGGAAGGGACAACTGCTTCTCAGTTACATATACTGAGTTAAAAGTGATCAAGTCTTGGAGCAGCAAAGATCAATTAAAATTCAGTCTGTGGCAAAGGTCAGATGAAAGGTGCAGCCATCATAACCTGCGGCTCAAACCTCTGAACAGATGAAGGTGTCTCAAGTAAAGATCTATCGAATACTATCAAGCGGGCCAAATATCTCTAAGGAAAGAAAATAAGGATGTGCTCTTTCAACCCACACCTGATAGGTTCCAGGTAAAGCGGATTAAATTTAGGAAGGCAGGAGGCAGTGAGAAAGCAGAGAAATGCAGCAAACATGAGGACTGAATTTTGAAATGAACGGGAGGTATGGCTATTGGCACACGTTGTTGGCTGGATTCAGAGAGTTAAGAAGCCATCTGTTCGGGAGACAAATTGTAATAATAAAAGATACATCGCTGGCACTCAAAGAGGATGTGGTGGTTCTAGACTTCAAATGACTTTTTGGGTCCCAACTCTCTACATGAAGAGTACGAGCTGAGAAAGGTTCGTATCTCCTAGGGAGGACTCAGTCCCCAGCTCAGATGGGGCCAAGGGAAATCTTTTGCAAAGGAAGAATCTTTGAGAGGACAGAGCCAGGGTTCCCAAAGGACAACTGACAGGGAGGAACCTTTCGGGGAATGGGACCATGGCCTCTTCAGGGAATGTCCCCCATTTTTGAGATGGGAAATCTCAACGTCTGCCTGGCAGGATTGCAGGAGCACGTCCTTCCCCTCTCTGGATGGGATCATTTATCATGCTTACCCTGTCCCTGTGCAACCATTATACAGCAGATGTGAGAGGGCCAGATTCCTCATCTTTTTAGTTCTGGATCCTGACCTGATGTAGAGACTCCCTCATACCACCCAGAGACGCTGGACCCTAGGCTTGATGACCTACCTGAATGGAGCTTTCATAAGGGGTAAGGGTATATCGTATGTAAGAAAGAATGTGAACTATTTGGTGACCAGAATAATAGACCGCATAGTTATTAGTGCTATGCTATCAGTGTAGTTATTAGCTAGCCGATATTTTCAGCTCTCCTCCTGGGCCTATGGTTGGATTACACTGCCCCGTTCATCCATCAGGTGTGTCCAAGAAGCTTCGTTCAGCCATATGCAACACAATACAGTTGAAAGGACTTCTCAGGGAAAGTCTTTAAGAGGGAATGTGAGATGCTACGTTCCCTCCCCCTGCCACAGTGACGGGGTGCCACTCCAGATGGTAAAGACTCCATTTGTCTTGGTTCCCGAGTAGGAACGCATTAGAACCGCCCTCTGCCCCCCGCCCCGCAACCACCATGACTCAAAACTGCCAACGGTCCGAACAAGAAATAAGGCTTTGTTAGAAGCCACTAAACTGGGGAACTAAACTAGGCTGTTCTGTTGTCAGAGGCCTCTCCTTTAGATAAAAGATTGGTAACAACTGATTTCAGATGTCCCTTCCCTGTAACGCTTGCAATCAAGAGACGATGTACAGAGTGGATTAGAGGCAGATGGGACTGACCCCAGGAGCTATTTGGAGGCCGTTTGAGCAGCAAAGAAGGGCAAAGAGGCTGAAGCTATGGGAATGGGGAGGAAACCTAATTAAGCCTTCAAACATGAATAGGAGTTTGCTTCAGATACAAGATCACTTTCTGCGGCTCAGATGCAGCTGGTTAGACAATATCATGTCAGCATCCATACTTCACAGAGCCTCTAACAAGTGTGTTAGGACTGAACACGCAGGGGATAATTTGAGCTTCAAGAATCAGATCCCGAGTCTTCACGATCATATTTGGCCACAAAGCCAAATGTGAATAGACTGCGGACATGTAGAGTTGAATTGAACGTGGAATGTGACTACTGAATCGAATGTAAATAGGAGGTCGAATGTATAATGTTGAGGTGAACTAGTCCTTGATGGGTTGTGTTCCAATCCAGAGGGAGCCCGATGGGAGTTACTTTCTCCAGGGATGCCCTTGAGTGAAGAGCTCCTCTTTGCAATCCAGTGTCCGCCTTATTCTGGGCCTATAACTTCTGAGTCTTGAATTCTGGCACTGAGCATTCATTAATAGGAAATCTGCTCTCTTTAATGAGTTGTAATCACTGAATTTGGACTGTATGATTAATCATAGAAAAATATAGCCCCACCACCTGTCATTTGAAATTCCTGGCAAGATCTGAGTGAAACTCTCTGGAGATCAATGGTAATAAGAAATGAATGATGCTTTTATAGTACACAATAATCATTTTCTGATCAAATAAATTCAAATGACTTTGACTGCACAGCTGGCCAGGGCTGCCTGAGTGAGCCAGGGACAAAATTATAAACACTAGGCTCTGTTACTGTCTTTTACATTCTTGGTAATAAAATCCAGGTTTAGGCTTCAAATTCTGTATGTCCCTCTGTAATTAAATACCCTCTATGCTACACTTGAAGTAAGAGCTACTCAATAATTAATAGTATCTTATAGCTCCAATTTGAATAAAAAGGAGATTGGGCCAAACCACTTCTTAGCACAGATAAAAATCTTGATTTTTTTTTCTTTGTTTGGCCATCCTCAATACAAAACATTCTGGCTGGTTTTGACTTTCAGATGGATTTTTTAAAAAGACAAACACTCAGCATTTCCTTTGATTGTGTGCCTACTTGATCAATAAATCTTATTCACCTTGACAAACCAAATTCTGTAAGCTATGCTGTGCACTTCAAAGAGCCTGAAGGAGCATTTCAGAAGTGGATAGGATGCTTCATGGTGCATTTTTGCCATCTGACGCGGCCAGGTAGTGTTACTGTACGTTCTCATGACTTTCACTAGTAATTCCAGAGAATACAATTTTAAAAGCAAAATCTCCTTGCAATAGCTTAAAAACAAAGCAATACCACCGACAACTTTTTTTCCTGCTATTAAAAAACTAATATTTGGGGGGGGGGGCCTGGGTGGCTCAGTTGGTTAAGCGTCCGACTTCGGCTCAGGTCACGATCTTGCGGTATGTGAGTCCGAGCCCCACGTCGGGCTCTGTGCTGACTGCTCAGAGCCTGGAGCCTGTTTCAGATTCTGTGTCTCCCTCTCTCTCTGACCCTCCCCCGTTCATGCTCTGTCTCTCTCTGTCTCAAAATAAATAAACGTTAAAAATTTTTTTTAAAACTAATATTTTAAATAAAATTTTAAGCTGAACAAGGCTTCAAATATCTAACCCATTAACTTGAAAAACATGGAAACCCAAGTCTGTAGAGACCTTCAATCCAAAGTTTAAAACAGTCGTGTGTAGATACAAGCATGACTTTATAGTTTGAAGCTTTGTAATTCAAAGCAGGTGGTATCAGAGGCTAATTGAAAGCCTGCTGATTGTTGGGGTTTTCCTAACTAAAAATTCACTATATTTAAGTGTAAATGACAAAGAACAGGTATAAGATAACTGCCAGGAAACACTGAGTCTTTCAGCATGGAACTGATTTTATGGTTGAAGTTCCTCTTTATTTTTTGATTCACTGGGATGGAGTATGCTGGAGGTCTTAGAGTTCAAATACTTGACGCTGGAATTGGGTAATACCCGGGTAAATGTTTGTGTGTAAAAATCTCTTGAGAACCCAAGTGAATATAATTGCTCAGAAATCATGACTCAGACATTCCGAGACAGAATCCAGGAAACTCTATCCTTTCCCCTCACCTCAGCTTGGAAAACATTGGTATAAAGCTTCTGTCTACCATAATCACACAAATCTCCCCCTCTTCCTCACTCCACCAAAGATGTGGTAAATGTAAGACATGGAAAGGTGGGTTTCAAAAGAACAGTATTTGACTTTGAATCCTGACTGCCCTTAACTGTCCCAGAGCCTGAGTTTCCTTGCGATTCCTGCGTTTTCCTATTAAAATAGCAATAATAAAAAGAACAGCTGTAAAATGCTTAGCACCATAAGTAACAAATAATTGACATTTAATAACTGATACCTATTATTCTTTTATGATTTTAAAAACAATGGCAACAATAATAGCAATAAGATTCTGGCCAAATCTATACTTAAGATTTGAGTTCAAATAAATTATTAATGGGTCGGAGTTGGGGATAAAATAATCACCTTTGACTCTGTTTAAAATGTGTTCTATAAAGAACTTCTGCTTCCAGTTATAAGGGGAAAATAGGAACCAGATTTACCCTCCTGCCATCAATAAATGGAAAATTGGACACAACAGACGTAACAACAGTCTTTAGACACTGGACCAGACAGATCAGATCTACGATCCCTAAGAGAAGGGGGAAAACAAGGCAAGCCTCGTCATTGCCCTGATATTCTGCCTGGAGGCACACTGCAGACTGTGGAGGAGAGACGGGGGTCCTAAGCAGAAGACTTGAGTTGAGGAGACAGAACTGTGAGTTCAGAGAACCTGAGGGCTGAGTTCTGAAGAGGCCAGGGGGGTTTGTAGGGAGAGAGCTCCAGAAATCTGCATGGGGCGGGGCGGGGTGGGGGGGCGGTTATCCCCTGGAATCTTTGCTGAAAAGAGACGTGCATCTAGAGGACAGATCTTGACGCAGGCAGAGACCGACCTGTGAGCAGTGAGCTGAATGATTCTGAGAGCTCACATAGGCTCGGGAGTCATTTGACGCCAGCCGGAGTCATTGCTGGTGACTCAGTAATCACCCGGGTCCTTCGGCAGGGACCCCAAAAAGACTGCATTCAGCAGGAGTTTAGTAGCATAAAGACTGTTTTAGACTCACCCTAGCAAAGCTTAAAAATAAGCCTTGAAAGGATGGAACTGACTTGTAAGCAATTGAGCTGCCCCTCGGAACAGAATCCAACACGGTCTAATGGAGGACAACAGAATCTAAACCCCGAAACGTAAAATTTACAATGTCCGAGAGTCACTAAAAAATTACCTGACATGCCAAGAAGTGGGAAAAGAAAACCAACAACCAAGAAAAAATAAAAATAAAAGAAACAGGTCCAGAAAGGACAGAGGTGATGGAATTTGCAGGGGAGACTGAGACCACTATGTTAACTACTTCGAGTATTTAAAGGAAACAATGAGAAGCTGACAGGGTAAGGAGAACCAATGGAACTTCTAGAAATGCAACTTACATATCTGAAATTTAAAATTCAGTGGATGGGATTAGAATCAAGTTAAATACTGAAGGATAAAATGTTAGGGAACTAGAAGATGTAGCTATCGAAACTATCCAAAAATAAAAACAAAACACAAAACACAAAAAAACAGTACAGAAAGAAAAATGAACAGAATCTCAGGGAAGTGTGGGTCAATATCTGGTGGTCTTTCATGTGTCATGGGAGTTGGGAAAAGGGGGGAGACAACTATTTGAAGAAATAGAGTAAAACATTCCCCAGACTTGAGGAAGCCTATAAACCAGAGATCTAAGAAACTTACTGAACCCCAAAGGAAACACACAAAGAAAACCATCCCAAGGGACATCATAATCAAATTGCTGGAAACCATTAGCAAAGGGAATAGTCTTAAAAGCAGAAAGGGAAGAAGACATTACATTTAGAGGAACAAAGATAAAAATAATAAGAATCTTCCTAACAAAAACTATGCAATCCAGAGGAAAATGAGATCACATTTTTTAAGTTTCTTTCTTTATTTTTCAGAGAGGGAGAGGGAGAGAGAGAGAGTGCATGTGTGCAAGTGGGGGAGGGGCACAGACAGAGGCAGAGAGAGAGAGAAAATCCCAGAGCAGGATCCTCCTTGTCAGTGCAGAGCCTGACACAGGGCTCGAACTCATGAACAGTGAGATCGCGACCTGAGCTGAAATCAAGAGTTGGATGCTCGACAGACTGAGCCACCCAGGTGCCCCTAAAATGAGATCACATTTTTAAAGGGCCAAGGAAAACATAAACAGTTAATAAAAAATTCCAGAGCTGGTAAAATATCTTTCAAAAACAAAGGCAGGCACGCCTAGGTGGCTCAGTCGGTTGGGCGGCCGACTTCGGCTCAGGTCATGATCTCGCGGGTTGTGGGTTCGAGCCCCGCGTCGGGCTCTGTGCTGACAGCTCAGAGCCTGGAGCCTGCTTCGGATTCTGTGTCTCCCTCTCTCTCTGCCCCTCCCCTGCTTGTTCTCTGTCTCTGTCTCTCTCTCTCAAATAATAAACATTAAAAAAAAATTAGAAAAAACAACTACAAAAAAAAAACCCCAAAGGCCAAATACAGACTTTTTTCAGACACATGGAAGGTGAGAGAATTTGTCATTGAAAGGCCTGTACTACAAGAGAGATGAAACGAATGTACCAATAAATGAAGAAGACTGGATATAATAAATAGGTAAATGTTTTTTAAAAGTCTCACTTTAAATGTCTTTTAAAAATAATTACCTGTTTAAAGTGCAAACAATAGCAAATCTTGGATAAACAGTAGCACCAAAAAATGAAAAGGGAAAACAGAAGTTATTTTGGGGTAAGGTTCATGAAGTTAAGCTGTGGTCACTGAGAGATATAGATCATGTACATCACAGAGTAACCCCTAAAAAATAAGTTATAGCTAATAAATCAATCATGGAGAAAAGACAGAACTTAAAATACTCATAATCTAAAAGAAGGGAGGGAAAGGGGAACAAAGAACAGATAAGTCAGAAGAAAACACATAGTTGGGGTGCCTGGGTGGCTCAGTTGGTTGAGCACCCGACTTTGGCTCAGGTCATGATCTCACAGCTCGCGAGTTCGAGCCCCACGTTGGGCTCTTGTGCTGACAGCTTGGAGCCCGGAGCCTGCTTCCGATTCTGTGTCTCCCTGTCTCTCTGCCCCTAACCCACTCGCATTCTGTCTCTGTCTCTCTCAAAAATAAATAAACATTAAAAAAAATTTTTTAATAAAAAAATGAAAAAAGAAAACACATAGCAAGATGGTAGACTTCTTTTTTTAAACTTTTTAAAAAGTTTATTTATTTATTTTGAGAGAGACAGAGAGAGCAAGCGGGGGAGGGGCAGAGAGAGAGGGAGAGAGAATCCCAAGCAGGCACTGTGCCGTCAGCGCCCAACATGGTGCTCGAACCCAAGAGCAGTGAGATCAAGACCTGAGCCGAAACCAAGAGTTGGAGGTTTAACTGACTGAGCCACCCAGGCGCTCCAACATGGGAGACTTCTGCACACACATATTATACCGACATCAAAGTGACCTAAGCGTTACAATTAAAAGGCAGATGCTGTCAGACTGGATCAAAAAATAAAAATAAAAGAAGCCAGACTCAACCATATATGATGTATAAGAAACCTATTTTCAATATAAAGACACAAACAGGTTGAAAGTCAAAGGCAGGAAAAACTTACATCATGTCAACAACACTCCTAAGAAAGTTGCAGTAGCTAAAATGACATCAGAAAAAAAGACTTCTGTTCACGGGGATCGAGAGGAATATTATAAAATGATACAGGGTTCCATCTGTCAAGATGCATAACAATCCAAAATAACAGAGCTTTAGAATTTATGAAACGAAACAGCCAGAACTGAAAGGGGAAAGCCACACATCCACAGATATGGTAGGACACTCTACTACTCTTCTTTCAATAATCAATAGGAGAAGTAGACAGAAAATCAGTAAATATACAGAAGACATGAATGACATTAAAACCCATAGGACCTAAGTGACATTTATAGACTGCTCCAACAAAGAACAGCAGTGTATGCACTCAAGTACATATGTAATATTCTCCAAGATAAATCACAGGCTGGGCCCCCAAGTGAGGCTTTTGGTAAAGGTAAAAGATTTAAAATCATACAGACTATGTTCTTTCAGCACAACAGAATTAAATTAAAAGCCAAGAGCAGACAAAGAGCTGAAAAACTGCCAAATAATACTTGCGAACAATCCACGGGTCAAAAAAAAAACAAAACAAAACAAAACAGAAATCATATAGGAAATTAAAAATATTTTGAACTAAATTCAAATTAAAGCACAACCTATAAAACTTAGGGATTTATAGTTTTAAATGCTATAAAGAGGGGTGAAAAGGCTCACAATCAATGATCCAAGTGTTCCATTACAAATATAGATAAAGAAGAAAAAATTAAATTCTTTGAGTAAATGAGTAAAAGGAAGAGCAGGCGTCACTGAAATAGAAAATGGATCAACATTAAGAAAAATCAATGAAGCAAAACCAAAAAAGTCAACAAAATTAATAAGCTACTAGCTAGATTAATCAAGAAACAAAGAGAGGAGACACAAATAACGAAAATTAGGAATGTACTAGGGACCTCACTAGATCCTACTTTACTAGAGATCCTACAGACATTAGAAAGATATTAACAGAAAAATCTGAACAACTTTTTGCCAGTAAGTTAAAAATTTAATTGAAATAGACAAGTTTCTTGAAAGACACAAGTAACCAAAGCTGATACCAAAACCCAGAAAATATGAATAGTTCTGCATTTATTAAAGACATTAAATTCATATTTAAAACCTGACTAGAAAAACAAAAAACAAACAAACGAAAAAATCTTTATGCCCAGATGGCTTTACTCATGAATGCTCTCGGTCATTTAAGAAAGATATTAACCAGTTCTACACAAACTCTTTCAGAAAATAAAGGGAGCCTTTCCCAACTCATTTTATAAGGTCAGAGTCACTTTGACATCAAAACTAGACAAAGATATTGTAAGAAAGCTACAGGAATCCAGAGTCAAAAATTCTCAACATAATTGCTGTTAAGTAAAACCCGGAAATATATGTAAGTGGTAATATACCATGACCAAGTAAGATTTATCCCAGGAAAGCCAAGACAGTTTAAAATTTGAAAACCAATCAATGTAATTCATCTTATTAACAGAATAAAGAAAACCATAAGATCTCCTTAACGGATGCAGAAAATGCACTTGACATTTTCAATATACTTTCATGATAAAGATTCTCAGCAAAGTAGGAATAGAAAGAACATTTCTTAAAATTGATAAAGGACATCTACAAAAAGCCTAAAGCCAACATCATATGTAAGAATGGAAGCCTGGATGTTTTTCCCCTAGATCACAGATAAGACAAGGATGCCCACTCTCGTCACTCTTATTCGACATCATACGAGATCCTAGGCAGTGCAGTTTGTCAAGAAAATGGAATAAAAAGCATATATTGGAAAAGAAGTGAAGCTTTGTTTTTAGATGGCATGATCATCTATGTAGAAAATTTAAAGGAATCCTTTTAAAAAGCATCTATAAGCAGTAAATGAATCTAGCGAGATGGCAGAATACAAGGCCAGTATACACAATTAATTTGATTTCTATATGCTAACAGTGAATAATTAGAAATTAAAATTTAAAAATAATATTTACAATAGCATAAAACATGAAATACTTAGGGATAAATACATCAAACATATATATCTGAACACATATATATCCATTTATAGATATAGGTATATATACATATATATATGAATACTGAACACTACAAAATATTGCCAGAAAAAATTAAATAAGACCTTTAAAAAACCTTGAGAGATTTATCATGTTCGTGGATTGAAAGTCTCAGTATTTTTAACGTGTCAATTCTCCCCAAATTGATCTGTCCATTCAATGCAATACCAATCAAAATCCTATCAGCACTTCCTGTGGAAATCAATACATTTTTCTAACATTTATACAGAAATGCAAAGGATTAGAATAGCAAAAACAAGTTTTCAAAAGAACAAAAGGGAAGGACTTCCACTACCAGTTTTGAAGATTCATGACAAATCTATAGTAATCGAAACGGTATGATACTGACACAGGATAGACATAGAGATCAATGGAATAGAACTGAGAGTTCAAAAACAGATCCATGTAAGTCTGGTCAATTAATTTTCAACAAGAAGCCAAGGAATTAAATGGTAAAAGGATAGTCTATTTAACACACGATGCCAGGCTGGTTGGGTATAGATGAATGAGCTTTAATACTCACTTTATATCATTAACTCAAAATAGATTCTAGATCTACTTGTAGAAGCTAAAACAAAACATCTAGGAAAAAAAACAGTAAATAAGCTCTGATCTCAGTGTAAGAAAAACTTCTTAATTAGGACACAAAAAACCATAATCTATAAGGGAAAAAAAGATGAAGGGTTTCACCATATTTTACTTTCTGAAAGACCATTAGGAATACGAAAAAGCAAGCCAAAAGGTATGAGAAAATGTTTGCTTTATATTTATCTAACAAAGGACTTACTTGCATCCAGAATATATAGAGAGCTCTTACAACTCAATAGGATGACTCAAAAAAAAAAACAAAAAAAAAAAACCACACACAACAAACAAACATGGGTGAAGGTTTGAACAGACATTTCACCAAAGTCCAGAAAACACATGAAAAGATGCTCAATATCATTAAGCCACCAAAAGTATTCAAATGAAAACCACAAAGGGATACCAGTACATATCCACTCAGATGACTGCAATTTCAAGACTGATAACCGGAAGCATGGTGATGACGTGGAGCTCCTGGAAAGTTCATACATTGCTGGTGGGAATGTAAAACAGTGTAGCTATTTTGGGCAGAAGTTAGGCAGTTTCTACAAAGCTCAATACCGTCTCCGATTAGACCCAGCAATCCTACTTCTGGGTATATGGCCAAGGGAAAAGAAAACACATGTCCACACAAGAACTTGTGCATGCACGTCCAGAGTAGCCTTGTTCATAAAAGGCAAAAACCGGGAACAATCCTCATACCCCTTGAAATGGATGTTACCCAATGAATGGATAACCAAATTACAGTGGAACGCCATTCAGTAATAATCTGATCCATGCAAAAACAGGGATGAATCTCAATGCTAAGCAACAGACTTGAGACACAAATGATTACATGCTGTACGACACCATTTATGTAAAATTCTGGCAAAGACAGACCTAGTCTTTAGTGCTAGAAAGTGGATCAGTGTTTGGTTGGAGCTGGGAGTCGGGGCTGGATATGGACTGGGAAGGGCATGAGAGAACATTTTAAGGTTATGCGATTGTTTTCCACCTTGACTGCGGTGTTTTATATCTTGATTGTGGTGGCGGTTATACAGGTATATTTGTCAAAATTATACAGGTATAAAATTTGTCAAATTATACAGGTATAATTTGTCAAAAATTATCAAATGGTACACTTAAAGTGTGTATGTTTTACTGGTTGCAAGGGTTGTATGTATTGTATGAAATTTATTGTAACAATAAAATTGACATTTTTGAAGTTCATTGTGAGAGTGAGAGAGAGAGAGAGAGAGGGAGGGAGGGAGGCAGGTGCAGGGGAGGGGCAGAGAGAGGGGGAGAGGGAGAGAATCCCAAGCAGGCTCCGCACTGTCAGCACAGAGCCCAATGCTGGGCTCGAACTCATTAACCACGAGATCATGACCTGAGCCGAAGTTGGACGTTTCACCTACTGAGCCACCCAGGCACCCCAATAAAATTGATTTTTAAAATACAATACAATTGGGGCACACCTGAGTGGCTCAGTCGGGTGAGCATCGGACTTCTGCTCAGGTCATGATCTCGGGGTTCACAAGATCAAGCCCCACGTCAGGCTCTGTCCTGACATCTCGGAGCCTGGAGCCTGCTTTGGATTCTGTGTCTCCCTCTCTCTCTGCTCCTCCCCTGCTCGTGCTGTCTCTCTCTCTCAAAAATAAGTATTAAAACAAATTTTTTTTAATACAATACAATCTATTTTGCTGTTTTGTTATTTATGTATCTGTTTAATGAATGTTTAGCTGCTGGGCAATCTGCCAGGGCTTTAGGGAAAAATCACAGTGAATGAGGCAGAGCAACTTGCATTTCACAGACGTTTCATCGTGGTTGGGAAGACAGATGAAGAACACGTCACTTACATGAAGGAAATAAATGTCATTCAAACACCTGCACATGAATGTTCACAGCCGCATTATCTGTAACAGCAAAAGAGCGCAAACAAGCCCACTGTCCGTTACCTAATGAATGGATCAACAGAACGCGATGTCGCCACACAATGGAATTTATTCCACTGTACAAAGGAATGGAGTTCCCATATGTGCTACAACATGGATGGCCACTGAAAACGCTCCTGGGTGACAAAAGCCAGGTACGAAAGGTTACGTATTGCAGCATTCTGTTTGCCTGAAGTGTCCAGGACTGACAAATCCATAGCCACAGAAAGTAGATGAACGGTTTCTAGGGGTTTCTGGAAAGGGAGAATGGGGAATGGTTGCCCATGGTTTCTTTCTGGGGTGATGAGAATGTTCCAGAATGAGAAAATGGTGCCAATTGTACAACCTCGTAAATATACTAGAAACCGCTGATTTGCATCCTTTATTTATTTTTTAAATGTTTATTTTTGAGAGCGAGAGAGACACAGCATGAACCGGGGAGGGGCACAGAGAGACCAAGAAGCAGCCTCCAGGCTCTGAGCTGTCAGTACAGAGCCTGAAGTGGGGCTCGAACTCATGAACCGTGAGATCATGACCTGAGCCGAGGTTGGACGCTTAACCGACTAGGCCACCCAGGTTCCCCAGATTTGTACACTTTAAAAGAGCGTATTGGGGGCGCCTGGGTGGCTCAGTCGGTTAAGCGTCTGACTTCGGCTCAGGTCATGATCTCACGGTCCGTGAGTTCGAGCCCCGCGTCGGGCTCTGGGCTGACGGCTCGGAGCCTGGAGCCCGCTTCTGATTCTGTGTCTCCCTCTCTCTCTGCCCCTCCCCCATTCATGCTCTGTCTCTCCCTCTGTCTCAAAAATAAATAAACGTTAAAAAAAAATTAAAAAAATAAAAGAGCGTATTGTATGGCATATGAATTACGTCTCAACAATTTACTTTCAAGCAAAAATGAATGGAAGGATGATGGTGACATATCACCACAAGAGTTAGAAAAGAGCAGCGGTGAAGCCACTGGGGGGGGTTGGGCAGGGAAGCCTCTTGAAAGGAACTTTCAGTGGGGGCCAGTCAGATACCAAAAAGGCCTGGAAGCATGGGTGTTTTGTCTGAACCCAAGATCTTCTGGGAGTCCCAGGTGATCAGGGTATGGGGTGCAGAGGCAGGGATAAGTCACAGTGAAAGTCACGGAGATGAGCAAGGCCAGACGGAACACGTCAGAGCAATGAGTTTGGAGGATGCTTCTTTCCGTTTGCTTCAGTAAAAAAAGTGATTTTGCAAACAAGGCGTGCAAATGCAATGGTTCTAAATTTGATCAGCTTCAAGCAGGAAGCCACCCTAGAAGTTTTAGACACGTGTAGCTGCACGTTGACCACAGTGGGTGTCCGTCCCAGGTTTGGGACAACATAGGCTCCCTGAGAACTCACTTCTCTTTTCTCCAAGGAGCACAATTTCTTCTTGATGCATACACAGGGCTGTACACACGCTGAGTAACCAAACTGAAAGTATTTACATGTCCAGATGTGAAAAGGAATCACCAACGGGAGTTAAAGTGTTTTTATTCAAGGCTAAATTTTCAAATCTGTATCAAATATCACAGAGCAAATGGCTTTTTCTAGGATTAACTGCCCAGTTACCCACTTACCCATAATTTGCCACTGATTAGAAGTCGGCAATTATCATTGTAATTTGTCTTTATTGGGCCTCATTTTCCACTTGAAAAAGCCAAACCATCATTTTTTTTTCCATCCCTATGATTCCCAACCCTTTTGGAATTCACATCTTATGTATTATTTATTTCATAATATCTCTCCTTCCCAAGTGGTAGGTTTTATGCATCTTTGGGATGGACTAAAATTAAACTAGATTTTGAAAATTGCTTAAATTTGTCAACATGCCTGAGTAAAGGGGTGATATCATGGGGTGTATCACAATCTAGGCTAGAAGTTTCTCCAATAAGTTTAGGATTCCACAGATGGAACTGAAAATTAGGTCAAACTCCCTAACTTTACACAAGAAAAAAAACCTTGGCCCAGAAAAGTGAAATGACTTGTTCAGGGTGTCTCCTAGTGGACTTAGGACAGCTAAGGACAAGAACAGAAGAACCCTTTAAAGTATCTCAATTTCTTTAGATGGTTTGTAAAAAGTCTAAGCCCCATAAACAGGAAAAGCTGACCTTCTTTTTCTGTTTTTAGTACGTTTTGGGGTCATGTGTTATGCAGAATACATGCACAGAATTAGTTATATGGGATGAATAAAATACACAGAATTGGTTATAAGAGATGGATGAAAATCATAGCAAGATTAATAATGAAGTTCACTTGTTCCATCGATGAGGAAGTTTAGGGAGTGATTAAGAGCACAGGCTCCAAGAGAGAAGCCGGACACAAAGGAACACTTATGCATCGATTCCATTTATATAAAATTCAAAATCAGGCATACCTAATCTATGGTGTTGGACATCAAGAGAGAAGTTTTCCTTGCGATGGCGGGACATGAGCATTGTGAGGTGTGGAAGCGTAGCTTCCGGGGTCCTGGCGATATTCTATCTCTTGATTACATCGAGTAATTGGTGATTGCAATTCTGGTTCCCGGATGTGCTTCCTTAGTGATAATTCATCAATCTGTACCATTGTGATTTATACACTTTTCTTTGTATGTGTTATATTAGTTGTCTATTGCTACCTAACAAATTACCTCAAAATGAAGAGGCTCGAGGGGCGCCTAGGCAGCTCAGCTGGTTAAGTGTCCAACTCTCGGTTTTGGTTCAGGTCATGATGTCACAGTCTGTGGATTCAAGCCCCATGTCAGGCTGTGCACTGGCAGAGCAGAGCCTGCTTGGGTTTCTCTCTCTCCGTCTTTCTCTGTCCCTCTCCCACTCATGCGACTCCTCTCTCTCTCTCTCTCTCTCTCTCAAAATAAATAAACATTAAAGAAAAGTAGAGGCTCAAAACATTTATCATGTCACAGTTTCCATAGGTCAGGCATGTGGCATGGCGTATCGGGATGGGGCTCTGCCTCAGGATCTCTGAAGCAAGATGTCCGCTGGGGCCGCAGTCTCATCTCAAGGCTCACCTGGGGCGGCTCTGCTTCCAACTCACTTACGTGGTCGTGGGCAGGATTCAGTTCCTCGTGGGCTGCTGGCCCTCTGCTGCATGCTGGCTGTTCCTGACACCCTCTGTTCCTGACCACATGGGCTTCTCCAACATGGCAGCTCGCTTCACTAAAGCATGCAAGCAAGAGGGAAATACAGAGCATGCTACCAAGATGGAAGTCACGGGCATTTGTAACATAATCATGAAGTGACTTCGTTGCATCGTGTGCCTATTCTATTCATTAGAGGCAACTCACTAGGTCCAGCCCAAACTCAAAGGGAGGAGGTCACACAAAAGTCTGAATATCAGGAGGCAGAAATCACTGGGAGTCATCATAGAAGGTTGCTCCCTACACACACTATACGTCTATACAAAGTTATTTAAAAAAGAAATGAATGTAAGCTCAGGCATCAGGCCGACGTGGGTTTGAACCCCACCTCTCCCATCAGCTGGAAGAGATTTCACATTAAAAGTGTCACAAGTCTGTTTCTCCATCTACTATATGGAGTAATAGTTGTAATTTCCTAGAGTTGTTGTAACTATGAAGTTGCAGAAAGCAGGCAATGCCTGCGGAGCCTTATTGCAGGGTCTGCCACAGAGAAAGTACTCAGTGATAAGTGTTATTATTATTATTATTATTTCAAAGAAATTTCCTAAAGAAATTTTATTGCAAGGAGAAAAAAACAGGACTACGTGTAGCACATTTTGAGGAAACAGACTCTGAGATGTTAGGCAACTTGTCTAAAGTCACACAGCCAAGCCAAGATTTCAGCCTGGGTCCACTAACCCCAAAGCCATTTCTATTTCCTGCTCCCTCTGCTTCCCTATGGAAGCCTCTGACGGGCTCTCCCCTATGATTTCTGTCCCCTCTAGGTCTTTGCTCACACTGCTGTCAGACTAACTGTCCTACAATCTCTTTCTTCATCTGGTATTCTCCAGCTAAAGATGCCCCAATTGACTTCAATGTCAAGTGAGCACTCTCTCCTCAGCCTACAGGGGGCCCTGAACTTGGTTCTGAAATTTGGGCACTTCGTTTCCTGCATACATCCTCTGCCCCAAGCATCATGAGCTCATTATTAGCCAAAACCATGTCATGACCCATCTGATCCCACCTCCATACATCTGCATTGCTTTTCCTCTTCTCTAGGATGATAGTCCCTTAAAGTTTCTCTCTTTATACCCGTCCATCCATTCATCCACCCATCCAGCCATTATTTACTAATCCATTTCTGGGAGTCTTTCACAGTGCTGCGCATAACAACCACTACAAGACAGAATCAAACATGGCCGCTGCTCTCTAGAGTCAGTCATATCTCAATGAGAACACACTAGTGTGAAATGCTTACAGGAGAGAACCATAAAACCTTGTTGAGATCCTTCTTGTGGCCCAACGCTCAGGTATCATTTCTGCTCTCCGTGATGCCTTCCTGATTATTCTACTCCACCACTGCTTCTTCTCTAAATTTCTACAGCTCTGTGACCTCCACTGTCCATCTAACGGCTTAATGTAGACAATTGCCTTTAAGACGGTTATAGGAGAAGGGGACTTTTAAAGGTTTATTGGGAACTTACTAGGAGATAAAACCAGTATACAAATTGCCTTATTGAATAATCCCAGTGACTCCACAAAGTAATTCTTATCATGCCATCATACAGCTAAGGAAACAAAAGACGTAGAGAGGAAAAGTTCAATGTCTCAAAGCAAGTAAATGCTAGAGCCTGGACTCAAACTCAAGTCTATTGACTGCAATGTCCTTGCCTGCTCTAACCTCTCCTTACGCTCCTCCGCCCCTTGTGGTGCAGCACAGAGCGTTGCACCTGCAGCTCAGCACGTGATGAGAACAGCACCTAACATTCCATTTTTCACCACGGTGACAAAGGCCTTTCCCATCCACTAATTCAAATAATTACTGAGTGACAGAATGATCCATAAAAGCCCCAAACAGTTCATCTCATCAATAGGACAAGAAGGCTGATGGATCTCTCATCAAGCTCATCATTGTGGGCCTCCTCTGGTGTTGGACTTCTCCAAAGAGTTGGCCACACTGTCAGGGTTGGTGTCTCTGTTGTGACAACTTCACTCCAGCACAGCATCCGTGAGCAGTCCTTTGGAAAGAGCTCGGGCTGCCAGGCCTCTGACAACAAACAAAACCCTCTTTTTCCTGGGAATTCTCAAATGTGGCAGCGAGCAGATGTGCTCACAGAACCTCTGAATGCAAGCACAGACGGAACGCTCTGCAGAGAAATTGCGAGTAAACTTCACAACTGGGGAACATAAAGATCTTTTATTTGCAGAAGTTGGAGGTTGTAATTTGGATGTGTGAAATTGCCAATAGTCTGGTAAATACGAAGGCCCACCAGCAGCCTTAAAAGGGAATTGAAACCATTTTAGAAATCAGTGAGGTAGGCAATGTGTGGGTTGGTGTGTTTTCCATGGAACCAATGGAGATTTATACTAGATGCAAAATACTCTTTAAGTCATTGAGTACAAGAATGGGTCATTAGGAAGGTGGTGGACTTGTTCTAACCATTGGAGGCCTGCTGGGAGTTTTCTAGTCTGCTCAAAACCCTGTGGTGGCTCCATATTGCCTGCAGAAAGAAATCCATTTTCTTTGGTCTGGCATTTTCCACTCCAGCTCCAACCACATCTCCTTTTCCTTTTGGCATTCTCCAGAAAGATTCTAGTTACTCCTACCTCCCTGGACATGGGCTCCATTTTCGCACCTCAGGTTTCCACCCACGCTTTTCTGCCTATAATATCCTCGTCACCAATGCATGTTAAAATCTTACCCTGCTTTTAGAACTAGGATCATCCTTGGCTCCTGCCTTCCCCTCACCACCCCTCACTGCAACCCAACCCAGCTTTATTGGCAAGTCCTGGTGGCTCTACCTCCAAAATAACTGTTAACTGGGAACTGGGTTCTCTCCACTGTTTTCATGTCTTCGTCCAGCACCATCGTCTCTTGCCTGATGAATTATAATGGCTTCCTCTCTAATCTTGCTTTGGACTTGGCCCACACAACAGCTGGAACTTTTCAAAAAATTTTTTAAATGTTTATTTATTTTTGAGAGAGAGAGAGAGACAGAGAGAGAGAGAGAGAGAGAGTGCTAGTGGGAGAGGGGCAGAGAGAGAGGGAGACACAGAATCTGAAGCAGAATCCAGGCTCTGAGCTGTCAGCCCAGAGCCTGACGGCGAGCTTGAACTCACGAACCATGAGATCATGACCTGAGCTGAAGTCAGACGCTCGACTGACTGAGCCACCCAGGCGTCCCTGGAATTTTTTTTTAATGTAAGTCAATGAGTCTGCTCGTATGCTTCACACCCTTCGGTGGATTCCTGTAACACTTATCATCAAGCCCAAACGCCTTCGCGTGGCTTCCAAAATCTGGCCCTGGCCACCATTTGGACTTCGTCCCACTACTCTCTCACTCTGGTCACTTTGCTCCAGCACTGAGGTGCTGTGCGGTCTAATTTGAGAACAGCTCCACATCTTATTCGCCTTCAAGCTCCCAACAGTGGCCTGCGTGGTGCCTTGTAACTAGTAGGTAGATGTCAATCTTTATTAGGTCAACAACGTTCCTCTGACTTCAGATCAGAGTTTGAGACGATTGGTGGTGTATCACAAAAATCTAACTATCATATTTTTAAGGGCCAATCCTGTTGCATTTTGGGGAGACCCCACTTCTGTTTTCACAATGCGAGTTATTTTTCATTTGGGTAGCTGCCGTGTGGAAAAATAAATACATAAATCAGCCAAACCTACAGGTGGCATTGTTCTGGGAAATATGTAGAGACTTAATTAGCAACGAGACTCCACACATTTTGACTGGGCCAAAAAAATCAAGCTGCCAATTTCTCATTAATTCTTGTTCACTACATTGCATTCAAGCCCTTCAAGGGCAGCGTGTGTTTGATGAAACGGCCTCCAAATCTCCTAACAATTTGCTCGTCTTTAGAACTGCACCCCTGGAGGTCATCTGATAAACCAAGAATCCATACATATCAGGACAATACCAAAGAAGCTGCTACAGCTGACCTTCACACTTGCTGATAATCTGACCTTCACACTTACTGATAATCTCAGCTAACACTCAGCGACTGCTGATGTGGCCCCAGGTTCTACTCTGTATATATTAGTTCATTTAATCACCAGAAAACCTTGAGAGTAAGTGCTCCTTTGGCTCCATTTTGTAGGCGAGGAAACTGAGACACAGAGAGGTTGGGTATCTTGTCCAAGGTCACACAGCCAGGACTTGACAGATCCAGGATTTAAGACCAGTTAGTCCCACTCCAGAGCCGATATTTTCCACAATGACTCTAACCATTTTCACGACTTTTAATTTTGATACATTTTGAAAATTACAGAAAAGAATTGAGAACATGGAACTACCTTTTACCCAGGCCCACCTACTGTTTATATTTTGTCTCATTTTATTATTCTTTCTATATATTTTATATACACATGCATATTGCGTTTTTCTGAACCATTGAGTTGGTTGGAGATATTGTGCCCGTATGACTTTAAATACTATATTGTGAATTTCCTAAGACTATTCTCCTATATAACCAGGGCTATTATCAAAATCAGAAAATTTAACACTGATATTGTTTTCCAACTCATAGTCCATATTCAAATCCCATCAATTATCTCAGAGATGCTCGATACGGCTATTTTTGTCTTGATTCAGGTACAACCCAAGATCATCCCTGTATTGAGCTGCTTCTAGTCTGGAACCTTTAGTGTCCTTCAATCTGCAACAGCTCCTTAGCCTTTCTTTGTTTCCTGACCTTGATATTTTTAAATTTTGTAACATGTTCCTAATGTTTTCTCATGATTAGATTCAAGTTATGCACCTTTGGCAGGAAGACCAGAGTGATGTTGTATCCTTCACAGCACATCATACCAGGAGACACAAGATGTCCTTTTGTCCCCATAATGATGATGTTGGCTTTTATTGTTTGGTTAAAGTCAAATCTGCCAATTTTCTTCAATGGAAAAGTTACTATTTGCCCCATTTAATAAATAATTTGGTGGGGGAGATACTCTTGGACTCTGTACATATCTTCTTTTCTATAAAACTTTCACCAATACTTTAGCATCCAATGGTGGCCATCCACTATATGTTACTGCTTCTTTGTACACAGGGCTTCTTTTCCAACTCAGTGGAAGTCCGTGCCCAGTTGGAGGCTCTGTCATGAGTATCCGAGGACAGGCATCGTCCCATAGTGAAGAGATAGCACAATCTTTTGAGTTAAACAGTCTGGAGTTTGTGTTCTGGCGGTAGCATAGCTAATGGCCTTGGGGGGGAGATTCAAGATTCTCTTTGAACCTCGGTTTCCTCATTCATAAAGAAGAAAATGACAGGGGCTTGTAGCAAGTGGTATGTATATGGCAAAACACAGATTGTCTGGACCTTAGAGGTATCAGCAAGAGCCGTGTGATTATCGCTGAAGGGAGAAGCAACCCAAAATGTCGGGGCTAGGCAGGCTTTGTAATTAGTCAAAATGTTTACGCTAGTTGTTGAGTGTCTAGCGTGGCATTGGGAGAATATAGCAATGGCAGGGTGGGGAGTGGGGGGTCCCATATGAGTGAGCAAGTCATGGCCAAGGCAGTTTGGAATGTTTTGTTAGGCAGGTACAGAGAGTGGCAGGTGTGGGAGAGAAGCGATCTATTCCATTGGGAGGATCAGCGAGGACTTCACAGAGCAGGCAGTAACATACGAACTTGGGACCACTTGGGGTCAACTTCTCTTTATCAAATCCCCCTGTGGACACTGCTTTCTTCTCAGCGCTTTAAGGTTCAGCTCCACGTAAATGAGACGAGCAGATCCTGGAGAACAAAATAATTGGAACGAGCGGCAGAAGTGGACCCCTTGTTCACAAAATTGAGTGAAATGGAAAGAACTGGGGACACGGGGGTCACATTTTGCTAACTTTACCTCAAAGCCTCCCATAGGACCGAACGGCCAAAAAAGCAAATCCCTGTCTGTCCTTCAGAGAATGAACTTTGATTGTGAAAGTATCTTTGTAGGTAGAGCTCGGCACCTTTTAGATGCTGCTGGTTTGGAGGTAAATTCGGCAACATCCAGGCCCTGTCTGGGAGAGCGAATCCCAGCAGCCTACCTGGTCCACATGAGGCACAGAACAAAGCGCTCTTTTTCCAGAGTTGCCCGGGACAGCTGACTTTCACAGCAGGGGTGGGCCAGGCACTTTTCAATAGCAGAGTCTTGGATCCAAATAGGCTAGAATCAGGAAAGTCTGAAGGGGAGACCAAAGCCCATTATGCCGCAAGTTCACTCCCTTCCCGTTGAATCATTCCTCTCAGGCCTTTCTAGGTGGCCTGCGGGAGAGGCCGTGAGCCTCCGACAAATTGGCTGTGAGCCATGAGAACCACGAAGCAAGGACCAATTGAGTTTGAGCTTGGGTGTGGTCCACAGTCTGTCAGAGCCAGCCCCAACACACTGGCCTTCGTAGAGCCCCACCCCCCCCCCCTTAGAAGGCTGCGCTCAGGGAACCGTTGCAGAGACGGAGAAATAGGGGTATTTAATTTTCCCACAAAGCACTTTTGCCCCAGCTGTGCTAATGTTCTCCAGTTGAATACTTTTCAAAACAATCTACCAAAAAAATGCGGCTACACATTCCATTAACGATGTCTAGTTTCGTCCCACCCAGGGTTGCAACAGTCAGCCAAGCAATTTAATCTCTTAAAACAGAAATTGTTATGTTTCCTCCCCTGATGAGGAGAAGGTGCAATGAACAGACAGGCAAGATGAGTGTGCTTTCCAGAAGGAGGGAGAGGTCTCATAGTTTCTGAACTCCCATGGGGTTTCCCAAAGCGAGAAGAGCTTCTCCACATCTTCCCATAAACACTGGAACTGCTGAACCCAAGGCCCTTCTGCTGGATTTTTCTTACAGCAGAGCCAAGACAGGTAAGCCATAATTGTAGAAGCAAAGGGGAATGCCTTGCCTCTCACTGCGGAGTGTGAGCCGTCTAAAGATGGAGCTGAGGCCAACTCATCTTTGGAATTCTTATTCCTTACAGAGACCCTGCCACCTAAATGCTCAGCAAAAGGTTCATGAATTTCAAAAAGCAGAGAAGGGCCGACTTCTGGCCCTTAGATCATTCCCCAGTCAGACAGCCATATGCTCTACATGATCTGGGGTAATCTTGATTTCAGATATTTTCCTCCACCGTCGTCAGAATTAATATCATTTTGACATGCAATGCAGCCTGCTGTTAGGTTCAGCAAGCAGGCACGTTTGATCTTGAATGCAGCATGCTACTTGTTTTTCAACCTTTTCTGGGGTCACAGACCCCTTTGAAAACCTGATGAGAGTTATAGACTCTTTCCCCATTTAAAACTCCCGTTTGTAAAGACGTTCACAGTATTGCATTCCGTTTCAGGGAGCTGTCAGACCCTAAATGCCAAGAAATAAATTGCTTCTATAATGTTGCTATCATGGCTTGTCTTTAGTTTCCCCAACTGTGGAAGCAGATTCTGCTCCCAACATCGATTTTACTGGCTTGTACGTTACGGAAGAGAATATTGTGGTCTTTTCCTCAGGTGGCTGTTTTCTAGCTAGGAAGTGCTCGACGCAATCCAATCTTTAAAACCTTAGCTGACACAAGCCCATGAAAACGCAGTGGACTTCTATCTTTTCTAAAATGTAGGGGTGGGGCGCCTGGGTGGCTTGGTGGGTTAAGCGTCCGCCTTCGGCTCAGGTCACGATCTCACAGTCCGTGAGTTCGAGCCCCGTGTCGGGCTCTGTGCTGACAGCTCAGAGCCTGGAGCCTGTTTCAGATTCTGTGGCTCCCTCTCTCTCTGCCCCTCCCCTGTTCATGCTCTGTCTCTCTCTGTCTCAAAAATAAATAAATGTTAAAAAAAAAAAAATTAAAACAAAAAATTAAATGTAGGGGTGTATGAATATATGGAAAAAAAGAGGAACCATGTTGTGTGTATTATTAATTTTTAAAACGCTAATCCTTTTTTTCAAAGGCTTACAGATTTATCTTCGTATTTAAAAAGAACGAGCTCTGGCTGTACAGCAACTGAGCTTCTGGAGGCTTCCAAACGTATGGTCTGATGAAAGACAATGCAGTCCTTGGGCTTCATCAACTTCCACAGTTGACATCTCTGTTATGAGTTCCAGGAGCAGCTACAAGGCCAACTACTCAAGAATGAAGGGAAAACACAAAAGTAAATTACATCATTCATTAAGACTGTGGTGTGGTAATGCCATATGCACTTGAAAGAGATTTTGAATGGCTTTATAAAACTCAGATATACCCTTGGGAATATATTTAAAATCCACTGGTTTCAGAAGCTTACTGGATCATTGGAAATGCACTGACGTGAGTTCATCGTCCAGTTTTTTATGGATGATTTCTGAAAGAAACACAGCGATGTTTGACGTGAGGCTGGGAAATGAACTAAACTTCCGCAGAGTGGAAAGTGATTTTAGCAAACTTCCAAAATTCCAGATGCTCACTGAAGCTTATCAAAGATACCCAGGCCTCGTGAGATGGAAATCAGGGGTGAAAAGCACACAGATGTACAGCCATCTCATGCACATTTTTGGCCTAAGCTCCAGTCAATCTTTTTCTCAAGGTCCTGACCATGTCCTCAGAGAAACATGGAGATTAACGCCCTCTCCTTGAAGTCTCGAACCTCAAAGAAAGTGTCCTGTTGAGCTGTTGGATGAAAGTCAAACATCGGTAGATGAAACTCTTCGAGCATTTTGCAAACGACTGTGGCCAGCAAGTCTTCTGCACCAGCTCTTTGTACCGAAGGACGGGATTCAAATTCTTCAGGTCCTATTTCCTACCACTTCCAAAGGAAATACAAATAGCAAGGGCAGCCTTGGAAAACCAAAAGAAAACGCAGGAAGAGACTGTGATTTCCAAGTGGCAAGACATGCCTGCCATCAACACTTGAGGTTGGTAAGCTAAGACTATTTGGTTTCTACTTAGTAAAGTTAAAAAAAAAAATTTTTTTAAAGGTTTATTCATTTTTCAGAGACAGAGAGACACAGAGCATGAGGGGGATAGGGGCAGAGAGAGAGAGAGGGAGGCACAGAATCTAAAGCAGGCTCCAGCCTCTGAGCTGTCAACACAGAGCCCAACGCAGGGCTCGAACTCACGGACTGTGAGAACATGACCTGAGCCAAAGTCGGACACTTAACTGACTGAGCCACCCAGGTGCCCCTCTACTTAGTAAAGTTTAAAACAGGCTTGCTAAAACTTTCAGAAGCAGGGGTACTCTGGAAGAAAGCCTGTTTGCTGAATATTCTCCTTACCCCTAGAGATAAATGAGGCAGTGGATAGAGTGCAAACCAGCCTTTGAGGAGTTCATTGCTTCTGACTGTTTTAAGGAGACCAAAGTGACATAAATGGAAAAGAGAATTAGGCAAGACTTCTGGGTACCAGATTCATGCAAAAAAAAAATCAGTGAAAGCTGGAGAGGTCTGAAAAAGGCTTCTTGGATGCCATGGGCGATGAGTTAGGCTTAAAGGATAGATAGAATTTGGAGGGCATCAATAGGAAAGGAGAAGAACACAAGCAAAGGCAGTCTTTGTTCACTCTGGGGTCAACCTGGAGAACATCTGAGAGTTCCTACCAGGGTCAAGGTTCAAATTTTCTTATGCATCCAAATGACATGGGAAGCCTCTTTAAAAATGTAGATTCCTGGGGCGCCTGGGTGGCTCAGTCTGTTGAGCATCCGACTTCAGCTCAGGTCACGGTCTCACGGCTTGTGAGTTCGGGCCCCGCGTCGGGCTCTGTGCTGATGGCTCAGAGCCTGCAGCCTGCTTCGGATTCTGTGTCTCCTTCTCTCTCTGCCCCTCCCCCGCTTGTGCTCTGTCTCTGTCTCTCAAAAATAAATAAATGTAAAAAAAAAAATTAAAATTAATAAATAAATAAAAATGTAGATTCCTGCACCCCACTCTTATAGACTTATTTAGTCTGTCAGGGCTTGAGTCTGGAGATCTTAATTTCTAGCCACTTAGCCAGATGATTCTGATGTAGGTAGTCCTGGGCCACATTTTGCAAAACACTGACATCTACTTCCTTTGGCTTCTTTGTTTAATCATTGAAAACACCAAGCAGGGGGTGCCTGGGTGGCTCAGTCGGTTAAGCATTGGACTCTTGATTTCAGTTCAGGTCATGATCTCAGGGTCATGAGATGGAGCCCCACATCATGATCCATGCAGGACGAAGAGCCTGCTTAAGAGTCCCTCTGTGTCCCTCCGCCCCTCCTCCACTCATGCTCCCTCTCTCTCTCTCTCTTTCTCAAAAAACCAACCAACCAACCAACCAAACAAACAAACCAAGCAGTGATATGGTCCTAAGAATCCTGAATCTGTAACTTGGAATGAAATGTACCCCCAAGAGCTAAACCTAGATGGAAGGCCAAGGTACCCAGGTAAAGACACTCACAAAAGTGCCATGAGCTAGTGTCATGCTCTTCCTGTCCCCTACCACACCACAAGCACCACTCACATGACCCCAACCAGTTCATAGCTGATACCAAGCCCCATTAAACTACCCTCTTTCCACTACCCTGCTTGCCATGATTGGTAAGACCAGGGCAGGGTGATTCTTGTTGGGGGCCAAGAAGTAAGATACCGTCTTACTTTTAGTTTCTATAGATTTATGATCTATCTGACCTTACCTGTGGGGGAAATATGAGTAGCAATCTTTAACCCTTTTTGGAAATAGTAGACTCTTTTCAAAAAACTATGATCCCTCTCCTCAGATGCATACGGACACTTGTACATACAATCTGGCACATAATTTCATGGAGTCCGGTGGGAATAGTCAACTAAAACATTCTTGTTGGACCCAGGACCCCAACCTCTATTCATACAGTTCCCTCAGTGTTAACAGTTTCATCCACTCAACCTCTAGGGCGATATGCCTGTTTCAATGTCACTTCTCTGGACTCTTCTTTGGGATTCTGAGGAAATGCTCACAAACCTCCATCTGAGGTTCCTACTTGCTGTCGACCTTGGCTCACTTTCTCAAGTCCTTCCTGGAACAAGATGGGACACACCATACCTGCTTCCACATGATGGTCTGCACTGATGTGAGAATAAGAGACAACTTCATTATTGACCTGTCTGCCGGTCCCAACTCTGTGCTGTGACTCAAGGGACTTCATTTGTCATCCATTACAACCACAGCATTGAGTTGGAACAGTTTCGGGGAAGCCTGTCAGTTTGGAAACAGGCAGAGAGATTTCCCCCCAAATGGTCCCTGTTTTCCCCTGCGCATGTGCCATTTTTTTCATTTGTTTATCCATCAAATGTCCAAGTGCCAGATCCTGTGCTAGGATACAGGGAAAGTGGAGGACTCAGTCCTTGAGAAGGTGTATCGTCTAATTGGGAGAGACAGATACTAAAAGAGTAAACAAATAAGTCAGATAACTGTAAATGCCACAAAGGGGAGAACGAGGTGGTATAGTAGGGAAAATGTGACATACGGTCCTGGCTTTCATAGAGTGATCAAGGAAGGCCTCCTGGCAGAGGTGACATCTGGACTGAGACCCAGCAGATGAGGGGCCAGTCTGGGAAAGCAAGGACTGCCTCGCACTGGATGAATTCTTCACGTCTGGGACCCGGTTCCTGTGAATACCTGCCAAGTGCTTCCTATCTAGGAAAGCCCCAGACAAGCATGATCTGAAGAGGTTTCTCCGTTTAATGCATGCTGCTGGCATATGTCTTGCTTCACCTGTGGAACATCAAGCCACGTTTCCCGCCAGGAAGAGCACCTTGTCAGAGAGTGAAGCTGGTGCTCACAGCCTGATCTGGATCACAGGAGCAGTTAGATCCCTGCAGGGTCAGGCCCAGGCACGCTCTGAAGAGCTGTGTCTATACTATCCCAGTCGCCTGACTTGGAGAGTGCCCCAAATCAATCCCGTGGCGAACACTCACAGATGTTTTTTCCAAGCCGACTGGTCGAGAATAAAGAGCAAGGAGTCGGTAGGTTTGAAGGAGAGAGAGCCACAAGTCTACAGAACCACTGGCCAGGAGGACACTCAGGATCAAACCTTCCTCCATTAATGCCGGCCTGGGAGCTTGAACTCTCATCACTTCCCATTCAGCAGGTGCAGCAAATGCAACAGGGACATGTGAATTATGAGAAGCGTGTACTTGGCCATTGTCAGTCTCCTGGGCGGAGCGCTAAATTCAACTGTGGGAATGATCTGTGGTCTGCGTATATAATACCCTGGGCTCCCTGAGCTGTGGGGCTGAGCTTTCCGTCCAAGATGTTCCCATAGATTCTTTTAATAAAGGCTTCGTTGTGCTAACATGTGGATTTCATCAACCCTCCCCAAGGCTGAGCTGACATTGGTATAGATGTGATTTCTTTCCTGAGACTCCGAAAGCCACAAGCTTGCAGAATGTAGGGTAGGTCTCCAGTGGGGTATATACCTTCACATCCAGGATATACAAGGACTCTCCACCTTCCCCTCCCCCTGATTCTTGTGACAGATGGTGTGCACAGGTGGGACACACCCCAGGGATGCGCTCAGATTTTATGAAACGCTAAACAAATTTGTGGAAACAGAAATCCTTCCTGGTTTCTCAAGAAAAGGTGTTACAGTATCTGGCAACTGAACCTCTTACGCACGCGGTCAACCTGTCTGCTCTTCTCCATTGATGGGGCCGCCATCTTGGTCAAAGCCATCGTCTCTAATCCACGTTCCTCAGTGTCACTACAGGGATCTTTTGAAAATATAAATCAGATAACATTACGCCACTGCTTAAAATCCTTCAGTGGCCGCCCTTTGAACTTGGGATAAAACCCAAATCCTTACTACCTGTAGGATCCTGTCCTATACTACTTCTCCACATCTCCAACATCCCACTCTCCTCCTTGCCCACCACACTCCAAGCACACTGGTACTGTCGTTACACCGGAACACCAAGCACTTTCCTGCCTCAGGAACTTCGCATTTGTGGGTTTCTCTGCCAAGCACACCATTCTCCCCTCTCCTCAGGGTGAATCTCTTCTAAGTTCCAGTGTCCCTCATTTCCCTCCAAAGAAGCCTTTGGAAACCGCGTTCCATAAAACAGCCTCCCCATCCTCAGCACTGTTACTTCCTTAATTAATGCTTGCGATAGACCTGATTATGGTTTGGTAAGCGTTTGCCCTCCTCCGGGAAGATCTGTACCTCTAGGTACATTTCCTACCATGCTGACACTGGGCTCGTCCATGTGACTTGTGTTGGCAAATGGGCTTTAGCAAATGTGATCTGAGAAGAAGCTTTAAATGTGTCCAGATGGCAGGGTCTGCCCTCTTGAACCCCTGCGATTCACCGTGAGAAGAACTTATTGAAGGTGCCCCCGGACCAAGGAGGAGAAGAGGCTCACGGTGCAGACTTCAACCTGATCTGCAGCCTGAGGCCAAGCCCGGCTGAGCTAAGCAAGCTGTAACTGAGAAATAAATACCTGCTGTTGTAGGCCCCTGGGCTTGGAATGGTTTGTTCCGCAGGGTTATTTCAGTGATGACCGGTTAAATGCAGTGCTTTATCACAGGCTGGTAACTTTCTCGATTTGTCTCATTTCATATCTATTTCCCCCACCAGGTTGTAAGATCCATGAGAGCAGGAATCATGTTTGTATCTCCCTGCTTGCATTCCCTAACAAACAGCGCAATAAATAGTTGTCCAATGGATGGATGCTTTGTAACCACCCCAACTACTCTGGTTGCATCAACAATAGCTCTTGCTCTCCCTGTGGCCCAGGTAAAGCCTGTTTTTGCTTGGGCTCAGTGGCCTGCTCACAGCCAGAAGGCCACCCCTGCCCTCCCTCTGCAGAAAGCAGGCTGGAGTGCCAGTGCCCGAGAATGGCAGGGAAAATCCTGACTTTGCTCTAGCTTCTCCAACAGGAAAAGAGTCAATCATTTGTAAACTCTCTTATTAGCAACCAGTTACGTGCACTGTATTTATTGCCTACCATGGTTGAGAACCACCATCCAAGGTTAACAAAGCAGCGGGTGAATCCAACCCCTTGGCTGGACCCTTTTCCAAAGGTTTGCAGATACCTACAAAGCAACAGCAGCAGGCAGATACCACTGATCTTGTTCTAGGTGCCTTTTCATTCCTTTCCAAAATTTTAGTCTGCACACTAAAAATAATCCACGGAGTAATTAAACGAAAATAAGAGGAACGAAGAATGCACAGAGATATACGTCAAAAGAACATTAAAATAATGCGCGTGCGTTGGGGGAGGGCAGAGAGATAGTTCATAAATCTAAACTCATAAAGAAAAAGAACTGCATTCCCTCGAATGTAAATCAAAGGAATAGCTTCCATCTCCAACACGATCTAATGAGTTTTTATACGCAGACATCCTGAGTTTCATCAGGGAGAAGACAGGGAGGAATGACATAGGCGCTATGGCATGGGCAGACATGGGGCTCGTTTTTGGACAGTTTACAGGGAAGTCCATTTAAAATGACCCTCGGGGCACCTGGGTGGCTCAGTCGGTTAAGTGTCCGACTTTGGCTCAGGTCATGATATCACGGTTCAGGGGCTCGAGCCCCACGCTGGGCTCTGTGCTGACAGCTCAGAGCCTGGAACCTGCTTCGGAATCTGTGTCTCCCTCTCTCTGTTCCTCCCCTGCTCTCACTGTCTCTCTCTCTCTCAAAAATAAATAAAGATTAAAAAAAATAATAATAAATAAATAAAATGGCCTTCTTTAAGACAGAACCAATTTAATCTATTGTAAATCGGCTTCTCCTGTGGGATGGCTGTTTCAACCTGCGGTCCAGGGCAGGAATTCTCAACCACGAGGTCACAATCCACCGAGGTGTTTCTGATAATTCCTTACTGATGGTGAAGGCTTCGGGTTGTAAAAGACTTCAGTTTTTATGCGAATTTAGGCCCATTCAAGGTCATTCCTCTTTGTTTATTTTGTGACCAGTATGAGCGAAAGAAGGGAGACGGAGTTACAGGAATGACGACAGCGGTCCCGCCCAGGGTGGTGATGTGAGAGAACATCTGTTACCAGGGTCACTACTGGGGGCAGGGATACAAGGACCACTGTGGGGGGTGGGAGCCACCCGGGCCCACAGCACTGTAGGCAACACTCCCGAACTGTTCTCCTGAGCGATACGCTTCTGGCCAGTGAGACACCAGTGGAAATCTATTTGCTTTTTTGTGGACAAGAGACGGCAGACCCCTCATGCCACCCTTTCCCTGTTTTCCTAGCTTGATGTAAACACGACGTCTGCCATCATAACAGGCACTTGCCTTTTCACAGAAAGAACGACCCCAGGGAAGACTTAGAAGACCACAGCATGGTGTTTCTGGCAAGGAGGAGACACGGGACCCTGCTGACAACTGCCCACCTCCCGACTTCTTGCGGGGGAGAAAAAGCAAGAGTTTCTATTTGAGCCCAACGGTCAGATTTTCTATTTCCTGCAGTTGTCATCATTGCTAATTGATGTATGATTAAGCCACAGGGCCTCTGCCGCTGGATAATTCTAACATAGTGCAGCATGCCCCCCCTGCACACATACACGCACACACACGCACACATATACACATACACACACTTCCCAAAGGCCCATCATGCTAGGGAAACTGAGGCTGTGTATGGAGAAGCAAGATGCTGCACTCAGAGAGGGGCCAGCCGACACCAGCTATTTGGAGACTGCAAGAAGATGTTAACCCATGAGCTTGGTAACCCCAACACACAGAGTCCCGTTTAACCCAGGACCGTTTTATTCTGTGCACCTGTGATGTCTCCTGGACACATTCAATGTGCTCATGAAAATCAAATGTCGGGGGGGCGGGGCAGGAGAGCCTAGTGTGAGGAACAGCAAGGATAAGCTTGACAAAGACAAGGGAAAGGGACAATGTCTACATCTTCCAAATGGTTTCACGAGCCCGCAGAGCGGTGTGGAGAGACCCCAGCCAACACTTTCAGGAAGGGATTCCAACTTAATTGACTGGAACGTGAATTTCCCTAAAGGAAGAAGGAGATGATGATGAGGAAGAGGAGGAAGTTTCCAGGGTCCTGTGAGATTTACAGATAACCAGGTTACAGACTGCGTGTAGCTCATGGTCTCATGTACATCAGCCCAGCCTTGACCTCCCCATTCCCGCTGCCCCAGCCTTGCTGAGTGGCCACCAGGACCCGTTTAGTCTGCCTAAAGTATTTAGCTGCACACCCCATGGTGTTCTTCTGACCTGGCTAAGCTGCCCTCAGTCTCACCCAGAATCTTCACATTTACCAGAGCGAAAGCTGGGCGGCTCTATCCCCCATGGCAAGGGGGGAGGGCAGTTGCAGAAAACAGGTGCACGGAGGAGGCAGCATTCCGGCTCATTCATCAAGGTAAGCCTGTGGCTGACAGGAGGAATGCCACCCCTCCCCAGGCACGACACACGAAGAGAGAAAGCAAAGTTGGGGAAGCAGGAGCCCATTCATTACCCAGAGCCTGCCAGCGTCACCACTGGAACTCTGCAGGGGAGGTGAGGCCACGCCGGCCTGGCAGGCAGCTTCTGGAAAGTCGGATGCCCACAGGGAGCCCACACAGCAGCTCTTCCCCTGCCTTTCCTCGCTGCGCATTGATCATTCCTTGCCAAGACAGGCCCTCGGAGGAGCCTGCCTGCCCCCTCGCCTCCCAGCTCCTTCTCCTCCCAGCCTGCATGATTACCGAACCAAAGCCCCAGAAGGGCCCGTGGGCAGAGAGGTCCTCAGCCAGTTGGATGACTTTTCCAGACGCCCCTCCTTGGGGTGCTCCCCGGCACCCCAGCCCATCCAACGCCTCCCTGTGTCCTCTGCCCCTAACACTGCCAGAATGCGAAGCAGCTGGACTGATCAGAAGACAGAAGAAGTGCTAAAATGCTGCGCAAACTGCAGAGGGAAGGGCACACATTGCTTATTTTTATTGGTCCTGCAACGTGACAGCAGGGAGGCAGGCCAGCAGCTGGGAATGCACAGGCAGAAACGACGCACCCTGCTCTGTGCCCGGAGCAGCAGAGTCTCGGTACAGAAGGATGATAGTTTTGCAGTCAGTTTTGCACCTCCTATCCCCCACCCCCATCTCCATCCCCAGCCCTGGCTTTTCCCTGTTGCCTTCTCCCAGGGACTGCTTCTGTTTGGGCTGTGCCCATTTAGCTAAACTCCCATGCTCTTCCCCTTGAGCTCATGCAGACCCTAGCTTGGGGGGTCCCTCTGGATTATATTAAATTTTTTTTTAATGTTTATTTATTTTTGAGAGAGAGAGAGAGAGAGAGAGAGAGAAACAGAGCGTGAGAGGGAGAGGGCAGAGAAGGAGAGAGAGGAAGACACAGGATCCGAAGCAGGTTCCAGGGTCCCAGCTCTCGGCACAGAGCCCGACCTGGAGCTCGAACCCAGGAACTGTGAGATCAGGACCTGAGCCGAAGTTGGACACTTAACCAACTGAGCAACCCAGGTGCCCCATGGATTGTATTTTTAAAAACATTCCCCCAAAGTACTCCTTAAGGCATTGGGAATGTCCGCTGTGGGAACGGACGTGACTGCAGGCATCAGAACACCCGCGGGCGGTGGCTTATGTAGGTCGGGGTGTGTGTTTCTCACGCTGCACAGAGTTCAGGGTTGGTCTACTGTCTTCCCACACTTCAGCCTGTGGCCTTATGGCCCCAAGATGGCTGCTGCGGCCCCAGACGTGGTATCTGTGTTTGAGGATAACAGGTGAGGGTCAAGAGAGGCGAGATGCTGGTGCCGGCATCGTGTGCCTTTTATTCAGAAATGAAAATGTTATCTGGAAGCCGGCACCCCACAAGGCCGCTTTTGGGCCTCACTGGTCAGAGTGATGCCACATGACTTCTTCCAGTGGCCAAGGAGGTTGGAGAAAAGAGCTTGGGAAAAGTCAGGTGCGAAGGAGTCGGAAATGGCAACGGATGTAGGGCGTATGCACGCCCCAGATGTCTGTCAAAGACCCCAGGTAAAGCCTGTGTCAAGGGGGTGGAACCAAAAACGTCCCTGAAAGTTCCAGGAGTCAGTGGATCCCCCTTCCCCCATAGCTCCTGTTCTCAGAGGCTCACCTGGAGAGCATGAAACTCTCCTTCACCTAACTCATTAACTGGATTTGCAAACACTAATAAAAACATTAACATATATAAAGCTCAATTGTATTCCAATTACTCTCCCCCCTTGTCAGATTAAATTTTGCCTCAACTCGTAAATGGTTCCTTAGGAGGGGCAATTTCCTCTCCCCCCACGTACCCAAAAACAGTTCAGATCCTTTAGCACTGTTCACGTTCACGTAAATGGGAACAGCCAAGATGGTGAAAATAACCACAGGCCCACAAACCTGAAGAGTAAACATCGAGATTAATATAAAGAAAGTTCCAGCGATGAGTGCCATAGTCCCAGGCGCCTCGTCAAGAAGGTCACGTAAATTCTGCGCTAAACTAAGGATCTGGGCTGTCCAGGAACGTTAATTTAGGGGCCCTGGTGGATCCACAAAGTAGGCTTAAGACTCGTCCCCAGAAGCTGCCTAGCTTTTTAAAAATTTTTTTTTGGGGGGCGCCTGGGTGGCGCAGTCGGTTAAGCGTCCGACTTCAGCCAGGTCACGATCTCGCGGTCCGGGAGTTCGAGCCCCGCGTCGGGCTCTGGGCTGATGGCTCGGAGCCTGGAGCCTGTTTCCGATCCTGTGTCTCCCTCTCTCTCTGCCCCTCCCCCGTTCATGCTCTGTCTTTTTTTTTTTCAACGTTTTTTATTTATTTTTGGGACAGAGAGAGACAGAGCATGAACGGGGGAGGGGCAGAGAGAGAGGGAGACACAGGATCGGAAACAGGCTCCAGGCTCCGAGCCATCAGCCCAGAGCCCGACGCGGGGCTCGAACTCCCGGACCGCGAGATCGTGACCTGGCTGAAGTCGGACGCTTAACCGACTGCGCCACCCAGGCGCCCTAGCTTTTGAGGGATTATTCACCCATAATTTCAAGACTGAATAACTACGTCTACCAGTAGTATGTGAGAGCTACACACAGTAATTAGTAATGAATGGTTTATTATGCGCTACAGTGCTAAGTGCTTCACAAGGGTTATCTAATTTAGAAAGGCTCTCGCCTCTCCGTATTATGTAGACATGGCATTCACCTTCTCAAGGCGCTAGGGGCGGTGTGTCCCCACACTGCCCTCCCAAGCAGCCACTTCTCCCAGGACACTGCTCTAGGCTGAACTGTGTCCTCCTCTGTACGATTCAGGGGTCTCTAGAACCAGTAGGTTCTTCCTAGGTACATGCACAGGAAGAGGTTTGTTATAGGGATTGGCTCATGCAGTCATGGAGGCCGGAAGTCCATGATCCGAGGTCTGCAGGCCGGAGATGCAGGAGGGCTGGTGCTGCTCAGGCTGAGCGTGGGAGGCCTGAGAATTAAGGGTGCTGAGGGCAGCAGCATGGATGTCCCATCGATCAGGCAGGCAAGCAGGAAACGCCAAATTCTCCCTTCCTCTGCCCTTTTCTTCTCCCTTGGCCCTCAACAGACTGGATATGCCCGCCCACCCTGGGGAGGGCAAACCAGTGTGCCGAGTCCACTGATTCAAATGCTAATTTCATCCAGAAATACCCTCACAGGCCCAACTAGAAATGACGTTTAGCCAAATATCTGTGTGCTGCATGAGGCGATCAAGCTGACACATAAAATTGGCCATTGCACCCCCAAATTCAGATGTGGAAGTCTTAACCCTCTGTACCTCGGAGGGTTATTGGAAATTGGGTCTTCAAAGATGTAATTAAGTTAAAATGAGGTCATTACGGTGGGTTCTAATCCAATATGACTGGTGTCCTTATTAAGAAGAGGAGATAGGCACACAGGTACACACAGAGGGAGGATGTAGGCACAGAGAGAAGACCAGGGTCTACAAGTCAAGGTGAGAGGCCTCAAGGAAACCCACCTTTGCCAACACCTTGACCTTGGACTTCCAAAAGTGTGAGATCAATTTCTGTTGCGTAAGCCCCCCAGGCAGTGTCACTTTGCTGCAGCAGCCCCAGGACACTAACACAGACATAGTCCTAGTTCTTAGCCTAAAGAGATACTGGGGCACTGAATAGTGCGTGCGTGTGTGTGTGTGTGTGTGTGTGTGTGTGTGTGTGTGCACCCCCACTCTCTGTGCTCACTAGTAGCTGGAGGAGCCACACTATAAGGCTCATGGTATCATTTGCAGGGTCCAGCGCAAAAGGAAAAGTCAGAGAGGGCCCCTTGTTCAAAAATGAGTAAGAGTTTCACGACAGCAAGAGCAGAGCACTGAACCAAGGAGGGGGCCCTTCTCGGCACGGCACCCTGGGTAACGACACAGGTCTCACGCCTGGGAAGCTGGCCCTGGTCTCGCACATGGGCTTGAAAGAAGCGGTCCGTGGGCATTCTGAGAGAGAGTCTTCCACTCCCACACGAATGCAAACGGGACAATGCGACAGACACAAAGGGAATAGATGGGGCTGGAACAGGAACTGTGGATTCACGTGGCGCCTCTCCACCACAGCACCGGCCTCTCGGGCTTCTGTCTCAGTCAACCGTCAGGACCAGAGGCTGGACGGCTGGCTTGCTGCACAGAAGGTGGGAAGAAGAGAGTTTTGCTTTAGAGAGGCACCGGTAAAGTGCTGAAGCCTCCAGATGCCGGGATGCACGGGGCATGTCTGCTGTTCTACATCCGCGTTTCGTTCAAAGCCATAACAATTAGGAAAATGATAATAATGACCAACTTTTATTGGGCACTTGGCATATAGCAGGCTCTGTTGTAAGCCATTTATGTGGAATGTTTTACTTAATTCTCTCAACAGTTCCCCGAACTACACATTTTACCGAACAGGAACCTGACGCACAGAGAGGTTAAGCCCCACGCCCTAGTTAATCAGAAGCGGGTCTGGGATCTCGAGGGGGACTTGTGTCTCCGGGGTGCAGGCTTGAGTATCTGCAAATACTCAAATCTGCAAATCTAACAATTTGCTTTGTTAGATTTCCTTTCAGCAAACCCAGGAGGAGAAAAGTAAATCGGCGTGCTTTGAGGAAGAGGAAGCCAAACCAATGCCAGCGTGGTCCTGGACGAGAGCCAAGAGAGGAGATCTTGGGGGGGGGAGTGAGGAGCAGGGCTTTCTATTTCCATCAAGGGTTAAATGGAGAAACCATCTCTGTTGTGATCTGCAAAATGACCTCACGCACAAACACTGAACATCTTAACTTCTCAACCTGTCCAACGGACAGGATGATCGCTGATGTGTTTACTCCTCAAGGTACCTGTGATGATCAGAAACTTCTGGATGCTGTTTGTCATTGCTGCCTAAACTGTTCCAGGAATGGCCACAGTTTCTTTGCTCTCCTCTCCACCTTCTTTCCGATCCATTCTCCACACTGCAGCTCAGCCCGTCTTTTCATAAAGTAAATCTGATGGTTGTTTCCTGTAACAGCTTTCCATGCTCTGAGGATAAAGGCAAAACCCCCTTTCCCTGGCCTGCAAAGTCCTCTAGGATTTTGCCACTCCCTGCTGTCCATCCATCTCCCCCTCCCTGCTCTCTATTGCCAGTGGGGTTTTCAGAGCCTTGAAGTCGTCATGCTCTCTCCAACCACAGGGCCTTTGCACAGGCTGTTCCTGCTGCTGGGAGGCTCTGCCCTTCTTCTTTCACCTGGGTGACTTTTACGTGGTCCTCAGCAACTTTACAGAGATATAATTCAAATGCCAGATAAATACTCAAAGTGTACAACTCAGAGATTTTTGGTACATTCACAAAATTGTGCATCCACATCCATCATCACATTCGGTAATTTTAGAATATTCTTATCACCCCCGAAATAAATCCCTCACCTCGTAAAAGTCACTTCCCCCTTCCTCCTCTTTCCTTACACCCCACCCCAGGCAACACTCATCTACTTTCTGTCTCTATGGATTTACCTCTTCTAGAGGATTCCACATACATGGAATCATACAATACGTGCTCTTTTGTGACCGACTTCTCTCACGGAGCATCTTGCTTTCAAGTTTTGCCCATGCGGTCACTTATTTTGTTTTAACATTTTTAAGTTTATTTATTTACTTTGACAGAGAGGAGAGAACAAGTGGGGTTGCGGCAGAGAGAGAGGGAGACAGAGAATCCCAAGCAGGTTCTGCACTGTCATTGCAGAGCCCGACGAGGGGCTCGAACTCAAGAACCGTGAGATCACGCCCTGAGCTGAAACCAAGAGTCGGGCACTCAACGGCCTGAGCCACCCAGGCGCCCCTACCCTTGCTGTCACTTGTATCAGTATTCGCTCCTTTCTGTTGCCAAATAACACTGCACTCTGTGGATACGCTACATGTTATCTATCCATTCATCAGCTGATGGACATTGGAGTCATTTCCATTTGTTGGCTATCATGAGTAATGCTGTTGTGAACATTTATATGCAAGCGCTCGTCTGGACGTGCGTTTCCTATTCTCTCGGATAAACACCTAGGAGTGGAATTTCACCACACGGTAACGCTGTTTAACCTTCTGAGCAATTGCCAGATTGTTTCCCCAAGTGGCTGCCCCAGCCTCCATTCCCACCAGCAACGTGTGAGGGTTCCAATCTTCCCATACCGTCCACCGATTCTTCCTATCTCACTTGTTGATTATAGCCACCCTAGGAGATGTGAAGCACATCTCATTGTGGTTTTGCGTTTCCCTGATGGCTGACGATGTTAACCATCTTTTCGTATGTTTATGGACCCTCTGTATATTTTCTTTGGAGAAATGTCTCTTCAGATCCTTCGCCCATTTTCTAATTGGGGGGAGCTATTTCCTCTTGAAGTCAGCTGCCTCCACTGACAACAACCTCCTTAAGAATAACCCTAGAAAATGTTTTCTTCCCCCCTCTTAGAATGAAGAGCACGTTTCTGCCATGACAGGCGTTGAGTTCAGCCTCAAAAAATAATTTAAAATCTGGGGGCTTGAAAAAAAATGCCTCGATAGAGTCTGTAGATCCAGAAGGGAAGAACTCAGGCTTCAGGGAATTGTTTTGTCTGAAAAAACTGCAGCCCAATTAATATTCTGTGAAAGCAAAAAAACAAAAAAACTCCACAAAACCCATAAAATAAAAAAATAAAAAATCTTGGAAGTGCCAGGTTCTGGGTGATACTGTTAATTGTGGTTTGCTCCCGAAATCCTCCTGTGCTGTGTGACCCTTCCATTCTGTTAGCCACCCTAGAGAATAAATAAACTCATTTGTCTGACCTCATTCTCTAGCAAGGGCAGATCGACATTCCAGGGAGAAATGACAGAAACAGCACTCCACTACTTGCAAGGTGATTCTCTCCCGATTCTTCCCCCCAGGGGCTCCCCTTCTGACATTGGCATCTATTATCTTCCTGGCTGAATTCTTCCCTAAAGGGAGCTCAGTATCTCTGGGCAATGCCAGTGTCAAGGAAACCTCACCAACTGTAAAGAAGCATGAGCTCCTAGAGGAGGCAGAAAGGAAACCCGGTAGAAAGATTCTGGGGTTGGAGCAAAGCTGTCCCGACTTGTGCGGTGAAGGAAGTCCCAGGAGCTGGAGGTGTGCACCATGCAGAGGTTCTGTGTTGTTGGTAAGACTGTCTCCAGGCAGAGGCAAAAATGCTCAGAACCCCAGTGCCTCTATGCCTCTGCGGAGAGGGGTGTTGGTGCCTTGGGAGGAATTAAAGCACCCTTTAATGAGAATCACAGGCCTGAATCCCCAGGACCGCAGAGATGCTCAGTCATACCCTTGCAGAGCAGGATGTGTGAATACAGTCAGGCACAAGGGGTCTCCAAGGTAGACTGTGGCTTCTGTATTCTCAGGAGTAAGGTTTGCTTCAGTAATAAGGAATAAAGAATCATCCAAGCACACAGGTAAGTCGAGGGGACTTTCAGGTTGGAGTTGTATTCACGGGGGTAATTTTCAAGTTCAAATCGTTAAGCTGTTCCCTCTGTGGGAATTCCGAGCGAGCACCGATCACCCCATTACAGGGACTGAGGGAAGTTCTGCACACGTGTTCTGTCCAGCCATTGAATCACATCTGGTACATGATAGAGCGAAACGTTCGCAGAAGGAGCAGCCCATAGGGTAGAGCGTGCAGGTGAAGGTGTCAACAAGGGCTTTTTTTTAGGCAACAAAAATTTTTGTCAGACAAAATCTTTCTTGAAAATTCACCCTATATGTGATCAAAGCAGAATTCAGCTAATCCATGTGGATTGCTCAAAATGTACGTGTGGGGGGTTGGGGAGCTAGGGTGTTGGAATGAAGGCAACCAGTGCGAGAAGTAAGAGGATTCATTTTCAGAAATACCAAATAAAAGCCGTGCTGTCTAGTTAACAACAGGTTTACAACCTATTGAAAATATGTACAAACTCCCCCATCCAACAAGAAGATTCCAAACCCTTAGATGCTTCACTTCCTGGTTCTTCTTCCCCTCTCCATTTCACAGGCTTATTTTTCACAGCCTTTGCAATGAGCATGCTCCAAAGAACCGAAGTCCCCGCGTCACCTCAGGGAATGTACATTTGTTCCAATCAGATTACTTTTGGCCTTACATGGGCATAGGCGACTTCCGGGTAAGGCTGTAACCTCTGTAGTGCTTGGCCAATGAGGAATCAGGGGAGGAACTTGCCTCTGTAGTACTCAGTCAATGAGGAACCAGGGGAGGGACTTGCCCCTGTAGTACTCAGCCAATGAGGAACCAGGGGAGGGACTTGCCCCTGTAGTACTCAGCCAATGAGGAACCAGGGGAGGGACTTGCACTCTAGGAGATAAATTGTCTGCTGTAACCTCCCAGAGTGTGCCTGTCCATCAGACACCTGCTCTTGCAAGAACGTTAATTAAAGCCCTGCTTCACTGTGCTCTGAGTCTCCATGTCCCTCCCTTGATTGGGTCAGTGGACTTATTTCTCACAACCAGCAATCAGTCTGGTTTGTCCAAGACATTCTTGATTTCAGCCTCATGTCCCTGAAACCCCTCCATCCTGCGCAAACTAAAATGCTTGATCACCCTAGTGGAAACCTGCTCACTGGACCAGTCAGTCCCCTGTGGCTTCCCATGGGAACCTCCAGGGCTGCAGAAAGTGGTCCATATTGTCATATCTGTCCTTCACTTATGGAAGTGCTTAAGAAATGTTGCTCTGATAGAAATGGCATAGGACCCCCAGAACATACTTTAAATATCACTGTCATAGAGGAAATGTCAGGAAGAAAAGGGGACAGGAGAAGTACATCTATCAGGCTTCTAGAATGTTCCAGACCCTGGGCCAGATACTGCGTATGCATTACCTTGGAAAACCCATGAGATATGATGTGGAGATGGGTAAGTGAGGTTAGCATGGGAGCTGACAGGGTAACGCAGGCCTGTCTGCTTCTACACCCTTGACCTTGCCATCACATTGCACTTCTGTAGGTCCCAAAGGGACCCCAGCAGGGCTCCACCTTTCATTACCGCCTTCCCATATGCCTCAGATCACCACTCTTTCAGCAAGCTGACTTGGCTCCAAGTGCCTGCTGCCTGCCAGGGTTGCTGGCCAGGATCCTGTTTAGCAACATGTGCCCTTCCTGCCCACCCAGCCCTCCACCCCAGGGCTTGGAGACACTCCACCACTTCTGGCTTTGGAGGAGGGCTGCATCAGAATAAAATCCCACATTCAGGCAGCTGCAAAACCCTGAAGGGTGGGCCAGGCCAGCTCCACACAGCTCCAAACCAAAGCGTGCAGTTCAAGGGGAGAAAACAGCCCGGCGAGGCCTGAGGAGGGGAGGCCAGAGAGGAGGCTCAGGCTGCTCACAGGGGCCATACTCAGGGATACAGGGACGGTCTCCCGGGTCCTGGGTCATGTCAGGCAACGGCGGTCCTAGGATTCCCAGCCTGCCCGGTGGCACCAAAGTTCCTTCAAAGTCAGATGGCTGCAAGACACCTTCCCGCTGATTCACTTAATGTGTGCAGAAGCACTATCCTGTCCAGATAAGAAGCTGCTGCTGCCGATAAAATATATGTGTGCATCTCAACTGCCTTCGCCCTTCAAATCTGGTAGAAATACAGGGTTGGGGGATTTGTAGACTTGGAGGAACACACAGCTCTTTCAGGGAACCCCAACTGGAGTGAGTCCTGGATTTCTGTTCTGACTAACTGGCCGAAAGGAAGCCAAGAGAAATCTGTGGCCTCCGGACACGACAATGTGCCATGAGAACAGTCCGGAATCATTCCAGAAATATCCAGTGACTTTGTTTCAAGTGCCTCTGGACAAACATTCAATGCTCCAAGTTTAAGTGTGGACTCCAAATTACAGTGGACACACTTTAGATGTTCTGGGTTTGAATCCCGGCTACTTACTGCCTGTGAGATGGGCCGGCTGCTTAACCCTCTGTGCCTGTTCCATCCTCTGTAAAATGGGCCGACGGTAGTAGGTTACTAGCATTGTAGTATCAGAGTACCTACCTCCTAGTGCGTTATGATGCATCATTGAGGAGAAGCATTTAACACATGGGCACGGATGCATGTGCTCCCAGGAAAGACGGGTTCTTGTCGTTTCGCCAAATGAACGTTTGGGTTTGCTGCAGCTGCCGTAACAGAGGAATGGAAACTGGGGCAAGGAGGGTTTAAACAACAGGAATTTCTTACCTCACAGCCTGGAGGCCAAAAGTCCAAGATCAAGGTGTCTGCAGGGATGGTTCCTTCTAAGGCCATGAGGGAGAATGTGCTCCACACCTCCCTCCTAGCTTTTGGTGGCTCACTGGCCATCATCGTTGGTATTCCTTGGTTTGTGGAAGCATCACCCTGATCTCTGCTTTCATCTCCACGTGTGTGCATGTCTCTGTGTCCACCTTTCCCCTTTTTGTGAGGATGCCGCTTATACTGGATTAGGACCCCCCCACCAGTATGATCTCATCTTAACTAAGTACATCGACAACGACCCTGTTTCCAAATAAGGTCACATTCTGAGCCGCTGGGTGTTATGATTTCTACATGTGAATTTTGGGGAGCCACAATTCAACCCATAACAGCTGTTCACCTTTTAGACTTGTGAGTTCTTTTCCTGCAGCAAGGAGGCAGAGAGGGTGGTCAGCCTCGAGGCAACTTTTCTCTTTCTCGCTCCCTGCCCATCCCAGCATCCAGAACGCTGCTGTTCACAGAGCAGACACTCCATAAATATTTATTAAGTGAATGAACATGCCATTTCATTTAACCCTCAGACACCTCTAGGAGATAAGCATCATTATCCTGTTTTATGATAAGGAAAATGATTTGTTCATACTCAAAACTACTGTCTTTGCATGAAGGTACTACCTGTGTAAGTGCTGGTTTTCTAGAATGCTCCAGACCCCTGGCAGCACTGAACTCACAAGGTACGTCTGCCTAACAGATCCCAGACCTCTCCACGAATCTCCTAGCAAGAATCTCCTGGCATCTCTGTCTTCAACATGCCCGTCTGTGATTCTAGAATCAGTTCCATTTGGGAACAACAGCCTTAATGATGTAAATATGAGGGTGGAGGGGGCAGGAATCTCTCCTCTTCCGATTTCATGTTTTCCTCTGAAAGAACAGTAGTCTGGAAACACCCGCAGCTTCTCTCCACTGCTAATTCAGTGTCTTCTCTGCATGGTGAGTTTGGGACAAGGGACTGGGCATACTCACTGTGCACATTTAGCCTGGTCTGTTCTCTGCCAGGCAAGGGGGGTCTTGGTGGGAAGGTGGGGGGTGGGATATCAAATTGCTTTGGTATTTAGGTTACATTGGAAACATTCAAACAAGCAATATGACAATTTTTAGGTCAATATTTATAATAGGTCCAAAGGTACATCCTTTGAAACTCCTTAAGCTGATGACAAATACAAATTACACAGCCACTTAAAAAAAAAATCTGTGAGAAGGTTCATAATTTCACAAAACAGACATGACAGGCCTCCGGATCGACACAATGTGCAACAAACACCATTAGTGCTGAGAAGAGTCTTGCCAAACAAACAAACCCCTGATTCTGATCAGGCCTCTGGGGCCAACTCTCACCAGTTGACAGAAAATAAAGGAGACAGAAAAAAAATGTTAACTGACACCATGTCTGGATAACAAAATATCCAGAATGTGGGAAATTTATAGGGGAAGTGATCTAGTTTCTGCAACAAGTAAATACCTCCGAAGGAGACACATAAAATGAGAAGACAGCCGGAGACGCCAAAAGGCTTAAGAAACTGATCAACTTGGGGCTCCTGGGTGGCTCTGCTGGTTAAGCGTCTGACTCTTGATTTTGGCTCAGGTCATGACCTCACGGTCTGCGAGATTGAGCCCCTCGTTGGCTCTGTGCTGACAGTGCAGACAGAGCCTGCTTGGGATTCCCTCTCTCCCTCTCTCTCTGCCCCTGCCCCACTCATGCGCACACATGTGCACACTCTCTCTTTCAAAACAAATAAACAAACTTAACAGTAAGTAATTTGGAGAGGTCATGGTGAAACGAGTTGATAATTATCTAAGCAGAGAAATGGGCACGTGAGAAAGTCCATCACACTAACTTTGTATATTTTTATATTTATTTATTTATTTTGAGAGACAGAGAGAGGGAGAGAGAGCGAGCATGTAGGGGTAGGGGCAGGGACAGAGGGGGAGAGAGAATCCCAGGCAGGCTCCTTGCTGTCAGCACAGAGCCCAACATGGGGCTCGATCTCACGAATGATGAGATCATGACCTGAGCCGAAATAGTCAGATACAACCTCCTGAGCCACCCAGGCGCCCCAAACTTTGTATACTTTTAAAAAGGAACTTAGGTATCATTAATGGCATTGCAGTTGTGTTTTTGAAAAGATGTCTTACGTTGTAGAGATACATGCTGATACATTTGTAGATGAAATGATATAATGTATGGAATTTGCTTAAAAACAATCCAGGGTTGGGCATGTGCGCTATGGCTTGGGTATCTGCGTCCCCCCACCCCCGCCCCAGATTCACATGTTGAAGACCTAATCCCCAGTGTGGTGGTATCAGTAGGTGGGGCCTCTGGGAGGCAATTAAGTCATGAGGTTGGAGCCTTCATGAATGAGATTAGGGCTCTTATAAAAAAAGACACAAGAGGAGAGCCTGGGTGGCTTGGTCATTTAAGCAGTGGGCTAAGTGTTGGGCTCAGGTCATGATCTCAGAGTTCATGAGTTCGAGCCCTGCCTCAGGCTCTATGCTAACAGCTCGGAGCCTGGAGCCTGCTTCAGATTCCATGTCTCTCTCTCTCTCTCTCTTTCTCTCTCTGCCCCTCCCCCGCTCATGCTCTGTCTCTCTCTCAAAAATAAAAAATAAATAAATAAAACATTAAAACAAAGCTTTTTAAGGAGACCAAAGAGAGATGATCTTTCTCTCTACTGTGGCAACCTTCTGTAAGCCAGACCAAGAATTCTCGTCAGGAACCAAATTGGCCAGCACCTACACCTTGGATTTCTCTGTCTCCACAAGTGTAAGAAATACGTGTTTGTTGTTTAAATCACCCATCTACAGTAATTTGTTATGGTGGCCCAAGCTGACTGGCACCGTGCGTAATGGGTAAAATACAATTGGCTGTATATTGTCAATTTTTGAAGCTGAGTAGTGAGCACATAGGAGCTCTTTATACTATTTTCTCTACCTTTACATGTTTGGAAACTTTTCATTAAAAAATTATAAAAACAGAAAAAAAAAAGAAGGAACTACTTCCTAAAACCTATTTTCTGAGGTTCCTATGATTTGGATATCCAAGCCAGACAAAGTTCAATAATGAATATTACAAGCCAATCTCATAGGTGAATATATAGGCAGAAGTCCGAAGTTAAATTTAAGTACAATATTAAGAAACTAAACCCAGGGGCACCCGGGTGGCTCAGTCGGTTGAGTGCCCGACTTCGGCTCAGGTCATGATTCACGGTTCGTGGGTTCGAGCCTCGTGTCAGGCTCTGTGCCGACAGCTCAGGGCCTGGAGCCTGCTTTGGATTCTGTGTCTCCCTCTCTCTCTGCTCCTCCCCTGCTCACACTCTGTCTCTCTCTCAAAAATAAATAAAGATTTAAAAAAAATAATAAAAAAAAGAAACTAAACCCAACAATGTTAAGTATAAAACAAAATAGCATGGGGGTACCTGGGTGGCTCAGTTGGTTGAGTGTCCGACTTTGGCTTGGGTCATGATCTCGTGGTTCGTGGGTTCGAGCCCCACATCGGGCTCGGCGCTGACAGCTTAGAGCCTGGAGCCTACTTCAGATTCTGTGTCTCTGTCTCTGTCTCTCTCTGCCCCTCCCCTGCTTGCTCTCTCTCCCTCTCTCTCTCTCTCTCTCAAAAAATAAACATTAAAATTTTTTTTTAATTAAAAAAAATAGCATGATAAAGGAATGCAAGGTTGATTCAACATTGGGAAATTATTCACATATGTTATGGGTTGACTTTGTGTCCCTCCAAAAGCTGTTGAAGTCCTAATCCCAGTACCTGGGAATGTGAGTTTATTTGGAAATAGTCTTTGCCAATGATCACAATGGGGTCATTAAGGTAGACCTTAATCCAATACGACTGTGCCCTTATAAAAACAAGAAAATTTGGACAAAAGGACAGATACAGAGAAGACGATGTGAAGAAATACAACATCACCTTTAAGCCAAAGAATGCCTGAAGCTACCAGAAGTTAGGAAAAAAGAGTCAAAGCCTTCTGAAGGAACCAATCCTGTGGACACCTTGATCTCAGACTTCCCACCTCAAAATCTGATAGACAGTACACTTTGGGGTTTGTTTTAAGTGTATTTGTTTGTTCATTTTGAGAGAGAGAGAGAGCAAGGGAGGGCAGAGAGAGAGGAAGAGAGAGAATCCCAAGCAGGCTCCACACTGTCAGCACAGAGACCAATGCGGGGCTTGAATTCACAAACCATAAGATCATGACCTGAGAAGAAACCAAGAGTCACACACTTAACCAACTGAGCCACCCAGGTGCCCCAAGGGACAATACATTTCTGCTGTTTAGGCCACCCAGTCTATAGTTCTTTATTATGGTAATGCCAGGAAACGAGTACAATGCAATCCAGCATATTAATACAGGAGAGAAAAACATATGGCCATTTCAATAAATACTAAAAAAGGAATTCATAAAATTAAGCTGCCATTCATGAAGAACAGGAAGGAGGAAGAGGAGGACTAGGAGGGGACAGCAGCATAATTCTTACCAACAAGGAATAGAGTCAATTTCCTTAACTTGAAAGGACAAGTTAAGGAAAAACTGCAAAAAATCACAGCACACAGTATGCTAAATAGTGAAACTTAAGTTTCTCTTTAAAATCAGTAACAGCACAAGAATACACCCACTATTACAACTTCTGTTCAATATTATACTGGAGGCCTAGCACAATAAGATACATATATATATATATATATATATGTTTTTATGACAGAAAGAGAATAATGATTAGAAAAATAAAACAGCCATTTTTTCACATATGATTTTCAACACAGAAAATCCAAAATAATCTATAGACAAATTATTAGAATGAATGAAAGAATTTAGCAAGCTTCCTGATATGTAAAAAGCAATGAATTCTATACACCAGCAATAGAACATGCAATTTAAAAACACAATTTACCTTAGCATAAATTAATTAAGTGAATAAGAATAAATCTAAGGATGTACAAGACTTAGATGTAGAAAATTATAAAACTTTATTAATTTAAAGACATTAAAGATGTCTTCATAAAGAGACATACCATGCCCATGGATATGAACACTCAATGTTATAAAGATATGAATTATCTGAAGTCCAATGCAATTCCAAAAAAATACGAAGAGAATTTTCATAGGACTCAATAAGCCGATTTAAAATTCAACATGGAAGAACAAAACACCTCACAAAACAGCCAAGACATTAACAACAACAAAAAAAAGCCAAGTAGGAAAATGTGCCCTACTCACTACTGAGAATTATAAAGCTACTGCAGAAAATAAAATATAATCTTCATCAAGGGATATACAACAGGACTATGGAACAGAATAGAAGCCTAGAGACAGACCAATGCATACAGAGAAGCCTGGAATATGACAGACATCACATTATAAATCTGTGGGGTACTTGAAAGATCGGTTATCCATAAGGGAAAGATATGAAACTGTATTCTATCACACCTGAGGGAAACATCAAATGGCCCCGCAACTAACAGCAAAAAGCAGAATTTTTCAACTTGTAGAAAACAATATAGGAGAATATCTTCATTATCTCAGGCTAAGGAAGGATTTCTTAAATAAGACACAAAACTCAATTAAATTAAAACTTTAAAGAATAAAAAGGCAAGTCACAAAAAAGGTGAAGATATTTGCCATTGATAACAATGAACAAAGGAGTATTATCCAGGATGAGCAAAGAGCTCCCGAGAATCAACATGAAAATTGCAAACTTTTAAAAAATGGGCAATACACATGAATAGGCATTTCATAGAAAAGGAAACAAAAATGTATAATAAACTTATTAAAATATGCCATCTTCATTAGTAATCAAAGAAATGCCCATCAAAATTACAATAAGATATCATTTCATACATTTTATACCATTTCATACCTTGGCCAAAGTCCAAAGCCTCACCCCTGAGGGAGGTATGGATACTTACTTAAGGATGAATAGAATTCCTGGGTGGTTGTCTGTGGCCATCAATTAGTCAGGGTTTAATGCTCAAGACAAAAACCATTCTATGCATTTAAAATGGAGAGTGATTTACTATTGAGAATTAGGCACTTACAAAATTGTTGGAGGGGTTGAGGGAACATTCTTGCTACCATGACTCCCCAGGAATATACAGAATGGAGTCCCTTTTGGACCTACTACCCCTGAGACAGTCCCTGGAGCTATGTAGGAGGCATTTATCCTTGCTTTCTCTGCAACTACCTGCCACACAAAGGAAGCTAGAAAGGGGCATGTGAAGCCTGTATCCCCGGATTAGGAAAGCCAAGCCTGGAAGGTGGCCTTTCCCACTGTCTATTTTCTCCCTTCCTTCCTCCCTTCCTTCCAAGATAGAACTCACATACCATAAAATTCATGCTTTCAAAGTACACAACTCAGAGATTTGCTTATATGATCACAAGGTTGTGTGATCATTATCATCTAACTCTAGAACATTTCCATTTCCTTCAAAAGAAACCCATTAGCAGTCACTCCCTGTTCACCCCCCATGTTGTCCTGGCAACCACACATCTACTTTTGGTCTCTATGGTTTTGCCTGTTGTGAACATTCCAAATAAATGAAATCATACAATATGTAGTCTGTAGTCGCTGGCTTCATTCACTTAGCATATTTTTTTAAGGTTCATCTATGTTGTATGTAGTACTTCATTCTTTCTCCCCTGCACCAGTACTCGATTCCTTTTTATGGCTGAATAATAAGCCATTGTATGGATATGCCACATTTGGGTTTTATATTCATCAGTGTGGTGGACATTTGGGCTGCTTCCACTTTGTGGCTACAAATGAATAATGCTATGAACATCTGTGTGCAAGTTTTTGTGTGGACACGTGCTTTTATTTCTCTTGGGTGTGTACCCAGGAGTGAAACTGCCAGGTCGCCTGGTAGCTATGCTTAGCCTTTTGAGGAACCAGAAGACTTTTCCAAAGCTGCTGCACCATTTTCCATTCCCGTGAGATAGGTACGAGCATTCCAACTGGTCCACATCCTTGCCAACATTTGCCACTGTCTGTTTGATTATAGCCCTCCTCGTGCATGAGAAGTGACATTTCATTGTGGTTTTGATTTGCATTTCCCCTGCCATTGTTCCTTGTCATTCAAATACATGAAGAAGGACACAGGGAGGCTATTCCAGGAACTTGCTAGCAACAGTGGCCAGAAGCACCAGCGAGGACTTCTTTGGCCCCTGTAAGGTCTTCTCCATCTTGCGTGAGTATATCTAATTGGGAAAATCTCATCTGCCTCTAGAAACCCAGCCACAAGCCAGTCCAAGTTTTCTGGGGGGTTTTGTTGTTACTGTTGGTGTTTTGTGCATTTGCAACCTCTCTATATGAAAGGATGGTTGGATGGGAGTTCTGAGAATCAAGCCTACAAATTTGCTATAGGCCCTGAGAAGCCCGTTTACCTCTGTTTACAAATATTATCATTTTCTATATTCACTGTGACGTGAAAATACCCGGGAAGCACCTCCCTAGAGACACCCTTTTGTATAGGTGCATCAATTAAATATTCAAGAATGTTCATGCCAGCATTGATCCAAATAGAAGAACATGAGGAAAAATCTAAATGTCTACTGGCTCTAAAATGTTTACATAAATTGTCATCTTCAACAATGGATACTATATGGCTGTAAAATAATGACCTTATGATATACATATGAATATGTATGAATCTTAAAAACATAAGGTAGATAAAACTATCAAGGAGAAAAGAATACATAAAGTATGATCTCACTGACATAAAGGTCAAAATCAGATAAAAGTAAAGAATTTATTGCTTAAGGGCACACTAACATACATGTAGGCACACACAGCATTTACCTACTACAAAGCTGTGGTTTTCACTGAGCATCCGAATCCGCTGAAGTCATTTTTATCATGTTTATTTATTTTGAGAGAGAGAGACAGAGACAGAGATAGAGACAGAGCACAAGCAGGGGAGGAGCAGAGAGAGAGGGAGGGAGAATCCCAAGCAGGCTCCGAGCTGTCAGCACAGATGCCAACATGGGGCTTGATCTCATGAACCATGAGATCATGACCTGAACTGAGATCAAGAGCCAGATGCTTAACTGACTGAGCCCCTCAGGTGCCCCTCCTGGAAGTCTTTTTATAACCCACATTCTTGGATCTCTCCCCCCAAGTTTCTAACTCAGAAAGTCTGGGAGTGGAACCTGAGGGTTTGTATTTGTAGCCAATTTCCCAGGGATGTTTATGCTTCTGGACCAGGGATTACACTCTAAGAAACACTGCTATAAAGAAATACATGGGGATGACAAATACTAAATACCGAATAGCGGTTGCCTTGATGGGGTAGGGAGATGTGATTAGGAAAGTACACATAGGAGATTTCAGTAATATTAGTCGTGTCCAATTTATTAAGTGGGGTGATGGGTGCTGGACTGCTTTGCAAGGTGGTCTTTCAAAAGATATTCCTTAAAATATACATATGCATTATAGTCACACTTTTGTAAATACAGTCAATATCGTAATTTTTAAATGTAAGCAAATCAACGCGCAAAAAATAAACTGGTCCCATACAACTCTTGAATTTCATGCTAACTTTTTCCCCCTCTCTGTTGAGTCATACTCTTGAATAAGAAATGAGTCATGGACAACTGGGCTAGTCTTCAGAAATTTTAAAGACAGAACCCCTCCCAAAAAAGGGAACATTAGTTGAGCTCCATCTAGATACCAGCAACTCATCACTTAAGACGGTGCTGCAATGTGTACAATACCACCCTATTTTGCAGACGAGGAAATTGGGGAACAAAGTGAGGAGTAAACAACTTGCTCACAAAATCACAGTTATTCCAAGATGGAGCTAGAATTCAAACCCACGGTGGGTGGCTGAGAGCCCACTCTCAGTGACCACACCAGTGTCCCACAAGGTCTTGTCCACTGGTCACCTACATCCAAATTGCATAAAGCATTTTACAAATCAGATGTTCAAGCTTCAAGTCAGCCAACCATATCAGACTTGATGCAGGTGACCCTCGCAATTTGATTTTATTAAGCTCTTTGAAGGATGCTTATGTATAAAGGAAGTCATAATCAGGACCAACATTTTTCCAGATGATGGTGGACATCAGAACTCATATGATCCTTGGACAGCTTCACTGTGGATGTCTTTGAAACGAGGACCAGTACATTAAAAACAATTGTGCACATGGGAGGTGGGTGTGAGGTCCGGGTGGGAAGGGGAGGTGGGGCACGAAATACGCCCAACAAGAGAAGCCAGGAGGCTGGAGATATAAAACTTCAAGACAGTGGTGATGTCAGCAAGGGAGCTAGGTTCCCCATCCCATACAACAAAGTGTTTCTGTTTAAAAGGATTGTAATAGAGATGTGCAAATATCCAACTCCTCACACTTTTCATTTACAAAAATATTAACCCCAAGGCAATGTTTGTAGCTCACAACTCACACCCTTTTTTAATGTTCAAAAGCAGACGACAAAGGCATCAGAATCGTCCTGGGTGATGCAGCCTTTGTGTGCCCTAGCACAGGGTACCTTGGAAAGGAATATATACATAGGAAAAGCAATCCTGCATCCCTCCCAGATGGGAGAATTTCATCTGACAGTAGTAGGAGTTTGGCTTCTACATGAATGCAGGATGAGTGTTTCATAATTTGCATATTTTGAATCTGTTACATTTTACCCAAGCGCTTTTACTTGGAAGATCTTTTTCACTAAGGCCCAAGAGAATAATAAAAAATGCTTTCCCCACCTTTCAGAATTTGAGAAAGATTGTGCTTTTAGAACAGAACGGTTGAGATCAAGAGAAGATGGGGAACAGGGCACAACCATCGAAATGACTCAAAGAAAGGAAGACTGTCTAGTATCTTTCATGTAGTTCAAGAACGCTCTACGTGGCTGTTCTGAGAGGCAGAGAACATCAGACTTTATTTTTGTTTTTTTTCTGTGTATTTACTAGAATTTTTCTTGTCCTTAGTTCAATGCTGAGCTTTGAATATAAGCTGTATAATTTTTTTTTTTTGAAACCAGATGATTGTCTAGCATTTTCTAAATCTCTAGTTCCCCTACCAATAATTCTGTCATGGTTAATAATCAAATCCCCACAGTGGAGAGACATAAAATAAGCAATTCAAAAACTAGCGGTCTGTATATATATATATATATATATCTGTATATATATATATATATATAATGATATATATATATATATCATTAAGACTTATTTCATAAGGAGTTTTAGAGCCAGGAGGCTAGTGAAAAATTTGGGGAGCAGGTAGAAAATTATCTCTCAATTTGGTGAGTCAACTGCAAATTCTCTCCCACTTGACGACTCATAGCTTTCTGTTTAATCTTCAGATTTTCAGATAGGGTCTGAGAAGCAGTGAATAACACCTTGGCTAAATCAAGTTAGATTTGATCCAAAACAGAAACAAAAATCCCAGATATATTAAAATTAATCTGCAATTCCCTGGCAGTATTGGAATTTCCAGATTCAGTTTGATCCAGGTTTCACTTAGCCCAACGAGAGAGATATATATATTTGGGATTTGTTTTGAGGCCTTGGACAAGTCATTTTACATCTCTAAGCTGTAGTATCTCTACTTGTAAGACAAAAGGGAAATGTCTCCCAAGTCTTAGAGCGTTAACGTTTTTCAGATTCTCTAGTTTAAATAAAGAATTCAATGAAAACATCATTAAATCAGTAAAATTTTGGTTGAAAAGAACCAGAAACCGTCAAGGCAATCAAAAACCAAGCATGCTGAATGTTTGGTTAACGAATGTTTGTGAAAATCATGCATTAACATGAACTTGAAGCATGAGTCCTGACTATATTTTAGTTTTGGCCATGGAAGTATGAATGATTGATTTGCCACACATGTAAGTAACACTTATTAAGCTGTAACCCAGGTGGCTTCATCCTAGGATGTATCACATTTAACGAGAAAAGAGTAAAGACAGATTCCTAGGCATTAAGAAGCCTGTCTGCTTCTGCTTGCATTCTTGAACCTCCCTTATCACCATGAGAAGGATATATCCTGGTTAGTCTGCTCGTCCCAGGAGGAGGTGAAAGACATCTGTGGCACAGCCACCCCAATCTGAGCCTAGCCTAGCGAGCCAACATCAGATAACCCACAGATCCATGAGAAAAACTGATGGTTGCTTTACGTCACTGAGTTTTGTTACACAGCAATTCTGTGCCAAGAGCTAACTGCTACAGGGACATAGCAATGCAGCAATATAATTAGTAAGCTCCTATTGAACTCTTCAAAAACTTCACATGCTTCAGGGTCACCAAAGAAGTCTGCAACTCATGATCTCATTCCTTCTTTAGAATGACTCTGTGACGTATATACGGTCATGTCTCCTTTACAAAGGGGAATGCTGAGGTTTATTTTAGGTTATAGACATAGTGTGCGATGTGTGTCCATGCCTCGGCCTCTCTACGTGGGGACTCCCCTGCTTTAGCACTTGCTGAATGGACTGGCCTGGGAAATGTCTGTATTACATAGCCCTGCTCCCCTGTGGCTGGGACCCAGCTGACTGGACCAGCACCTGACTCAAGATCAACCAGTCAGGTTGGCCAACGACCCATCAGATTTTCTCTCTTAAGACTCTGAATTAATATTTAGAGACTAAAACTATTTGGTGGTAAATGATTTTATTAACTTGGTTTAATTGCCTTGTTGGATGTGTCAGTAGAGAACAAGAAGGAGAGGGAGGGAGGGAAGGAGCGAGGGTGAGGGGAAGAAAGAGAGAGGATACAATAAAGCAGAGATGAGAGCCATGTTGCCAGTCCTGAGAGACGGAAAGAGGATGGCTGGATGTCAGTTGTCTCAGGAGATTACACCTTGCAACTCTTCAGTAAACTCAACTTTTACTTGTACTGGCTTGAGTGGGTTTTGGTTCCTTGCCTCGAAAAGAGTTTTCATCACAACTGAGTGGTTAAGAGACTTATTCACAGGCTCACAGCTCGTAAGTGGTTGTTACGGGCTGGGCTGTGCACCCCCAAATGCATATGTTGAAGTACTAACCCCCAGTACCTCAGGTTGTGACTGTACTGGAGATGGGAGTCTTTAAGGACTCAGGAGGTCATTACGGTGGGCTGTAATCCAATATGGCGGATGTCCTCATAAGAGGAGATGCACAGAGGGAACACCAGGTGAAGACACGGGAATAAGACAAGCATTCACCAACCAAGGAGAGTGTCCTCAGAAGAAACCAACCCTGCTAATACCTTGACCTCAGACTTCCAGCTTCCCGAACTGTTTCAGCTCCCTGTCTCTGATGCTTTGTTATGGCAGCCGAGAAAACCAATGCAGTGGCAGACCCTTTCTCACTGCATCACATGAGGATCCTTTCCCTTCTCGGGGGACGTACCCCATTTATTGGCAAACTGTGTCATTACCAGGCACTATTCAAGTGAGGATGGCAGGGGAGATCTCAAAATCAGAGCAAAGGCAAAGCATTGAAAGGAAGATGGGAGTACATTAGTGTCTTAGAAGGTCTAGGAAAAAGAGGTATATTGAAAGAGGAGAAGAAAAATAACCCCGTGGAGAATTAGTGAGTTAATAAGCTCATTGAAAGCACACAGTTAATGAATTATGAATTTCGGCACTGATTCTCTTCATTCAATTGCTTATTGTGGACACATATTAATCAACATAAACCTCATTTCTTTGGTAGGATAGAATTCCTCAGTAAGGAGGAAAAAGAGTCGCATTAACTGAGGACTGACAAGGTGCCAGGCACATCGCTTACCTCCATTTTACAGGCAGACCTCACAATAACCCTGTATAGTCGGCTCTGTTATTGCCAGCAGCCACTCTAAGGGATGTAGCTGAGGGTCAGAGACATGACATATTCTGCCCAAAGCGCCCAAGGTACCCGAGCCGGGTTGGAAAGCAGCTCTGTGTGACACTGTGGTCAACGTCAGTCAGTTGTGCCTCACTCCCCCACATCCCTTCTCTGTACTTTTGGCAATAACGTGACCTAGATTTCCTTGGAGATAAGCCCTTCCTCCACTGCTTCTCCCACACAGTTCGAATAGGGCTGGCCCCACTGCCACTGACCGAGGGCTGGGCATTCCCAAGGAACGGGCACGTGACCCAAGCTGATCTGATCAGAGGTATAACTCACGCTTTGGAGGAACCAGAGACTTCAGAGCTGGTATCTGCCCCATCACCTGTGCCACCTTCCCTAAAGGACACGTATGGAAATGCCCTGTTCCAGCCTTGCCTTCGATCAGCCCCATAATCTTACCCCCTAGTTCATTAACTTCTCCTGGCCACCGCCCACTCTGACATGGTGTTTCCCTCACCGTCACCACACAGTGCTCCCCACGGCACGGCTGTCGAGGGTCTTCGTGGCATTCCCTGTCATCCTATCGCTTTGTCTGACCCATGTGGTTCTACCGTCGTCGTCCAGTTCTAGGTTCCGGTTGCCATTTATTCGTCTCTGCCCCCTACTTCCTCCCAGTTCACACCCACAACAGACGCTTTTTATTTCTGCTGTTAAAGTCTACTGCTCTATTTTCCCTATATAATGCCCATCTGTCTTAGCTATAACGAAGTACCATGGACCCAGTGTCTTAGAAACAACAGAGACTTACTTCTCATGGTTCTGGGAGCTGAAAGTCCCAGATCAAGGTGCCAGCATGGTCAGAGTCCAGTGAGGCCCTCTCTCGGGTCACACGTGGCTGCCTTCTCCCTGTGTCCCCACACGGCTAAAGGATGGCAAGAGAGGTCTGGGGGTCCCTTTTGCAAGGGTACTAGCCCCAATGATGAGGCTCCACTCTCAACACCAAATCACTGCCCAAAGGCCCCACCCCACTGTAGCCCTCAGAGTAGTTTATAGGGGGAGGGGCACAAACATTCAGCCTGTTAAACTGCCATCTGAAAAACATTAAGATATATTCTCTATCACAAAGTGGGTAGATGGATCAAGATCGTGTATACAGAAGGCTTGAGCTGAGTTTCTCAAACCCTTTTTTTTAAATCATCATCATCTCCCAAAGGAGACTTTTTAGACATTTTTCCTGTTCACCATCCCACTCCATAAAATATTAGCACCATAGATGCTGGATATCTGTTTACACACGATAGCCTTGTGGGGGGGGGGCCATGAAATTGTAATATCTGAGTTTCCCCAACAAGAACCAAGTTTTACCCTTTTAAGGGGCAATCTTGCCCCTTAAATCTTGCCCCTCAAATTCCACTAAAAATTTGAGAGAGAGAGAGGTTGAGATAAGCCAACCAAACCACTGTTATTCATAGTAACATCTCCTTAATTATTCTGCACTGTGTAATATGCAAAGATGGCCACAGTAGCAAGTCTGATAATTTGTACTCAAACATACTGAAAGACATTAAAAACTTTCATTTGCTTCTAGCGCATTAATGACTCCGTGAGTGTGAGAGATAGACTTATTCTGGCTTAGGGTGCTCGTCTTTGAAAAATGATGGAAGTTGCTTTTTTAAATTAAGGTAGCAACACCATTGATAATTTAAACATTGAAGGCATTCCAAAATGCTGTGATTTGCAACACCAGTTTTAATTAATGCCTGCAACCCGGCTGTGAAAATTGGGACCTATAATTTGTGAGTTACAGTAACTGCTAGTGTTTATTAACCTAGCAGGTCAAACTCTGGTTTCATGGCCTTATATATACATATATATCATCATCCTATTAAACTTCAAGTTGAAAGTCAACAGGAGAGGAAAATAATCACCCACAGGTAATGCGTCACCTTTGAACACAGAGGTGAAAGTGGAGTGTAAGCTTTTCTCCTTCTCCTCCCCATCCTGCCTCTCTTGATTAACTCTTTCTTCTCAAGGTGTTATTTAATTTCTTCATCCTTTTCTACAGCTCTGTGACTGTATTGCCATCCTTCTCATCCCACACAAAAGGTTCTCTGGGTTTCAAATATTATTTTATAATAACTCCTGGGGCTTTCTTCCACCTTTCTAACTTCCATCCATTTGTTTGAGATTATGCGTGGAGAGTCTGTGCTAGGAACCACAGTGGATCTTTGGATACACGGAGAATGACATCAATACCACTTACAGAGCCCCAGGGATCAGGCACTATGCAAATCTCTTTACATATGTTAAACTTCTTTAGACCTGGAAACCTCCTACAACAAAGCGAACCTAGCCATCAACCTCTGGGTGTTAATTATGTAACAGAACTAGTTGCACTGACTTAGCTTGACTGCAGTACCTGGAAGGTTCTCTGGGCCTTACACAGAGCAAGGGCTAGGTTCAATAAATGTTGGCTGATCCAATTTAATTGGAAGCAAAATGAGTTTAAGAACCTTTCAAAAAGTGGGGCACTATGGGACACAATGAAGAGACGTTAAATATTTGCTTTTAGCCTCTAAGAGACACGTAGTGTGGTATTTAACGGCACAGGATTAGAAGTCAGGCAAACAGTGGCTGGCTTAACTTCCCGGTTCCACCACCCATCGGCTGGGTGACCCTTGGGAAAGTTCTCCAATCTCTTAAAGCTTGTTGCTTCATCAGAAAAACGGGGATCATATCACTTCTAACATATAGGAGCATGTAGTGATTCAACGACACAAACATAAGAAGGGCTTAATGCAGTGCTTGGCATTGATCAGGCCATCAACCACCGTCAATAAGTTTAGCTATTATTAGTATAATAATCCATCATGTTCTCCATGGCGGTCCTTGGAAATCCTTCCTGTAATATCCGGACACTTCAAGCTGTCAATTAACTAAACATTTTTGAGCATCTACCCTGTGAAAGATATAATGTAGTCACAGCGGGGGACTCAAGGGCTTATAACTGATCTCTCCTAGCACCTGAACTCATCACAACCGTGGTTATGGATTTGTGTACATGTTAATACTTGTCTCTTTCACACGGAGCTGGCTTCATGGGCAAGTGACCTGCATCACTGACAGGCCCTCATTCTTAGTAGAGTCTCATGCTTGGTTTAATGCTCCACAGTCATGATCTCCAAATTCTTAATCCTTTACTGACTGATTTTTGACCAAGAGCATCCAAATTTTCTAGCAAGCTTGGGTCTTTGTTAATTAAGCCAACGCTAATGTGGCTAGAAATACACAAGTGCTACTTTTAGTTTCATTTCGATCACTGTCACAAAATTAACATAGGCTATTTTTAAAATGTGCTACCATCTCTGAGGGGTTTTGGTGGGTATTAAAATGCATCCAAATCTATAATATAAAACAGAGATATTATTTTTTTTAATTTTTTTTTTAACGTTTATTTATTTTTGAGACAGAGAGAGAGCATGAACGGGGAAGGGGCAGAGAGAGAGGGAGACACAGAATCGGAAGCAGGCTCCAGGCTCTGAGCCATCAGCCCAGAGCCCGACGCGGGGCTCGAACTCACAGACCGCGAGATCGTGACCTGAGCCGAAGTCGGACGCTCAACCGACTGAGCCACCCAGGCGCCCCCAGAAATATGATTTTTAAGAGAACTGATGAAAAATATGTGTGGGATGGGAGGGAGCAGCAGGAAAAAAGATGGAGGTATTTCCTGCCTTGGGAGGAATTTTTCTCCTTTTCTTCTTCTCCCTTTTATTCTTCTTTAAATACAGGCGCATGCTCTTTGTGAGTTCCAACCGTTCACCCAGCAAAAAGGTACTGCCGGGCTGGTATGTGCAAAGCACCACCTCTCTGCGTGTACAGATAAAAAGGATGCTTCAGATGCGGTGACAGATTTCACGCAATCGTTCCAGCGCCCTCGTGGAGAAGTGCATGGGTTGTTGAGACATCACTAGGAAATGAGCAAGTGACCCAACAATGGAGGGCATCACCAAGTCTGTGGCATTTGAGCCGACTTCTAACTTACTTGTGATCTTGGACTTCATTTCTCCATGTAAACAACGGGGATGGTAACTTCTACTTGTTGTGATGATCAGAGATAGTAATTGTGGTGTCTTTGCAAAGGGTCAGACCCCTTGTAGCATGGAAAGACATCAAACAGCACTGTCCCAAGGGCCACTGCTGTATTTGCATATGTTTGTGTGGGTTGGCAAAGAAGGTCGAGAAAAATAATAATTATTAATTACCCTCTGGCACTAATCTGATGAGTAACGTCTAACAGTGAGGTACATTCAGGAATCTCATTCCTTGGGAAGAGATAAGTGGTTCCGGGAACATAAACATGGTTTATCTACCAGGAACAATTAAGGCAGTGCATACACTGTAGTTTCTCTGGGTATAGCTTCTTGTGTTCTTTTAATCATGATTATATATATATCTTTTGTATTCTTTGGTTCTATTTCTTCTTAAAGCAACAATCCTGTTATTTTAATCCATGTCTTTACAGTACCATAGCAGTACCATTAATTTTGATGTCGTTACATCTTGGCTGCATGATTAAGTTTAACACCCCAACCAGACATAGGTAAAGGCACACCAATTATAATTATCCATTAGATCCATCTGTCTGTCCATCCATTCATCCACCCACACGTCTATCCATCTGTTCATCATCCATTAATCCATCCATCCATCCATCCATCCACCCACCCATCCATCCATTCGTTCATCATCCATTAACCCATCTACCCATCCATCTATCATCCACCCATCCATCCATTCACCCATCCATCCATCGACAGTGCCAGACATTGGCCACAAGAAAAAGGAAGCTGCTCACATCAAGTGGAGGCAAGATTCAAATTCGCGTCATCTTTGGTTTAAAAGAAGCAACACCTTCCGGAGTGGTCAATCCAAGTAAATCTCAATCTGAAACACTTAGCACCTCTGCTCTTTTCAGAGTCATGTACGAGTTAATTTCCAATTGATTCACTAAGAGATGGAAGTACAAATTAAGGAAAAGGGCAGATCACCACCTGCTTGGTGAGCCTCACTGGAGAGCACACCCCACTGGCCACAATCAGGAGTCCCTAGTCCTGGTTGCATTTTGCCATGGTGTCATCTTTTGATGAATTACTTAATCACCATCTACATCTGTTCCTTTCTGAATCTCAAGGAGGCCGCAGGGGCATGTAAAAACAAAACTGGAGTATTTGAGGAAAAGGCTGAAAACTTCTTCCACACGGAGGATCAGATTTCTGGTTTTCTCGCAGAGGGTAGGGAAGAGACGGCTGCCTCTCCAAACTGTTGGGGTCAAGCCTGGGGTGAGCAGAGATGTAAGCAACTTGCTTATCACACCGCACGATCCTTGTGGTCACCTGAGTGAGCCCAGAGGTGCCTGCTCGGGGCCATTACTTGCATTACTGTTGTGTGTATCACCACGCAGCCAGCAGCCTGGGATGCCCCCCCACCATCAAGCTTTGTGGCCATTTTCCACATAACCAACTGATCATGTTTAATCACTTAAACCAAAATGTCAGTATCTCTGGGCCTAAAGACTGTGAGTTCTCAAGGAGGCCAGACAAATCCCTTATCCACAGCAACATTAGACCTCCTCTTTGACTTTGTGAGCCTTCATTACTTTGAATCCCACTAATTTGGAATAATAAATGGTAGACAGGATACTGCCTGGGCCACAATCTAACTTTGTGCTCTCTATGGAAAAGGAAGCATTTGGTAAATTAAAATTATTCAGGTGGATGAGATCTAGAGGACATTTAAACTATATGAAGATAAAATATTTTCATGTATATATAATCACACAGAAGTCACTCAATTTATTTCCTCTCCCCAAAGATGTCCATGCCCTAATGCCTGGATCCTGGGAAGATGTTATGTTACAGGGCAACAAGGACTTTGCAGAGCCTGCATTATTGGGACTATCCCAGTCTAATTACAAAAATTCTTTTTTAAAAAATGTTTTTTATTTGAGAGAGAGAGAGAGAACGAGTAGGGAAGAGGAGCAGAGGGAGAGAGATGAAGAATCTCAAGCAGGCTCCACATTCAGCATGGAGCCTGACGCAGGGCTCAATCCCACAACCCTGGGATCATGACCTGAGCCAAGTCAAGAGTCAGACACTCAACTGAGTGAGCCACCACCCAGGTGCCCCTAATTATAAGAATTCTTTTTTTTTCTTTAAAAATTTTTTTAATGTTTATTCGTTTCTGGGAGAGAGAGAGACAGAGAGAGACAGAGACAGTGTGCGAGTGGGAGAGGGGCAGAGAGAGAGGGAGACACAATGCGAAGCAGGCTCCGGGCTCTGAGCTGTCAAAACAGAACTTGACGCAAGGCTCTAACTCGTGAACTGTGAGATCATGACCTGAGCTGAAGTCAGATGCTCAACCAACTGAGCCACCCAGGCGCCCCATAAGAATTCTTAAATGCAGAGAACTTTCTTCCGCTGGAGTCAGAGACATGAGGCAGAAGAAGAAACTGGAGAGAGATGTAGAGCATGAAAGAGACCTGACCTCCCAGTACTGGGAGAAGGATGCATAGAAACCACAAGAAGGATGCAGACAGCCTCTAGGAGCAAAGAAAGATCCCCAGCTAACAGCCAGCAAAGAAATGGGAGACTTCAGTCCAACCACAAGGAACTGAATTTGACCAACAACCTGAGTGAGCTTAGAAGCAGGTTCATGGAAGTAAGTTTGCGTCTAGAACTTCCAGAAAGGAACGTGGCCCTGCTGTCCATTTAGCTCTGATCTCCTTAAAGCCAAGGACTGCACTGAGCCATGCCATACCCACACTTCTGACCCAAAGGAGTGTGAGATCATCAACGTGCGTTGTTTTAAGCCAATAAATTTGTGGTGGCTTGTGACAGCAGCAATAGAAAATTAATACGATGGGAGCATCTATTTCTCATATGGCCAATATGGCCAGGAACTGATGAATGGCCGGAAGGCTGATCCTGCTTGAATGTCAGTCTTGCAGATGAAGGAGGGAAAAGGTGGTGATGAATTACTCTCAGCTATTTAGCACTTCGCGACAACTGGGCTCGACAGGGTCTCTGGGCAGCACTATCTAAGCTTAGGCTCTGTTCGTGGCATGTCCACAAAAGTAATAAAAAGGATATTCCTTAGTATCTCTAGCAATTTGGTTGAGCTTCCCCCCTCATCCAGTCAAAATTTGTCCCTTCTGGGGCACCTGGGTGGCTAGTCGGTTAAGCATCTGACTTTGGCCCAGGCCATCGTCCCATGGTTTGTGTTCGTGAGTTCGAGCCCCTCAGTGGGCTCCAGGCTGGTGGCATGGATCCTGCTTGGGATTCTTGCTCTCTCCTCTCTCTGCCCCTCCCCTGCTCGTGCTTGCCCTTGCTCTCAAAATAAATAAATAAACTTCAAAAAACTTTTCCTGTCAGTCTGCGTTTGCAGTTTGGACGGAGCCCCACAATAATGCATTTCCCCAGCCCCCTTAGCAACGATCTCTACCCCCAGGAACCATCTGTAGATCAAACTAGAGTTCTGTCTTTGAGGTAAGAACGCTTCTCCTCTCTGCCGCTGGGCCAGCCGGGGCTGACGTGGTTACAAGAGAAGCTGGGTGTTGCCAGCATCCTATTAAGAGTGAATGAAATCAGACCAATGTGTTTGTCAGCCGTCAGCAAGCTCAGCCTCCCCAATTATCCTGTCTAATTAGATTAGAAGCTGACAGCTGGGAACACACCCTATGACATTTCTGTTTGCCATCTAAAAATGAGGAGCACACAACCCAGCTCTCGCTCCTCATTGAGACCCAGACCCTCTTCCGAGCCGTTACAGGAACTGATTTTTCGTAATTAGCTGCTGCTGGTGTTACATCAATTACCCTTCTCCGCTCCACACAAAATATGCCTGGAGGGTAAAGCAAGTTAATAACGCTGGGCAGTAAAGTGGAGCTCCAAGCTTCTTCAGAGAACTTTCTCAAATGCATAGGGGCACTTACTTTGGGTTTCCCCTAAAACCTCAGAGAAGAGTTTGTAGATAGTCATTGGTGGTGCCTGAATCAGCTCATGGAGTTGAAAACTCACGGGCACATGTGCACACTCCGTGGTCTGACTTGGAGCCAAACCCAGGGACTGCACAGTGGGAAGGGTGGTAGGTCACACGGCCCGGGACAGAGGTTGTGCAGAAGGCGATCAGCTTCCCCTCTGGTTTTAGAGAAGAATAAACCCCCCCACCCTCTCCAGTGCTATTCTTGAGCGCTACAGGTCCGGTGTTTCTGGAGATCTCACGATGGCTTCTCGTAGCAACAACCGACTGATGCACAGCTCACACAGGCACCTTATAAGACACAGCTTGAGAATCGGCTCTCAGAGAGGCCTGGACGTCTCAGTGCAGAACGGTTTCAAACAATACATTTGAACAGAAGGCTTAACAAGGTTTTTGAGCAGAGATCTAAAGTGGTTTTGTCATGGGGGTCCTTTAAATGACATGGGACAGGGGGGCCTGGGTGGCTCGGTCTGAATTCAGCAAGGGTCATGATCTCACGGTTCGTGAGTTCGAGCTCCGCATGGGGCTCTGTGCTGACAGCTCGAGCCTGGAGCCTGCTTCGGATTCTGTGTCTCCTTCTCTCTCTGTTCCTCCCCCGCTCACACTCTGTCTCTCTCTCTCTCTCAAAAATAAACATTAAATGACACTGGACAGTGTCCAAGGCAGGCGGCCCATCTTGCGTGGCTGAGCTCCACAGTGTCGACTGTGGGTGTGCAAATGACCCTCTGGTGTAGAATTCAGGGAGCCAGACAAGCAGGGCAAAGGGGCTGGAGAGAGTCGCAAAGCGTAGAAAATCTAACCTTTAAAAAGCTGCAGTTGTCAACGCTGTACTTCTATGTACTTATCGGGTCCACGTGGGTCACCCAATGCTTCTTGTGCTTCCCCCAAATTTTAGTCGTTCAGAACCATATAATGAGGGGTTTTGCCCTATGTACCATTCGCATGATTTACTTAATACTTATTTTTTTAAAAATTCTTTTAAAAATGTTTATTTATTTTTGAGAGAGAGAGAGAGGGAGACAGAGAGAGAGAGAGAGAGAGAGAGAGAGAGACAGAGCACGAGTGGGGGAGGGGCAGAGAGCGACAGACACAGAATCGGAAGCAGGCTCCAGGCTCTAAACTGTCCATACCGAGCCTGACATGGGGCTTGAACTCACGAATCATGCGATTATGACCTGAGCGGAAGTGGGACACTTAATTGACTGAACCACCCAGGTGGGTTAAATACTTAATATTGTTTCAAAGTAGCTCACTTTCTTTTTCTTTTTCTTATATAAATTTAATGAAAAAAACATTTTTTTTTTTCAAGAGACAAACAGAGTGTGAGCAGGGGAGGGGCAGAGAGAGAAGGAGACACAGAATCTGAAGCAGGCTCCGGGCTCCGAGCCGTCAGCACAGAGCCCGACGCAGGGCTCGAACCCACAAGCTGTAAATTCATGACCTGAGTCGAAGTGGGACGCTTAACTGACTGAGCCACCCAGGAGCCCCTACTAATTTAATTTTAGAACTCTGCATCATTGGCTTGATGTGCTGGTTTTATTTTTTCTGATTTACATTAACTAAACATACGGCTGTTCAAATCTTGGTGTCCCTCCACGTGTGCCCTAAAACCTCACCTGTGCAGTGTTTACCTGCCTGTCACCATTTGGGGACCGTGGCATTTGGGTAAAGTCAGTTTCCAGTAACTCCCTGTAGCTGAGCTGCAGGAGTTGAGTTGGAGCCCTTGTGGTTTCTCCAACTACATTCCAGAGCTTCTCAGCTGCGGTGGGGGGGGGGGGGGGGACCCAGGTGGCTTCTGGGCACAAGAGGAAACTTCTGGAACCATCTGCTTAAGCTGCAGCTCCAAAGTCACAGGAAACTCTCAAACCCAGAGGGTGACTTTTGGAAGGGGTACCAAGAGACCTGGAAAGTGACTGGAAGGATGTCCTGCCTCACGGTGACACAGCACCCTCCCTAAAACATCTGAGATTGTAGAAAAGATTATTCTGCCTCCTCACATCCTTCTGGAAGGGCCTGGGGCCTCACAAGTAGACACTGAGCACTAAGAAAGGGGAAACAACTTGACAGAAGGCCACTCGGCCAATCAACAGCCATGACAGTATCTGGTCAGGCCTGTGGGAACCGCCTGGTTCTGTCCTGAGCACCCAGCCCACCTTGACCCGAGTCCTGGCCACTGAAGCCTGGCGCAGACAGCACCAGGCGGGGAAACAGGAACTTTAGATTATAGCAATAACAAGCTGGGGGGGACACTCAGACCTGAAGTGTACTGATTTATCACTAGGTGATAGGACTTGGAAATACATCATCTTATTTCACCGTAAAACATCCTCACAGGGGCACTTGAGTGGCTCAGTTGGTTAAGCATCCGACTTCAGCTCAGCTCATGATCTCATAGTTCGTGGGTTTGAGCCCTGCGTTGGGCTCTGTGCTGACAGCTCGGAGCCTGGAGCCTGCTTCGGATTCTGTGTCTCCCTCTCTCTCTGCCCTTCCCCCACTCACACTCTGGTCTCTCTCTCTCTCTAAAACAAATAAACATTTAAAAAAAAAAAAAAACCTCTTCACAAGGCACCCACCCTTGTTCTCTCTATTTGGATTAGTTTGCTGGAGCTGCTGGGACAAAGTACCACCAACTGGGGGGCTTAAATGACAGGAATGCATTGTCTCATGTTCTGGAGGCTGGACATGTGCGATCAAGACGTTGCCAGGTTGGTTCCTGCCGAGGGCTGGGAGGAAGGACCTGTTCCGTGCCTCTCCCCCAGCTTCTGGGGTTTGCTGGCAATCCTTGTCATCCCTTGGGTTGTAGACACATCACCCCGATCTTGGCCTTCATCCTCACTGGCATTCTGTGTGTGTGTGTGTGTGCGCGCGCGCGCGCGCGCGCATGTCTATGTCCAATCTTCCCCTTTTTCTAAGGATCCCAGTTATATGGGATTAGGACCTCACCCAACTGCAGGATGACCTCACGGTCCCTTTAATATACCCGCAACAACCCCACTTCCAAAGAAGGTCACATTCTGAGGTCCAGGGATTTAGGGCTTCAATATATACATCTGTGGGGGACACAATTCAACCCAGAATACCATCTTGCAGCTGTGGGATGTGAGTCTCAAGATGGTGAGGTCACTTGTGTGAGGGGACAGAACTGTAGGCAGCAGACCCAGGATTTGAAACCAGAAGCATAACGCCCGCTCTACCTACTTAAACACCACTACAGACTGAATGTCTGCATCCCATCAATATTCATACGTTGAAACCTAATTCCGAATGTGAAGGCATCAGGAGGGGGGGACTCTGGGAGGGGCTGAGGTCATGGGATTGGCGCCCTTATAAAAGAGACCCTAGGGGCACCTGGGTGGCTCAGTCAGTTGAGTGTCCAACTTTGGCTCAGGTCATGATCTCACAGTTCGTGAGTTCGAGCCCCGCGTCGGGCTCTGTGCTGACGGCTCGGAGCCTGGAGCCTGCTTCCGATTCTGTGTCTCCCTCTCTCTACCCCTTCCCCGCTCATGCTCTGTCTCTGTCTCTCTGTGTCTCAAAAATAAATAAACATTAAAAGAGACCCCGGAGAGCTCCCTTGCTCCTTCTCAGCATGTGAGGACACAGCAAGACATAGCCACCTACGAACTTAAGAAGTAGGCCCTCCCCAGACATCGAATCTGCCCGTGCCTTGATCCCGGACCTCCCAGCCTCCAGACCTGTTAGAAATCACTGTGTTTAAGCCACCAGTCTACGGTGACTTTGTTAAAACTGCCCACACGGACTAAAAAAACAGCTTTAGAACTGGTCCGACCCACGGTCTCACCTAAGTTCTATGGATTCCTGCATTAGTCACTGTCTTACTCTCCTCCTTCCCAGGGTGTGTCGCTAAAGTTAAATAATAGAAGTCACGTCCCGCACACCACGCAGGGTGCTCACATACAAGAAGCACGTAGTATTATATCATCATCAGGCCGACACAGAGGCGGTATCACTCAACAGGCAGGTGCACGCAGCCTGCACGCGGTCCTGCCTGCTTTGAATTCCAGTGCCTTTCAATGCTTTGTGACCCCCGAGCGATGACTTCACCTCTTTCAGCTTTAGCATCCCCGTCTGTAAAATGGGACAATCGTTAGATAGCTACTGTGTGCAGAGTGCAGAAACAGTGCCGGCCAGTAGTAACTGCTGGAGAGGATCCCCTGTGGGTGAGCACAGCCAAGCAGCCTGAGCCCTGGCAGCCTGCAAAGATCAGAGCTACCCCCAGGGTCAGCCCCTCGTCAGGGGCGAGGGGTGGTGGTAAATGACACCTCCATCCAGCAGGAAACTGGGACACGATTCTGCAGCCCTCCCTCATCCCTCAAACCCTGTCCATTTTACCTCCCGAATATCATTCTGATTTCTGAATATTTCTCACCATCTCCATGGGCCCCAGCCCCCTCTTCTCTCCCCACCCCTCACTCCCTGCACTCCCCCCGCCCCTATCCCCTCTGTACTACAGGAGCTTCCGGACTGTTCTGCTGCCAGCCTTACTCTTCTATACCGTATTCTCAAAACAGCAGCCAGAGGGAGCATTTTAACAAGTCAGATCATGCCCCTCCTTTGCTCAAAACTCTCCTCTGGCTCCCATGTCCCACGAAGTCAATCCATATCCTTTGCCCCAGCCCCACGTGACCTGTCTCCCCACAACCTCTCTGTCTCTCTCTTCTGCTCCCACGGCTTGCTCTGCTCCAGCCAAACTGGCTATCTGGCTGACACGCACACCTGATGCTGCTACCTCAGGGCCTTTGTACTTGCTGTTCTGTCTGCCCCGGGGTACGTCCGTGGATGGCTCTCTCACCTCTTCACACTTCCCACAAACATCCAGACCACGCTCTCTCCCTTGTAATTCTTCATGGTCTCTGTACACTTATCCCATGTGCCATGCTATGTATTTTCACTTGTGTCTCTTGCTTATCGTCTGCCTCCTACCCTAGAATATCAGCTCCGCGAGGGTGGGGATCTTTGTCTCCTTTGCCCAACGCTGTATCCTCAGTGTCTGCAAAAGTGTTTGGCACATCACGGGACCTTGATAAACATTTCTGGAATGAACAGAGAAGGGGAGGAAGCAAAGAAAGGAGGCGATGTTGTGTAGAGATCGACCTTGGGAGCACAGAAATCAGAAACAGTGGTTAACAGCCGACTCAGAAAATAGAAAGAAAGAAAAAAGAGTTGTCAGTATCATTCCATTTTCAAAAGAAAGACCCATCTGCTTTGTGCCCCTGTAAAACCTCACAATTTGGTAAAAGCACATTTATGTGTTCAAGGGGAGAGGGAACACTTCAGCGGTTCTCGTATTTCCTAGACTCCGTCAAAAGGCTCGAGGTCACCCAAAGTCACTGTTACAAAGAGAGGGATTGAGTCACGGAGAAATTTCCAGAGCTCAGAGAGGACCTCCTATTCTCCCAAAGCTTTCTTGAGGCCTGGAAGCCACTGTCTAGCCTTGCAGTGAAGATTCCTTTCACACCTCTGCAGTTTCTTAATCTGAGAGGAGGGAGCATTAAAGGGACCAATGCCTGTCGCATGTCCGGAGTTTCTAACATCTCCTTTGGGAAGGCTGATAAACCCCAGACTAACGCAATTAATGTGCTTCTTCCAGATGGTTCCTGAACCAGAGCCAGGTCAACGTGATGGATGGAGGTCCTGCCAGGACACTCGGGGAGAGGAGCTGTAATGTTCCCAAGGCTGAAAGGGAGAGGCATCCCACAGAGGGCTGGACAGTTGAAAAGGGGGTCTTGGCACCAGTGGCCGGGGCTCCTGGGGACATCATGTGCCTTCCTCTGTGCCGTGGCTGCTGTCCCAGCTCTGCACAGTGAAAGCCTGTGCTGGCCTACATCGGCTCCAGTCAGGAAGGGAGAGAGCACAATGCACCTCGTACAGAAAGCCTGGGCCCCTGGCCCTCAGAGGCTCGCAGCTGTGTGCATCTGGAACACGCCGTCCTGCCCGGAGCCGTGCAAGTACCCCGTGGACCCTCCGAGCAGACACGTTTGCTCTTGTGACTTCAACTCTGAGCTGAAGGCATGCCTGCCATTCATTTGTTCTGTGGTTCATCCTCGTGTGTCAATAACCCCTGAGAACCTGAGTCTCCCTACTTTCCACCAACCCCAGTATCACCCGTCCCCCACCCCCAAACGCGAAGCCACTCTGACTTTTGTCATCAAAATCTGAACTCCGATGCAAGAAGACATTTGTTGAACATCTACCACGGAGACAGAAATGTCAGATTGTCTTACTTCTCCTCAATCACCTAATCCCCACACATTCCTGCATTCCATGTCTAAGAGCAAAAGCAACTTGCATGAGGTTTCACAGCCTCAGACCCGGCCTGGTCTCACAACACACCGGCCAGCTGCCATGAAATCAAACAACTGAGGAATGAATTGAATATGCAGAATCAAAGCAACCCAACCAGCCAACCCCTTTGGCTCTCGCTGGTAGAGACTCTCGGTTACACAAATGGCAAAAGAAATCCCTCTCCCAGAATGACAGTTGACCTCTGTCTTACAGAAAGAAAGAAAGAAAGTAATAATCTTGAAACGTTCCTCAAAGCATAATTTTGGGACGCTCAAGTGGGGCTCTCAGTTTCCCCTTCCTTTTCTTCTCCATTCATCTTGTCAGTATCTGACACTTCACAGAAACATCTAGACTTCCATCAAATGGCCTACTGTTTTCCCCCCTTCTTACCCTTTCCCCTTCTTAACAATGCTGCCTTGAAAAATAAAGACATATACTACATTCAGGGCTGAACAAGCAAAAATACAAGTAAGTTATGCAGAAGAGCCTGAAAAGATAAGAATAAACTTTCTGATTGAAAGAGTAATTAACCATTGACACAGCCTGTGAACAGAAATCGGTCAAATGCGCTGATTTATCGCGTTGTGGGAATGTAGCAAGGACTCCAATTATACCATTTGGGGCAGCAGGTGGGGAGAGGAAGAGTAGCTAAAGAAACGGGAAGGCACATCGATGCCATTTAGATCTTGCAATTCAATGAAGGATTCACAAGGAGGAAAGCCTCAAAGCCCTTGCTGGGGAAAAAAACTAAATTCAGGGAGCAACCACACTGCCACATCCATTACATATGGATTCTATCCCATTGGATTCTCCCAACAACGCTTTGAGGCACATGCCATTATCCTCACGCCGCGTTAAGAAGACAAAGTCAAGACTCAGGGAAGTATGGCTAAGAAGGGATCTGCTCCCAGAAGACCCGACTCGAAAGCCAGTGCAACTTTCTCTGCCATTTTGTTCTCACGTGACCTGAAGGAAGATTTCAGGGGGCAGGTGGGCAACATGGGCTCTCCTATTCCCCTTCCTTCCTCCCGCCTACTCATCCCCTCTCCCTTTCTCCCTCCCTTTCTTCTTCCTTTGCTCCTCCCTCCCTTCCTTCTTTCCTTCCTTTTATATTCAGGGAAAGACCATTTCTTCACCATGCACAAGTGGGGACGGTAGGTGAGACAGAGTATCTGTCTTCTGATACCCGTGTGCATATTAAATACTAACCGTGGCCAAAGCCACTTGGCTCACCTTTGAGGATACGAGGAACACCAAGGTGAGCAGTGATTACGTGTGTGGCAAAAGTCTCACCAACTTGACCAGCCAGTAGTTCACAAGCTACAGGGTTACAAGGAGGCCACGTCCTTCCCGAGGGGCAGGCAGAGAGGGATGCTGGAGAGAATGAAGAGGTTTTGATATTGGGGAAAGAGAAACTCCAGGACCAGAATCTAAGGGAGTAAAAAGCATCTTATTTAGACTTGCCGAGTGTAGACACTTAGGGATAAGAGAGGCTGGCACAGGGGAGGCTCTAATTTACACAAGAAAAGAAAAATCAAGCTTCTTTTCTAGGCTTCCCGCGATTCCAATTATTTTCTCTCCCAACTGAGGTTATGGGTCACAACTCACAAGGTGGTGCGGGAGAGTAGCACACACGTCGGAGGCGGTCAGACCGTGGGTCCAATTAATTTGCTCACTATTTGTTTGAGCAAATGATTTAACTTCTCAGTGAGTCAACGTCCTCATCTATAAAACTATCTAATCCGGTGGGTTCTCAGAAGATAAAATGGTATCACACTTGTAAAGGGTTTAGCCCCATGTGCCCCATCAGGCGCATTGTAAGAACTCAATAAATGATCGGTGTGGGAGTCATACGGTACATCATTTACTTGGGTGACTTCAACAGTATAAATACGACACAGATGGACGGATCGCTCTGGTTGGTGCAGGTAAGTGTGCCTGTCACTCTACCCGATGTGCCCAAGCCCAGCCCAGGATGGCACCAACGAATACACCCCCCCTTCGTGGCTCTCAGTTCCCAAGTTTCCATCTTGCTAGGCTGACTACATTGGACTATATGCATGTGTGCATATAAAACCAAGATATAAAATTTTGTGAAATGAGTCCCCTACTCTTTCCCTCAACGCTCAGCCATAAAAGAGCGATCTGTTCTGATTCTGGGGGTGGCAGGGGTGGGGGAGGCAACAGACTGTGTGGGCAGTGTAAGGAACTGTATTTTGGCCATTCCCAAATTTATTTGATCTTATTCACTGATTTCTGAACTTCGCCCCGCTGCTTGTGGCTGTTACTGGTCTATCAACGAGCGGACCATTGGGGACCACTGGCTTGACTTGAGTTGCCAACAAATGGAATGGTTTTCTGCAGCTTTTTGACTTCTGAGCAACAACGTGAAGAAGGGCGTGGTGATGAAGGTCACAGACACCAGGGTCGATCTCCACGAGCCCCCGTGACTTTCTGCAGATGTCAGTGCCAACTTCAAACACAGACGAGATTCTGAGCACATCTTATTAGCACAAGTTGCTGGATATAACAAAGTCTATCAAATTATTTGATAAAGATCTATTCATTACCCTTATCCAGCCAAAAGGAAAATATAATTGAAACGCGGTCACATATGCTATAATAGGCGCAGGAATAAAACTTCCTCCTTTTCCCCCCTAATTAGAAAACCAGAAGCTCAGAGAAACGTGTACAGGCAGATCAGATAGGAGAACAGATTTTGTGCGTTTTAGGGAGAGAATTTTTTTCTGGGTGACTTGCCCGTTAAGACATTTTATAAACTCCAAAAACAAAATAGCCTCAACCAAAAATACATGCCCCCCCCACCTCCATTGAAGAACTTGAATGACTCTCCCGCTCACAGAAACCACCCATTAAATATCCTGTTGAGTGTGTGCTGATTGATAACGGCTGTAGGAACTCCCACATCTGCAACACGAATATCTTGGTCAGTGAGGACTCGGGAAATGAAAGAAAAGCACACTGATAAGGAGGTCTGAATCCTACTTTGTATGCTAGAGAGCTCTCTCCCTGCAGCCTGGAGAGGGGAGAATGCGAGAAGCTGCAGGGGGGGCAGGAGAAAGCCCGTGTGACATGGGGGGACGGGGAGGAGGCCTTCCCCACACCTGTATGGGGTAGGAGCAAAAACAGCCATCCAGGGAGGCCTCCAGTTGGACTGCATCTGAAAGGACAAGGTCACCCCTTGCCCCCAGCCCGAATACCTCCCCCAACTAACCCAGTTTCTCTCTTCCTCTATGTGTTTTATTAAAAAAAAATTTTGTTAACGTTTATTTATTTTTGAGACAGAGAGAGACAGAGCATGAACAGGGGAGGGGCAGAGAGAGAGGGAGACACAGAATCCGAAACAGGCTCCAGGCTCTGAGCTGTCAGCACAGAGCCCGACGCGGGGCTTGAATCCCTGGACCGTGAGATCATGACCTGAGCCGAAGTCAGACGCTTAACCGACCGAGCCACCCAGGCGCCCCATATGTGTTTTATTTTAAAATGCAAATAGTGCTACACATTAAGCCCTTACTAAGCCATTCGCTCAGATCAAATGGCTTTTTTTTTTTTTAACTGTTTTCTGGAACACCTGGGCGGCTCAGATGGTAAAGCATCCGACTTCAGTTCAGGTCACATTCTCAGAGTTCGTGAGTTTGAGCCCCGCATCCGACTCGCGGCTGTCAGCACACAGCCTGCTTTGGATCCTCTGTCCTCCTCTCTCTCTCTGTCCCTCCCCTGCGCGCTCTCTCTCTCTCTCTTTCTATCTCTCAAAAATAAAGAAAACAACAACAACAACATTTAAAACTGTTTTCTGATGTGGGGAACAACCTCTCTGTGAAATGGTTCTGAAGAAATAGGACCCTCGGCAGAAAAGTACCCACGGGCAGGTGGGGAGCTTGGAGGGATGGGGGTACCTTGTGGGGAAGACACGCCCAGGTGGGTTGCCAACCTGGGGTGAGGAGCTTGGAAGCTACGAGCACTGTAATCACGTGGCAGAAACCCTCAGCGCTCACCAACGCCACCGTCCTGCTGGTCTTGGGGTGCGGCCAGTCCACAAGCTCCTGCCCCAGGTGGCCGGGTGGGGCCCGCCGGAAGACGCGGTTCCACTATTTGCCCACCAGCCTCTGAAACTTCTTCAGGGTCCTCTGCTCCCTTCGCCCGACTACCAGCTGCACGCCAACTCACAACTCAGGGGAGGATGCTGAGACCGCGGGAGATGACGAAGTGCCCGACGGAAGGAGCCCGGAGCCCCCGTGTCTGTGCGGGGCCAAGCCCCTCTCCACTGACCCACCCTGGATTGCGAGAGGCGGGGGACACAGACTTCTGTTGTGTTGAAGCCTTGACATTCCGACGTGTAGTTGGTGAAGCAGTTAACATGACTTATTCTAACTCACTATTATTGTAGCTAACACCCACCGGGTACGTGTCTAAGTATGTTCGTCCTTGCACTAGTCGTACGAAATAGGAACTATTATCATCCCCATTTTATAGGCAAGGAAACTAAAGCTCAGAGAGGTTAAGTAACCTGCCCAGGACCACCCAGCTAGAGAGCAACGAAAGCTCTGGGTACACACAAAGGGGAAGAAGAAAGCATCGCGGTGAAACCAGGGGGGACCTGGTTCCACTAGAGATGACAAAGTTTATATTTATAAGCCTCACACGTTTCCCGACGGGAGACTGGGGCATGACGTTATAGAGCAGGGGGTACGGGCTTCAGTAACGGACGGAAGTGGGTGCCAATTCTGAGCCAACGGGTGCCATTCACACCCCGATGGCGTGCCCCCTGCCAAGACACCTGGCTTCTGCAAGCTTTTGGGCCGTCACCTGCAGAGTGGGGATGGGGACACGTCCCCTCACTGGCGGGCTGTGAGAATTAACAAGGTGAGTGTTCATGGCGCAATGTGGGTGCTGAATGAGCATCTATTCCCTTCCTGCCTGGTGAGAGGTCGTTTTTGATGAAAGAGGAGCATGAAGAACTGGTTGGAGACCCACTGTCCCCCGTGCTCGCGGGTCCTAGCTTGCACACAACGTGGCCCTAACCGAACCCACTGGAGAGCAGCCACCAGCTCACGTGGCCCCTAGCAATGCCAGAGGACTTGAAACCAGTGCCACTAGCCAGACGCTTTCCTCATGGGACCTTGCCTTGGCCCTTTTCTCAGGTGCTCGTGTACTTAATGCAGATTCACCGAGCACACACCGTGCACCAGGCACTGTCCCAGGCACAAGGGACAGACCCGGTGCTGAACCAGAGAGGGAACGCACCTGCTCTCCCAGACCTGACCTTCCCACAGGCCCTGGGGGATGGGCAGATATCAAGCAAACCAGCCAACAAGATAGTTACACTACCTGTTGCATGTTATGAAGAAGATACACGGAGCATGTGAGCGAGAATAAGTGGGATGGGTTGGGGCTTACACCGACAGACAGACCAGAGTAGGTGACCCTTGAACTAACGCTTGAAGGGTGAGCATGAGTCCCCCAGGGAAAGGCGTGTTCCAGGTGGAGCGAACAATGTGAGCAAAGGCCCTGGGGTCGGAAAGGCTTTGGCATGTCTGAGAAACAGACAGGAGGTCAGTGTAATTAAGAGGGCAGTGGTAGAAGTTAAAGTTCCTTGTTACTTGTTTTTCTGAAAAAAAGATGCAGGAAAACTGCACCGTCACTCACATTTTGGCCTGTAATTAAGGCCAAGGTAATGAGATTCGGTTGTAGACAAACCATATTGGCAGCATGAACTCCACATTTACCCATCAGCTTGTTACTATTGAGGTAAGAGATCTGCAAATAACATGAGGGCTACTGTGTCCACCTCTGCGACTGAGATGGAAACCAGACGGAGCAGACACCCCTTAGGACCACCTGGAGCCTTAGAAAATAGTTTCTAGCTTGAAAAACACATTTTTAGGTAAAATCATACTGGACAACACAGATACAAACATACAATATAAACACAAGGAAGGGGCCGCTTAATTCCCTCTCACCGCCGCCCCTGTGTGGAGGTCCTGGCTCCTCTGGCCAAGCTGGGCTATCCTCCCTTCCTGGAGACTGTCTAGCCGTTGGAGCAACTGGAACTTCCCCTTCGTGAGAGCCCTAGAGATCCAGGCTGGGCCTGGATGTCCCTGGACGCACCCCAAGGTCAAGTTGGCCTTCTGAGTCTTCCCAGACCCGGCTGAAGAGGATTCCTAGAAAGGCAGCGCGGACTCCCTTCCCTCCCTGCCAGAATGTCCGATATGGAGTCTGAGCCAACCTGACGGCAGCTTCTGACCCTCTCCCTCTTCTACCAGAGTGAGGGGGATCCAACAGGACAGAGAAGGGACCACCCAACGCGAGAGGGAACACACACTGCCTGCCCGGAGGTGATGGCAAGAATAAGGTGATCCTGGGGGAGGAGAACGCTTGAGAGATTTCTAAGATTGAGGTACTTTTATCTCAATCAGGCTAATCATCTAAAACGAGAGCCCGAGTCTCTGCTCCATGGGACACAAGTGATGGCGGTCACAACAGATCAACAGTAATGCCAGCGCTGTGGGACTTCTTGCTTTTTTATTTTTTTAAGTTTATTTATTTATTTTGAAGGGGGACGAGGCGCAGAGAGAGGGAGAGACAGAATCCCGAGCAGGCTCCTCTGTGCTGGCAGCACAGGACCCAACGCGGAGCTCGACCCCACGAACCGCGAGATCATGAGCTGAGCTGAGGTCAAGAGCCGGACGCTTGACCGACGGAGCCCCGCCCAGGAGCCCTGCCAGTGTTGTGACTTCTGTTGGTAAAATCCTGGGATCTCTGCAGTGAGGAAGACACCAGATTTATGTGCCGAGGAATCACAGAGACATAGCTCACGTAGATGAGATTTAATACCAGGGCCAGGAGCTTCCTCACTTGCTATCTTACGTTCATGATGCGGCATGGAGCATGCTAGAAGGGAAGACGTGCTTTTATTTTCTCCTAATTCTCACGCTATGCTTTCCAGGATGTGAGCTGTCTCTTTCCCTCCATAGATCTCTGTGTTTCTTCTGCATCTTTTATCCATTATGTATAAGGTATCTTTTGAATGCCTTGTTGACACCAGGTGGTTTTTTTGTTCCACTTTATTGATTGGCCCCAAGGAAAAGTCCTAGATCTTATGCACACATGTTCTGGAATCCTGAAGTTGATGATAAGCTTGAACATGAAGACTGTGCCAGGAAAAGAACATGTGGAAAAGGCCCATGTATACAGAGCCTGGGGCTTTATGTTGCATTATTTGAGTAAAACAGAATGGTCGGGATAGTTTATTTGGAAACGAAATATTTTCTCTTTAATAACAGACTGTTTTCTGGAAGGAAATTTGGACATGGCATTTCAATTTTTAGTGCTGAATAAAAGCATGCATCAAAGAACCCATCATTAAGATTCAGGAATGTTTATTAATTAACAATGACAAAAAAGAGAGTAACAAAAGGAATGGGGGTCAAGAATCCCCAACACCGAGTAAGTCTAGGACTTGGAGGCATAACTGTTACTTTGGTGTTTACAAAACCTGTAACAGGGATGAGGTCTAAGAAGCCCGAGTCATGTCAGGTCATGCCAAAAGGGAACAAGAAATGTCTCCCTTGGGGGATCTCTGTTTTCTGAGTGAGTATCTATTTCTCCTTCTGAGAATACAAGAAGTACCAACTTCATTTCTTCCCCTGTTAGGAAGTCATAAACATCTTCTGGCTCCAAAGGTAGGAATGTGGCCCAGGGCCAATCAGGGTACTGCTTTCTCATGGCCGTAGTCATGGGTGAAAGGCAGGTATAGAATCTGAGCTGGGGTCCAGTCAAGGCCGGTGAATATCAGTCAACCTTGACAGATGGGCTGAAACGCCTGGGGAAGAGATGGTCTCTTTTTGTGGGTAGGGGCTGGTCACGGCCATCACACCCTTACCTGGGAAGTACCTGCCTGGAAATGAGGACCACACAGAACAAAGCAGGATGCAGAATCGGGGAGAATTAGATTCCAATCATCACCTGAGAACCTGGGTCCAATGCATACCTTGACTTTCCCTGTTGTGCAAACCCATAGATTATTTTTGTGATTAAACCAATTTAGCGTCTTTCTCAATGTTGCTACAACCATTTTTCTTCAAACCAAAGGTCTGCGTATTTAGAGCTTACTTTTTGAAGAACAGGAGGATATATTTGGGTTTTACAGAATAATGAAATTTTAGAGCTATTTAGAGCTGTTCCTGTTCTTTCTGCATAGCAAACCACCCCAAAACCTAACGGCGTAAAGCAACAACTATTGGATGCTCATGGATGTTGTGGGTTAGGAGTTCAGAGACATCACAGTGTGGGGTGGTTTGTCTGTTCTTCGTGATTTCGTAGGCTTCCACAGGCAAGGCGTGACTCATGTGAGGTTGGAGTCCTGTACAGATTTCTTTGCTTATACACATCTAGTGCCCAGGCACTATGCACACAAAAGCTGGGCTCAGCTGGGACTTCTGAACAGAATGCCTACCGATGGCCTCTCTGTATGGCTAGCTTGGGCTTCTTCACAGCATGAAGGCCTTGGGCTAGCTGGATTTCTTACACGTCCTCAAGGTTCCAAGAGCAGATGTCCCAGTGAACAAGATAGAATAATCATGATCTAGCTTCGTATAGCACTGCTTACACCACATGTATATGCCTTCCCAGATTCATGGGAAGGGACAGTGTCAAAGCATCGGGCGCCATGTTGTAAGAGTACCACGCATGTAGCAATTTTTTCTCACACTTCCAGTCTTGGCAGATATTCTCCGGTCAGGTGATACTCTCCCCCCATCCTAGTCTTTCCAATTGACTTTTTCTTTATTCTGCAAGGTTCTGTAACATGCTACCCCCTGAAGAAGCATTCCCTGACTTCTTCTGAACTGGGCTGGGCCTCATGTTGCTCTGCCGTATTCACACCCTCTGGTCATCTCGCCATGTTGCAACTGCCTCATTCATCTTTCTTGTTTGTTTCCAAATCGCAGACGTCCTAATGAGCACAGACCATGCTTTCTAGTATTTATTTTCTATTATTATCATTACTATTATTATCATTATTATCAATTTTTACTTTGGCTCCTGTCACATAGAAGACGCTAAAACATGTATTCAGTGAAAATGCCCAGCGCCCTCACTTTACAAATGAGAAAACACCAGCCTAGAAAGAGAAGGAGACTGTTCAAAGCCATGCAACTCATTTGTAGGAGTCTAGAACCCATGTCTTCTGTCCACAACTCCCATGTTACTCTCCCTATGCCAACATGTTGCTCCCAACATAAAGTCCCAAGGGCGATCAGAAAGGGTTGCGTATGGCAGCCATGAACCCGGGAGGATCGGTGCGGTCAACCTCTGCCAGTGAAATCACTGGCTTTCGAGACCCACTAATTCGTGAACGCTTTTCGACCTGGGAAGAAAACACAGTAGATTGAGAGTGGCATTTTACATTTGCAGAAACAAGAACCGATTGCGTTGGAGTTCAAGCCTAATTAGCTTATGCATTTTGCCAGCAGGCCCTGTACCTCCCAGCTGAAATGTGTGTTACAAGCACGGCTGGTTCCCCGCACACGTGGGCCAGATGTTTGGCAGGCCAATAGGCAGAAGAGTTATCGCCAGGAAAAAACAAAAAACAAACAAACAGAAAGGTGAGCAGTCGTGCTGAAATGCCTTAGAACATTCTGAACAATTTTCACTTTTCATGAACCTGTCACACGTGCAAAGTAAAACTGTGGTACAAAGAAATCCGCATACGAAGAATCTAAACTAATCTAGACGGTACACAGTACTCACGTGGCTCCGTTTCTTTTTTTTCATGTTTATTTATTTATTTTTGAGAGAGAGAGAGAGAGAGAGAGAGAGAGACAGAGAGAGAGAGCGCGCGCAGGGGAGGGGCAGAAAGAGAGAGGGAGACACAGAACATGAAGCAGGCTCCAGGCTCTGAGCTGTCAGCACAGAGCCCGACACGGAGCTCGAACTCACAAGCCGTGAGATCATGACCTGAGCTGAAGTCGGACACTCAACCGACTGAGCCAGGCCAGGCGCCCCTCACATGGTTCCATTTCATAGGTATTTATCAGCAAGTACTTCCTAGAGCACGAGATAACACATTTCCTTTACCTATTGATCTCCCCATTCCCTTTTTGTACCAAGGCAAATTGAATGTTTTTAAAACAGGTCCAGAAGAAATTAGTTTGGGGATTTCTTTTACCTTTCTGGTAGCGCCTTTTAACACCGATCTTATCCACAACTCCAAAGAGGAGAGTATTCAGCTTATTAACAGTGTAACCATCTCTTCCTGCAAATTGTCCCCTAGATAGCTTGTTTTTTCTGGCCTTAAAATTACCTCAATTTCTAACAAAAGTTCTGATCATTTTCAGCTTAATGAAAAGGAGGTGTTGTTAGCTTGCCTTCTTAGTATTCCGAGAACATTACAACAAACAAACAAATCAATATTTTTTTAAATCCACAAGATTTTCTTTATCTGGCTACCTCTTCTAAGAGTTTGTATTTTTTTTTTTTAAATAAAAAATGTTCCTTGTCTTTTCCCATTTCATGTACACTAGATTAGGGAAAAATAAGTCTATCTTGGCAAGGATGTGGACAAATCAGGAATCTCACACACGGCCTACCAAAATAAATATTTGTAAAAAAAAAAAAAACACTCTGGAAAAAGATTCAGCCTAAGCTAATATATTTTCAGATATGCATTCCTTGGGACTTAGAAATCCCACATCTAGAGAAACTTCTGCACAGGTGCACTGGGAAGGCTAAGCAACGATACTTAGAGCAGCCGCCCCCATGTACGGCAGCAAGAGGATACACAAGTCAAGGGCGTGACTGATCCTTCTCGTACCAGGAGGACAGGTGAACCACAGTTCAGCTTCAGTATGGAGGAAACTCACACACATAACAGTGTTTGAAAATAACAGGGTATGAATGATACACGCCATATGATTTTATTTACACAAAGCACACAACCTGGCAAAAATCAAACTGCATTGTTTAGCAGGTCCTATGCGTTTGCTAAAACTATAAGGAACGGCCAGAGAATCAACAACATCAAATTCGGGAGAGGGATTAGTTTGGCTTGCGGGAGGGAGGGGGGTGCAAACATGGGACCAGAAAAGTTCCATTCCTTAAACTGGGCGATGGGGACACAAGAGTTTGCTTTATTTTATTCTTTATACTTTTCATAAGTGTGTCATGTATTTTATAAGTATACCATATTAATCATTTCTTTAATTTTTTAATGTTTATATTTGAGAGAGAGAGAGAGACAGAGAGAGACAGAGCACGAGCAGGGGAGGGGCAGAGAGAGAGGGAGACATGAATCCCAAGCAGGCTCCAGGCTCCGAGCTGTCAGCACAGAGCCCGACATGGGACTCGAACCCACAACCCTGAGACCATGATCTGAGCCGAAGTCGGAGGCCCAACCGACTGAGCCACCCAGGTGCCCCAATATTTTATAATTTCTAAAAAAAGTAAAAGGTTATATGAAAAAAATCCTTAAACTCTGCAACATTTTGACAATGCCTTTAAGATATGAAATGCTCTTAATGTTAATTTTAGAAAAGACCAACAGCCCAAATAATATAGGGGCAAAGCCACGAAATGGTAATAAATAACAACAGAAATACCGCAGTTTGATCTACCAAATCAGCAAAGAATAAAACAGCGATACACTAAACTGGGACCGGGGTGGGAGACACAGCTGGAGGGAATGCGCCTTGCCTGGTACATACCTTTTCTTCCAGGCAATCTGGGAACGTGCATCCAAAGCCTTCAACTACTTACAGCCTTTGACCTGACAATTATTTCTAGGACTCCATCTCGGAGAAATCCTTGGATAAATGAGTGCTCGGAGATGTGTGTTCAAGAACGATCCCTGCAGGACTGCTTTTCACAGTGAAAAATGTGGAATGCCAAGGTGTTTAACTCAAAACTGGCTAGGTAAATTATGGTACGTCCGTGCAAGGGGGTACTGCGGACACATTGAAATTTTACACAGCTCCACATTTATTGATATGGAAAGATGTGGATGACATATTAAGTAAGGGGCACTGTAATAGAACAGGTGAATGAGGGGCGCCTGGGTGGCTCAGTAGGTTCAACGTCCGACTTCGGCTCAGGTCATGATCTCGCGGTTCGTGAGTTCAAGCCCCGCGTTGGGCTCTGTGCTGATGGCTGGGAGCCTGGAGCCTGTTTCAGATTCTGTGTCTCCCTCTCTCTCTGCCTCTCCCCCACTCACGTTCTGTCTCCCTTTCTCTCAAAATAAATAAACGTTTAAAAAAAATCTAAAAAAAATAACAGGTTATATGCACACAGGTTTGTGCTATTGCAAAAGTATGCATGTATGTCCATGTGAATGTGGACACGTATACTCCTGCCCGGGTATAGGCCAGAGCCTCCTCAACATTCTCCAGCCCTTCCTTGCCTTCCCACAGCCCATTCTCAACACAGCAGCCAGAAACACAGATTCTGGCTGATCAACCTACAACTCTGTTCAAAGGCTCCAATTGCCCCCTTCTCGCTCGAAATAAACGTCAAGATCTCCAATGCCTTACAAGGCTTTACCTCATCTGCACTCACCCTCTTCTCCCCCTGCTTATCTGACATCACCCCCTCCCTACCTGCTCACCCTGCCCCAGGCACTCCGGCTTCTTGATTTTCTTACACTCCTGCCTCAGGCCCTTTGCATTCGCTGGGCTCTCTGCCTTGAATGCTCCTCCTAGCCCCAAACTGCCTTTTCAGTGACACCTCCCCTGATCTCCCTGCTTAAAGCTGCAACCACTCCACACCAGCGCTCCCTCCTCCCTTCCTGGCTTCCCTTTCCCCCACGCACCTCTCACCCTCTCTATATCCCATAGAACCCAGTCACTTTCCTTACTGTCTGCCACCTCCCATGAGAATGTCAGTTCCATGAAGACAGGCATTTGGTCTGTTTTGTTCCCCGCTGTATCTCCAGAACCCAGAATAAATAGTGCCTGGCACATAATAAGCCTTCAACAAAAAGTTATTTGCATGAGTAAGTCGCTGAAGAACGTAATTTCAGACAGGGAGATGTACAATGAAGTAAACCGAATAGATTAGAGTCCCTGTGGGGCCAGGCAGGCGGGTTGCTTCTTTAAACGAAGTTGGCCAGAGGTGGCTTTCCTGATGAAGTGTCACTCGAGCAAGGTCCGAATGAGGGGCAGAAGCGGGTACCCACAGACCCGAGGAAAGACGTTCCAGGCAGAGGGAACAGACAACTCAAGTGTCTCAAGGCCAGAGGAAGTGCCCAAGGAATGAAAGGAGGGTGCACACCCCCAAGAGGTTATACTGTTTCTTACAGCGGCCACATCACAGGGGAGTTCTTATCATTCTTTTTCTCTGTTTAATGACCGTTCGCATTATTTTAACAACGAGCATGGATTGACTGGGCAAATCTGGGATGCGTGACTCCACGCGTCCATCTCGGACTGAGTCCTGGGCTGTGTGTGGCCATGCGGGTTCGTGATCACGGGCTAACCGCATCCACCTTCTGTCACATCGGGACGTCGGGGCTCCACATCCGACGTGGCTCAGAACATGCCCACTTACACGGTTTTCCCCATTCTTCCCAGACGGAGACTGGGGACTCCTTTCCCTTCTCGAGGAGCTCAGACTTATCTTAAATTTACACAGAGATAAGTAGGGTTGGCCCTACAGACAAGTGCAGACTCTCCTTTACAAACCGGCCCTGGAGAGCTGGCCAATTCTTTCATTTATTTCTTTGTTTATCCTTATTGTTGCAAGAACAGGTAACATGAGATCTACCCTCCTAACAAATTTCTTCTTTTTAATTTTTTTTAAATTTTATTTTTTATTTTTTAAACTTTATATCCAAATTAGCATGTAGTGCAACAATGATTTCAGGAGTAGATTCCTTAATGCCCCTTCCCATTTAGCCCATCCCCCTTCCCACAACCCCTCCAGTAACCCTCAGTTTGTTCCCCATACCTATGAGTCTCTTCTGTTTTGTCTCCCTCCCTGTTTTTATATTATTTTTGTTTCCCTTCCCTTATGTTCATCTGTTTTGTCTCTTAAAGTCCTCATGTGAGTGAAGTCATATGATTTCTGTCTTTCTCTGACTGACTAATTTCACTTAGCATAATAGCCTCCATTTCCACCCACGTAGTTGCAAATGGCAGGATTTCATTCTTTTTGATTGCCGAGTAATACTCCGTTGTGTATATATACCAGGTCTTCTTTATCCACTCATCCATCGATGGACATTTGGGCTCTTTCCATCCTTTGGCTATTGTCGATAGTGCTGCTATAAACATTGAGGTACATGTGTCCCTTCAAAACAGCACACCTGTACCCCTTGGATAAACGCCTACTAGTGCAATGGCTGGGTCGTAGGGTAGTCCTCCTAACAAATTTCTAAGCGCACAATACAGTATGTTGACTACGTGCAAATTCCCAGCACAGCACTGGAGGCTTCCTTCTCTCCCAACTTCATCTGGAGCGCTACTGTGTCAAGAAGAGCCATGTGGGACCAGAACCCAGGGGAGCTGCCATGGTGATCTCAATGGAGTATAAGTTGTTTTTTTGTGTGTTTGTTTTTTGTCGATGTTACAACGAATCACTCCATTCTCTTCTCCTCCTCCTCCTCCCAGAGACTGGAGGGAAAGATACATGAAGGAAAATTTACCTTCTGCCTGTGGGAAGGGGCAGGGCTTGCTCAGGCATCGGAGGGTCAGCCGAGCACCTTACTGACGCTTCAGCTGTGTGCAGGTGAAGCAAGAGGAAAGGATGAATTTGCTCTCAAAAAAAAAAAAAAAAACACAAAAAAACAAAAAAAAGGCAACGGGGCTGAATTTCTGGAGAGAGGTCAAGAAGAGATACAGTTTCAAACAAAGGAGAACCAGACAGAAAACAAACACAGGGTGTGTGTATGGTGGCAATGGGGGTGGGGGGCCTGGGAAGGGCGTGTTCTGAGCAATGAGGCAGGAGGCCACAGGGTGGGGGGCGGGTGTGGTAGGACTCGCGACTGATGTCCAGCGTGGGGCTGTGGACCCCTGCTGCTGTAAGGGATCTCCATTGTCACTTGAGCGCCCTCAGAACTGTCTGCCATATACAAATGCCTTAGGTGAGGTATTCTTCCGTTTTATTTGGCTTCTTTGTTTGTGGGGTTGGTTTTTTGCGTATTTGTTTTGGGAGATGGAGAGAGAGGGCTTGTGTTCTACGCCGGGCAGGTTCTGGTAGAGAAAGGATGTGTGGTGTGAGATGCCAGAGGAAGCTGGTTCCAGAATCAGAGACAGCGTGAGCTAGCACGAGCTCAAAGTTCAAGCTCTGTGCTTCCGCTGTACCTGGTCTCCATCACACACAGCCCTGCCCGTTGCTAGTTTGTGCCCTTAGCTCCAATCGCCCTTGAAATAGTATGCTTTAGTTTCTAGCCTTCTGTTCCCTCATTTCCCCACCCAAATTACAAGCCCCACAAGAGCAGGGACTTCGTCTACTTTGTTCAACGCTCTAATCCCAGCTGGCACAAAGTGAGCACTCGGTAATATTTGTTGTTCGAATAAATACATGACTTTTTTTCAGGGTTTTTTTGTTTTTGTTTTTTTTTTACTCCTGCCTTGAAATGGTGATCACATATGCTGGAAGGCAGTTCTCGTGGAAGTTCTTTCTTACAAGGAAAGCAAGATTCGGACAACCTGACTTCGCTCTCTTGCTTCACGTGGTGGTTTCCATGTATTTTCCATCCATTAACCATTTTTCACACTGGCCCTATACACTGAGACACGATCTGTTCGTCTGTGTGATTCTCTTCTTGGTTGGAAAGCTTACACTCTTTGGATTCGTTTCCTTCCCTACTACTTACGATAAATTTTAAGTGTAGGCCTGTGACGTATCTTCAGGGAAAATCCGAGTGTCTTGTGGCCAAAGGAAAAACGTGGACGCAGGCCACCCTTTCTGGAAAGCCTCGTTAAGATGGTACTTTCGTGCAGCAACAGGTCAGGAAAACAGGGCAGAGTCCAATTAGACAAATGACTTGTGCAAACAATCTCGGGGCCTCCCAGCAGCTGCTCCGTGTAAGAATTGCAACCGTCATCTACAGGTCAGGAAGGTCTGTGCACTTTGGAGGCAGGGGGCACAGGAGAAGATAGATAATAAAAGCGATATCATGCGATGCTTTCAAAAAGTATGGACTACGTTTCAAAGACAGGCGTTAAGAAAAGCAAGTTCTAGGGGCGCATGGGTGGCGCAGTCGGTTAAGCGTTTCCGACCTTCAGCCAGGTCACGATCTTGCGGTCCGTGAGTTCGAGCCCCGGGTCAGGCTCTGGGCTGATGGCTCGAGCCTGGAGCCTGTTTCCGAGTCTGTGTCTCCCTCTCTCTCTGCCGCTCCCCCGTTCATGCTCTGTCTCTCTCTGTCCCAAAAATAAATAAAAACATTGAAAAAAAAAAATTAAAAAAAAAAAAAAAAAAAAAAGAAAAGCAAGTTCTTCTGTTTTCTGACTCTTGCCAGGAGTTCAAAGCTTCTCTCACAGCCCACTTGACTCCCTTCTGCTTCTAAAGCACCTCCCCCATCCACTACAATCTTGACCAAGTCTGTCTCTGAGCCTCTCTTTCTTCATCTGTAAAATGGGAAGAATGCCCATTCCCACCCCACCCACCCCCAAACACACACATGCACACACATGGGGAGGAAGGATTCCTTGAGTCAGAGCATAGGAAGGGGGAGCCCAGACGCTGGCTCACAGCAGACAGGCAAGAACTACTTGGTGAAAGAAATGAGGGCTAACCACTTTTAACAACAACATTTATTATTCGTCTTTTCAGTTCATTGATTTATGATGAGAGAGGGGAGCGAGAGGGGGCGGGGGGGCAGAAGAGAGGGAGAGAGAGAGCATCCCAAGCAGTTTCCGCACCTGCACCACGGAGCCCCACGCGAGACCTCAACTCTCCGTTAGAATGTGACTTGGGCCAAAATCAAGAGTTCAGCTGCTTAACCGACTGGGCCACCCAGGCGCCCCTCCTAGTAATCTGCATCGGCTCCTGTCTTCCCGATACAATGTGCATTTACGGGCTGCCTTCAGTGGTACAACCCAGAAGAGACGACACGGGCTTTTTCAGGGCCAGCAGGAGAGATTCTCGCTGCTGAGAGAGGCTGGGGAGGCAGCCAGGGCTCCCGGTGCCCTTGAGGCCAAGGTAGGGGGTAGCCACCTCGTCACTCTATTTTTAGCAGCTTTACTGAGGCATGACTGATACACAAAGAGCTGTACGTATTTCCCTGCGCACAGGTGATGAGGCCTGGACACCCGTGAGTCCATGAGTAGGCAGACACCCATGATGCCACCATCACAGTCAAGGTAAGAGACCTATCCAACACCTCCCAGAGCTTTCTTGTGTCCCTTTTAGCTTTTGCTTTGCTCTGTTGTTGTGTTGTTGTTGTGTTGTTGTTGTTTTGTAGGCAAGAACACTTAACGTGAGGTCTACCCTCTTAAATTCTGAAGTGCACTGTATAGCTGTCCACCCTAGGCTCTGTGTTGCACAGCTGAGCTCTAGAACTTAGTTACCTTGTATAACTGAGACTTCATATTCATGGAACCAAACTCCCCATTTCCTCCTCTCCCAGCCCCTGGCAACCACCGTTGGGTTCTCTGCTTGTTGTAAGTCGTGGCTATTTTAGGATACCTCATACAGGTGAAGTTACGCAGGATTTGCCCTTCTGTGTTTCGCTTATTTCACTTTAGCATAACGTCCTTCAGGATCATGTTGTCTCAAATGGCAGGACTTTCCTTCTTCTTAAGGCAGAATAACATCCCATCGTATGTATGCATCGTGCTTTCTGTATCCGTTCATGTGGTGATGCACACAGGTTGTTACTGTACCTTCGCTATTGTAAATAATACGGTAAGAAAGATGGGAGTGCGGATGTCTCTTCGAGCTCCTGATTTCCACTCTTTTGGATGTATGCCCAGGGGTGGGAGTGCTGGGTCATTATGGCATTTGCACCTGTGTAGACACAGCCAGGCTGCGTAGCAGAGGCCACAGTGTGACGGGAAACCCAGAAGCTTGGGCTCCGGTCCCGGTTCTTCACTTCCTAGACCAGTGACCTCTCTGGGCGTGCTTTCTGCAGGTGCCAAATGAGGGGGACAAGAGACCACGCGGCCCGGGGTTGCCGGGGCGTCAACCAGATGGAGACTTTGACAGGCCCTCGCGCCGTGTCTTTTGAAGCCTCCTCCACCCAGCCGGGACCCTGGCTAAACCCCTGACATTTATGATTTCACCCAACTTCCCCACCCACTCGATGAGGAAGGTGCCACTATGATCCCTGCTCTATAGACGAGACGGTGAAGGCTCAGAGAAGTTAAAGTTTTTTTTTTTTTCTTTTTTCTTTCTGTAGGTCATACCCTCGGTCTTGGTGGAACTGGGACGTGGACTCGTGAAGGGTGGGTCCGTGGCTAGCCCAGCGCCAGCCTGCCCCTCAGTCAACAGAAAGGGAGCGTCCCTGAACCCCACAAAGCTGGCTCCAGTCAAAGGAGATCCCGTAGCCGGTCTAGGCATAGACGGACACAGCAGAACGTGACCCGGGGAAGAATTCTGAGACCCCAGAGAGGGACAAAGTTTGTGGGTGCCGATGAAGCGAGCCCTGGCAGTGGCAGTGGGGTCTCGGGGAGTAGAGGTCTCATCTCGGGTGGACCGTCATCACCCCTCCTGCGTCCCCACGAGGAGTAGAAAGAAAAACCAGGCAGGGCCCCCTCGTGTTGGCCTGCCAGGTGAAATCAGAGGGTAGGGCGGCGTCTTGCCTTTCTCCCGTGCACCCTGTGCCGACGCGTCTATCGGGAGGGTGCGTGCACTCACGGGGAAGCACGGGCCCCCTTGTCTAACCACAGAGGTGCCCCCATGGCACCGGAGGTCCCAGGTTCCCCGGGGGCTGTCCTTGCCCGGACATTTCCTGTCTCCCCAGCCCTCATTTCCTTTCTGTGCTGATTCAGTTTGTGCGAAGAGATTACTAGGATCCAAGCCTTGCCTCTTGCTCTCGGGCTCAGGCCTCTCCCGTCTGCAGCTCACACGCTGACCGGGGGCCATGCTGCTTGTCTGTAAGCCTGAGTCTCATCGGGTGAGGCTCCGACACACAGGATGGCAAGCTGGCCCAGATCTCCACCACTGTCCCCTCCAGCACACGTGCGATCCAGCCTCAGCCTCAAGCACCTGCGACATCTGGGGCCCGAGAATTTTTTGTTGGAGGGCGAGGGGCGCTGCTGGTGTGAACCATGATTGGCCACACCCCTGCCCTCCACCACCAGGTACCTGTATCGCCCACCACCTCCAGGCAAATATCCTGTAGGGGGCAAAAACACTCTCAAGTGGTCTACAGAACCGCCCCCCACCCCTCGACTTACAATTTACCAACCAGGAAAAGAATCCTCAATGCAATTCCCTAGCTCCCTTTTCAGACTTCAGGTTACCGAGCTCTGGGTGCTCACAGAGCGGCAGCAAGGACACAGAGGAAATGACACCATGTGACCCAGCCTCCTCAAAGACTTCTGGGTGGCGGGACGGGAAGCAAGAGTGATTAAAAATTGCTATGTTGGCAAAACTGGAGACAAGGTATTATCTCTGCTTGTCTTTGTCCATTAAAGCATATCGATTGCTGTATTGAAGCGGAAACAAAAGCATGATTTACTGAAAATAGGGAGGTTTTGGCTTCGTTAAAAAAATTTTTTTTCAATTTTTTTTATGTTTTATTTATTTTTGAGAAAGAGAGAGAGAGGGAGCATGGGAGGGACAGAGAAAGAGAGGGAGACAGAATCCGAAGACAGGCTCTAGACTCTGAGCTGTCAGCACAGAGCCCGACACGGGGCTCGAACCCACGGACTGTGAGATCATGACCTGAGCCCAAGTCGGACGCTCAACCGCCTGAGCCACCTAGGCACCCCCCCCCAATTTTTTTTTTAATTGGAGAACACAGAGTACGGCAATTTAGCGCCGGGAAAAGGAGAATCATTAATTTGAAATTCCAAGAGAGTCTATGAAATCACAGCCAAAGTTTTCATCCAACACGAAAGCCACCAGAATCCCAGAGCCCTCACCTACCTGGCTGCACACAGGAGCAATGGCGTCAAGAGCTCGTTGGCCATTGGAAAGACAATGGCCAGCCTTGATTATACATTGTTGCTGTGCCCAGGGTAACGAACACCAGAGCGGTGTTTGTCCTGGGGATTCAGACGCACACAAACACTCTAACAACAACACGGAAACTGGAAGAGTCCAGATCCCCTATCCTCTCCCCTCTAGGATTGCAGTAGTTGGGAGCGTCCATGCGGTAGGAAAGGCGCCTGGTGCACTTGGCTGTCACCGTCGTGGGCCAGCTGGAGCGCTTTAGCAAATTAGAAGCATCCAGAGGGATGTCTGGCCTCTCTCGTGGGCTCCAGCCATAAGGGCTAAGAGGAGCTAAATTTAGCTTAACGACCGCTCCTCTCAGATGTGTGTTATTGCTTGTTGGTTTGTTAACATGTTGTTGCGAAATGGCCAGGCCTAATAATACGCCGTTTTGAGTTTAACCCACCCAAATCAGTCCCAAATGGCTCCTGTCAAGTCATGTTACTTGGCTTGAAATCGGGGCCGGAAAATCATCCACCTCGCCGTGAAGGAGGACAGTCTGTCACTGCCATCTGGTAAGGATACCCAGGCAGCGGGGCCCCTGTGCTCCTTAGGTCCCCTCGAGTGTGGCTCTATCTACCCTGCCCCCAGCCCCAAACGCAGCAGCAAGAATAACCGCCGGCAGAAAAATGTCTACGCGGTGTCCCCCACGGAAGTCTGGTGCTTTATACACAGTATCTCAGTTGGTCCTCAAAAGGACCCTTCGAGGCAGGTGTTATATTGAGTGTGGGGATGGCTGCACCACTCTGTGAATACACCTGCCCACCACCGGATTGTCTGCTTTAAATGGGTTCACTGTATGGTATGTGAATTCCCTCTCAATCAAGCTGTCAAAAATATTATCTTTTAAAAAATGTGGAGGCTGCTAAAGAAAGAAGAAACGTAGGGGGGCGCCTGGGTGGCTCAGTCGCTTGAGCGTCCGACTTCAGCTCAGGTCACGATCTCGCGGTCCGTGAGTCAAGCCCCGGTCAGGCTCTGGGGATGGCTCGGAGCCTGTTTCCGATTCTGTGTCTCCCTCTCTCTCTGCCCCTCCCCTGTTCATGCTCTGCTCTCTCTGTCTCAAAAATAAATAAATGTTAAAAAAAAAAAAAACTAAAAAAAAAGAAAGAAACGTAGAGCCCTAATGTTGCGTGTTAGAAAAGAAGAAAGGCCAAAAATTAATGAGCTCGAGATCCAACTTTATAAATTGGGGGAGAAACAACAACAACAACTCATTGAGGCAGAATCTATTCCCACAGCCTCGTATATGAATGGCTGGGTTCGCATCCAGGCTTCCGGGCCTCATCGTTCATGGTCTCACGGACCCTAAACAGTGTGTGGTCTCCCACGATTCGTGAGCAACCAGGACGGTGGTAGGAAGCCGGGGGCGTGGTACTCATCTTCACATTCCCGTGGCCTCACACTTAGTAGGTACTTGACAAACGTTTGCTGAGTGGATTATCGGCTTGACTTATTATACTGATGACCCCAATCCGTTCCATAGCCATTCACTCTGGCACGTCCGTGGGTGATTTATATGGCACCGTAACAGAGCATTCTTGCCGACTGCCAGGAAAAGGGCATCCCTAAATTAAAGATATTCAGTGAAGAGTTTCTGCAAACCGACTTCTCCACGTGGATTTGGAAATGAAAGAGGCCAAGGACCACTGGATGCCTGAAACGATTTCCTGGGACTTGCAGATGATTTAAAGCAAAAGGTCAGAGCTCTGTGCAATTAGTTTCCCAAGCAGCTGGGACTCAGGGGCTCTCCGGGCCTCGCTGGCTCCACAGACACTAACAATCATGTTCATGGGAAAATACACTGGCCCTTCAGCCCAGAACAGTCCCGAGATTCACTGACATTGTCCTCTGTGTTTCTTCTCTCCTGCACCCACTTTCCACTTTAGGAGAAAGAACAACTCCTGAGAGTCAATGAGTCTCCCGCTCTCCTCCAACATATCCCATCCACCTTCCCCCCTACCCCCGCTCTCCCCTCAAAATGAACCTTAAAGAGGCTCCCACCCAGGACCTACTCATGAGAAAAACAATGCAAGACAAAAAAAAAAAAAAAAAAAAGGTATTATCTGACAGCCTTTGTTTTTGATTCAGACATTCCCCCCTCTACAGATTAGTTCATTTCTGCTGTTGATATGTGATCACTTATTTTGTTTCACATTAATTCAGTAACATTTCCTTGTGTTAATACTTGCTCATTATCAAATATGACGGTGGGTGGGGCTAACCTCAAACTGTTGAGCCCTTGATGAAAATGCCTGAAAGGGGGCTAGATGAAGCTCGTGTGGTGTTTCTCTGGTCTATTGGCCTCCAAGGGCATCAAGGAACCTACAAGGGGGAAATGAAATGGCGGCAGCCACACCCTTGTGGCGGGGGAGGGGAGGAGACCATCTCTTCTAGGTTGTCTTCCTTAGAGGTCAGTCCTCGTGCAGAAGAGGAAGACTCAAGTGGCAGATTCTGGGCTAGGAAGATGGGGGAAACCCTTCTTTCTCTCTTGGGTTCTGGGAGTCAGTTGGGGCTTTATTCTCAAGCATGGAAAGATCTGAACACCTTAGACATAACTGTACGTGCTCCACACCTCCCCAACCCCCCCCCCCACCCCACCCCAGATAAACCCTCATGAAGGCAAAACAGAAGTCAGGCAGGAGCTGTAGCCTAAACCAACTAGGACTGTGTGGCCCAGGGTGGGAGGGACAAATCATATTTTTATAGTACTTTCTTCCCATTTCCTCTCTATCTTAATAAATTATTTTTTTTAAAGCGTGATTTCTGCGCTGCTTGTTATGGGCTGAATGGCGTTCTCCCAAAATTCACACATTGGAGATGTCACCCCTAGTACAAGAGACCGTATTTGGAGTCGGGGTCTTTAAAGAGGTGATTAAGGCAAAACGAGGTCATTAGGGAAAGCCCGGACCTACCATGAGTAGTGTCTTTGTAAAGAGAGGACACGGAGACACAGAGAGGAAAGACATGTGGGAACAAGGACACAGGGAGAAGATGGCCACCCACAAGCCAAGGACAGAGGCCTCAAGAAACCATCCCTGCCCTACCTTGATCTTGGACTTCCAGCCTCCAGACTGGGACACAAGAAATTCCTGTTGTTTAAGCTCCAATTGTCCCAGCAGCCCCAGAAAATGAATAGACCATACTGGAGAATTAAGGGAAGGTTCTAGGTTATTTTGGGGGGCCAATATTACATAGGTATCTCTTCTCCCATAGATGGAATGGTTATGGTTATGGAAGGCCCAGCCCACTGAACCTGAACCTTGGTCTCAGGCATCAAGGGAGGGAAACCAGAGTCAAAACAAACCCAACAAAGCAAAACCCAAGAAGCGTCCAAGTGAGCGACTGGAGAGGTGCTCAGAAAGAGATGGGGTCACTGTGAAGGGGACTGTCTCCAGCACTAAAGCCGGAAGGGACTCTTGCATTGAGTTAAAAATTGTTTAAATGGATGGCTAAGAGTCCATCCCGGGGCCACATTTTCTTCTTTCATTTGTGGCTGACATTTAGATTGTTTTCAATTTTTTATTCTTAGGGGAAAAAAAAGGGCACGATTTTGTCTTTGTGCAGAAAACTTCCTCTTTGTTTTTATAACAGTATAATTCACATACCATAAAATTCACCCTTGTAAAGTATACAATTCAGAGGTTTTCAGTACAGTCACAGAGTTGTCTGACAATCACCACTATCAAATTTGGGAACATTTTTATCATCCCCCAGAGAAACCCCTTGCCCATTAGCAGACACTCTCCATCCCCCCCCCGCCCATTCCCTCACCCGCGAGCAGACACTCATCTATTTTCTGTCCCTGTGGACATCTGATATGAATGGAATCCTATACCACGTGATCTTTTGTGACCGGCTTCTTTTACTTAACAGTGTTTTCAAGGTTCGTCCATGTTAGAGTACTCCATTCGTTTTTATGATCAAATAATATTCCACCATATGCAAATACCACGTGTGATGTATCTATTCATCAACTGATGGAAACAGCCATGTGCTTCCTCTTTGGGGCTATTGTGAATAATGCCGGCATGGACCTTTGTGCACAAACTTCGGCGTGGGAATGTTTCCCTTTACTTCCGAGTATGTCTGTGAGTGGAAAGGCTGGGCTACACGATCACAACACAGCCAACATTTTGAGGGACCGTCAAAGTATGTTCTAAAGTGGCTGGCCCATCTATTTTTTATTTTTTTTAAACAATCTTTGCTCTTATTTTTTTTTAAGCTTATTATTTATATTCCAAGAGGAGGAGAAAGTGTGCAAGCAGGGGAGGGGCAAGAGAAAGAGGGAGATGAGAGAGAATCCCAAGCAGGCTCCGCACTGTCGCACAGAGTCTGATGTGGGGCTCGATCTCACGAACGCTGAGATCACGACCTGAGCTGAAATCAAGAGTTGGGTGCTTAACTGACTCAGCCACCGGATGCCCCTGGCCCATTTTATAATCCCCCCGCAATGGAGTTTTTTCCATTTTTAGGATTCCTCTCACAGGAGATTTCCCCTTTAAAGACTCTAGACAGGGGCTCCTGAGTGGCTCAGTCAGTTAAGCGTCTGACCGGCTCAGGTCACGATCTTGTGGTTCGTGAGTTTGAGCCCCACATCGGGCTCTCTGCTGTCAGTACAGAGCCCGCTTCGGACCTTCAGTCTCTCTCTCTGCCCCTCCCCACTCACGCCCTTTCTAGTTCAAAAATGAATAAACATTAAAAGAAAAGTAATAAAGTCCCTAGACACACACTGCCAAACCGCTTTGCTGAAAGGTAGCATGAGCAATTTTCCTAACAGCTTTCTTTCCGTGTCACTAATTGACATCTCTCACCCTCCGAGCCTGGCACGAGTCTCGTTCCGTCCAGGGAGGTTTATCCCATGCGGGCATCACCACCTGCTCTGCCCACGTCTCCTAGCCCCATCCAGCTCTTCAAGTTCAATTTGTAAATTACCTGGGAATTTTCTCAAACACTCTTCACCTGTCAATGCCCTTCAAGCCTCTGAAGGTCAGGTACCATGTCCTCAATTTATTTTCTATTTTGGCAGAGCAAGCAGGGAAGGCATCTGCATATAGAAGATACTCAGTGAACGCTTTCTGACCACTCTTTTCAAAAGCACGTGAGTTGGGCAAATGGTACTTCATTAGTATGACTGAGAACACTGCCCAACGGGACTGAGGTTCCTGCCTCTGGGTCCTCTACTGGAGACTGAAGAACCTTTGAAAGCAGAGGAGCAGCCGGTTTGGGCTTTGCAATTCCCCCTATCACATAAGAAGGGCGAGGAAGCCGTCCTGGAGGAGGCAACTACCATGTGCCAGATGCTTTCGCAATATGCTTTATAATTTCCTTCACCTGACCTTCAAAAAAAAAGTCCATGCAGAATCTGTAACCGAGTGCTACTGGTGTCATTTTATGCATAAGAACATGGGGGCCCAGAGCAGAATGCGGGTGTCCCCACGAGGGGATCCCAATTCCCTACAGTACGCTGCTTCCGAGGCCCTCAAAACTCTGTACTGTTAAAATTATAGGAAAAAAGGAAAATACTCCAAATATGAAAGAAGCCTCAGTCTTTTACCATTTTCCTCTAACTTTTATAAAAATTCTTTACCCTAAAAATGGTGAACACATGTGCATGTGATATCATTGTCTTGGTACCTAGGTTTTCCTTTGCAATTGATAGCAATCTTGAGAAATTCGTGTATTATTTTTGATTTTAAAATACTCACTGTTTTCTTTTTATATACAATAGGATTTTTATTTTATTTAAAAAAATTTTAAATGTTTATGTTGGAGAGAGAGAGAGAGAGAGAAAAGAGGCAGTGCATGAGTGAGGGAGGGGCAGAGAGAGAGGGAGACACAGAATCTGAAGCAGGCTCCGAGCTGTCAGCACAGAGCCCGATGCAGGGCTCGAACTCGCGGGCTGTGAGATCATGACCTGAGCTGAAACTGAGAGTCGTACGCTTAACCGACTGAGCCACCCAGATGCCCCTAAAATACTCATTGTCTTCTAAAAATTAGATGTGCTGTGAAAGAAAATTAACAAAACAGTAATCATAAGAGAAAAAAATCAACAACAGTGAAGAAAATCTGGCAGAAACGTGCACGAGAACTGGGAAGATGCACAGCACTCCACTTGGCCAGAGAGAAATGCTTTAGCTCTTGAGGTGGGGAAGGGACCATTGTCTTTAAGCCTCATATCAACTGGGATTAGGTGCTGTGCAGAAGCCAACGGCAAGAGAATGCCAGAATATCAGAAATGGAAGGGACCTTGCTGGCCTCTAGGGGGGGCTCAAGTCTTCCCCTCCGGGTCCCTAGAGCCCAGAAAGTAGCGTAGGGTCTTTGGGTCCTTGGTACCAGGCACCAGCAACAGGGTATGGAGCTTCCCCGTGCTTTGGCAAGAAGGGAAAACCTAAGGATCTAGGGGAATGAGAAAATAAGTCCCCAACTATTTTTAATATTTCAAAAAATTGAGCAGAAATGTCATATCTCCAAGCCCCCCACAGACAGACACACAGCCACCCACCTATCTAAAACTCCAAATTCTGTTGCTTGACAAGGGGCACCTTGTGCATCGACACCAATCGTCTAATATTGACAAGAAGCTGCGGCAAAGGCCCTGGGCCTCCTCCTGGGCACCCAGCCATACTAGCTTTCCCACGGCGGCCTCGCAGTTAGGTGTGCTGCTAAGCCTGACTTCTACCAAAGGGATGGGAGCAGAAGCGACAGGTGCCGCTCCCAGGCCCAGCCCATATAACCTCCACGAACCGTCTCCAGACCCTGTCCCTCATCCAGCAACCTTGGAATGAGAAGTGAGGACTGCAAGGTCACAAGGCAAGAGGAGCCTAGATCCCTGAGTCACCACTGGGAGGAGAGCTATCTGCTCATCAAGGGCACCTATTTAAAATTTTTTTAATGTTTATTTTTGAGGGAGGGAGAGACAGAGTGTGAGCGGCGGAGGGGCAGAGAGAGCGGGAGACGCAGAATCTGAAGCAGGTTCCAGGCTCTGAGCCGTCGGCTCAGAGCCCGACGTGGGGCTCGAACCCGCAAGCTGTGAGATCATGACCTGAGCTGAAGTCGGACGCTCGACCGACTGAGCCACCCAGGCGCCCCCAAGGGCACCTATTTAGCATCTGCATGCATGAGAAATTCTCTTGCCGTGCTAAGCCAGTGAGATTGGGAAAAATTATCTGTTAGAGTAGCTAGCATCACCCTACTTCACTCAAAGGTAACCAAACGGCATAGTTTCTGAGTCAGAGTTGGTGCACTGGCCATCCATAACCAGCACTGTAACCAAGTAATGTGTGAGAATTTTCAGAGTTTAAAGTCTTCATCTCACAAATGGCTGAAATGAGAATTCCAGTAATTTGTATGAGACCACAAGAGCTGGGAGTCAGACCCAACCTTTCTGATTTTCTGACGTGGGCTCTCTCCAATCCACCATTTGACTTCTACTTATATTTCACACATTACAGTAGTGTGGATAGTTAGTTACAAGCCAGAGGTAAATATGAAATAGCCAAGTATCCAGGCCACGTTGGGGGGAAGAAAGAAACTCAGAAAGAGCCTCCTCTTCCGTGTGCCTTTTGTTAATTATAAGGGAAAAAAGCATTTTCTCAGGGTGTTTCCCCATTACACACCAACTAGCAAGTCGGGGGCATAGTTGAGATTGTCTCTGCACCTCAGGAGAGAGAAAAAGGCATCTGACAACAATTATCTTGTTAGTTTTGATCTATGTCATTATTGTCATTATCTCTTTTCCCTCATAGTAAAAAAAAAAAAAAAAAAAAAAAAAAAATCAGGTAAGAAATTAACAATCCACCCAGCATGACCTGAAGTGGATACAGAGTCATAATAAATTAGCCTTCACATTCATTGAACACTTACTCTATATTAGGCACCCATGCCAAATACAAATACACTCTTTCACTGATCCACAGAAAGGGACTCAGGAAGTGACCGTTATTATGCCCATTTAACTGATGGCAAAACAGAGGTTCCAAAGGTAACGTAACTCATCTGAGGTTGTATAATGTCCTCATGCATTAGATTATCTTTGAGACCATCACTGATGACATGCCACTAAATGGGACTGTCATGTGATGATACAAAACGCAAATGCAATGTTTTCTAGCACCTCAAAAGGCCCTGAATTTTTCTCGTAACTTTTGGACTTGAAACAGAGGGCCACAAAGGGGCTGGGAGATATTTCAGACAGTTATAAATTCAGTGTCTCAGGGTCACCAAGGACAGAGCTTAGAATCTTAAAAGAGAGTCTCAGATGGAAATAGAAACTTTTCAGAAAAAAAAAAAAAGTTTGTTTTATTCAGTAAGGTCTTTTTGATTCCTGGTTAGAAGGAAGTGTGAATTCTGACAAGGTATTTAAGAGAAGAATATGAAACACCACACACAGGCACTGGACTCAAGAGTTGAGTTCAAAGCCTCCCTCTGCCAAGAACAAGCTGTGGTCTTAATCTTTCTAAGCCACAGGTTGTTTTTTTTTGTTGTTTGTTTTTTTCATCTGCAAATAAAAAGGGTGGGTGGAAACAATAATACTTACCTCATAAGGATGTTATGAGGGTTGAATAAATAATAAAATAAAATAATTACTGCCAAAGCTTTTAGCTCACACCTTGCTGGCTCCTAGATGATGCCTAACAAATGGTAGAGTTTATTTTAAGTGTTATTAGTTTCTTGTAAAAGGCAACTTTCCAAGTAGTCCTGGAAGTTTCATTCAACTCAGACTGAACTCTGATTATATTCACCTCTGGTTTTTCTGTGTTTCAGTTTTTTGTTTTTGCAAAATTTCTAGAACTGCATGGCCAAGAGCTCAACATGGTAGTCACTGGCCACATGAGCCTATTTAAATTTAAGTGAATTAAAATTAAGAAGTCAGTTCTTCAGTCACAATGGTCACACCTTAAGTATTCAGTACCCACATGAATTTAGTGGCTACTATGCTAGACGAACCGATGTAGACTAGTTCCACCATTGCGTGAAGTTCCCTGGGCCATTGTTGGTATAGAAGAACAGAGCTGGAAAGAATTAGGGAACCCATGCACTTACAGAGGCTACTTTGCACAAAGCTCTCATGGAGACAGGCTGATGGACCAGATGGACCAAAGGGGTCCTTCTGCATCCATGAGAATCTGGCACTCCTTGCAGAGATACTCAACTTTTCAGAACATCTTCCTGGATGGGTATTTCTTAAAGAATGACACTAGGTTCCCCTTGGTGGGAAATCTTGGAAACTAAGGTTGGTATCCTCAAGTGTTTGACGCCTAGCCAGGGCTTTGGACCTGAAAGGGTCCAAGTGACTACTGATACATGACAAAGGACACCATACAAGGGCCCTTGTGTGGATAAGATATATGTTGTGAAAATACCATTCAAGGAAAACACAAAACATTAGATAAATTGTGTGCCGAAGAATCAATGGTCCGAAAGCAAACAGGAGTATGAATTTTCTTTACATCTGTTCATCTTTTGCATTTCCCCCCACCAATATGACCATATTTTTACATAAAATATGTTACATGGGCATAAAATATGTTATATTCAGGCTGTTGTTTTTTTAATTTGGAAAACAACACCTCAATAACACTTCTTTCTAAAAATGTTGTTACATTTCCAAGAAGCACTCAAAGGCTTTTATAAACACACTTTTATAAAACATATATGCAATGTTAAAGCAGGATATGTTGTGTGCCAAAAAAGCATTTATATTATAAATTTGTTTTGTTTTGTTTTGTTTTGTTTCAAAAAAAAAAGCTAAGAAGAGAGAAATCCGTTGGATGCAATTAAATTATGGAATGGCAAGGTATTTTTCTTTCTTGTCTTTTTACAGTTCATGGTGCAATTTTATTTTTTCCCATTTTTAAAGATAATACAAATAGAGTTTATAACTATTTCTTGCTAAACAAAGGCAACCCATTAGCAGATGTGGGGGTGCATAAAAATTTCTAAGGCTTTGGATTTTCTTCAATTAAATCACAGATCTTCAAAGCTCTCCCACTGGCATGTAACTGAGTGGTTCTGTGAGTCGCATGGACAATATCCTGAGTGCAGTTCTGGGAATACGGACCAGGGGAGACAAGGAGGGTGGCCAAGGCAGGGACACCAGGCCTCCCTAATGGTGTGTTGAAAACAATGCAGACGCCTCGCCAGGTAACAATGAATAGATCAGGATGGCTCCCTTCTCATAACATGATCTAGAATTTTGCATCAGGCTTGAAGTTTAAAGCTCCACGCTCTTTCTTTTGTTCAATATTAGAACTATGCTTGCTTTGCTCCCCAGAATTCCCAAAGATCATCGGTAGTGATTCTGCCATCTTCTCTCAGAGTTTGGGAGGTAATTTAGCTGGTCCAAGAGAGCAGGCTAATGTTCTACAATTGCCACATCTATTTTAAGCTCCAATTTCCTATCATTCATTGTACTGGAGATGTTGATCATGGTTCCTACCTGCCCATAGCCCTCTTAGGAGGGCAATGATCCCAATTACATACACGACACTACTTCTCCCCCCTCGGCCAAAGTTGACAGGATAGCATCACAATGTCATTCGAAGCTGTCCAGAGGCCCGGGAGAAAAATTGAACTTACCGGTCCTCCACTTTCTAGCTTTGTGATCTTGTACAAATTATTTCAACTTTATAAGCCTCAGTTTCCCCAAGTGAAAAACAAAACCTGTGACACTGGCTTTAGGGTTGTGGTCAGTGTATAGTGAGATAGTGCATAACATAACATGGTCCCTGACAAAACACGGGCACTTGGTAACATGAGCTGCTGGTTTCTCTGTCATCATCACCACCATCACTCATATCAGTATTAACATCATTATCATCATCATCAGAACCCAGCTGAGTAGAAGAGATAAGCTGAAAGGCTTATAGATTCAGGGTTGAAAACACCATTTTGATCTATAGGCTACGCACTGAGTAAGCAGAGAAAACCAGTCTGCAGGGGAAGGAGAGTGACATAGGCAGGCAGTACCAGCATTTAGTGGGCAAGGGCCAAGCACAAGAAGCATCCTGTGTCCCACAGGACTTTCAAAATTCTTGCTGGACAATGTATATAAAGGTCAAGCCTGGAATCTAACTACACATTACACACATACAAACATGTTGTTTACGAGGGTTTAATACACCCCGGATTTTCCAGGAATGGATCTACTATGCAAACCAAAGAAAGGTCACAGTTTGTTTTGTTGGAAACTTGCTAAGAGTCAGTCACTGTGGTGGTTTCAGACATGGGTGTCAATTCTTTGACGCTATTCCCATCCGCAAGTGGGATCTATAAACTCACATCCTCCCCTCTTTCTACCCCCACCCCATATGACTGCTTTGATCAAGAGTATGGTGGAAATGATGCTGTGTGACTTTCAAGGCCAAGTTGTAAAAGCCCGGGGAACATCTAGTGAGCCACTTGTCCCTAGAGCCCTGACCGCCATGTAAGAAGTCTGAACACCCTGATGGGGCGCCTGGGTGACTCAGTCGGTGAAGCGGCCAGCTTCGGCTCAGGTCATGATCTCATGGTTCGTGAGTTCGAGCCCCGTGTTGGGCTCTGTGCTGACAGCTCGGAGCCCGGAGCCAGCTTTGGTTTCTGTGTCTCCCACTCTCTGCCCCTCCCCACTCACATGCCTGCGCACGCTCTCTTTCTGTCCCTCTCTCTCAAAAAATAAATATTAGAAAGATAAAAAAAAATTTAAAAAAAAGAAGTCTGAACACCCTGAGATCACCGAGCTGGATCACCACACGTAGGCAGTCCACTCCTCCATATCTTGGCCCGGGGTCCAGGCAGGTGAGTGAAGCATAGTCATCTTGAAAGTGACTTCTTTCAGCTTCAGCTCTTCCAGGGCCAGCCACTGGGAGTCCTCCCAGTTGATGGCCCAGCCATCATGGAACAGCAAAGAGCTCATCTTTCCGTGCTCTTCCTGAATTCCTGACCCATAGGACCTATAAGCATCACAAATGATTGTTTGGGGGTCACTGAGTTTTGATCGGTTATACTGCAGTTGGTAACTAGAAAACTCACCCTTTTGGAAAGTCATGTTGGCAGTACAATCCGACTACATCAGCGTGTCTTTGAGATCGTCGCGTTCGTGGTGATTCTACAAACGCACGGCCACTTCATTTTCTGTCTCTGCATTTACAGAGTATGCTACACCTTACTTTTTGTTTTAGGTAAATCACGTGCCTTGCCATATTCTTTCATATCTCAGGCAGGGCATTATATTAATTTCACTTTGAATTAAGCATTTATGTAGGTTATACTATCTGGGAAGTTCACTTCAAGATAAGAAAATGGATGTTGTCAAAGATATTTGGTATAAAAAGAGACAGTTGGGTCCAATGGGTAGAAACCACCGAGCGAGACCCTTTTTCCCCCTGAGACCTGGAGAGGGCGCTCATTTTTGTCAGCCGCGTTTCTAGTTTCCAGAGATCTGGCTGGACTTTGTTTCTACTTCCTCAGTTCGGTGAGATTTTTGTAGTATCCCTGTAACCACCTGTTCTCAGCCAGCTTGGCTAGGATCTTTCAACTCAAGGAGTCGTGCCTAGGACGCCCTGTTTAGTTCCAACCAGGCTCTCCTTTTTCTTAGGCAGAGAAGATAAAGGCCCAAAGAGATGAAACCAAGCTGTGTTTCTTCTGGCAGCCGTCGGCATTACTTAGATCCAAGAGACAGTTGCCCTCTTCCTTCGCCATCTCCTTGCTCTTGACGGAACTGTTAAAAGCCAGATGATATTTCTTCAGGTTTCTCTTAGAATCTTCCGTACATCATTGTCTGATCTGGTATAAGCTTTAAAACCCAAATATTATTTCCTTGGGTTGCTCTCAGCATATCCTGTTCTTCTTTTATTGCTTGGGCTGCCTCTCTTCCCACTTTCTCGAGGCTTGCCTTCCCCCACGAACACGTCCCGCATCGTTCACCCTTAGCAAGTCTGGGCTTGTCGTGTGCATCCTGGGTGTTACGTTAAGATGCCTTTTGACTTTCACATCAAAAGCACTGGCAGTTTGGGCGTCAGAAATTCATTTCTGACAGTCATTCATTCACCCCTGGGGTCCTTAAAAATCTCTGCCCCTGGAAGTATATTTTTAAAGTGTTCCTTGCTAAAATATAAGAAGCTTATAGCTCTTACTGTAGGGCATCGGTGCCCATGTCCCAGCTATCATAAATGCTAAATGGCACATGCATTCCCTCAGTGTTTGCTGAAGGTCCTTTTTGGGGTGTTTTCCTAACCTCGCATTGATTACCTCCCTTGTCCACCAATGTGGGCCCCCAACTGCCTTGTCTATATCAGATACTACCTGCCCCTCTGACGTAGCTGATTAGACCCAGGAAGGACAAATGATCAGGCTGGACCAATGAGAGTCTTTCTTCACGTTGGTTCTGAGAGGTCAGCAAGATTCTAGTGTAGTTTGGGCTAGGCACTTGAGAAATAAGCAAGTAAACAAACGAACAAATGCTGAGACCGTAAGACAGAGATATTCTTTCTCCAGAAAGATGGGAAAAGCTCTGACATTTGCAAGCATCATAAATAAAAGCCAGATAGAGGGTCCTGGTGCTTCTGAGTGCCTGGTTTCAGTACCTGGCCGCGGCCCAGGGCTTTTTCCCATAGGTCCCCTTAGACACTTTATAAATCGCCCCTACCTTTTGTTCTCTACAGCCAAATCAGTGATGTTTCCCTTGCATGCAAACAGTCTTAACCGATCCAGAGATTTTTCTTTGGGATCAGTTTCACGGTTGAGATTCTTGTATTATCTGAAAAATCAGTCCAAAGAAGTTTAACAGTAATTTCAGCATGATTTCCTGTCAAAGTTGGCCTAATATTTGGAAAAAGAATAGCAGTTTGGGAGAATATTCAAATTTGGGGATTTTGTTTTTCCTTAGGAAAAAAGACCAAAGAACGCAAAAGAGGGGAATACACAAAAAGAAAATTATAATTGTGGATTACAAAGTTCTGCCACACCAAACGGAGCGTGGGCAGGGAACTCACATCGTGGGTGAGCCAGTATCAGGTGGCACCAAGTGGGGTCTCTTTCAAGCAGCTTGCTGATGATGGGATTTGTAAAGCTTGGCTTCATGCAGACCCCAAATAGCCACCACAAAGTCCTTCAGGCATTGGCCCTGGGTTCGCAGCGTGTTCCAGGAAAAAGCCTGCTACGGTTTGAGTTTTGAAAAGCTCAGGGAAGAAAGCATAATCAAAAGAGCCTGCTGCTAAAGCAACCATTTTGGCTGCCATCTTTGTTTCTGCATGATAATAAGATAACTAGCTTTCCATGCCCTAGTGGGTTGCTTCTTGCTTTTTTGATGACTGTGGACCAGCTCTGTCCTGAGCAACCCAGAGACCTTCTCCACCATCCAGTGGCTGCTACCACTCTCTCTCCAATCAGGGCTGAGCCCCAGCCTGGGGCAGGAGACCACTGTTTGTCCCTGGGCCCTCTCCCTCAGCCCTTTGGGAGCCCGTTAGAGTTCCCTACATCTTTATAGTCTCCTCCCGTAATTCTTTAACTTCCCCGGTTTAAATAGTAATCATAAAATACTAATAATAGCAATAGTAATGATAATAAAAGGCTTTGGATGAGCTAAATGCTTGGTCGTAAAATTATCCCAAGATAACTAGGCATCATGGTATTTGCAAATTCACTATCCTGGGGGCATCATGACCTTGGGGGATTCAAAGGCTAAGTCTGCCAGTTGAAGAGTGCCATCTTTGGATTTTAGAACAAATAATCGACATGCCCCTTAAGAGATCTGTACTGGATCCCCGGTGCCAAGATTTTCTCTATTTCGCAAATTACATTTTAACTTTTCGAATAGAGACTACACCAGCTAGCTGATGATATCACACAATGGGGTATCATACTGACTTGCAAACGGTGCTACAAATGTTTGGGCACGAAGCCAGATCTAATGGCTCCAAAGCTAGGCCTGCACCACCACCCTCCCCACCCCAACCACAGACCAAAAGCCGGAAAATATGCTCCTTTATGAAAGGTGATATCCAAGGAAGGTAAAGCTTTAACCAGGCACCTAGTTCTTATTGCTAGGCACTTAAACAGTTACATGTGTGAAAATACGGAGAGCGGAGAGTAGAAGGAGGCTCCTGATGTCTGCTTCTAATAAAGCACTAAGCCTCTGGTCCTTTGCCCTCCCAGCTTCCCACGGGAATGGCTGTGACCAGCTGGAACGTTAATCTTGCAGGTATAATTTCATCACACGGAGGATGGAGTTGGTACCCCCTGAAGAAATATCTAGAGCCAGGAACTCCGAGACTTTACACCTTTAAGGACTAAATTTGTCAAAGAACCCAGAGCAAATTAACCTATTTCTCTACTCGGGAGAGAAGACAAAATATGTCCGTCTTCACTGACAAGGACTTCTGGCAAATTTGGATGGATGAAGCTTCGCGAGAAGACAACGATGGATTATGAACTTCCTGAGGAAATGAATTTCAAAAGAAACCCCAAACATCACGAACCACAAGCTGCTTTGTTTCCTTATTCATGACCTTCATCTACCTTCTCTTCCATAAAGCAAATGGAAATGTGTCATTCTGATTAACGGTGATTGCTTTCGTGTCATACATCAACTGAAATGAGATGTTTTATCATGACAGATTTAAGGGGACATGGGCATATATTTAAGAGCACTTTTTAAAAAACACTCTTGATTATCCATGGCACTTAAAAAAAAATCCCTGTTATCTTCTTCCCAACCACCCCCTTTCCTACAGATTTTTAAAGGTAGAGAAATTACATGGCATTCAGTAGTAGCTGATTGCTGCCTTGTTTGCGTAGCTGTATTATTTACAACGCTGTTGTAATAACGTTGACCAGTCTCAGGATTGTGATTAGCCAAAGAATAATCCTAGCTGACAAGCTCCACAGTGATTTTTCTTTAGAAACAGTACCCCAAACTCCTGTTTAAGAAGCATGTTTACGTGGCTTATTTTTTCCCTTCTTGGAAGCAACTTAACCTATGCAGGAAGCAAAAGAAAACTAAAACAATTTAGACTCAACGTGATTACTGTCACCATGATTTTTGAACATAACTTCCTAGGGGGTAAGGACAGTATGGAAGCCTACAAAATGTTAACAGAAGACCCGCAGGGCAGGGCTCATGCTATCGGTTTGCGACAGTATTCTTAAGGACTACCATGGTGCCCGTTTACTATGTTTGGAACTCAGTCATTATCTATTGAATGTAATTGTGAAGGTTCAGCATGGGATCTAAAACACACTGAAACTCATCAGCAAATGGTTATAGGAGAGGAGCAGATTGGAAAGTCAGTGCAGGGATGGATGAGTGAGTGAGTGAGTGAGTGAGTGAGTGAGTGAGTGAGTGAATGAGTGATTACATCCTCGGGGCTAATAAACACACAGCAAGCAGACAGACGTAGTACGACCGTGATCTAGAACGTGAACTCCTTGGGGGCAGGAGCCACACCATTCATCTGACCGGCCAGCATCTAGCACCAAAGTCAGCTTTCAGTAATGCTTGCTGAATGAGCAAACAGGTGGAGAAAGTGAGGAAAGCGCTTCAGCCTAAACCTTTACTTCCAGGACAAACAACAGTGCCTGTATTTGTAATACATCTTTTTTGTTTGTTTGTTTGTTTGTTTTGTTTTAATCAATGTAAACTTAGACCAGAATAAGAAAAACCAGCAGAATAAAAAAACAACCTGACAAGTATCAGCATGGTAAGGAACACAGGTCCTGGAGGTTAGCTGTGGGGACTGTCCACGTTTGACAGCTCCCACCTTCACCAAGGAAACATTCGCAGCTTGGTTCATTTTAAGCTCGTTAGTGATGATGGCCACATTAGCTCTGATACTCATCGCTTTAGCTAGCGGTATGAAGTACCCAGCATAGGTCTGGAACCTGAGAATGCCATCACCAAACAAGACGCAGACATATAATGATCTAGCAAGGGAGGCAGATGGACTTATGACAGTGAAGACGCCAGAGGAAACCTCCTCACTGGGTTTGGATGAAATCCATCCAAAGCCTCGCACACAGAGCAGTTCTAAAGGGTGCGTAAGTACTCTCGGTCCAGAGAAATAGAAGCTCTCCAAGTTTGGGACACAACATCCCCACAGGGCAGCTAGGGATGAGTAAAAGATTCTAAGTTAAGGCCAGGGAGGTAGAGAAGCTATTAATTGAACTGGCAAGGTTAAGAGGAGGATTTGGTTTGTGGAAGAAAATGGGTCCAATTTGGGGCGTGTCGATTTTGAGGTGACAGAGGACATCCAGAGAGGAATGATGAGCAGAGAGTCAGAAGTCCATGTCTCAGGTTCCCACAGGGAAAGAATCTGGTAGATATTTCAATTTTAATAGCATGTGGGGTGGCAGGTAAAGCCGAGGCAAGAGAACACAGAGAGAAAGAGGCAGAGGACGTAACCATGGGGGTGGAAAGGACACAAAAGGGACAGACGGAAGGTAGGAGGAGGAACAGGGTACCCTGAAGGCTCAGAAGAAAAGGAAGAGAAAGGTTTCAAGAAGATGGCAACACTCAACAGTGATGAATTTGGCAGAGTTTATGGGGGGTAAGGACTGAGGAAAAGTCATTAAGAAATGACCAAAGACCTTCAAGCATTGGGTGTCCATGGTTTGTGCTGAATGGGTTTCAGTGGGCTTCAACAGGTTATTTTGAATGATGGGAACCTGAACGTAAGGGTTAAGGATGAGTAGTTATCGAGGCAGTGAGTTATAAATATTCTTTCAATATGGATTGATGGTTTTAAAAAAGAACATGCATTATTCATGTTATAGGATTCAACCGAAGTGCTATCGCCCTGTTACGCTTTTGCTAATCCCAACCAGAAATAAACTCCCATTCCTCTGTACTCTCATAACACTTTGTGTATATAGCATCTATCATATTATGCTTTGTACTATAATTGCCTCATCTTGGGTACAGTGCTTCTCTGATGCCTACCCAAGAGTCAGTTGTTCAAGAAATATTTGTGGAATGAATAAAGGCCCACATGCTTACAGGTCTGCCGGCCCAATGTGGCTCTTTAGAAGATTATACAAAAACTACTGAAGAGATAAACAGTTCAGTTGTCCTTTTTTTAACGTCTTAATTATAAAACATAACAGACACAGAAAAATAGAATAGAATAAATCCTTAGTTTAATAAACCATCATAAGGTCAATGCTTTGTAGTCATGACCCAGGTCAAGAAACAGAAATCTGCCAGATATTCAGAAACCCTCTACATGTCTATCCTTTTTTTTTTTTAAATATATATATGTATATATATATTTTTTATTTTTAACGTTTATTTATTTTTGAGAGAGAGAGAGAGAGAGAGCAAGTGTGTGAGCACAAGTGGGGGAGGGTCAGAGAGAGACGGAGACACAGAATTGGAAGCAGGCTCCAGGCTCTGAGCTGTCAGCATAGAGCCTGACACGGGGTTCAAATTCACAAACCGTGAGATCTTGACCTAAGCTGAAGTTGGACACTTAACCAACTGAGCCCCTCAGGTACCCCTTAATATATATTTTTAAAGTTTATTTATTTATTTAGAGAGACAGCATGTGTGCACGTTTGGGAGGAGCAGAGAGAGGGAACAGAGAGAGGGAGACAGAGAGAATCCCAAGCAGGCTCTGTACTGTCAGCGTGGAGCCCAATGTGGGGTTTGAACTCACACCCTGAGAGATCATGGTCTGATGCTTAACTGACTGAGCCACCCAGGTGCCTCTCTACAATTTCTTCTCCACTCCCTCAAAAGTAACCAGTGTCCTCCATTTATGGTAACCACCTCAGAGCTTTCCTTTATAGTTTTATAAACTGGGTGATGACAACCCTAAACACTAGTTTTGCCTGTTAGATTTAAATGCCTCTCTCTACATTAACCTATAGGTTGCACCTCTGTCCCCCCCCCCTTTTTTTCATGTAATTTATTTGTTGAAGGTGTTTGTCCTATAGAGTTTCCTACTATCTGGGTTTTGTTGATTGCGTCTCCATGTATCTAAAGGATTGACCATCAGGTTTAATTTTTGGCAAGACAACACATAGACCTCGTTGCATCCTTCTATCAGAGCCACATAATGCATGGTTGTCTCTTTTTTGACGTTAGCAGCCAATGATGTGTAAAACTTACATCCATTAGTTCATTAGGGTTGCAAAACAATAGTATTCAAATTCAACCACTCCCTTTTTAGTTATTAGCTGGAATATTTCTGGAAAGAGAAACTTTCATTTACCTATGCTTTGTTTACCCAGGGTATAGTTCATACAGGAAGGCAGGATAAGAAGACTTTCTTTTGCACTATTTACCAGTTTTTAACATAATGAGTGGTTCTTTATTGTTCTCCAAAGATGGTAAATTAGTTTTTAATATTCTTATGAACTTGTGGGTTTAAATAAATCTGTTGAGCTTCAATCCACTAAAATTATTACCTTTATTGAACACGTATTATCTAATCTTGATCCAGTGGGAACATCTTTAACTTAGTTCCTAAGTCCTTTGGACACAAACTTAGTTAAGTATTTTAGCTCTCTTGCTGACCGGTATGACCCAATGTCCTAGGCTCACCTTGTACATATTCTGTACATTCATCTATTTTCTCTTCTCCCTTTTATGGAAAATAGTATTTCAAGATCACGATCTGGGTCCTACAAATGTCATTGCTACTGGACTGTTGATCATTCCTAAGCTTTGTCCGTGCACATGGGTCTGATACTCCCAATTCAAATTCAGTACCACAGCATTTTACTGAACCCCTTCTACCTGGCATTCATATTGACTTTCTTTCACACCTAGAATCCTGATTCTTGAGGCCACAAGAGATTACAGAATTAGAATATCACATAATTGCTCCTGTGCTTTCTCTCACATTATATATGAAACAATCTCAGTTAGAAATAGCAATTCTTCTACCAAATATATGATTCTTAAAGACTGCTTAATATCCTCTTTCTCGTTTGCATTTTTACATTTTGTTTTACATTTTTACAGTTATACTGTATCTACATTGTAAGAGCATATAGACATTACATACTATACTTTATCCCTTCTGACTCTCATTCAATCTTAGTTCCACAAGAAGATATAAATTTAGCACTTACTGTCAAACCATATGGCAATGACTCTTTACTCATTTCAGTTGACTGGAATTTGCTATCTAGCAGATTCCTCGGGAAAAAACTCATGGGAAAAATGTTCCCCAGGTCACCGAGTTTGCCTGGGCAGTTTGTCTGCACCTTTCACTTGGAAGCCATTTTAGCTGGATATAAAATTCTTAGCACACATTTCTCTCCACATGTATCTTAAATATGTTACTCCATTTCCTTCTGTCAGGAAATACTGTTGTAGGAAGGCTGATGACACTTGATTTGCTTTCTCTTATAGGTGATTTGGTCTTTTTGCCTTGATGCCTAAAGTTTTTGTTTCTCTTGAAAGTGCAACAATTTTACCAATTTTTGCCTCAGTATCGGTCATTCTGGGTCAATTTTCTCAGGTATGTGGCATGTATTTTCAATGTCATTTCAAAAAATTGTCTTAGAAATATTTTAAGTTGTAGTTTTACTATTCCTTTTGTTCCCTTGTTTTGATTTTCTTCTTTGGGACCCCATATATTTCTTACAATATGTATGCTGGATCTTTTTTGTCTGTCTTCTAAATTAATCGTATGCTGTCAAACCCTTTTTTAAAAATCTTTCTTCTCTCTTATTTCTTATCCTTTCCTGAGTAATAGAACCTCACTTCTGAGTCTTTTAATTCTTAGGTATATGTTTTCTTTCTCATACTATATCATTTTCTTAGCATATTTTAGCTTTTTAGAAATAGTGGGTTATAGAATTATTTGAAGGATAGGTGGGCCTGTCTTCCTAGCATTCGTTTATTGTCTGTGGGGCATTGTCTACATCAGTAGATACTAGAATATTCAGTTGTTAAGATAAATGGGAATATTTAAGGAAAGGCACAGATGACCAGATCCTTCCCAGATTCCTTCCCAGCCTGTCCATCAGGGAGAAATTTGGTGATCAATGATATACACATTCTGTCTAAATAAATCCTACAGCACCGTGCCCTGGGGAATCAGGTGACATGGTCTAACAAAATGAAAAACATACCATGACAATCACAAAGCTCTAATTCTCTGTACCTCATACTGACCTCATGAATTGGTATCACATACGAAGAATTACTGGCATAATTTTCTGATGCACTTTCTGAACCAGATTGGGGGGGGGGGCAAAGAATAAATCTCTAAAGGAACAAAAATTAAGCACAAATCTGAATAAAATAAGGAAGTAAGCCATACAACTGTTTGAAGAAACACTGTTCCAAGCAGAAGGAAGAGTAAGGGCAAAGGCCCTGAGGTAGAAATGTGAACCAGAGCCAGGTCTTTGGACCACTTCTGTAGTCACTTACATTCATAGCTTTGATGAGCTCATCCAATCTCATCGTTTGAAGCACCATTACACAATGATGATCCCCAAGTTGAAAGTCAGACCTGCAACAATGCCAAATGCCTCCTCCAACACCTCCCCTTGGATGTCCAGTAGGCACCTCGAACTTGGTATTTCCAAATCTGAACTCCTGAATGCCACACCAAATCTGCTCACACCACCATGTTCATTCTGTCAGTAAGTGGCCACCTCCATCCTTCCATTTGTTCTCCATTCTCTTTCACACATAACCCATCGGTAAATCTTGTTGCCTCTTAGAAAATATGCCTAGTCTCCTGACACTTCCACTGCTGCTGTGCTAATGTATCTCTCTTCTGGATCTCCACAGTAGCCTGTCAACCAGTCACCCTGCTCTACCCCTTCTTTGCTCCCATAAGGACTATGCTACAGTCAATTTGTTCCTTCTAAAAGTCAGCCAAGTCACATCACTCTTTGTCTTAAAACCTTCCACTAATGCCTCAGAATCAAACTCCTCCAAAGTCCGCATAAGGGCCTGTAAGGTGCCTTTCTAACCCAGCTGTTTCAACCACACTGGCCTCCGTGCTGATCCTCAAACACAACAGATATACCCCGGTCTCAGGATCTTTGCACTTCCTCTTCTCAGTCCTGAGTATTCCTCCCCCATATACCCTTCAGGTCTTTGTTCAAAAGAGGCCTGCCCTGACTTCCCATGTAAAACTACAATTCCTGCCTCTGTGGCATATTCTGACATGCTTCCTGGCTCTATTTCCCTGTTTGGGCAGGAGGGAATGGGAGGCGAAGCGGGCGGGAAGATAGATGTATTAGTAACACAAGAGAGGGGAGTGGCATGGACCAGCAATGATGCTGAACCAGCAGCTAAGGAGTGCAATAAATCCAACTCTGCACATCTGATACTCATAAAAGAAGATACGAGGGCTGTAAAAAACATAAATGGTTTTCTGTATCTACTTAAGAAATAATCTGCTAAAGGAGCCTTTAAATAGACAGAATTTACATATAAGAAAATCTTCCCAAGCAAAGATTGTTAAAGACAGGTATGTACCTTGCTTTATAAAACAAACACGTTCCTGAAAAGTGGAGTGTACATTTAATTTCTAAATATCAGATGCCATTTTGAATTTATTATAGGAGTCTATTACTTGAAAGAATCCTAATGTAAAGTGAAGCATCAATATCTTCTTTAACTTCATGTATAAAATTGGACTTTCATGTATTTGAAATGCATAAAATCAGGGCATAGAGGCCCTAGAATTAACTAGGTGGAGAGGTGGGTTTTCAGAGAATTTTAAGGACAAGATTCATAAAATGTTCTACTACCAAGGATAGACAAGTATAATCTTTTTTGTTCCTGGAGGCAGGAAGATAGAAATAGTAAGATCCCCTGATTTGGGCTGGTGTTGGCATCTGACAACTAGATATAATGGAATCCCTTTGGAAGCACCTACCTGTTCTTATTTCCCTGCTGGCAGTCGGGATATTGCAAAATTTATCAAATAGGTCTCAGAGCTGGTGTCGCTTTCCATTCCATTCAAAGAGAATCATGATTTAGATCTTAATTAAAAACAAATCCTAACAAAATCTCCTTTTTTTTTTTTTCCTGGCTTGCTATCTGTGGTATACTGACCTACAGAAAAAGAGCCAGTTACTTAAAAGCTTTCTTTTGTTTTTCTTTAAAATGAAACTTTAGAGAAAATGTGTGACGATTTAACATAATTTCCCTCAATTTCTAAGGCTGTGAAAAGCAGTGCCTTGAAGCTAATGAACAGATGGTAAGAGAGAGGTTCGTAAATCACAGCTCCCCACCCACCCTCCCAAAAATATGGAGCCATCATTAATTTCCAAATAATAGTAAATCCTCACAAGGAATAATGCCAACCGTCTGCATAACGTAACTCGTGCCAGGCCCTGGTGTTACTTTGTCTCCAAGAAGAGAATTGGCTGTTGTTTCTAAATCATTTCACCAAAACATTCCTGGCGAACACCATCCCTACAACATCAAGGGCAGGAGTAAAAGCCATGGGGTTTTCAGAAGAGACATTCCAGCTGCCACGCAAAGGAGGAAAACCTGGAACCACAGACACAAGCATAAATGCCTATGAGGCCTATAGGAGTCTATAAAAATGTATGAATCAGGCTGGGGGTGAGGACAAAAAGAACCGGGTGAGGAGGACATGGAAATATGGAGCTTGCCTGTCTGTGTAAATGCACTTTGATGGAACCACTACAAACCAAACGAAAATGAGGCAAACAAATAAAAATCTACTATACTAGCCAAAAAAGAAAAGCAGGTGGGATGGGTTATGCCTTGGGCTGCCATTTTGAATCCCTAGTGGAAAATCTATCAAGTAGTGGTCTGATACACCAGCTAGCTTTCTGAAAAGAAAAAGGCCTTGTTTATAGCATTTGCCTATTGTCATTGTGTAAATACTCCCGCCACGGCCAAGGGCAGGCTAGTCATGGCTTAACAGCTGGCAAAAATTCCTCAATATTCATTAACGAGCTCTTTCGAGTCCATAATATATTGTCTGACACTGTTTGCCCTGTCTTCATGAAGAAAATTAAAAATAAAAAATAGGTTTGAATATTTGGATACTCAATTCCAAAGAATCCTGTAAGATTTGGGTACGTGAGTGCCTTCGGTAAATACACACTTATGGCAGAATTCCATACAACCGGGGTTCTCACAGTGTTATCTGGGAAACTTAACATGACCCCAAAACCCTTTCAGGGCATCTATTATTTTTATAGTAATCCTAAGATGCTCTCACGAGTATACAATAGAGTTTTCCTGTAGTTACATGATATGCATTATTGCAACAGATTAATTGTAGGAGCAGATGTACGAATCCAAATGCCTTCTATTAAGCCACACATTAAAGAGATTTGCAGAAATATAACGTAACACCACTCTTCCCAGTATTTTTGTTCGGTAGGATACAGTAATTTATGGATTATATTATTTATGTTAACATAAAATGGGTTTATTTTTCTAAAATGAATTAAACAATTAAACATTCATCAGTTTGGGGGTGCCTAGGTGGCTCAGTCGGTTAACGATCCAACTTCGGCTCAGGTCATGATCTCACGGCTCGTGAGTTAGAGCCCTGCATTGGGCTCTCTGCTGACAGCTCACAGCCTGGAGCCTTGCTTTGGATTCTGTGTCTCCCTCTCTCTCTCTCTCTCTCTCTGCTCCTCCCCTACTCACGCGCACTCTCTCTCTCAAAAGTAAACATTAAAATTTTTTTTAATTAAAAAATTCATCATCTTAATTGCTACTATGGTAAATATCGATAGATTCAATGCACACAAGTAAAAACTCTTAGGGGTCCTTAGTAATTGTTAAGAGTATAATGGGTTGGTTCTAAGACCAACAAGTTTGAAAACCACTGCCATACAATAATCCGTGTCCAATGAACGCATTCATGGGAGAAAAAAGACCTAGCCTCTCCTGCCCACAGGTGTTTTGCCTCCACGTAGCCGGCATCCCACTGGAAAATGATTATATACGTAAGTGTCCTCCTCTCTCATCAGGCTACGGGAGCCAACACCACCACTGGCCCAGAGCAGGTGTGCATCTCCTTGCTGAAAGCGTGAACAGGAACATCAGAGGGAGACATCAAACCTAAGAATCAGTCACCCAGGATCTCAGGCGCCCAAAAAAGTAACTGCTCATCTGCAAGGGTAGCCCTTCGTAGGTGCCAACAGGAGAACTGGTCTCACCCTGGTATCCACGGCCTCATCTCGGTACACACACTGCCATCACTTAGGACCCAGCATCGCCATGCAGGCCACCTTGCATGGGTATGCAGACCCAGATGCGTGTTAATTACCAGTACTGGACTGCTACACAAACAACCACAATTATCTACTCTAGACACACGCAGGGTTATCTTGATATTCACTTGCCTATAAAATTGGAACTTGCATCGAGATCTGTAGACGAATCGTCAGTAGTAAGTTTCCTAGGGTCGTACTTGCATTATAGTTATCTACAATAATCACCTGCTTATTTAAAGTGATGTTTGTGCCTTAGTTTATTATCACCCTTATCACTATAAAGGAAAACATAATATAGACTTCAGAAGTATTTGTGAATGGCAGGCAGATTTTTTCAAAAGTTACAGTTGCCCGGAAGGCATAGGGTTTTGGTTCCTGTGAGCAAGAGGGTCATATATGGAGACGGGCGTGTGCTGGGAAAAACACCCCCCCCCCGGGTCTTTCATTTCCACGTGGAGGGACCTCCAGGCCTTTTGGGCAGGCCCCTCAAACACTGCATCCAGGAGTAGGGAGCAAGTCAGCTAGCCCTGTTTCTCAACGGGGTGGAGGTGGAGCTGGTCCAGCAAATCTGCAAGCATTCTGCATGGGTTCTCGTCTCTTCTTCTCTTCCCTGTCTGCACTGGGTCAGTGAGAGGCTGTGGCATCGGGTAACCACATATATACGGACTCTGAAGATCCTAATTTCCCTCGGTGGCCTGTCCCCCATCTAGACTGGGAGTCCAAGGGAAACAGAGCAGAGAGGGTGAAAGAGTACTGCAGGTGCATAGCAAAGCCATAGTCTGCAAACAGCTTTATCCAAGAGGGACGTGGCGATGTCCACCTACTGGGCCCCTACGTTCAGTTCTCACGATGGCTCCGAAATTAAACACAGGGAGGCAGGAATGTCACTTATGAACCTCTCGGAACCCCCAAGGGAGTCGGGGCTGGCTAACAAATGACTGGAGAGGCAGCCCAGGCGGAGGCAAGACCACAGATCTGGACTCAAACCCGGGGTATAAATCTGCCTCGACTTCTACCTAGCTCTGGGAGCCCCAGGGCAGGTTTCCGGCCTATACCAGCCTTTCCTTCCTCACTAGTTAAGTGCAGAAAATTATACCCACAGTGCAGCATTGCTCTGAGGCTGGAAAGACAGAGCACGGCCTGGGAGAGCGCGTGCCCTTAGAAGGCACTCAGGACACCGTGCCCCTTCCTTACAATCCCACAATCTGCAGTCACGAAGTGATTACTGTGTTTGTTAAGTGCCTCTCTCCCACCCTTACCGTCAACCCCATGAGGGGAGAGCCCAGCAGCTGCTTGCTTACCCCCGTCTTACCAGAAACCAGCCACGGTACCTGGCACGCAATAAATGCTCCGTAAATTTTGAACGAATGAGCTAATGAATGGGAGTTATTATTTACCGTCCCCTGAATCACTTTAATGGATAATTTTGTAAGAGCTTTTTTTCATATAGCCTTGAGCGCTGGCAACTGTGTGGGTATGTTTACATGAGAAACACTTTAGGATGAAAACAAGGATCTGATTTTTAAATGCAGATAACTAGCACCGTATGACCAGTTTGCCACCTTTCTGCGAACCATTAGCCTCTGTCTCCTGCGCGCCAGGGGATGGAGAAGTATCATTATGGATACAGGAGATAATCCTCGTTTGCTTTGGTATTAAATCAGCACAAACAGCATGGACACTCTTTTTAGTCTGCGATCAGATTGAAAACAGATCAAAGCTGAAGCTAACAGGGCACGTGGCTCCAGTAAACGATACTTTTAACTGATGGGAGGGGAACGGGGGTCTCGGGAGAAATCTTTGTGAAGCTTTTGCATCGGGCGATTAGAATAGCTTGTGGCTCAGGCCCCAAAGCAAGTTCTGACACCTCCGTTATCTGCCACCGGCCGCTATGAGCCCCTCCCTGGTCTGTCCATTTCCATCCATTTGGAACCACTAAGCATGCACACCGCCCCACAGAAGGTCTCATAACGTCCTCTGGCATTTGAGTGGCCTTGACCTTAGCACAACGTGTTTCCTCTCGGGTGTTATAATGTCCCTGGACACAACAAAAGGCCTGCTGTAGATGCTGGGTTCAAATCTCCCAGAGTGGGACTAGGGTGAGGTCACCTCGCTTCAGTTGCAAAATGCATCACCTTACCTCAGGTGCAAAATGTAAGGGGTGCCAAAAAAAACCCCAATCAGTGATCGAGGTAAAAGACACTCGAATGCAATTAAAAAAAAAAATCAAGATTGATAAAAAACAATCCATGAGGTATGAAATGCCAAAATTCAAAATAGAAGTAGGATCAGACACAGTGTTAGGTGAAGCAAGTGAGGTCGCCTACAGGGCCGGATCCTGTCTTTATGTCAATTGCGGTATTTTGGTCATCGTGGCAAAGCTTTGAAAAACATGGCGCCCGGGTTTGGAGAGCACATTCACAACTGCCATCAGCAGGTGGGTTTGACATTCTAAAGGTCAAGAACTTGGCAATAAGCCATAAAATCCTTTAAAAGTGTTCATTCCCTTTGACCTCTAAGAAGCACCTCTAGCAATTTATCATAAGGAAAGTTCTAGAAATGCATACAAAGATTCATTTACAGTGACATTTATCACGGCGTTATAGCACAAACCTGGACACAACCTTAATGTCCAGCTACAGGAGATTGGTCACCTCGACACCAACACAGGCACGTGATGGCATGTTATGCAGCTGTAATACTAGGAAACACCTACAGTTTTCTTCCTGAGTCAAGAAAATCCCAGTTCTCCACTGTGTGTTTCTTTCCTGGGAGCCTCCTCTACTACTCACATAGAACACGTCACCTCTGGTCACAAGATGTGTGGGTTTTTCCCCCATACCAAGCAATTCTCCACACTACCAGCTGGACATCCTATATTTTTTTTACTTTCTGAGAGAGAGAGAGAGAGAATGAGAGAGTGAGCATGAGCAGAGGAGAGACAGAGAGCGAGAGGGAGACACAGAATCTGAAGCCGGCTCCAGGCTCTGAGCTGCTAGAACAGAGCCCAGTGTGGGGTTTGAGCTCATGAACTGTGAGCTCATGACGTGAGCTGAAGTCGAACACTTAACCAACTGAGCCACCCAGGCACCCCTGGATGTCCTATAATTTAACTCAATTCTGATACTGTCTACCTGGAGAGAGTGTCAGATTCCACAGGTGAAGGGTCTGGTCCCACAAGACAGTCCCCACTTCAGACGTCAATTGCAAGGAGTAAGACCCCAGGTTACCCACAACTTCTGTCCATTTGGCCACAAACGGAAGGTTGCCCTTCGTGATTAATTTTCTAGAGTGGCTCTCAGAACTCAGGGAGACAGTTAACATTTACAAGTTTATTGAAGGATGTGATGAAGGATACAGAGAAGCAGCCAGATGAAGAGACACATAGGGTGAAGCCTGGAAGGGTCCCCCACACAGGAGCTTCTGTCCCTATGGAGTTGGGGTGCATCACTCTCCCTGTGTGGCTATGTCCACAAGTCTGGAAGCTCTCTGAAACCCAAACCATTGGGATTTTTATAGAGGCTTTATCACATAGTCTTTCCCCATCTTCTCAAGAGAATGGATGGTGGGGCTGAAAGTTCCAAGCTTCTAGTCATGGCTTGGTCTTTCTGGGGACCAGCATTCTTTGACAAGAATGGGAGACAGGGGCCATATACCTTCTACTACCCCCAAGCAGCCATTAACAGTTCCATTTGGAAGAGTGCTTCATGGCACAGGAACAGGCTCATGGGGTAATGTTAGGCTGAGTAAGGACAACACAGAGTATATAGACAAAGGATATTCAACTAAGATCAAGGGGATGATGTCTAATCACTGAAGACTCTACAGCAGTTACCATGACAGGCACATGGCCACACAGCCCACAAACAGAAGAAGACAGTTTGGCCCCAAGATGTCCTCTCCTCCACTGGCGTGGTGAGGCTGTTGCAACGTATACAGAGCAGGGAGAAGTAGAACTTTTTCTCTTATTATTAACTGAAAAACAAAACTGCAGGCAAAACATAAACACAGCTACACCGTCTCATTCCTGCAGGCACTTATATGCCCTCAAAAACCAAAAACTACAAAGGCAAAACTATGGGAACTAGAAAGCAGGGTAAAATATTAACCACTTGTATTTTCCAAACATTCTTTTACAAAGTTACATTACTGCAAAAATTGAAAAAAAAAAGAGGTAGGTGGGAATTTGGTTCTGTATTTATTCCACTGCTCTCTCATTAATTTTAGGTATGTGGATATACTGCCCATGCAGTAACGCTTACCTATCTTTGGATGGAGTTATAATTAGATATATGCGTTCACCAGTAGATTAATGGGTTCAAGCAACATTGGCTACACAGAAAATCTTGTTTTCACCACTACAATGTATTGTTTCCATTAAAAAGTCTTTATGATAAATTAAATTGGAAATTTCTGTCTAGAAAGAGTTAAGACGCTATCTGGGGCCATGGCACAAAGGACACTGCCACACATCAGGTGCACAACCATGCTGCCTATTTTTGTCTCCTCTTGACAAGCCCCTCCGCCATTGCAGCTTGACCCAACTTTTGGATCTTCTTTCAAACTCCAATTTCTCACTCCTGATCCTCAAGGACTTTGCTCCCTGTGGTAGAAGGGAGGCCAGCCGACTACCAAACGTGTTCCCCCTTAGTCCTGAGAGCGCAGCTAAACTACATTTCCCAACCTCTCTTGCAGTTATCGCAGCCATGTGGCTGAGTGCGGGCCAGTTACACGTAGGCATAAGTGATGGATGCCCAGGCATGGCCCATCCAAGCCTCCCACATGCCATCTCCAGCCTCCTTCCCATCTTCTACCGAATGCAAAGGAGGAAGCCATGAGACGAAGGGTGCTGGGCCCCTGAATGACCATGTGGAAGGCCATGCCCTATTTTGAATTTCCAAGATATCCAGGAACACCTGTTTTGCACTGCATACTGGCAGGAAATCAGCCTTGATCGGCTGTTTCTGAGATTTCAGGTTTATCTGTTACAGCAGCTGGCATTCTCTAATACACTTCCCTCTTCTCGATTGCTGAGGTTTTCTAAAGGCTAAAAGAACTCAGCTCCAACATTTTCTTCTCCCACTAGGTCTCATCTGTCACGTGAGCTCATGTGAGCTGCACCGGTTTAAAAATGCCACGGACTTACTACTTAACGTGCCTTGGCAAAAATTAGTCCAGGCCTTGTCGATTCTGTATTTCTGGAATTATAGGTGTATAAATAAAACCCTCTTTTTGTTCCAGAAGTTGAGCCCTTTTGTGCATTTGTTTGACACTTTTCATTAATTCTAAGGCCACGTGACTAAATGTGTCACTCGCTCATTTTTCACTTATAGGAATAGAGGACAGTACATCAGAGAAAAGGGAAGAGATAAAATCAAATTTCCTTGTGGAACAAGGAAAAAAATGCAAAAACTCTTGTCCCACTTTTAACATGCCATCACTTGACCTCAGTTTTATTTACTATTCGAAGGCAGGCTTTAGCCGTTTAAAAGCCGTGTAATTGGACCATCCTCCTTTGAAGATAAAGTCGCCTACAGTAATCCTTTCCCTCCTCCGTGACTTTTTCTTCAGAGGACAGGTATGACAAATGAATCCTGGCATGTCCTGTACAAGGTTATAGATCAGAAGTGTTCTGCTTGTTTGTGAGGGAAAGAATAACAACAAAGAAACCGTTTCCGGTGATTGTTTGGGAAATAATGAGGAAGCCAGGACAAAATGGGAAAGAAACCTTAGTTTTAATAAAAGGTTTTAAAAGGAAAATCCCCCCCCCCCCAATGGCTCCACTAGTCTTACATGTTTTCGTCCGCTTTCTCCTTCCTCAAAAGCAACAAGCTATAAAATAAATGGGCAAAGCTTCCTTCCTTGGTTTTCTATTGAAAGTGTAATTTGCAACACACCCAAATGTGCGTCCTATTCCACTGTCTGGAGGAAATTGATGGCCCCTCTCTTGTGGCAGGAGTGCAGGTTGGTGGTTAAGGAGAGGGCCATTCATTTCCCTCTGTGACAGGAAGCCGACCCCAACGGCAGCCGTAACCACGTGTGCCCCTGTTGCTATGAACATTTGGGACACTAAAATAAATTGATTGCACCAAAAGATTCTTTCGCTCTCCCCACCACATCATCTTAATGGGGAACTCATACCACTCTGAGCTGCGTTTACTGCTGAAACAGAATGATGGCTTCTAAAATTACTCCAGCACGTACTGAATGGGACCTAAGTTTATTGGGTTATGAGACAACATTTTGGTTTTAGTGAAGGCCATCCTTCCAGAAGGCCTTGGATTCCGAGACAATTATGCCTTTGTCAGATCCAGGGATATGAATCTCTGCTTTACGTCAAAATCTCTCTTTCCTCTGCTTGAAATACCCTCATTTCGGAAATTCCCAAACACGTCCTTATATCCAAAACGAAGACTGAAGAGTGTTACAGATCCCAGATGCGAGCAATTAATACAAATCAAAACCAAAGAAAAGGAGAAGGGAGTGAAGACAGACGGCTGCAGGTTAACCGGTATACACACGGACGGGAAAAGTCTCACAGCTGAATGTGGCTGCACTCTGACGCTGTTCTGTATGACCCACTTCTAATTATTTACTGACCCCCCCCCACTATGCACAGGCCCTGGACACCCCCTCGCGCCCTCCATTCTCCAAGAGGACCTGCCTGATGCATTATTCAGTTTAATGCAACTTGCTTCTATCTGAACAATTCCTTGTTTGCAGAGCACCTGCTCTAGTCAAAGGCTTTCCTATCTCTGATTCTTCCCTGCACGTGGTTATTGCAAACTTCAGATAGGGAAGTGTGAGTACACCCAGGGCAATGTCTTGCACCGACGTATGTCCTTCTTAATAATAGCTGCCTCCCTCATTACACTCCTGAGGCTGCTAGCTAAAATAGTAGTGTCCCATTTTTTGAAGACACGAACACCGGCCCTGGAGATTAAAGGACCTTTCGGAAAGTCACCTAGGAAGTTAGTAGTTGGATCGGACTTGGAACTTGTTCTTTACACCCCCTCCCTGCACTGCCCCCACGTGCAGGGGGCATCTGGGAGCTCTCAAACTGTAAGGGAGAAGCTCCCCTCTTGATAGGCTTGATCACCCATAATGCCCTGCGTCGGGCAAGATCAGATCAGCAAGCCACACGTTTGGAATGCCTCCCGTGAATTTCCCCACACTTCCTTCGCTAAAACCTCAGGAGAAGAACTGGTGGAAACTGATGGGTGTTCCAAAGCAACCCCGCATGTAGCAAAGGGCGCCCACGTCTCCTGCAGCTCAGAACTAGCTGAAGAGGACCCAGGAACACAGCACGCAGGGAAAATGCCGGAGTTTCTGAGTCAAATGCCTTGGTTCTAATCCTGCCTCCCGCACTGACCGCATGTTGCTGTCTTGGGCAGGTCGCTAATGTCCCTCTTCTCTATCGTCCAATCATAACATGGGAATAATTTAATATGTACCTCGACAGGCTGCTAAGGATGAGATAAATAAAAGTGCCTCCAACAGTTTGGCATCTAGGAAGCACTGTGTATTTGTGAAAACAAAAAATTGAATAAAATAAGAGAGGCACGATGTGTAGGGGCAGAGAATCTCACTTGGCTTGCTTAGATCAAGTGAGCCGGTGTTAAAGGGAATTAAGTATGGGGTAAATGTCTGCTGGGGCTTTGTCCTTGCAGCCCAAACACAAAGGGCCCTTTCAGAAGCAGCCAGGCCAGCCCAGGGGGGGATGTTGGCAGGGGAGGGCGGCCTCACCTGCAAGACCACAGCCAGGCTCTGCCAGCAGCTCCAGGGCAACCGGGGCCCGGTGCCAATCAGACGTCTTATCTGAGTTCCTGGGACTTTTGAGGTTCCTGAACTAGAGAGAGGACTGGGTGCCATCAAGAGCTCCCTGCACATTCTCAACCATGAAAATGAACTGATCTACTCCCGAAAGAGAGAGACTTGGAAAGCGGGAGAAGGAGGAAGAAAGAAAGAAAAAAAGACCAGAGGTTTACCTAAAAAAAACAAATAATAATAATAATAATAAAATACAAAGTGGTTCAAAAGGAATGTCAATGACAGACATCTGGGAGCCAATAATGTTATTGTCGGTCAAGACGCAACACCAGATCCCCAAAGGCCATCGTTGCTCCTCATTCATTACCTCACCTGACACCCACCCCTCCCCCTGAGGTGAACTGGGCTGGGACGCCCCACGCACCAATCAAGTGACGAGGCACAGGCGTGTTGGGGGCACCCTTGAGGAAAGCCTGTGTGTGAGCCACAAATACTAATGATGCCGCCAGAAGTTCCGTGTTCCTCAATGGAGCCAGCCAGCTGGGTGCTTTATCTTTCAAACAGATCTCATTAAAAAGAAGGAAAGAAAAGAAAGAGGCAACCCAAGACCATTGGTGGGCATTCGCTTCCAGCACAGGTGCGACAAGGGATTATGTTACAAACCGATGATCTGAATAGGACAGGCATTATTTCACTTGGGAAAATAAATGCAGCAAAACAACAGACCAAGTAAAGGACAAGATATATGCATATAAGTTATATGCATATAGGCTTTATATGTAGACACATGTATATGAATATACTTAGATCATGAAGCATATACCATGTTACACAGTCTATGGTAGCATGTTTTCTGCATTTCATATATGTAGTCTGAATTATATTACAAAGAACATATATCATATACAACATATGTATTCCAGGCTCATTCTGAATCTCTAGGAGACTAAGGGTAGTTGGGCAGAATAAGAAATATTAATGAGACACATTTTTTTCCTCTCAAACTGGTTTTTACTTGTTCTATATAGGGGGAGAGCTTTCCCGTACTGGTTATGAAAATAATACATCTCACTGTAGAAATTCAGAAAAACAAAATGAAATAAAGAAGAAAATTAAAAATCTATTATCTCACTGTTCAGAGATTGCATCTGCCAACATTTCTGTGTGTTTCCTTCTGGGCTTTTTTTTTTTCTGTTTTCTTTTTATTTACCAATTTATCACAGACATGTTTCCATGTCAGTGAACATAGATCTATGTAATTGTGTTTAATGGTTCTAGACTATTCCACTCTAGGGATGTGCCAAAATTCATTTAGCCAATCAAATATTATTAGATTTGTATGTGGTTTCCAATTTTTCACTGTTACAATTGTACAAGCGTTAAGTTTTAAAATAATACCCAAACAGGACTGCATAGGACATGCATGGAACCAGAGAAAAGTTAAACAGTGTATGAACAGTGCCCACTTTTATCTGTGATAGGAATGACACAGAGCAGTCACCTGGGTCACTCCAGGCAGTGGTTTCCCCAAATTTCAGCTGCGCTGTCTCCAGCGGAGTCAGGCAGAAGGAAGATGCCAGGTAGAAAACAGCTTGCGGAATTCATCGTCTGTCCAGCAACCAAGCCTGAGACCCATGTGGGATCTCAGCTCTCTCCTTAACTGACCAAAGCAGGCCAGAGGGCAGAGGTAGCGGGAAGAAAGGCTGGGAAGCCTTAATTTCTAAATGGGCTTTTGCTGCAAGCTCGCTTGGTAACCTTTCCTGGGAGCTGATCGTAGTGAAGTCTTTCCAGATACTCCAGTAAAATGTCTCTTGCTGCCCTTGTGGATGATGTCTCTTCTCCAGTCCTCAGAGAGCATCTTCCAATGTGTATGCAGGTGAACAAGAAAGACGTGAGCCCTGCCTTCATGGAGCTAATTAATACCTGAGCACAGGAGTAATCAGGTAATTGAATGAAGTTGTTGAACCCGTGATAAGTTCTGGGGGTGGCAGGAATGCTGGTGGTGAGTTACATGGCACAAGGTGGTCCGCAAGGCCACTTGGAGCAGTGACAGTGAAGGTGAGAGCCCAGGACCGGAGGACACAGTTGTGCCAAGTGCCAAACAGAGAGCCATCCACATGCAGGAACCCCGTCTGCAAAGGCAGAGGTGGGGAGAGTCCCCTCCATGAAAAGGAAGGTCCCTGGGCAACTGGGCAGGGTGTGGGGCAGGGGAGTGGCATGGTGGGAGGGTGACCAACTCATCCAGGTTTGCCAGGTTTGCCAGGGACTTCCCTGGTTTTAAAACCTAAACTCTCACATCCTTGAAAGCCCTTGGCCCTGGAAAAACTGAACACTGGCCACCTTCTCGGCACAGTGTTCAGCACAGGGACCTCCAGGCAGTTGAGGAGAGTGTGGATTTATTCTAAATTCGGTGTGTGTGTTGGGGAGGGGCAATGAGAGTTTCAAGCAGGAGTGTGAAATGATGGCAGCAAAAGTGCCAGCGATATGCTCAAGACAGTAAGACAGGAGTCATTCTTGATTCATTTCTTCCCCTTTCCCCTGCACCCTCACCCTGCCCCTGCTGCCTCCCCAACCCATCCACCTCTCCAAGTCTCCATATCACTGCTCTACTGCGTACTGGTTAAAAGCCAGGGCTCTGAGGCCCGAGGACCCAGGTTCACATCCCAGCTCTGCCACCTACTGGCTGGGCGAGCTCAGGAATTCTCTGTGTGTCCATTAACTCATCCGCCAAAGGGAGGTAACGGAAGGGTCGTGGGGGGGGGGGGCAGGGAGACTGAATAAATTGACACACGTAAAGTAGTTAGTGCGTAGCACTTGGCAAGCTCTCACATTAAGAGACTGTCCGCCTCCTGAGGGCGCAATTCAGGCAGCTCCTCACCTGTTCACCGGGCTTCTGTGCTCACCCCCAGCCCAGGAGACCAGAAATGGCCTTGTGAACAAATCCAATTTTTGTCACCACCCTCCCGCCTTCTGAAAACCCTTCGGCGACTGCCATTACTCTTGGAATAAAATTCAAGCATTTTCCTGGACCTCCAAGACCCTTTGTGATCTGGGTGATACCAGCCTCTCCCTAGTGGCTTTCCCTTTTTTTCCCCTTTATTTTTGATAACTTGAAATGGCTCATGAGTTGTTGCTGCCACTACCATTATGACCGTGAATTATCCAACCCTGCGTCGACCCGTCCGTTGCTCTGTCTGGGGACACCTGACTTCCTACTTCGATTCCTTTACGCTGCACTCTGGGAGAATTTCTCAGCCTGGCATTCCTGTTCTCTCTCAGTCTTTGTGAAGCCCTTCCACATCTCTTCAGCGTCTGAATGGTTTTGGACTTGCCCAAGGCTCAGTCCTGGGGCCATTTCTTTCCATGTTTCCACCAACTGTCTGGATGAAATTGCCCAGTGTCACGACTGAGTGTCTCCAGCTGGGTTCTTTTCCCTAAATGCCAAACTTCCCACTTAACATCTCCAATTGGAGCATCCTTCCAAGCATCTCGAACACATGTCCGAAGCCAAACTCTTGATCCCACCCTTAGTGATGCTCTCCTTTCCCTCTGCCCCTCCCTCCTGATAGTCTTTGTCCTTACAGTTCCTTGGGTTCTTCTGACCCCTTTCTCTTGCTCACCTCACATCCAGTAGGTCAACAAATTTTCTTGGCATTGCCTACAAAAGATTTCCGGGAGCTGACCATTTCTCACCACCTTCAAGAGGCAATGGTCCAAGCCACATTGCGTCTTACCTGGGTTATTTCCACAATGTCCTAATTGATTACCTAGTTTCCACTTCTCATCCCCCATAGTCGGTTTTTTCCAGAACAGTCCAATCATTCCTTTTAGAATGTTCAGTCAAGTCAAATCAAGCTCTTTGCCTAAAGCACTCCATGGCTTCCCGTCTTGCTCAGAGCAAGAGCCAGAGTCCTTCAAAGCCATAAGTAATCTGCCCTGTCCCACCCCCCTACCATTTGATTCATTTTCTAAGGCACTCACACTTTGCTCATCCTACTCCAACTACGTAAGTCTCCTGGTTGTTCCTTGAAGCGTTGAGACATCCTTCCGGCTCAGGGCCTTGACACCTGCTGTTCCTTCTGTCTGGAACATTCTTCCCCTTGATATTCACTTGGCTCATCTACTCTCTCATTTCCTGAGGCCTGTTCTGACCATCCTGTATGAATAGTATCACCCTCCCCATTCCTGTACCTCTTAAATGTTTCTTACCCTGCCTTACTTCTCATCACAACACACATCACCTGACATATATTTACTTGTTTCACTGGTTATTATCTTTTTTGTCTCCCCTAACTAGACCTGAAGCTCCAAGAGGACTGGGACTTAGTTTTATTTACTCTTCACTGCCCCGTGCATCAACTGTGCCTAACATATAGTAGCAGCTCACTAAATACCAGTGGACTCAATGCATGGGTAAATGAAGGACCTCTGATCTGATTTCTTAGATGCAATATTCAATATTACCTCTCTGAGGATATTAATTATACTTATTTTAAAATCTTGTCCCAGTTTCTCTATTGACCAGTTTCTCCTATGTAACTTTTTCAGTTTATTGAGTTTGTCATTCTATACCTTCTGTCTCATTTTGTGGTTATTTTTCAAATGTTTGGTGGGATTATTTTTTTACTGTCAGTCGTTTTTGTATTTGAAATCCCTAACAATCATCTGGTTTTGTTTAGATGGCCCACGCTGGACAAATCCGGTTGCCCCCCCCACCCACCCATCCTCTTCTCTCTGGGCTTCTGGGACCGAATCTTAATCCCAAAGAGCTGTCAGCAATGAGGGGTGAAATGAGGTGTGCAAGGTCCCCAGAAGCCCAGAGAGGAGAAAATAGAGGGACAAGTGATGCTAAACGTTACCAATCGTTTGGCTTTGCAAGAGTAACCCTGTCCTCACTGATGAATAAGGAAGAGGCTTAACAATCAATTAGAAACATTCCATTAGGGGGCACCTGGGTGGCTCAATTAGTTAAGTGTCTGACTCTTGATTTCAGCTCAGGTCATGATCTCAGGGTCATGGGATCGAGCCCCACGTTGGGCTCTACACTGAACGTGGGGCCTGCTTAGGATTCTCTCTCTCCCTCTCCCTCTGTCCCTTCCCCACTAACATTAAAAAATATTAAAAAAAAATAAAAATACCACCTTTATTTTTTTAAAGAAACATTCCATTAATGAAAACAAATCATGTGCTTATAGAAGAAAAAATCCCTTTTTCCTATATAAGAAATTGTTGTTTCTATAAAAAAAATTATCGGTCCTTTCCTGAATGACTGACCTTTTTGGTGGAAATGCATTTTCCAGCCAACCGGGCCAACAGCTTCATTATGTTCCCTTGGAATCAAAACTGTACTCGAATGCTCCAACAAAATCCAGAGATGGGTTGGCACAAGAGAAACAAGACTGAACAGGCACTCACGTAAGAGGCTGAGATTCCTCAACCCCAAATCTCCATCCTCCAACATCCAGACTTGAATGTTGCCCAACTACTCAAAATGTGTTCCTCTTGGAAGTATTCCCCTCCCTCAGCTACTCTGATTTAGGCTTGTCCCTCTCCTCCCCAGCACCCCATGCTTCTCTCCTCCACAGTATTCTTCAGGGTTCTGTAGAACGAAGAAGAAAGGGCAGCCATTAACATGTGCAAACGATGATGCACGTGCAGCCTTCCAGAAGCCTGGTGGGAGAGGATGGGTCTGGGGCCACAGAAAGCAACATGGAAGGGGCAAGCCTGATGGAGGGAAACCTACTGAGGACCTGGGCCAGCGAGACAGAAGCCTGGTAAGGAAGAAGAGCTCAAAGTCAGGAGAGGTGCACAAGTCCCGGGAGAGAGAGTTAATCCACTTCACGATTCCTCCAAAGGCGGAACATGGCGGCAGAAGAATGACACCGCCCGTTTGGCCACCCGGAGCCAGACACTGCATCCCAGGAGAGACTCGGTTTGTCCCTCTTGAGGGAGCCTTGTGACTCTGTGCGGGGCAGCTGCCCCATGAACTTTGCCAGATCTCCATCTCACTTGCTTATCTGCCCCCGCGGTCCTGCCAAAATGCCGAGGTTCGGCTGAAACCGATTAAGAAGCCCTAACGATGATCTGAAATGTCAAGTGCTCCTCTGTGCTAATGATATGCATCCGGAACACTTCCCAGATGAGAGAAGACACGCTTCCCTTTGATTTAGAGTTGGAAGGATGACAGAGTGGAGGCAGTAATGATGATGAAAAGAAAGGCATAAGCCAGGTGACAACTTCCCATCACACAGAGAAACCAACAATAGGGAATCAACAAATTATGTGTGCTGTTGGCATCGTGGCATAATCAACGGCGACACCACCTACGGCAACTGCCGAGAAAACACAGTCACCTGCCATGCCACGCCCGGGCCCATACGGGACCCTTAACTTATCTTGGATGAAATAAAACCTCTAGGTTTGCCAATCAGGGCTGTTACTCTTTGGAGAGTGAGGAAACATGCACATAGGCCTTCCTTAACAATCCTTTTCATCCCATTAAGAAAACGAAGAAAAATAATGCTGCTGTTGGACCACACTGTGCCTTCTTAGTTTGTGATTTTCTCATCAGGAGGGGTGTATTAGTTTCCTGTTGCTGCCATTCCAAGGTGCCAGGAACCAGGTGGCTTAAAACGGTAGCAATTTACAGTCTTACAGTTCTTGAGGTTAGAAGCCCCAAATCAAGGTGACCTCCAGTTTGCTTCTTTCTGGAAATTCTAAGGGAGAATCTGTCCTGGGGCTCTCTCCCAGCTGCGGGAGCCTCAGACATTCCCGGGCTTCTAGATGCATCATATGGCATTCTCCCCGTGACTCCACATTGCCCACCCCTCAGTGCATGTGTGGCTCTGTCTCCAAATTTCCCCTTGTTATAAGGTCACCAGTCATATTGGACTAGCGCCCACTCTAATGACCTCATTTTAACTTGGCAGCCTCTGTAAAGACCATATGTCCAATAAGGCCACATTCTCAGGTTCCAGATGTGAGGACTTCCAAGGTATCTCTTCTTGAGGACACAATTCAACCCATGACAAAGGAGCTGGTCCCTTCCGATGAAGCTAGAGAAAACGCCGTGTGGGGTGTCCACGACCAACTGTGTTCTGCATAACTGTGGGCTTTGGTGGAGGTATTTCAAAGGTTCTGCAAACACTGATTCAAATTTCATTTAGAAATACACTGGAAAAATCTACGAGCATGCACTGAGATGTGATGCATATCGTTTATGAACACCAACGTACAATTTGCGCTACCAGAATAACAAGTTGGGTTTTTTGTTTTGGGGGGTTTTGTGTTTGTTTTTGTTTTTTGTCCAGACCCAGGAGGAAGAGTCCTTGTTCTGCCTCCCTGCATATATTCAAACTTTTTTAGTAGGTTACTGATTTAAAATGAGTATTGCTTTATAGTGGTCTTCTTTGAATTCAAGTCCTATGCGTGACTGCGTAAGTGTGTAGGCAACTGTATAAAACTGCATAAATGTTTAAGTATAGGCAAGAAGGTTCCCAGGGCTTAATTGCAAGGGTCCAGATGCCCCTGCTTAGGAAAAGCTCCCACTTGGCTCTGTGGTTAATCATGTGAGGGAACACATGGCATGTTGACAGGATGACACTGGGGAGGAAGGATGGCATTTCTATAAAGTTTAGGCACCCTATTAGTCAAGGTTCCTCAGGCTGCAAATGACAGAAAGCCATCTCAATCTAGTTTAAGTGAAAAGAGGACGTTTCGTCTACTCCACGGTGTTTCTTCTGCCTCTGCTCCTCGCCGTACAATTTCCCTATGTAATTTCCTCTGTGTTTCTGTCGGGCGTACCGTGAGTTGGCTCGCTCGCACACATTCCAACATTCTCTAGCCTGCTTCCCTGAACTACAGAAAATGGAAATCTAAATCTGGGAAATTTCCCAGATTCCCCTGTGGCTAAGGTTGCCAGGTAGCCTAGGTTCTTCCTCAGTGAGGTACAAGAGGACAACGAGGTAGCCGTTGCATGGGAGGAGACTGGCTCTTTTAGCACGCTGGATGCAGAAGCACCTGGTTCTTCAGAATAGCACTGGAGAAGGTTCTAGCATCCAGTCCTCAGTTTACAGGTGCTACTGGGTGAAGCAGTCACTGGATGGCTTCCACTAACAGTCTTGACTGGTTTCTCCTGGCTGCTGGTTATGTGGCCTCCAAACCCAGTTTTTGAGACCTCCTAGAGATGCTGTGAACTATCAAAAATGTCAAATTTTCTTTTAAAGGTCTTTCTACTTAAATTAAAGTAGATTCTGTTGTGTGCTACTGAGAACTTAAGGAGATACAGAAGGACTCCAACGTACGGTCCGTACATTGATGAGTAGCAGACTCACCCCTTCAGCCACAACTTTCTCTGAAACTGAAGACAGAGTTTTGACTCTCTCCCAGACAACCCTGCCCAGATGTCTTACAGGTCCCTCAGTCTTCCTAGACTCCAAACCAAACTCATCATTTTCCCCTCCAAGACTGCTGGTCCTATTTCCTTTATCAGATGCTACCATTTTCCCCAGGCACCCAAACCCCAAATCTGAGACTCATCCTAGACTTGTCTTTCTCTCCCCCCCCCCAAATTTCAATTAGTCCTACTTCTTAATCTTTCCCTGAATACATCCCTTCTTTAATCCTCCTACCGCATACCATAGTTTCTCACCAAGAGAAGCTCTCCCATCTCTTGCCTCGGTGAATCCATCCTTCACACTTTCACCATGGTGATTTTTCACACACCCAAATACAACCAGGTCATCCCTTGGCTTGAAAGCATTCAATAATTTCCCACCGTTATTGTGGTTTCAAGCTAGATGAATGGTATGAAACCAGAGGGGATGTATGGCAGACACTGGCTAAAGACTCATCAAATCCATTTCATGTTTCTCCGAGAACATGCCAGACTATGTTTCCCAGCTCGTCTTCCATTATAGGGCTTGGTTATCGTCCGATCTGACTTCAAATATTGGCTCTAGTATTGTATCAGTCAGCTCCTGCTGTGTAACAAACCACCCTGAAACTTAGCGGCTTAAAACAATCACCATTTTTTATTTCTTCCAAGTCTACAGAAAGACGGGTGATTCTGCTGCCCTGGGGTAAGTTCAGCCGACTTTAGCTAGGCTCACTCTTGCATCGGTACCTCCGTAGGTCAGCTGGGGGCTGCCTGGTCCATGACAGGCTCAGCAGGGAGATGATACCTCTGTTCCATGTGGTGTCGCCTCTAACAGTTTTCTTGCCAGACTTACTCTCACATCAGAGACAAGGCTTCGAGAAAGAGCAGAAACATGGAGGCACATGGAGGCTAGGCTCTGGACTGACCTAGTCTTCCCCCACAATCTCTGGGCCAAAAAAAATTACAAGGCAGCTCAGATTCAAGGGGTGTGAAAACAAATCCTAGCTCATAGTAAGAAAGGCTCCAGAGGCATACTGCAAAGAGAAAAAGTAAAGAATCGCAGGCATTTTTGCAATTAAAGTAGCACGGCTACTCACTTGATATGTGACCTTAAGGAAGTTTCCTCTCTAGGCCTCATTTCCTCATCCATAAAGTAGGGGAAATGATACATACTTCACAAATGAGATTCGGAGGTAAGGTAAAGTCCTTAGCACAGAGTTTGGCACATAGTAAGGACTCAATGGTCCTTTACCACTTTTACTTTTCACATATCCTTGCAATGTTTACCACCGTACCTTTCATGTGGTTAGTATAAGCTCAGGAAGCGTTTGTTGAACAAATAAACCATGCACCTGGCTTGAGTGACCAGCTAGAACAATGGGATTTTAATGGCTCATCATGCGTCTAGAGCTAGCACAAGCGCACGCTTCTCACACTTGGTCGCGGGCCCATTGAAACCATCCTGTTCGAGCTTGACATAGAGCCCTCTTAAAATATATCTGCCAGCTGTTCAAACACGGTCTGTCCTCTGTGCTTGGATAAGGGCAGAAGAACACAATCCGTGTCCCTCTAAATAAACTGACTGGATCAGTCTTTCTGAAAGATAATGTGCATGAAGCTTGCTAATTAGGACATTTCAGACTCCCATTTCTAAAAGATCAAATATTGCCAAGAGTTGCGCGAAGAAATCTTCTGCTACTTTGCTTTGTTTATGTGGTGGGTTGATTACATCAATGGTCCATGCTTTATACAGCCTGTTAGGTGGTGCAATACCACACTGGCTCTGGGCTTGGTAATTTGACTCATTTCGGCCCGTGGAATAGTGGTGCACTTGATGCAAACATAGATTGGAAAAATGATTGCTTTTGTCCACTTGTTCTTTTTTAAGGACCCCTATCACCAGTAGGAGATGAAAGATACATGGAGGACAGCTGAATCATGCCAGCCAAGGCCATCTTAGACCCACCAGGCCCCAGTGACCACAAATATGGGAGTAAGACCAGTCAAGATCAGCCATGCCCGCCCATGTTAGCAAAATTACCCCAGTCAATCCGCAGACTTCAAGAAGTAAACACAAGTTATCATTCTGAACCACTTAGTTCTGGGATGATTGTTTAATGTGGCAGTAGTTAACTGATACAAATCCATGTTGTGATTTTCATTATCAATTTTATCATGAGCCTGTTTCATTGTCTCCTACTTTTCAAGGAAAGAAAAAGAGATAGTAGATGCATATGAGTAACCCAAGACAAGAATGTCCATTCTGAAATTAAGTATCCAGGCTACTAAGCTGGCCAAAGCTGAGTGAGTTTATTTCAAGTCCACAGGAGTAAGTGAGAACTTGGAAGAGCCAAGTCACCATCTCACTATTAAACTGCTTTTAAGCATGATTTACTGAGAGCTAAGGAGTGAAGGAACATGGAATATTGGCTTGAGCTGGCATCAAAGAGATTTTCTGGCTCTACTCCCAGATCTAACACAGGACATCAATGATGACACTTAGCAACACCACGCCTCTATTTACCTGGCTGCCCTACAGGGAATGTTGGAGTTGAATGTGAATAGGAGGTCCCAACATCTCTGCAGAGGAATTACCATTCTAAGCGTAAGTTATTTTAGGATTATAATTGCATGGCATCCATTCTGCTCTCTACTATCTGACTAATGGCTGAGAGCCACAGCATTAAAAAAGTACCAAGTAACTGATACTAAAAGAAAATTCTGATATTGAATTCCATTATGGTAAAAAATATCTATATTGGCAGTGAAATTACATTTCTAATTATGTCTCATTCAGACTAACGCTGGTTTACATTTCCTGAGTGTGTGCCACCAGAGAAGGAAGGCTCTGCCCGTAGGTAATCCTAAGTTACTAATCTATAGGTGCATAACTGAGAACTGACAGTGGGCCGTGTTCTAGATGGCAGCTCTTCAGCTAAGTAACAGTAGCCTTCACCTCCTCATTTGCTTGTCTACATCTTCCCAGATTTCCCTTCACCCATCAGTCTCCTGTGTCTCATGTAGTTCAAACAGCTCTTATGCTGGCCTTCCTTTGCATGTGTCTCTATGTCCACAGCATCTAGCAAAAAAAAGAGAGAGATCCTGGTTCCTCTGTGGACACCCATAGGCAAAAAAATAAAAATAAAAAGATTCTCTGCTCCTGAGGGACCAGTTAGAATTTTTATATTATCTAAATTATATGTAAATTTCTGGAATAAATAATTTGCTTAGATCTTTTGCAACACCCCAGGGGATCTATTTCCAGTTACCTCATGGAGTGGTATTAAATACATACAACTAAATTAAAGTACAAATTATATGCAATAATGTATGAGTAGAGGTCACATTCTCTCTCTCCTTCGTTCTCTCTCCCTGCAGATCTCAGCTTAAATGTTATGTTCAAAGAGAAAACATTTGAACTCTTATCTCAATTAGGTTCTCATGCATCTTTAAGACAAGTACTGAAACTCATTATTATGTTGACTTGCACACTTAGAGCTACCCGCCCCCACTAAAATTCAAGATCCTCCTTTCGCTCTCAATATTGCTCCCCGCAGTCTAGCACAGGGCTTGGCACATTGTAGGTGCTCAAGAAATGAATGATAAAATAACTAAGATCTATCTTGAGGACAAATTATGATTGATTGTAGGGTCTAAAAGCAGAGTTGCTCAATCACGACACAAGTGGCACTGGGGCTGGATAATTCTTTGTCATAGGGGGCCATCCTGTGCTCTGTAGGAAGTTTAGCAACATGCCTGGCCTTTACCCACCATATCCCAGGAGCACCACCACCCCTGCCCAGCAACCCCCACCAGCCGTGACCACCAAAAATACCTCCAGACACTGCCACATGTCCCTGCGTGGAGCATAAGTGCTCTCCTCCCCTCTCAGTTGAGAACCACTCACCTAAAGGGTGATAGTAGGGTTGGGTATTATTTTTGGAGCCATATATTTGCCAATATAACCATAGAACACGATGAGGAGACTATAATATTGGGGGGGGGGGTTCCTATAATACCTTTTATAGTCTATTTAAAGATTTTTGAAAACTGTGTTCTTAGAACCCTAGGCCTTCTAGGAGTCTGAAAGGGTAGAGCTTGGCTTTAGTAAAGTGTTGCATATTTACTAACATTGTTAAAAACATTTTGAGTTAGGAGCACTGTTGTATGTCTAAAGCCAGGTTTAAATCTTCTCCTTTCCCCAAATTACCCCCTCCTTTCCCCTCCATTTAATAACCCCTTTGGGAAGCAAACACTCCGAGGGTCACCACCTACAACTTAGAAATCAATTACGCTTGCTTTGCGATGGCTGGATGGAACACAACATAAAAAAGTCTATTTTATTAAAGCTTAATACCCAGTTTTCAAAATAGAATAATACCCGACTTCCCGTACTTCTCACGGCTGAGAGGAAAAGATGACAAAATGCCGGCAGAAGTGCTTTGTAAACAGTAAAGTGACCTGCAAATATTAGCCACTTCCTTCTCTGGGCTTCTGTGGCCCCCACACATGCCTTATCACAGGGCACTTCAGTGTCTGATCCCTGCCCAACTACATCTTGAGTCCCTCTAGGGCAGGGACGTTCTGTCACTCTCTATCCCTGGAGCTGAGTGCACAGTCAACCCCTGTGCTGGGACACAGCACCGAGTGTATGCATATCGAGTGCTTGGTAGATTTATTATTGCTTCCATCTGCCCAGAGTCCCCTCTCCCTCCTTGTGGTAACAATGGTGTGCTCCCCACAGCACACACGGTCTAGGTGGCACCATCCCTCGACATGCACACCTTCAACATGCCAATGGGGAAAAGGATCCGTTGACCTGAGACACGCAGATCAGATTCTTGATCAAAGTGACACGAAGAGAGAAAATAGCTGGAGTCAATTTATCCCAACCCCAGCACCCTGAAGCGACCTCTCTTTAATTTCTGAGACCTAACTCTCTGTAGCTGTCCTCCACCTCTTCCAAAGGTCAAGCCTACTGGCTTCCATCAAATGTTACCCTTGTTCTGTTAATCAGAGCTGGTCTTTCTTGCTGGTGACCAAAGAACCCCACCGAGTCCTTACCCCTAATCTTCTTTCCATGATTTTGCTACTATTTCAGATTCCCTCACTATATACCATGGACCATTGACTATCAGAGCAGCATACGTTCTATTTTATTACCATTTAAAATGTATATCATTAGGGGCACCTGGGTGGCTCAGTCGGTTAGGCGTCTGACTTCGGCTCAGGTCATGATCTCACAGTCCATGAGTTCGAGCCCCACATCGGGCTCTGTGCGGATAGCTCAGAGCCTGGAGCCTGCTTCAGATTCTGTGTCTCCCTCTCTCTCTACCCTTCCCCTGCTCGTGCTCTGTCTCTCTCTCTCTCTCTCTGTCTCTCAAAAATGAATAAACATTAAAAATAAATAAAAAATAAAATGTACGTCATTGAAATAAACACATAGTATCTACCCATCTAAGAGACGTTCCTTTCCTTCACAACACGGCAGTGGACAGGAATCCGGTTTTTTCCTGAGTCTCAGTTCCAGCTGTACCTGGATGTTTGCATAGTGAACACTGAAAGCAAACGTCAGTGTTCCAGCACTTTCCCTAAAATTCTGCCTTATAGGATTTTACAAAGATGGAAGGAGACTCAGAAGAGGCCACCTTTCACTATTAACATAAAGAACACCTAGACTCAAGCTTATCAGAGGAAGAGCATCGCAATTGTGTGCATCACCCTCCGTTCCTTTGGAGCAGGGAAGGTGATTGCTGGGGCCTCTGTCACCGCAAGGATTGCATCTAAGCCCGGCAATGCCTGCAGGTTAAAATTTTATTTATTTAAAAAAGCCACGACACTTTAAAAGATCCAAATCGCATGGCAGAATGGGAAGTGAGCTTGCACGAGTTATGTAAGAAACTGCAGGCATAGGACCTGCTGGTTTTATAGTTTTGCATCTGGGAACAGAAAATAAGCATTGCCTTTTCAAATGCACAGGACCGATGGGTAATGGAGCACATGGATTACCGGAGGGGATAAGCTGAGACTCCTTTGAATAATCAGCTTACCAATGTAGCTCTCTGGTTAGGTGAACTAAATTCCTCCACGTCCGTTTAAGTGTTTCTTTCTCCTATGACCTGGAAGAGGTGGAAATCTGACAGCGTGCGTAGATTTAAACATATCCCAGGGTAATTTTCTTCTTTTGAGAACTTTGCCTCTTTGCCCTCGTTCTAATTTCAGAGTTTCTTCCCTGCTTGCCACAATGTAGGGACAGTTCTGTTTCTTTCTCCCACATGGGGTCCAATTTCAAAAGATACTAAGAAAAAACCCATGCTCCTGTGCTACCCTTAGCCGCGGCCAGCATCTGTGACCTTGACAGCCAGGCACCCTTCTGGTACCCCAGTTTGTACAATTTAAAAGGCAAGACATTCCCTAGGACTGTCAACAGGGTCCTACTCGTGGCATTGACCTTGAAGCCAGCTGCAGCCAGAAAGCACCAGATGCCTGCACTAGGAATAACCATGAGCTCCACGTCCTGAGCATGGTGTTGGCTTCAGAAAGTACATGGAGGGATGGAACGTGCTAGAAAAGGGAGAGAATCTCTTCCAGGGTTATGGCTGCCATGAATGTGTATCAGTTACCTGATTTCCAAGGTCTTCTTCCCAAAACAAGCTGACAAGCCATCCGTCCCCAACTATGTGTCAGCAGCCTGAGCCATGCTTTCCTCTGGTGCAGTCTCCACCCCAAACCACACTTCCCCATTCGAGGCCAGTCTAGAGAGTGAAGTGTCCGGTCAGCTCAAACAGCCAATCATCTGTTAAATCGGCCCAATGTTGCCAGAAATTAATGAGAAAGCATAACCAACCGGAGGAGAGGAGTTTTCCAGACCATTCTAGAAGAGAAATTCACACTACCCAGACAACCATCACTCTGAGTCTCAGATGCTGGCAGGATCCCCTCCTGTCTCCTGAACCAGGCTTGCCTCCTGCCAGTCACCACCCCGCCCCCTCGTGCCGGGTAAGGGGGAATATGGGCTTTTGCCAAATACACTTTCGAGACCTCTGAACACAAAGAAGAGAAAGAAAGGCAGATGAGAAAAGGAAAGAAAAGGGGAAGGAAGGGAAGGGAGAAATCTCATTCCGCTTCTCAACTAAGACTTACTTTGCCAATGGGAAGAAGAGGCGGGGGAGAGAGAAATGAAGGAGAAGGTAGGGGAGGAAGAGTGGATGCTGGGCGAGGGGTGGAGGAAGGAGGGGAAGGAAGGCAAAGGGAAAAGGGAAGAGGAGGAAGCAGAGAAAGGGGCGGGCAGAGGATGAAGCGGATTTCATTTATTTCCCACCTAACATTTGACTTCTGCCAGGCCCGGAGCACACACTGGCTTAGAGATGATGGCTGTGCAGTTTATTTTTATTTTTAAAAATTTTTTTAATGTTTTTATTTATTTTTGAAGGAGAGAGAGAGAGACAGAGCATGAGTGGGGAAGGAGCAGAGAGAGAGGGAGACACAGAATCAGAAGCAGCCTCCAGGCTCTGAGCTATCAGCACAGAGCCCGACGCGGGGCTCGAACTCACGGACCTTGAGATCATGACCTGAGCCGAAGTCGGACGCTCAACCGACTGAGCCACCCAGGCGCCCCAGTTTATCTTTATTTATTTATTTATTTATTTATTTATTTATTTATTTATTTTTTAATTTTTTTTTCAACGTTTATTTATTTTTGGGACAGAGAGAGACAGAGCATGAACGGGGGAGGGGCAGAGAGAGAGGGAGACACAGAATCGGAAACAGGCTCCAGGCTCTGAGCCATCAGCCCAGAGCCCGACGCGGGGCTCGAACTCACGGACCGCGAGATCGTGACCTGGCTGAAGTAGGACGCTTAACCGACTGCGCCACCCAGGCGCCCCTATCTTTATTTTTAAAGTCTTGCTTCCTTCGTTCCTAGAGAAGGACCTCTGGGAGGGGTGCACCCGGGGTTCAGCCTTGCTGCACGCAAGCCCTGCCTTCAAATCCAGGCCAGGGTCCATGGAGAAGGGCCTCGCGCTCTGCCAGGCCTGGGCGACGGAACACAGGCCCCTCCAAGCCGCTGTGGCTGCAGAAGGAGACCCCACAGGGAAGGGACCGTCTCCACCTTGTAGCGCCCAGCCTTCCAGCAGAGGGCCCTGTGGCAACAAAGCGATCTTCTTCTTTTCCCAAGCATTCGTGCACCCCTTAATAAATAATGATATGAGGTCTTTGGGGGGAAGAAAGAGAGGAGTGCCAACAGGAGATTTAGTTGGCTGTAATCAACCCCTCTTAGCATGCGGAGTCACACAGTATGAGTAAAAGAATTAATCTCTACCAGAAAGAACTACCTCTTCGGCGTTATGAATCTAATTGCTCATGAGGCTGAGTCGGCAGTTTGGCTCCCAGGAACAAAAGCCACAAGGTCAGGTTTCAAATGCGGTCTGAATGGTACATGTCATTGAATTTGGGGGGCCCGCAGACGACAAGGGGAATGGAATGCAAACAGGGGAGCCCTGCCTCTTTCAGACACCCCCTCAATGTTCAGACGGACATTTAGGGAATGAATAAGTAACTGTGGGCCTCGGGGGCTCCCCCTGTGAGACGTTCCTTCTCACTTCCGTTCTGTAGAATGAACTGTCAGACCTGCCAATCATACCCGGCACCCCTATTATACTTGGGAGATGTGTTTGCTGTGTGCATACTGTTTTATAATCCTCAGAGGTAGAATTTCATAGCCCAACAATGCTTTTGCCTTTGACATTCTCCTAAGCAGGATTTATTGCTTCCAAGACAGATGTGACTTGAATCGATTATGCTTTTTAAGCAGTTGCTCTCGAAAGCAGCCTCCAGGTTCTCTGGAATACTTTGTGCCTGACTTCATTCAACTCGAAAACTGATGTCAGAGTATTTCATCATCATCTAATGCTATTAAGAGTCCTCCGGGTATGGAAGCGAGCAGGCTATTATACCAACCAAGTTAAGAGATGTGGTTACTGCTCTTGAGAAGCTTACGTCCTACCATACACAAACCTACTGCACACCTATTAATATCACAAAATGCAGCTGAAGGGAAGGAGGCACACAGAATTCACATTCTGTTGACCTCCCGTTACCGATGAACTTAGAATATGAACTAAGCACATTCATTCGTCTTTCCAATTGAGGTAAGAAGCAATGTCAAAACATGAATGGAAACTCGCTCCATTTCCAAAAATGCTCATTAAAGAGTCTTCTTAAAAATCATGTATCTCTAGGGGCGCCTGGGTGGCGCAGTCGGTTAAGCGTCCGACTTCAGCCAGGTCACGATCTCGCGGTCCGTGAGTTCGAGCCCCGCGTCGGGCTCTGGGCTGATGGCTCAGAACCTGGAGCCTGCTTCCGATTCTGTGTCTCCCTCTCTCTCTGCCCCTCCCCCGTTCATGCTCTGTCTCTCTCTGTCCCAAAAAATAAATAAATGTTGAAAAAAAAAAAATTTAAAAAAAAAAAAAAAAAAAAAAAAAAAAAAAAAAAAAAAATCATGTATCTCTAGATGTCTCCTTCAAAACTGAAAACCACATATCGCCCATACCCAAAATGTTGGGGTTTCTTAGCATGTTATAAGTGTGGCAACGCTAATCTTAGGGACATGATCTGAGCCTGGGGGCATTAGGTAACATGATTCTAATTGACTTCAGCCACGGACATAGAGAAAACCACAAATAATGTTTCCAGAAGTGAGTGGTTTGGAGAAAAAAAAGCAACAAGGGTGGTATTTTTAGACCAAACTAATCACAATTTACCTCATCCTATATTAGTCTCAAAGACAAGAGGGAAGAGGCTTCAAACAGAAGTAGGCAAAAGAAATAATGGGCCCAGACATCACAGCACTTTCCGAGCTGGTTTTCTATTTTTGCCCTGCTCAGGAAGAAGATTCGACCCGCCTCCTTCTGGAGGTCTGACTTCGAGGAGTAACCACCATACCCCACTCCACTTTATCTGGCTATTTGAGTGTAAAATTCTAGCAGGCATTGATGAGGGGTCAGGAGAGAATGAAATAATGAAACAGTCCCACACAGTAATCACATTGTATGGGATAGTTTAGTCTCATTAGATTAAAAAAAGGAGAGGGGGGAATTGCGATCAACACCATCTAGGATGAAAGTTGTCAAATGAATCTAGCATTCAGGGGTGAAAACATTTTCTTTTTTTTTTTTTTTTTTTAAATTTTTGTTTTTCAACGTTTATTTATTTTTGGGACAGAGAGAGACAGAGCATGAACGGGGGAGGGGCAGAGAGAGAGGGAGACACAGAATCGGAAACAGGCTCCAGGCTCTGAGCCATCAGCCCAGAGCCTAACGCGGGGCTCGAACTCCCGGACCGCGAGATCGTGACCTGGCTGAAGTCGGACGCTTAACCGACTGCGCCACCCAGGCGCCCCTGAAAACATTTTCTTAAGCGATGTTGAACATTTCTGAAATCCCATTCTAGACACTAGTGAAAGAGAGAGAAAAGATGAATCATATTTTACTTCCTGAGATTTTACGAACTCTAGACTCTACACAGTATTGCTGGGATTCACGTGGATAGTTCCCTTGGCTGGGGGTGTTAGTTGTAGGACTGGGTCTAGGCACTGAGGAAAGCTAATCCTTGCAGGAACGCTTTGCTTTCTTTTATTTGGTAAATCGTTCTAAATTCCCCCCCCCCCCCCCCCCCCCGAGTTTTACAATTGGCTGTTAGAGCTTCGGAATCTTTCCTTTTTCCGACAGACGGGCTCAGGAAGAAAGGAGAAACCGAATGGGATGCTCATAACGAAGGGGAGAAGGTAGAACGGTGAGTAAAAATGAAAGGCTTTGCATAATTTGGGCCATCGCAACATAGGGGCTCAAAAACCCCATGGGGCAGCTTCAAACATTGACAGGTGAGAAACGCACAAAAGCCTTGCCAGTTAAAGTCCTACTGGTACAAGATACAGGCTTCAGGATTGATTTTTTTAAAAAAACAAAACATAAAACACCACCATGGTAGAAACAAAACCAAAGGAACCACAGTTCAAAATCTGATACCGAGTGGACAGGAAACCGCCCACCGTTCTGACCTCGCGGCTGTCGAACAGAAAACAAGCTCAGGAAGAAAGCTCCGGGGCAAACGGATACAAAATCACCAAAACCAAAGAACATTTGCTGAAACATTTCTAGATCCTGGAGAGGTAGAAATGACAATAAAATCTAGTTCGGCTTGGCTTCACTGACACAGAAAACTATCAACTCGAGTGAACCACCTGGTGTTTGCCTAGCAACGTATCTGGAGAGACCCACCAACAAAGCCAGAAGGAATAGACAGATTACCTTTAAATATTTCAATAAAACAGTACACAAGGAGAAACCTTGAAGAAGAACATCTCGACAAAAGCATGCAACGGGCTAAATGCCTTCTGTAATTAATTCATTGCGGGCATTAAAAAAGAAACGACAGTGCCGATTCGCTTACTGGGGGTGCATCAAATGTACCAAAATATTCATTAGCTGCTCGGTGATGCTGTTTGGGATACGCGCTGCTCCGCTCCAAAGCCTTCCCCGGCTTTGAGGCCTGCCAAGTCTGTATGTAAATGGATTTTCACTTTTCCAAGGCTAAGGAGAGATCTGTTGAAGTCTCAGAAACAACACATGTATTATTTTTAAGCCCCATTACTTTGACTTAAAACCAAGCTATTTTAATACCAAATCCTAAGTAATTCCTAATCAGAAATCCAATACCCAATAGATCAGAATCTCTGCTACATGGACGTCCATCACAAAGGCAGTTTTCAATAAGCGTGGTAGTCAGACATTTTTGCCCACTTCTACTAAAAAGAAAACAAAAAAAAGGACACCGCCGACTCTATACAGAATTTCTCTGTTAATCTCTGTACCTGAGCGTCCATTAAGAGGTGCCTCATCAGGATCATGGAACTCTTCAGAGTCTCCTTCTCAGTGGGTAGGAAGGGGTCTTTGTCCTCTTCCAGTGCCTTTGACTTGGTGACAATAAAATGGGATATCTGGTCATTTAGGGTGTACAATGATTGCACAGCTATGGAAAAAAAAGAGAAAGAAGGAAAGTGTGATCATAACAGGTAACTTCCAAAGAGAAGCTGGCTTATACTTTTATTTTTATTTATTTAATGTTTTTTTTTGAGACACACACACACACACACACACACACACACACACGCAGCATGAGCAGGGGAGGGGCAGAGAGAAAGGGAGACACAGAATGCAAAGCAGGCTCCAGGCTCTGAGCTGTCAGCGCAGAGCCCGACGCGGGGCTCGAACCCACGAACTGCGAGATCATGACCTGAGCCAAAGTCGGACGCTCAACCGACTGAGCCACCCAGGCGTCCCAGTTTATTTTTAAGTGCCCCCAGTGGCTCATACTTTTAGGCAGAGAGGTAGGAGTATGTATATAACGTCCAACCAGGGCAGGTATCAAGAAACCAGTATATCCACGAAAATCTCTTCACCTGTGTTTAACAACCAACAAATATTTACTGAGCAGTCTCCCAATGCCAAACCTATGGAGTGCTTGGGGATATAATCATAGGCGAAGGCAGACATAATGCCTACCCTCAAGGAGCATCCAATGTCCTGCTGAGAAAACTGGAAAGAAACAAGCCAGCAAACATTTCCATGAAGATGACTTTGTGTTAAGTGTCTGTAAACTACAGAGATTCACAGGACACGAGGGGACAGCCCTAGAGTAGATTGACATTTATGGTAATATACTTGGCAACTTTACCTCTAAGCAGATGGCCTCTATCATTAAAGTATATGAAGGGACAAAGGCCATGTTTTCCAATCAGTGCCACATGTGTGCTGGGGGGATTATTATTTCTCTATAATTCACATAGCGCTTGCCGTCTGACCTGTTACAAATTTTCAGATCTCACCTATTTATTATGCTTGTTGCCTCTTTCTATACCTTCTCTACAGTGCCCTCAGTAAGAGCACAGATTTTTTTAAATCTTTGTTTATGATTAAATCCTCAACAACCAGGACAGGGACCAGCAAATAGACGGCGCTCGATGAATATTATTGAATTACTGTCCTTATTTTTCCTTGAATTAGAATTTTCCTTATAGAATTTCTGTAAGTTTCAGATAAATCTATCCTTTGCAACCAAGAATAGGTAAATCCTACGCGTTCTCAGGAAAACTACTGTAAAACCACAATTCTAAAGATGAAAGTTATCATCAAAAACTAGTATACGATAGAGTAACTCTGAGCACTTCTGCTCCTCACTAGGAGGGAGTATGACAGTTCAGATCACCCTCTTGCCACAACTAACTAGAAAACTGTACAATATCTTAGAAACAAATATTCCCAGACTTTGAACAACAGACAGCAGGAGAGGGGGTGATTCTTGAGAAAAGTGGGGGTGGGGGGGGGGAGTTGAGACCTATCATCACCAAGCATTCTGAAAGAAAATAAAAGGGGGGATGTCCAGACTTGAGCACAGGAACAGGAGCCCAAGGACAGCCCGGTGATCTCACTGAGTTGAGAAGGCAGAGGCTGGGAAGGCTACTCTTGCTACAGTTTGCAAGACAGAGAACTGAACAGGAAGGCACGGAGATCTCTAGAAATCTGTAAAGGGGTCCCTTTGAGTTGTTGGCGGAATATCAATCCCGTATCTGAGTAGGATGAAACCCTACGTGACTTGGCAAGAAACAGTTCCAGGAGTGGAGAGTTACAGTCTGGGCAGCTGTAAGGCAAACAATTCTAAGAGGTCTCCTAGGGACACACATTGCTCACGTACTCATCAGCCGAAGCGGATGATGGCCTTTGCTGGAATTCAGGGCACATTCGGTACAGACTCCAGAAGGATCGGGCTTTAGAAATGAAGCTAAATGAGCCATAGAATAAAGGCTACTCTAGGCCTATCCAGAAATAGTTTAAAAGTAAGCCCTGAAAGAATTGAACTGATCTGCAAGTAACTAAAATACCTGCCAGAAAGAAAAAAAAAAAATGGAGCATTCTTTTTTGTATAGAAGTACAACAAAATCTAGCACCCAAGAAATGCAAAATTCATACAGCTCAGAATTCAATAAAAAATTACCAGACGTGTAAAGAAGCAAGAAAGTATGACTCATATCCCAGAGAAAAATCAGTATATAGAAACAGACCCAGAAATAACAAGTGATAGTATTAGCAAACATGGCTATTAAAACAGCTTTTATGGATACGTTTTGCATGTCCGAGGTTGTGAAATAAAGCATGATTATAATGAGGAGAAAAATAGGATATTTAAATCAGAACCAAATGGAGCTTCTAGGAATGAAAACTACAATATCTGAAATGAAATTTTACTGAATGAGATTAATAGCAGATTAAGCAATGCAGAAGAAAAGGCCAGTGAACTTGAAATTAGGGTAATAAAGCTCTCTGGAATGAACAGATAGAGCCTCTTTGACAATATAAAGCTGCCTGACATACACATACTTGGAGTCTGGGGGTAGGGTGGGGGCAGGGACAAAAATAATATTTGAGGAAATAATGGACAAAATGTTTTCCAAATTTGATAAAATTATAAACATACAAATCTAAGAATCTCAGGAAACCCCAAATAGGATAAACACAAAGAAAACTGTACCAAGGCATATTATAATCAAATTGCTACACACACACACACACACACACAGTGAGAAAATCTTAAAACTAGCTAGAGAAAAAAGGCATGTTGCATTCAGAGGGACAAAGGTAAGAAAGGTGTCAGACTTGTCATATGAATCTCTGAAAACCAAAAGATAATCTTTGCATCTTTAAAATACCAAAAGAAAAAAGATGCTTGTCAACCTAGAATTGTATAACCTACAATATCTTTCAGTAATGAAGGTGAGATAAAGACTTTTTTTAGATAAAAATTGAGAGAACTTATCACCAGTAGACTTTCATTAAAAGAAACGTGAAAGGAATTTCTTTAGTCAGAAGGAAAACAGCATTAGATGGAAACTTGTATTTACAAAAATGAAAAAAAAAAAAACCCAGAATACTTGAAAGGAGCGACATGTAACAAAGACATTTTCTTTCTCATCGTTTAATTATTTTAAAAGATAATAGATGGTTTAAGGCAAAACAATAATGTATTGTGGGGTTGATAACATATGTAAAAAAAGTAAACCATACAACAGTACCAAGAATAAGAATGTTCACAAATACATAACGTGCTATATTATCTGAAGGTGGACAGTGTTGATAGATATGCATAGTGTAAATCCTACAGTAAGTACTAAACAATAAATAACAATTAATAAATGGTGGTTTCGAACTATGGAGAATCAAACTTGGAAAACACAGCATAGAGTCGCAACTATAAGCCACATAGTAGGAAGAATACAGGATATGATGTCACAGCAGTTCCTCACCGCACAGGAAGACTCTCAAATCCTGTCCTGGGCTGGGGGAGGAACTTGGCCAAAACGGAGATGAACAAGAAAGTATCGGGCCTGATACCTGCCTCCCCTGAATCTTCGTTCTCCAAAGGAGATGAGTAGAAACACCCAGGTAGATTTGGGGATCTGAAAGCCAAAGTGACTTCTTAATGTCTTACATCCTGCCTTGGGCAGTTGGGTGGGGCATTCTTTCATTGTACATGCCAATATGACGCACCCAGTATTAGAGTAGAAATGATAACCATATGGCCTTTTAAGTCATTGAGGATCTGAGATAGCATTACTGCCTTACCACCATCATTGCCCAACCTACAGTCTTTTCTAGCATCCCTGGGGATGAAGACATTTCCATTGAGTCCTGAAGTGTCCAGAGGGAGATTCATAGAGCAAATAGACATGCCCAAGACAGGAAAATACATAAGCCTCCTGAGAACCCAAAAAGAAGGGAAAAAGGGTAAAGACAGCAATCTGAAGTTAACTGATATCTCTCCAGAAAAGATACTAAGTTTTCAATGAGAGGTGACTGAGTTACCATCGGTGGAAATGTGGGCTCCAGATCTAAGGTGAGTTCCATGGTAGAAAGTTAAAAACAGCAATAAATGGTTTTTTGGGTAAATTTTTAAACACTGTGCATTTTTTACAAACGGGAAAGTTGGGACACAGGTAAGGAAAGCAACTGAGTACGCATTCAAATAACGTACCCAGAGTCTAGGGCCAATCTCTGCATGATTCATGCCATGTTTTCCACCACCATTCTGCCTTCCTTCCCCCTTACCTCCCAATACAAGGACATAAGGTTCTCAAAAACACGACCGCCTCCCTAAGTCTTTCCAAGGATACCCTAGTTCCCAAGCCCCTTGCTTATAGACATGCAGACATGGCTATCAACAAAACTCCTTACATCACTTCTTGGAAAGGAGAAATTACTATCAGTGCTTTCTACTCCAACTAGGCTAGTGAATTTTGGGTTCTCAATGCATCTATTATAGCTCTCTCTATTCTTGTTCCAGAAAACTGAGGCTCTAAAATATGCTCTAAACTTCACTTTGTTCTAAATTCAAAAGACAAATTGAAAGAAGTCAGCACTCCCTCCTCTGCTCAAAGAATAGACACTTCCATTAAAGAACCTACCATATCGTATCACAATTGCTTAAAAAGCCAACTGTGATAGATTTAATTATTAGTTCCAAAACTGCTCCTCTCTGAACCTATTCCTACAGAACCCTCCCTAGTGACTCTCCTTGGTGGAGAAACATACTTCCTGCCTTAAATAATACCAGGTTTTTCCAAGTGACTTGCTTTAGCCACGAGTAGACACAAACTATTGCCATATCCAAGCAGAAACTTTAAGAGCAATTTTACGGTTCCCCTATTATTCTTCCCCCTTTGCTGTAAGTACAGCTCGGATCCCAGGATGAAGAAAACATGTGAAGGAAAAGCAAACTTTTGCTACTGGAAAGCACTAGTATTTGGGGGTTATTAGTTACTGGAGCATAGCCTAGTGAATGCGGTCTCATAGTCTCTGGACTAGAGGGTGACTCCTTTGAAGGCAAGAATAGAATCTTGTTCACTAGTTATTGATGGTGTTCAGCAAAGACAAGACACTCAGGGATTGTTTACTGAGTGAATAAATACAACTGGTTCGAGAGTACAGATTCTTTTTTTATATATATAAAATTTTAAATGTTTTTATTAACTTTTTTTCTGAGACAGAGAGAGAGTAAGACAGAATGCAAGCAGGAGAGGGGCAGAGAGGTAGGAAGACAACAGAATTCAAAGAAGGCTCCAGGCTCTGAGCTGTCAGCTCAGAGCCTGATGCAGGGCTCAAACTCACAAACCGTGAGATCAAGACCTGAGCTGAAGTCAGATGCTTAACCCACTGAGCCACCCAGGTGCCCTGAGAGTACAGGTTCTAAAACCAGTTGGCTTCGGTCTCAATCCTGCCTGCCCCTCTTACTAGCTACAATAATAATAATAATGACAACAATTACAGTTTATTGAGCACCTATCATATGTCAGGGGCTTTTAAAACCTTTGTGCAGAGTGATGAGTCACTAATAATGTGGACCTAGGGTCAGAAGCCCGAATCATACCCAGCTCTGACATTTACTAAGTAGGTGAATTTGAACAAGTTATTGTATACCCCACAGTGCCTGACATATTGTAAGTTCCTAATAAACGTTTGCTGCTGTTATTGTTAAAGATCCATTATAGATGGGGAATCTGAAGCTCCGAGAGGTTCACGCAACAGAGATGAGACCCAAGGCCATAATTCTCCAACGGCTGCTCTCACGATCTTGCCAGGATACCACACTTCGGATCCAGAAAGAATAACGTCATTGGAGACACCACCACAAGTGGGGTTTTATAGCAGCAACTGCTGCTGAGTGGGGCACAATGAAAGTAAAGGCAGGGAACACGTCTAGACTTTTTTTTTCTTTTTAGCAAATGTAAAACAAGCAGATGGCAGGATGCCTGGTACACAGTAAACATTTCGTGTACTAAAAATGGCTAGGAGTTGAAGCCCTTCTCAGATGCTTCTCTACCCATGGAACGTCTTCTCTCCATCACACAGTTGCTACACCGATAATAATTAGTAGTGGGGTGCTGGGCTGGCTCAGTCGGTTAAGGTGTCCCACTCTTGATTTCAACTCAGGACGTGGTCTTGCGGTTCGTGAGTTCGAGCCCCGCGTCAGGCTCTGTGCCGACAACGTGGAGCCTGTTGGGATTCTCTCTCTCCCTCTCTCTCTGCCCCTCCCCCTCTGTCTCTCTTTCTCTCAAAATAAATAAATAAACCTTAAAAAAAAAGAATACTTAGTAGTAGTAAAAATATTACAGCAAACATCTATGGGCAACTCTATTTGGCAAGCACTGGGCTGCATGTTTAAGGGGCACTGTCTGATTTAATCACAACTCTACTGACGTGAGTGCCATTGTTCTAGCTACTATTTTACCAAGGAAGACACTCAGATGATGTGACTCACCCAAGATTATGCACCTAGTCAGTGAGGGAGGCAGATTCATGCCTAGGCAGAGCCTGTGCGCACAATCCCTACATTAGACCGCCTCCACCTGACGCTCCACCCCACGCCTATCGCTCTTCTTGAGCTAACCAGCTGCCGGTCTGGTCCCTTGGTTTCCCTTGATCCATTCTCACCACTTCCTGGAGGACACAGCCAAGGAGCTCACACTGATGTATTTCCACCTGGGACACCACCCAGAGCAAGCCTAGAAGGACAGTGACAGGCTGAGCATGGAGCATCACCTGGTAATCCTCGCTACTTTTACAGGTGAAGACGTAGGCCAGGAAGGTTACCCAGTTCCCTGAAGATGCTTGAGAGTGTGGGCTCTGAAGCTAGTCTGCCTGGGTCTCAATCTTGTCTGCCCCTCCACCTGTATGACCCTGAATGACTGACTTGACCCCTCAGTGTTCCCATCTGTAAATGGGGACAGTAACAGGAACTACTTCCTAGAGCTGTCTGTGAATTAAATAAGACAGTTTGCACAAAGCACGCAGCTCGGCGTCTGTCACGTGATGAGTACGTACAAGACTTTAGCTATTATGATTCTCATCCCACAGTTTATACCTCAAGCCTTTAACTTGCTGACGTTAACTAGTTACTATGTTTATAATTGAGGATAATTAGTAACTCCTTGTACTATAAATCAGCCAAGATGATGTCTGCATATTGGCCTGGGTGGTTTATTTCTTCACTGCAGGCTGAGACCCATTAACTCAAAACCCAGCAGGTGCCAAACTGAAATTTTTACACATCCACTTGTTTTAAATATAGCCCAAATAAGCAGATTTTTAGCTATTTAGAGCCCATCTGCTTTGCATGCCCTACAAAACTGCACCTAATGTCTGCTAGCCACAGATAAGACAAGCCCGTAGCACAAAGCCTCTTAAACCACTGCTGCTCTCTGACCCACAGAATCCCCACGGTGCTGCTCCGGGACGTCACCTAGATGCAGAAGTCCTCTCGAGAATTCTCCTCTCCCCTGGCAGCTCCCTTGCCCTCCTCTCCTGCACTTACTTCTGGAAGGTCTCCTGCTGCTGCGAGGGACTTCCTGGAACCCCAAACCTGTCAAAGCCTCACCCAAGAGAGCCTGTGTTTGCTACTGCCACCTAGTGGCCATCTCTTTTTCCTTGATGAGCCTCCAGATCCCTGGAACCCCTACGTCCCCCGCTTGTCTATTCATTTTGTGATCCCAGTTACAACTTGTCTGGCACTTCGTACACATTGAAAACTTAATAACTGCAAGTTGACTGACTGGAGGCTAGGGCAGCAGGGAGGAATAGCTTACCCCCTTGCGTCTATGTGTAGACCTAATCTTCACGGCAGGCCATCCTGTGTTTTTAGGCTTGTGTAATGGGTATTTTGTGTATTTGTCTGGTGAGCATCTATTTCTGTTGTCTTCTCCTAAAAGAAACTGTCTCTCCTTTTGTGGACACACTCACCCCCCCCCCCCCCACTTGTAGTTCATGTAGGGCTGATCCTATTCTGAGATCCCTGAGATAGACACACAGTCAAACCTGGCCAATCCAAGCTTTTCATTTCCCTGGCAACTGATTGGCCTAGGAGGGGGCATGTGACCTACAAGTGGCCAATCAGATTTAACCCCAAAACCTTTTGCTAGAACCATTGAGAAAGAGGTAGCTTCTCTTTTTTTTTGGTTGCAATTGCTAAACTGATAGAAGTATGAAGCAGCTGGCAGCCTTTGTACTTATCATTTGAAGCCCCCCCCCACCCCCACCCGAGAGTAAAATCACCTGAGCAAACAGACAATTATCGCTGACATAGGGGAACAGAGATTCCTGACCGTATCCTTACAGCACTGGGATTCAGCCACAGGCTTCTCAGTGAGGTGGGTCAGCAGATTCTCTTCTTTTCATTAGCCCATCTGGGTTGATTTTCTGTCACTGGCAGTCAAGAAGTCCTGATTACCATGAAGAAGGCTGCGCTTTTTTCTATTGCAATCATTATTTATGTGATTATTTTTTTAAATGCCTGCCTTCCTCTGTGGCAGATTAAAATGATCTTGACATTTGTTACTCCTCCCATTGACAGGTAGAGAATAAATTCACTCCCATGAGTCTGGCTGACTTTAGTGACATGGTTCACCACAAGTGAGGGGTGGAAGTGACATTCTGGGATTTCTAAGTCTAGATCATAAGAGGTCCTGGAGCTCCTGCTCATTACTTTGGAACACTTGCTTTGGGAGAAGCTGTCCGCCATGTAAGCCCACCATGAGACCACCATGCTTTAAAGAAGCCTGCACATATACACCACTGGAGAAAGAAAGATGACCAGCCAGTTCTGTATGGGCATGAACAGGTGCTTAAGTTCTTCTGAGCAGCTAGCCAGGCCGGGGTCCAGATATCTGAATACACAAGCCACCTTGAATATTCCAATCCTAGAGGATGCAACATAGAGAAGAACCAAGGAATCTAGCCATCCACCATAACTGATGCTTTAGACACATGGTACCAGCCATCTCTACCATTCAAGTCACCCAAAATATGGCCCCCGTCACTCTGAACTACTCCTCTACACCATATCCAAATTCCTGGCCCATGAAACTGTGAGCATAATGAGGTATTGATTTGTACCATTCAGTGTGGGGATGGTTCGTTATAGAACAATAGATAACCAGAACGTCGGTCACTAAATTGTAGGCTCCACGAAGCCAGCAACGGTGTTGATTCACTACACACCCAGCTCTAAGCACAGCACCTGGCGCATGGTGGCACTTAATCAAACAAACATTTGTCCAAAATAAAAAAGGATCCATGAAAGAAAAAGGCAACTTCATCCCATTGTGCTCCATCTGCCACCCCAGCATCCTAGCATCAGGTACTATGTCCGTTCTGCTCCATTTGTCATATAAAAATCTCAACCAACTAATACTGTTCTTAAAATGTATGATGGATTATGGAATGAAGAGCCATATATATGCTTTCTTACCTACCTGAGTTTAGGAAATTGAGTCATAAAACCAGTTTATTTGGTTGGTGGCTCTGAATGTGAAATGATGTTAAATTTATTGCATGTTATTCTGGTCTACAAATTTGAAGAAACACGTATTTCTATAGCAGGATTATTTATACAAAGTGTTCATTTGAATTGCACTGTACATTAACGAGTATTTATTTAGGTTTCAGGTAAGGATGGCACATTCATGGGCTGGCGGAAGAAAAAAAATAACAAGTTTCAACATTTTGTGTCATTAGCAAAAATAGAAGGGACGCATAAAATTTCTTCATGTTTTTAGAAGAGAAATAACAGCTTACTGTACTGTGCCTCTCTTTTTATAGATCAGATGAAGTATAGAACATGAAATAATAATAATATGACCCTAAACGCTCATGTTATGCAGGCGAGTCCAGATGTCACTGAGATGGGCTCCTGTACATTTTTATAGAAAAACATACCAAATGAATCATATCATGGAGCACAGCCTCATCACAAGAGGGTCCGTGGATTTTACGATCTTGTCATTTACATGGTCCATAGATATGAACTAATGATCAAATTTATCCCTACATGTTCAACAACCTTTGCTTTTCGTGTATCTCAAATTCTATGATGTATTTTGCATTAAAATGCCCACAAGTTTCCAGTTCTTGCTTTAAGATGGCCTCATTAAATAAATAAAGCCTAAATAATTCAGGTATCTTTTCCCCCGCCGTTATAATAAAACTCACTCTGCAAGTCAAACGTTGACGCTGGAGGAGAGGATGTGGAGAATTGAAACCCTCATCCATGGCTGGCGGGAATGTAAAATGGCGCAGCTACTGTGGGAAACAGTTTGGCAGTTTCTCAATAAGTTCAACTCAGAAAGCTAAAGGATCTCAGTAACTTAAAGGATTTCCCTGTGAACCAGCAAGTCTACTCTTAGGTGTATAAACAAAAGAACTGAAAACGGGCGTCCAAGCAAACATTTGTCCGTGAGCGTTCACAGCAGCACTAACCAAACAGCCAAAGGTACAAACAGCCCACATGCCCACCCGCTGATGAACAGATACACAAGATGTGGTGTCTGTACAACAGAATACTATTCGGCCACAAAAAGGAATGGAGTCCATGCAATCACTTGCTACATGTGTTATACATGCTATAACATGGACGGACCTCAGAAAACAGACCAAATGAAAGACGCCACAAAAAGCTACATGTTGAGTGATTCCGTTAATAAGAAACGTCCAGAAGAGGCAAACCTACAGAAAGCGAAAGCAGATCCGTGGTTGCCGGGGGCTGCGGGGATGGAGGAGGGAGTGATGGGGTTTTGTTCTGTGGTGATGAAAATACTCTGGTACTAGATGGCGGTGAGGGTGACACAACATTGCACGTGCACCAGATTCCACGGAGTTGTACTCTTCATAACGGTGACATCGTAAATTTTACGTATATTTTACCACATTTTTCTTTAAAAAAGGTTGGGCAACCAGCTCAAGGTCACACACCTAAAAATAAAAATTCGATACTGGAACATGTAAGGATGACAGTGTTGCCCGTGAAACTGGGGTTTGTCTTACAGTGAAACACAGGTAGGATCCAACATGTTATGATGGCACCAATGAAAGAGACATACGTTCCCTAACTAGTCAGGTTTAAAAGTAAGCAACAAAATAAACTCTTAGGACCAAAGACTCTACATGCTGGTAATGAATCTTCCACCAGCTTCTTTAAAGGGATTTAGTTGCAGGAGACCTGGGGTTATGTTGTGGGTGACACTATCGCAGTAGAAGTGATGGCAAGAAGGGTGACGATGTGTGCAGTGGTGTGGACAAGTCAGGCAAGGCAGTGACAGAATCGGGCCCTGCTGGAGCCCACTGGGCTTGAGAACCAATGGGCTACAGGTCAACGGGGGGTAGGAGGGACTCCTGGAGAGGGAGCATGGTTCAGGCCACACCCTGGAAGATAAATATGATCAGGGTCTTAGAAACCCAAAACCATGGCCAGAGAGAAGCTTGGAGGAGGTCCAGCCTGCCTCCCATTGAAGGGGGGAAACCTTTTAAGAGGCATAGGCTTTGGGGGCACCTGGGTGGCTCCGTCGGTTAAGCATCCGACTTCACCTCAGGTCATGATCTTGCAGTTCCTGAGTTCAAATCCCGCATCAGGCTCTGTGCTGACAGCTCAGAGCCTGGAGCCTGCTGAAGAAACTGCATCTCCCTCTCTCTCTGTCCCTCCCCCATTTGTGTTCTGTCTCTCTGTCTCTCAAAAATAAATAAACATTTAAAAAATGAAAAAAAAAAAAAAGAGGCATGGGCTTTGGAGTCAGACATCCTGAGTTACAATCCTGCCTCCATCTGTTACTAGCTGTACACACTTGGGGAGGTGACTTTACATCTCTGGGTATCACTTGTCTTATCTCTCACATGGAGATAAAGCCATGTCTGCTTCACAGTAATGAAGCTTAAAGTAATTCATGCAAATAAGGTCTTAGAACAGTGGCTGGCCTAGAGTTAGTATTTAGTTAGTATTCAGTGATAGTACTCAGCTACCATCACCATGATTAGTAGTGCAGTAGTCCATGATGGCCACTGCATAAATCCCACGAGCTCGGAACACACCTAGTCCTTACCTGGCCCTGCTGCAGAGGGCAGCTCTCAAAGCATCAGAGGCTCGCTGGGAATCAACCCCCACCCGTTTTCACAGCCCTGCGTTTGCCTGTCCACCATGACACCCTTTTCATTTCTCTCCCAGACAACTGGGCCTGACCAACACTGTCCAGTGTTCTGAAATAGAGGCTGAGGCATACAACGTGGGAACACTGTTTGAACGGACGGCCATGGTCTACTGTACAGCTAGAAGAAAAGGCAGCTAGAGAAGCAAAGAGAGAAGGAAGGGAGAACGAAATGGCCAGGACCCACAGAGCAGCACACAGCAGCATGCAGCCTTGCCCCCTCTCCTATCTTTGGCTTCAGTCCATCTGAGACCAAGCTGCCTCCTGCCCTCACCCTGCATGATAAATCCCCTCTTTTTCCTTAAGCTGGCTCATACCGTTTTCTGTACCAAGAGAATCTACTTAATACAAGTTCCACATCTGAAGTCCTTTGTACTACTTACACCGTTTGACTTTTATTTCTCAAGGCTGCACAGGAACTGTGATATTTTTTTAGGTTGGCTTTTTCCATGCCTCGCTCAGAGGAAGGTGGCGGTAACAACAGAAACACCACCAGGACCCATCATGGCAGCTGCTATTTCTTAAGCACTTACTGAATGTCCGGGCACCGTGCTGGGCACTTGGGATGTATCATCACATTTCATCCCCTACAACTTCTCATGCTTTAGCCCTACTGGCTCCATCCTTCTACTGGGGAAACTAAGGCTCAACAGTTTTAGTAACTTGGCCATGGCCATAAAACTACCCTCTGTGAAAGGCTCCATGGCCCTCTGGCTCTCCCCCCTGCACTGAATGGACACATCTACCTGGGTCAAAGGCTACAATCTATTGCTACATTAAGTCTATGAAGTGAGTGCCCTGGGATCCCAAGAGTTCGGTATTCAAGCAACACAGTCCTGTGGCCCGTAACTGACACCATCCACATCCACCACGGCAATGAGAAAGCTGCGTGCCTGCCAATCTCATCCATTTCCTTCAGAATCAGCACAAAAGGCAACCTTCGCTGGAACCTTGCCCAGAACATTCTCGTGCAAGCAAACAGCGGACAAGTATCAATTTGCACAAAGACAATAGGTGCTTTCACTTTCCTGTCTCCCTCCAAGGGCCCCGCGATCTCCACCTGGAGCAAAAGAACTCCCCATCACGCCGCCGTCACAGCTAGCCGCGACCTATCTGCACGTGGTTCCACTGGTATTCAAAAGGTGCTCCCTCTCTCCTTTATGGACTGCCTCCCAGCGTAACCGCGGCCAACTCCACTTCAACCTAATAGAAGCTGCACGGGAATGAATTACAATAAAGTCGCCCTGTGAGAAACGGATTATGACAAAATCATGTAGCCGGAAGACTTGCCCGGGCAAAACGCACCGATTTTCATTTGAATGTCATTGTCCAGGTAAAGACCACAGTGAGAGAATGGACTCCGGATAGAGGAGGAGGAAGTGGAACCAAGGACACGTCAACCTTACGGTGACAGAAGATTGAATATCGTAGCTGTGGTCCTGAAGGATCGTGTTCTCCATCCGTGGGAGGCTGACTTCACTCCTGAAACGAATTCATTTCCTGAAAAGAAGCTGAGAAACCATCCTCATTTGACGGCTCAGGGCCGTTCAGACCGGATGGGTATCTAAAGGTGGATTTTGTGGCTCATAGGTTTGGCTGCCCTATTCCTTCCACGCCCCGATCCCAGCCCAGATCTTTCCCCGCTTTACTCCCTTCCCCAGCCCCCCTCTGCCCGCCATGCCTCATTCCATTCTCCTACATTCCCGGGTTCCACCTTTGTGTTTAGAGCAATAGCTTAGCCCCACTTTTCAAGTGAGACTACTGGTCCCCTGTGGTGGGACTACACATGGCTTGTGCTCTGTCTCAGGCCCTTTCGGGGGTTGGGAGGATGGACAGAGGCTGACCATTCTTTCTATGATAAAATAAGCAGGGATGAAATACGGAATTGAGTACAACATTCACATGAAATGTTATGACAAAACACAAGATTTCGAAGAACGTTCCAGCCCTGTCCTGACTCGGGGGGAGGGGTCCTAGTTCCTTGGCTCTCCATGAACTGCGTTTTGATGGTGGAGTCTGAGAATCCTGGAGGTTGCAACCTTAAGTCCTGGCACATCGTTGTCACCTCCCACAGTGCCGGGTGAGCTCTGGCCTTGTGGCAGAATCTGCCACTTACCCTTCATGTTCTAGCTAAGTCCATAAAATATCCTTTGTCACCTTTTTAAAGTGAGACAGAGAGAGAGAGAGAGAGAGAGAGAGAGAGAGAGAGAGAGAAACAGTGGGGAGGGGCCGAGAGAGAGGGATAGGGTATCCCAGGCTAGCTCTGTGCTCACAGCAGAGAGCCCAGCGTGGGGCTCGAACTCACGAAGCGTGAGATCATGACCTGAGCCGAAGTCAGGTGCTTAACTCACTGAACCACCCAGGTGCCTCTAAAATATCCCTTTTAAAGACTAAATTAAAGAAAAAAGCAAGTAGGCTCCCAAGTATGTAAAACTGGAAATACATCAAACGTAAGTGAAAAAAGCCAAAGTATCGGCTTTTAATAACAGATAATATTTGTAATTAGCATGCCAACTGCACCTAAGTAAATATGGCTAAAATGCTGGGAAGGCTTAAAAAGTTGAGCTCACTGCAATTTAAAGGTAGTCTGAATTTATTTGCCAAACCCTCTACAGTAATAATAACACACTTTATCACTCACAGTAACACTTATAATAGCGCCCAATTCCTTTGGTACGTAGAAACACAATTCTTCATTGAACACCTGCAGTGTTCCAGGAGCCAGGCTTACTTTGTGTATCTTTATACTTCTTACAAAAACCATGAGGGTCTGACGGCCTGTATTTTACAGATGAGGAACCTGATGACAGAGACATGACTCTCCCAAGGTAACACAGGCAATCAAAGGTGGAACTGGTATCACTCCCAGTTTCATCCAGCTCCAAGACCCTCGGCCAGCTCGTGAACCTTCAGCCAGATGGCCTTGCTTCAAATTATGAAGTGAGGGGCACCCTGTGCATTGTTTTACTCTAGGTGCTAAGTATCCCTTTCCTGGGCTTACCCACATTCCACACTGACGTCAGCTCCTTCTACCACTGGGAGCGCATCTGCTGGAAGGTGACTGATGGCCTAAAACGAGACAACAGTCACCGTCCGCTAAGACCTCAGGCTGCAGCCACATGACTCTAGGCAGCACCAAATGCTTGCCAGCCCACTTACAGAGCCCTGCCACCGGTCTCCCCCCGAGATGTTAAGTTACGAGCAAGGCGGTCAAACCTAAGGTTCTAGGCAGCTCCTAGAAGGAGCACAAGAGGGACCACTCCAAGTCCAAGACTATGAGGAACAGCAGAGTGTTCTTTTCTTTTCAGAAAGAATCCAAGGAGAAAGCATCCTGGGCAGCTTCCTCTGCTTTGGGACGCAACACAACGTCCACAGCTGATAGGAAGGGGCTGCTGACATTTTATTATGCAAGGCCAGATGCAGCATTGTGGAGGACAAGGATGCAATCTGCATGTAAATGCAATTGAGAAAGTCCCAGAGACCTGGGCAGCCATGGGTAGGAGGCCTCCTGCCAGCGGTCCATGCCGATGCAGAGTAAGGACCTAGAGAAGCAAACCGCATGTTAAATAGATCCTTACGATCCCTGCTTTTAAGGAGGGAAGCATGGCGCTGAGGTGGGTGTTGGGGTAGGGCTGAACGAATCAGAAACTGGTTTTCCACTGGGAAGGACCATCTTCCCGTGCCATATCTGACCTAAGCACGGCATGACAAGGAGATGGGGGTCTGCTGAGGAACATGAGCCTCCCCGTGTCCCGGAGAGGTGGAGTGTTTTCAAACTGAAGGACACGTTCCGAGACTGTCGGGAATACATAAAGCCAGCTATGTAAATGTGACACGTAATTTCTAGTCCTGGGTGTTCAGTGACAAATTTCAAAACTACAAAGATAGCATCAAGACAGAAAATTGTTAAGAGGAAAAACTATGATCGCTTTGCCCTGATCTGACATACAATTATGCTTGAATCGAACTACCTCATAGGAAGAGCAACGTCATGGGAAAGGAATCTGCAACTTGCCTTCTCCGTACTTTATTTCAGCCAGAGCTATTTCCAAAAACCCAAAATGAACATCCTCAGAAGTGAAACGGTCCCAACACCGAGTCTCCCTCCTTTATTTTGAGAGGGAATCCATGGCCCCTGGAAGGTAGGCTCGGGCAGAGAAAAAGCTTACGCTGTCTATGTCCATCTGAGGGCACAAATGCTGACGTCACGTGCTTTGCGACATGCCTTCTCCCCATAAATCATTATAATTTAATGGAGCAGGCCTCGGTAAGGGACCAAGCGGAGGTCAATTCAGCAATGTACCAATGCATCAACAAATATTTATTAAGTTTCTGCACAGCGCCGAGCCCTGGGCCAAGTTTCAAGGACTGTACAAGAACCAAGTTCACCCATAAGAACTGTAAAGTCTATTTATAGATCACGCTCATTGCATAGATTACGACTGGGTTTGAGATTTGGGCAGTGTTCAAAACAATTCTGTAATCATTCTCAAGAGAAAGAAAACAAGTTAATGGGGTTTCCCCTTCTCCAAACAGAAGGAGTCCCACATGGACCCACTGCCCCCCTTGTTATTAATTCTTGGCTAGTAACAAAGCTTTATCAAAGGAAATCTTGTTTTCAATTGTAATTACCACTTGGGCTATTTAATTACGTTTGGTCTATTAATATTTTAAATACATTTCATTTTACTATATCCTCACCTTCATTCTAAAGTTCAGCAGGAAAACACTTTGTATCTCAAATAAATTCTGCTTTTAACATAGGGTAGCCTACAAACTTATGAAACGGATGAAGCAACCATTAGCGTGGAGCCATATTTGTTTTTCCCCCAGATAAAGCTGTTCTGTTTGAAGGACTCTACCTTTAGTTATTCAACAACAAACAGAACAGCATTGTGCTTAGAAGGCAGCCTCTGGGAATTTCAAATCGTGCCTCTTCCCCTTGCTAACTACAGGCCATGGGCAAGTGAGCAAGTGTCTCTGAGCCTCGATTTCCTCATCTGTGGAGGTTATGATATTAGCTACTTCAAAGGCACTATGAGTAATCAGCGGGTCACTGTATACAAAGAGCTTACAATAGCACCTGACCGGTGGTAGATACTTGGTGAACTTAGTTGTGTTTTTATTACGACTACTGCTTCTGCTACACTGAGGGTGATGATAACGATGACGATCCTTTGTTATTTTTGAAGTTCCAAATCCTATAACAATACACCATGAAGACACCTGCCCGCATGGAGCTTACAATGTAACAGGAGACAGATGGTGAATAATTCCAAGTGCAAGGAGTTCTGTGAATCAGAGCAATGGAGACATCTGCCCGCATGCGAATACAGTTGTGAACATCACCTCCACCATTATGGTTTGCTCACGCATCTGCTCTCTTCCACAGTGCCAAGAAATCCAAAATAAGCATGACGTTCACTTAATTTTTTATTGCTTTTGAAAATACTTCTTTAATAAGCCTATTTCAGACTTTCAGTTAGAGGCAGAGTGAATTTTCATCCTGTCTCTCCCAACCCCCAGTTAACATGGTAGTTCTGTGTCTCCCTCTCTCTGCCCCTCCCCTGCTTGCACTGTTTTTCTCTCTCTTTCTCTCAAAAATAAAGAGACATTTGAAAAAATAAAAAATAAATAAAAAACAGATTCACAAGACAAAGGAAAAATAGAAAAAGTCACAAAAACCAAAATTTTAGAAGCTTGAAGCAGAAAGACAAGCAGGCCTAAGAAATCAGAACCCAAAGCCAGGAGAGGAGTAAGTCAGGGACAGCCTGATGGAGAACAGCAGACCCCCTGGGAGTTACAGAGATGTCAGTGCTGTGAACAGAAGACTAACTTAAGGTCTAGACCCCTTCCCCCATCTACACAGTCAATTGACTGCCCCTCGCCCACACAGGCTGAACACTACAGATCCGTTCTCTGAAAAGGCTAATACAGTGGGCCTCCGGACTGGGGGCCACCAAGTAGTTGAAGACAGAGATACCTTACTGGAGATAATGGGAGTAATTTGGCTGACATATTAAATGCTGAGATCCCCAGCTTCTTCCTTAACCCAGATCTACTGAGGATAGGATGATAAGGATGATGATGATACCATCCAATACCTGTTTTGTGTTCATTTTGTGGCAGGTACTGTTCTAAGTACTTTATGTCTATTAACTCATATGATCCTCACAAAAATGCGACTGTTAGGTAGAGGCAGATTCATACTATCCTGCATCTTACATATGAGGATATCAAGGCTCAGAGAGGTTATTGTACCAAGATCACATGATTAGTAAGCGGTCAAATCAGGGTTTCAGTGCAGGCCAGTAGAAGACAGAATGATTATACCCAAGGTATGAGACCGACAGTTCCCCTGGGGAATGAACCAGCCCAACAAGTAAGAGCTGGAGATACTGACCTGGATTCGCCAATGAAACAGCTCAGCCAGATTACCTTACAAAGAGGCCCACGGTCAGCAAGCCACCCCGATGTGCTCAGAACCCCCAACGACCCGTTTAGTGTCTCCTCTAAACTAAGAGCAGACAGGAAGGGATCACCAGATTATGAGGAAAACCTTTACTCAGAAAGGAAGAGGGAAAATAAGAGAGAAGGAAAACAGAAGGGAAGGAAGAAAGGAAGGAGGGAAAGGAGGTAAAAAAAAAAAAAAGAGCAAAGAACAGAGGAGGGAGGAAGAAAGAAGGAAGGAAAGTGGAGGAAACAGATTTTACAGGGAGGTGAAAACTTTGTAAAATTCCCAATAATATCCACAGAGGGCATATTATCATGAAATTCCAGACATTAGAAGAGATGATCCTGTTAAGTCGTCAAAGGGGAAAAAAAAAGAGGGAGAAGTGAAAAACAACACTTCTTGCATTAGCTAACTATTGCCACATGACAAACCAATCCTAAACTTAGCAGGACATGCCAATAAACGTTTATAGGTTGACACGGTTTTTGATGGTCATAAATCCAGAAGCAGCCCAGTTGGGTGGCTTGGGCTCAGGGTCTCTCATGAAGTTGTAGTCAAGCTACAGGTGGTGTTGACGAAATGCCTAGTGTGTTTGAAATTAAGACGAATTTAAACAAGGGGAAGAATTTGGAGATCAATTATTGTTAGAATGAAAGAAAACTAAACAAGAAAAAAAACACAATAATTAACTCTAAGGTACAATATAAAAATAAGTCAAAGAAAGTAACAGGAAGCATAAAATACTACCTGATTGCCATGATTTGTATTTGTGTGGTCGTATGATAAAGACTGAATTTTAAAAACTAATCAAAATTAAGTACGGATATTCAGATGATGCTGGGGAGGGGGATTATGGAGGAGCTAAATATTCATTTTCCTTAGTTGCAATCAATAGATAATTAAAAATAAAAAATCAAAGGAGCATTATAGACATGTTATTTAGACATCTAAAAATTAAAAAAAAAAAAAAAAACACACAGCTAACACAAGTAGCAAGTGATTGCCTCTGGATACACAGTTTGTCTCGACTCTTACGTGTTTTTAAGAAGTGATTGCTAGTATATGGGTCCCAGGAAGCTGAAATTTCAACCTTTATTACTACTTAGTGGCACAGAAAGGTGAACGTAGTAGCCAGACTCTAAGATGAATTCCTGATGATTCTTGCCTCCCTGCTGGTCACAGCCTTGGGCTGTCTCCTCCCACGCTGAATATGGCTCACCTGTATAGCCAACAGGATATCGCAGAAATAATGGAGTGTCACTTCTGAGGCTGGATCAAAAAAGGCACTGCGTTTTCTCTCTTGGATCGCTCACTCTGAAGGACGTCACCTGCCGTGTCATGAGAACACTCAAGCAGGCCACGTGGTAAAGAGCGGAGGCTTCCTGCCAGTAGCCAGCTACACTAACCAGCCACTTGAGTGTGGCGACTTTGAAATAGATCCTCCAGCCACAGTCAAGCCCTCAGATCACTGCAACAAGCTGACATCCTGACTGCAACCTCAGGAGACCCCTTAGGCCAGCATCATTCAGCTAAGTCACTCCTGATTTCCAAATTCATAAAAATTGTGACATAGTAAAGGTGTATAATAGTTTTTAAGCCTCTGTACTTTGGGGTTATTTGTCAAGTGGCAACAGATAACTGATACAGACTTTTGTACCTAGAAGCAGAATGTTGCCATAACAACAATAACAACAACAACAACAACAACAACAACAACAACAACAAAATACATGCTAAAAATATGGCTGTGGCTTTCAAACCAAGCAGTGGGCAGGAGCTGAAAGAACTTTGGGCGAGAATATTAGTGAAACCCTAAAGCGGCTCAAAGAGACTGCTAGCAGAATCCTGTTAGCCTTCAAAGAGACTGCGTTGGCAAGAGTACGAAGAAAATGCTGCTGGAAAGCAGAGGAATGAGATCCTTGCTATGCAATGGCATTGCCTGTGGTGTAATGGAACCGTGGTGTAATGGCCCCGTTGCCTGCAGTGATGTAGAAAGTAGAAAATGTATCTAATGAGCTGGACGATCTAGCAAAGGAGATTTGCAGCCAGAGTGTTGGAGATGTTATTTGGTTTCTTCTTGCTTCCAATCATAAAAAGCAAGAAAAGAGAGGTAAGCTAAAGAAGAATCATTAAGAAAGAAAGAAAGAAAAGAAAGAAAAGGAAAGAAAGAAAGAAGAAAGCAGCCAGCCAGCCAGGACTTACTGGTTTTGGAAATTCCATTCTCTGCAAGATGACAAATGGGGCTAAAATTAAGAAAGTGTTCCCAGGTAAAAAGCAAATTCAGAACCTTCTGGGGAAAACATGGTGTAAACATAAAGCCGAGGGTGTGGCTATAAAATCCTTTGTTCAGACCTTAGAAATATCTAAGGTGGTACCTCGAAAACCATTCAAACCACAGGGCTCCTGAGAAGGTTAAGGTTGTCCCTCAGCAGTTTTAGCAAAAACCCAAGGTAGAAAAGGGCTTATCTCAAACACATTTGGAATGTGGCTACGTCTAATGGAATCAGCTCCAGTGACATTCCTTTTTAATCTTTATTTTATTTTATTTTTTTATATGTATGTATGTATGTATATATTTATTTATTTATTTATTTTTGACTAGGCTTCATGCCCAGCACAGAACTTGAACTCACGATGCTGAGATCAAGACCTAAACTGAGATCGAGTTGGACACTTAACCGACTGAACCACCCAGGCACCCCGTCCAGTGACATTAACAGTAGACTCACAATGTTTTCAAGAGAATAGTATTGGCAGATATATTATCAGCTCGGACTGTAAGGGACAGAGACAGTACCAAAGGGAAAAAAGTCTATGAATCCGGAGTTATACCACCAAATGCAGACTGAAAATACTGTGAAGATAGAAACATGAGCTATTGGGATACCTGGGTGGCTCGGTTGAGCATCCGACTCTTGATTTCAGCTCATGGTTTATGAGATTGAGCCCTGCTCCAGGCTCCATGCTAAGTGTGAAGGCTACTTGTGATTCTCTCTCTTCCTGCTCCCTTTGCCCCTCTCCCACTGTGCTCTCTCTCAAAAATAAATAAAATAAATAAACATTTAAAAAGAAGAAACATGAGCTATCATCCATGTAAAAGGAACAGTGACTCAGAGGGTATAACCAAGAGCTCAGAGGGGAGACCCCAAAGCCATATGAGGAATTATTCCTCGTCCTTAAATCCAGATAAGAAACTATCACCCTGTGCCTGCTGGGTTTTAGAATTGTTATGGTCCCTTGACTCCCATGTGCTTTGCATTTCCCCCTTTATGAACAGGAGTGTCTACAGCAATTGTTTTCTGCCTGTCCTGCCACTGTACATGCGTGAGGAAGATAACTCGCCTCTTTAGCTCACAGGTCTTTAGATGGAGAAGAATGGTATTAACAACACTGCACTTAAGGAATTACACCTGGACCCGATTTAGATGACGAGGTTCCAGACTTTGAGCTGATGCTAATGGAATGATATTTGGAGGGGCATCTTTGGAAGGAGGGAGTGTGTTTTGCACATGAATCATTAGGGACAGAAGGTAGACTATGACGGCCGGCCTCCAAAATAACATCCAGCTCATCTTACCTCCTGGCATTCACACCCTCATATGGTCTCATCCCACATGAAACAGAGCTGACTGGGTGGTCAAGAGGATACTGTAGAAATGGTGAAGTTGGACTTCTCAACTAGATCATAAAATTCACTATGGCTTCTGTCTTGTTCTCTCTCTCTCTCCGAGCAATCTGTAGGAAGTCAGTTGCCCTGTTATGAGGATAAAAGTAGCCCTTGAAAGGTCCATGTGGTGAAGAACTTGGGCCTCCTGCTACAAGCTAGCACAAACTTGCCAGCCACCGCAGAATCAGCTCCAGTCAAGCATCAAATGACTCCAGTCAAGCTAGCCACCCCTATGATTACATCTTCAGGTAGAGGCAGTGATCCAGACCCACCAGGTAAGATGCTCCAGCAGTCCTGCCCCGCACATGCTGTGAGATAATAAAATTTGCTGTGTTTGGATGTAATTTTTTATGCAGTAATAGATAACTGATACGGTGAAGGTTTGAGTTCTATTGTAGTCGACAGCTTTGATTTTGCTCCGATAACTTGACGAGACCCCATCCTCTACACAACAGTACTTTTAGAGACTTAGGTTTAGGAAGCACTCTGATTGTGCCTATGCTATCCTGATTTTCTTCCAGAATAAAGAAGGAAGGTTCCGCCCACCGGGGAAATGGTTTCACCAGTCATGTGCTTAAAGGACAAGTCATAATACAACCACCAAGATTTCATGGAGCCACAAAGATCAGTCCTCTTATCAGTGAGAAATTATTTCCACTGATAGAACTGGAGAAAGACGTAGACTTTTATTTGTTCATCAAATGCAATCTTCTAAAAAACTCATACCAAGAGGGAAAAAAATGCAGCTTCAAGAAATGGTAGCAATTGAATAGTTACCCGTCGATCAAGGATAATTTAGGCCTAAATCCTCCATGGGAACAGAAAGATAAAATAAATGTGGACCCCTGAATACGCTCACAAATTCACTTACTTCCAGCTCAGCAAGAGCTGGAAGGCAAAAACTTTATTAAAGGGCCTAAAACAATGAAACAGACAAAAACAGGAAGCAAACCAAATTCTCCTTCTTCGGGATTTTATTATACTTTCACTTTTTTTTTCTTTCCACAACTGACCACGCAAGGTTCGTCCCATACCAAGAGTTTCTTCTTGCCCTCCCCCGAAAAGAAAGCTCACCATTGGAGAGCTTGTCAACTGCTATACTGGGGCGGTCGGTGTGGTGGCAATGGTAACAGGCATGATCAGGCATGATGAGGTATTCAGCTTTCAGCCCTCAGGAAGGCTTAAGCCCCACGTGATCAACTCAGCCTTGTCTATCTGTCCCAATCTACTGTTAAAATATGATAGTTTTCTCTGTGTGCCAACACTTGGGGAGCCGTGATCCACAGAAATCACCAGTGACTTGTTCACCGGACTAGAAGCTTCCAATGAGCCCACTCATGTTTCGCTTATTTGATTGTTAGTTTTCTCCATATCCAGAATTCCTAGCCCAAGAGCTCAAGACTCAATAAGTGGTAGTTCAATTAATGATTTAACTTGCTAAGAAGACTGAGATGGGAAGGTCTAGCCAATAACTGACAGGCAGACATGAAGATACCGAACTGATCATTTTCATTGCTTCCAGGGCAACACACTATCGCCTACTTTTAGAAAAAGAAATCTAACCGGAAAAACAGCTCAGAGATTATCTTTTCTAGGGCACTGAATCATATAGATTGTGTCCTAAAAAAAAATTAACTCATGGTTCAAAAGTACTAGTTTAATGTCTTTTGGAGACTCCTAGTGAGACCATCGAAATTACTTTACCTTGATCTCCCACATTGCTGTATTTGTATTTTTTCCTCTATAATAGGAGAAATAAATAACTGAAGGGGTTCCTGGGTGACTCAGTCACTTGAGTGTCTGATTCTTGATTTCAGCTCAGGTCATGATCTCCCAGTTCATGGGTCCAAGCCCTGCGTCAGGCTCTGCGCTGACAGCATGGGGCCTGCTTGGGATTCCATCTCTCCCTCTCTCTGCCCTCCATGCTAGTGTGCATTCTCTCTCTCTCTCTCTCTTCTCTCTCTCTCTCTCTCACAAAGAAATGAAAAGAATAAGAAACGAAAAAAAAAAAAAGAAATGAAAGAAAACAAAACAAAGAAGGAAAGGAACGAACAAAGGACAAATGAAGGGAAAGGAAAGGAAAAAAGACGAAAAGCAAACAGAAGAGAAAGAAGAAAAGAAAGAAAAAACGAAAACAGGACAAAAAGGAAAAGAAAATAGAAAGGAAAAGAAAAGAAAGGAAAAGAAAGAAAAGAAAAAAAAGAGAAAGAAAAGAAAAGAAAGAAAAAAAAGGAAAGAAAGAAAGGAAAGGAAAGGAAAGAAAAGAAAAGAAAAGAAAAGAAAAGAAAAGAAAAGAAAAGAAAAGAAAAGAAAAGAAATAATAAATGAAGATGAAACCCTAGGATGACATTGTAAATGAGGTAGAAGATGACTATATGTCTGAGGAAATATTTCAAAACAGTATGAACAACGTGACCTTAATATGTAGTTAAATGCAGGCCACTTATCCACACAGTTTTGTAATATAGGTGTATATACATATATAATTGAGTCTCTCTCTCTCTCTAATTCTATCCATCCATCTAAAAGCTAGGGATACACCCTACCTGATGTTATCGCCTGTGACTCATTTTCTTCTTTTCTGTATCTTATTACAAATGTTCCCACATTGAATAGTTACGCTATATAACTAGATTACAATTATTTACTGATTGTATTAACAATGAAAATGCAACTGATGCCAGTAATTATTAGGAGGAGTATAAGCATGTCTACATTTGAGGAGATCTCCTTAGTAATCTCGACGTGAGGTCAAAAGCCTAATATTGCATTTCATTGGTTTGAGGCTCAGCAATGGGAATGTGGAACTTTCTCTCTCCAGACACGAATTCCAACAGTAGGTTCACGCTGACCTGGTACCTGATACCATCTTTCACAGGCCCTGTTGTATTAACACACAAATGAACATGTAAGATATAAGAACTTTTTCTCAGGTGATAATTCAGAGGAAAATGCAAAAGCACAGATCTGAAAGTATAGATTTCGGCGGCACAATGGAATTGGAAGTTCAGTGGGTATACGGTTCTCTGTCGTAGGTCAAATGAAAGAGCACAGGGTTTGTTCACACAGCGACAACTCATTGTTTCTGGAAACCTTCCACCAGAGAGGAGTATTAAATTCCTCCCGAGCTACTTAGCTGAGAAGTAAAGATTTCAGATCATGTGAAGTCACGCAAGTTATCTGGCACCAGTTCTAAGCTCAGCCACCCACTGTAGTCGCTACAATGCAAACCACTAACAAAGAGAAGGTGGAGTTGTAGTGGTCAACAGGGCTTGTTGCATAATCTTTGGCAAATCCTTGGTCTCTGTGATTTTCCTTAGCCTAAGACGGAGAGAATAATGCTGGTAGGGGAAATGGGGTCTGTAACGCAAGACAGTGCATGTAAAAGTGCTTTGAAAAACCATAAAGTGCTGGGAAAACATAAATATGGTGTTGCCTATGTTATGACCACTATTGCCGTTGGTATCATCAGTTCCTGCATTTACAGAGGAATAGTTAATCCAGGAGTTTTCAGGATATAGTATTGTAATCATCAGAGAAGTGAGTTTTCCTCTTTTGTGACTCTGAGTTGCTCCAAATGCAAATCACACAAAAATGTGCACATTTTAAAACTATGTATTTCCACCCCATTCTATATTCTAGCCCTTCAATGAGGCTTTTAAAAAATCACGGTATTTGATCAAGAGGATAGGCTAGTATTTATTTATCTTCTAGCCCTCCTCATCAAAATGATGGTAGGGAAATAAAAGGAACACAAACCCACAACCATGAATAAAGGCTATCAGAAAATTAGACATTCAAACACATTTCTGCACAATATGAGTTGAATGATGTAACCATGAGTGAGGAAGAATGCTCAAGGAAGGGCTGCACTGAGAAGACCCAAGCGGTGGTCGTTAGGAAAGGTGGATGGAACTGAGTGAGAGTACGATCCCCTAGCCCTGTGGAACTCTGGAGAGACTTGGGACTGGGCAATATCATGTCCTACAGAACGAGGGTACACCTGCGACAGGGAGATTAACTCAAAGGTTGTGTGTGGAAGGGTTGACTCCCACCTCTGCCCCTAGCTACAGAATATCTGGCAGTAGGCCTTCCCTGAGCAAGTGAAAAATAAAAGCCAAAGCAAAATCCAATCAGACAAACAACAAGTGGAGTGCTCTTTGTCCAAAGAATGAAATGAACTCTCAGAAGAGAATAAGGGCATCTTATTCTAGAACAAAACTACAGAAATTCAGCCATTTGGGAAACTCTGGCATAATGACTCGCCCCACCTGTTCATCATGAAGCAAAGCTTTCCCCCAACGTGTATATAGTTCCCCACTTGCTTTTTCATCTCCTCATTCTTAAGCATGAACAGACCACCAAGGGTTTCCTGACATTGAAGGACAGTCTGAAATATGAGAGAGACATACATAGAACAAAACAATATGGCCCTAGGGGGAGCAAAGAGATAACATACAAGCAAAACAGAGATTCCAGATTATATTTTATCCATAAAACAAGAAAGGGGGACTGGGACAATGGGACAATCAGAGAGTAAGAAAAAGCTCTTGGAAATTAAAAATTGTTATTGCCAAAAAAATAATACAGAAGCTGAATGTTAAGTTTGAAGGTAGCTTCTAGCAAATCAAACAAAAAGTCAAGGAAAAGATGAAAAAAATACATAAGCAGCAGTGAGAATATGCGAAAAGTCTCAGAGAAAGGGAACAGGGATGATGGGAAAAGCAGAGAGGAAGAAAGTCATCAAAGAATAATATAAGCTCACATCACAAAACTGAATGCAATAAAGTCTTACATTTAAAGAGACCATTAAGGGGTGCCTGGGTGGCTCAGTCGGCTGAGCATCCAACTCTGGCTCAGGTCATATCTCGCCGTTCATGAGTTCGAGCCCTGCATCGGGCTCTGTGCTGACAGCTCAGATTCTGTGTCCTTCTCTCTCTGCCCCCACCCCTGCTTGTGCTCTGTCTCTCTCTGTCTTTCAAAAATGAATAAACATTTTTAAAAAATTAAAGAGACCATTAAATAAATGGCAATAATCGTAATATTAGCTAAAGGTTATTAAAAACCTACTATGTGCCAGGCACCCCTTTCAAAAGTTTTACATGCAGTGACTTATTTAATCCTCCCAATAAATGTAAGAAGTAGCTACCATTTTAATCCCCATTTTACATCTGAGACAAAGGTGGCACTGACTGGTTAAGACACTTAAACAAGCTAGTAATTGAGAGAACTGGAATTTAAACTCAGGCATGCATGATCCATAATCTACATTCTGAAATATTATATTATCCTTCCTACAACACTCTCACGTGGATAAATCATTTTAAAATTTAAGAAGACTGAGGAGAAGGAAATTTTCCTAAAATCTTGCAGATGAAAACAAACAAACAAACAAAAAACTCAAGCTTACCAAAAAAGGAATGACTATGAGACTGGTATTAAATCCCTCTCGGCATCCCACAACATCAGAAGACCACAGAGCAATAATTTCCAAGTTGTGAAAAAAAATAATTTCAACCTAGAATTTCATTTCCAAATTATCAATCCACACTGAGGACAAAACGAATATATTTCTGAACCTGTGAAGGTTTAGAAAGTTTGCCTCAATACCTTCTTCCTTTAAAAGTTATTTGTGGATTGCTCCAGTAAGTGAGGAGTAAGTTTAGAAAGAAAAATACAAGGAATTCAGGAAATAATGACTACACCCAAAAGAGTGTTAAGGGGTCAGAATAATTAAGGTGACCCAGAGCGACTGGAGCAGGGGAACAAAAAGAAACAGGTTTTCAGGAGACAAATATCCAGAAAGAAAGGAGAATTAAGAAATTTGAGAAGAAGAAAAAAAACTTAGGATGAAATCAAACAATTTAAAAAAGACTACCAATAATTCCAAAGGGGAGTGAGGAGCTGTAAGAAAAAAAGAAAATGTAAACAAAGTAAACTATTTGTCATAATGTTAAGCAGAGTTAATTCTGTTTAGAAGGAAAATTATTGACTGTAAAGTGAAAAAAATAAGTAAAATAAAAATAAGGTCAAGAGAACATTGTAAAGCAAAACTTAGGACAGTCACAAGTCGTGAAGGGAAGAGTAGGGGTAATAACCTTATCGTACGTGAGACATGGTTTGGAATTGATTTTAAAAAGCAACAAAAACGTGACATGAAAGTAACCTACAGAGGAGCTAAAAGGGACATAACTATTATGTCCATATATGTAGATTCTCAAGAAAAATATACATTCCAGGTACCTTTTCTATGGTAAGTTCCAGAAGGCATGTTCCACTAAAGTTAGATGAAGACGTGCCAAGGGGAATTTCTAGAGTGATGATGAAGGGAAACCCCAGGTCAATTGCTAAGGAACAAACCTAGACAGCCACCAGTCCAAGTGGACTAGAAGGATGAAGGAGCCCTACATCCAAGAAGAAATTGAAAATGAGAGCTTACTTGACATGCCCAAACAAATTTAAAAGAGGTTTACAATTACAGATGAGAGTTTGGAAATGACTGGCTAAAATGAGGTTTTACAGTTTGGAAATGACTGTAGAAAATGAGGGGGAAATCAAAGGCAATTATAAACTCCAGAGAAACCAAATTTGTGCAAGACAAGATGTATAAACATGACTTGGTTGGTAAAAAAAATGTATATTCTCAGTTTAACAGAAATCCCGAACAGTCATTTCATGAAAATTCTGATATAATCACATTGAAGGAATTAAGAGAGTGAGCACAGGTATGTGTACACGGAAGGGCAGGAAGGATGCGAGATCTAAATCGTCAACTTTCACATAGGAAATAAAATTAATATGTAAAACCAAAGAATGACAAAATCACGGGGTAAGTATATCCATTAGAAAAATGGAGTTACATAACTGAAACAGAGCTCAAAACTGAAAGAGTTTTCTAGGGAAGCAGTACTGTAAAAGGGAGGAGGAGTTAGAAGGAGGATGGTGTTTCCTCACCTCAAGATGCAGAGAATTATCTAACCTCTTCATGTATAAAACCAAAATTCAGATGAAAACTTTCAAAATTATTACATGTTACAGCTCAAGCCACAATGCTATCTCCACCCAGATATTTCAAATTAGGAACCATCGTTCCAAGCAATGTTTCCTGGCCCTGGCAGCAGTCCACTGTGATGAGACAGTGGGGGCCGAGCCGAGAGCAGCCTTGGAACCCGCGCTGGCCTCATTAGGTGATGTCCCCTCCCACTGTTCCATCCCCGAAATAATTACTATAAACTGTGACTCACACTGACCTCAATTAGACATGTCCTTTCTTTCACAGACATAACTGCATGGTGGCAGTCTAGCCAGAGAGCTAGCAAGCACTTGAGAAGAAATGTGGGCCCATCTAACTGAAAATACAGCCCAGGGTGGCTTCTCCTGAAAGCTTCATTACAGAGGCAATGCCTGTAATTCAGTAGCCTGAGAAAATGTACTTTGTACAGTTGTCGCGTTGAGGGGCCACAGGGCGGAAGAGGGATTTTATTGTTTTAAATGAGTACGAGAGGTCTTCTGGCTCCAGTGGGTCCAACAGTCTCATGTGATGGTGTCCATGAAAATGAAGTGAGATAAATATCACTTAACGAGCTCCTCCACTCCCTCAAGAGCAGCAAATGCTGGGGGCTAAGGAGCTTTCAAGCTGAAGTGCTTCCTTCACTCATAAGCCTTGGCAGGGAGGCAAGAAATGCACAAATCTGGCACCTTCTCCTCCTCCTGCGAGAGCAGCCATCTCACATAGCAGGTAAAAGCACGTGTGCCATACATCTTACAGAACGCATTACGGCCCTTAAAAAGCAAACGCTCACCCAGTTGTGTGCAATAACGTTGACATATTTCCAAAAGTCATTGTTAAGAAGCTCAAGCCCTCCATCCATTTACATTTACTGTTAGAAACAACCTGGTAGCTAGAGCTAAGACACTTTCAGACTGTGTATTTTATTGGAATTTTAAATGAATCTAACTGTGAATACATGGGAGGCACTGAAAATGAAGGTTTTAAAGATTTTAAGCAGACACAGCTAGACCTCCTTGAAGGCCGTGTTTTCCCAAAGTATCCTTTGTGATGGGAACACACTGGGGTCTTAGGTTGAGCTTGTAAATCTACCTCCGTGTGATTTTAAGACAAGCCAGAAAAAAAAAAAACACCAAAAAAGCCCCAAATAACAAAACAAACAAACAAACAAACAAAATGGAGAGGGAGGGGAAGAAAAAGGAGGGAGAGTGGGAAAGAGAATATAAGGAGGGGAGGAAAGAGGAGGGAAAAATTTTTTGCTTCTAGAGTAAAGAAACTTACATGGACTTCTCATCAAAGGTTTACCCTTTATGTCAATAAGAGAGCAGAAATTGAGGCCAAAAAAAAACCCCCATTCTCCACAAGCACTAACTCTTAACATTTTCACTCACATCCTCAAACTTAACAGCATCCGACAATTTTCCGCAATTTCGGTAATGGCCGAGACACTGAAACATGCACTGACAGCAAACGAAAACACACCATTATCCATGCACAGGTGTGACCTTGCAACACAAGGATTTTTCTCTAGGACTTTTTAAAAATTGCCTTCAGTTGCTATTGCTACCAAAATGCACGTGTTTTTCTTCCTATTTTCACCATTTGTTCTAGGCTGAAACTATTGACAGTCCAGAAAGGGATTCAACCCCACTGGGTCTCAAACTATTAAAACCACATTGGCTTCCAGGCTCTTTTCCCTCTAACATCGATTCTCTGAGGCCTAAGGGATGACTAACATGGAGAAACTCTGATTCACCATCATCACTCTCCCTTAGAGCAGCAGCATCACCAAGGAAAGCAAGGGAATTGGGGGGGGGGGGTTTGGGGTAAATGAACCCTTTCTTATGTATTGTCCCATCAGCAAGCCACATTTCAACTAAGAAGCCCTATGCATCTGAGTCTGGGAGAGAATCTGTGCCAACAGGTGGGCACTGGAAACCCCTCGCCCGGTGCCGCCCAGGCAGTGGCCCAAGCACACGGTCCCGTGAGAGCTAGCGGCCAGGTGTACCTGAGCCGCGCAAAGGCTCACGTGACCACGAGTGCAAGACTGTCATTTTCTCTAAGCTGCTATTTTTTTGTTGTTTCAATGGTAATCACTTCAACAGCATCATGGAGGAGATCCAAATATTTCCCTGCAATTTCCAGCTTTTCCAATTCCTTTTCTGGGAATTTTATGGGGAAGTTTAGAAGCGCGATCTAGAAACATCTTGGCAAGGGAATAGTGCCCGAGGTGGGGAGCTATCTGGCAGCACACAGACACTTGGCATTGCTCCTCCAGGGCCATGGGGACCATCCTAGCAGGACTTGGGCACCTGCCCAGAATTGTTGAGCGGAGCCTCGTTCATGTGCTACTCATTCTGGGCTGGCGAGATTCGGAAGGCGTCAGTCTGCAAGCATCCTCTCCCCTCCACTGCCTGGCAGTGATTAGATAGAATGTCTTTCTTCACGGAGAAGGAAGGCATCGTCCCAGCCAATCTCCCATCACCTGGGCAGGTATGGGCTTGGCTGTCTGTCCGTAAAAGTTATTATGATGAAGGGCACTGAGTAGAGCTTCAAAAGAAGCCTGAAACTTCTGCAGAGGATTTACACTGAGTGCATGAACCACAACAGGGAGAGTGAGTTTAAGTAGGAGCTGTTATATACACTATGGAAGTCTGTTAAAAACTTCAAAAGAATGCTTGGGTTATTTTTCTGTTAAAAGTCAGCAAGGGAGGGAAGAAAATACAGGAGAGTAAAAAAGAAGGGGGTGTCTGTCTCCACTTACACGAGAACCCTACATTTATTTCGTATCATCAGGAGGGAATAAAGACCAGACAAACATTTTCTGGGGGCTTAACATTTAAGAACTTACCTATAAATAATAATTAATATGTGCATTAATGATGATGATGATTATTTTATTGTGTATATGCCAGGCCCCATGCGGGGTGTCTTAGATTTATAATTTAATCCTCATAACATGTACCTTAGGTATATTGTCAAATTTAAGCTTCAAATCATTCCAGTTTTGCAAATAAGGAAACTGAGGCTCAGAGAGATTAAATAGCTTGTCCAAAATCACACTTGTTAATTGATGGGACCCGGATTCAAACTCAGCTCTGTTTAATTATATGAAGCCCTTACCTAACCTGTAAATTGCCTCTTTTATGAAAAGAGTTGGCTCTGTGGGCCAGTTCCATTTAGAAAACTTACATGGAGGTCTCTACAGTGTGTCAGGAAGGAAGCTAAACTATCCTTCCCACTGCCCAACACACACACACACACACACACACACACACACACACACACACACCTCTAAAATTCCACCCCCTTCCCACCACCATATTACATCACACTTTTATCAGCAGCCTACTTGACCATAAAGAATTTTAAAGAAGGGTGCCTGGCTGGCTTAGTCAGTGGAGCATGTGACTCTTAATCTCAGGGTCGTGAGTTCTAGCCCCACGTTGGGCATGGAGCCTACTTAAAACGAAAATTTAAAAGATACTTAAGAAAAAAAAAAGAATTTTAGAGAAAATTTTTCTGAATCCATTCATCTCCTGGTTAAAGAAAATTGAGGCCCAGGGCATGGCGTGATGTCAAGTTGTAATCCAGAATCTCTCTTCCCCAGACAGTGCTCTTTCCTCTGCACCCCAGTCCCCATACCCTGGCCGGGCCCTGGGTAGAGGGCAAACATAAACCGGTCATGGCCACTGGCCTCTTCCCCAGAAGCTAACTGTGCAGAGGAGAGACAACGCTAGTTTATCAAGAACTGAAATATCAGGTCAGTGTGTACCGAGGGCAGCAAGAGGGAGACACAGCAATGGTGCTGAAATGTCAGAGGAAGGAACGAGAAACCTCCAGCCCGGGCACCGGTGAAGTATTTCGCAAGGAGGTGCTGTCTGGTCGAGACTCGGAAGGGCAAGTAAGATGTGAATGTGAGGTGGCAGGAAGGACACTGGTGTGGAGGCTGAAGGCACTGATTTCAGGTTCCCCCCACCAGACACATAACAACACTTAAAATCCACTAGGTTTTGCCTAAAATGGTGACCTACCAGCCATCATCGCAGTTGGCTCAGTCCGCTGGGGCCGCCGTAACAGACTGGCCTAAGCCGGGTGGCTGAAACAACAAACGTGTATCTGCCCCAGTTCTGGAATAGGGCACATCCGAGAAGAAGGTGCTGGCAGATCCTGCCTGGTGAGGGCCCGCCGCCTGGCTTGTAGATGGCCACTTTCTTGTTGTAGCCTCACATGGAGGAGAGCCGGGCTCGTAAGGGCTTTCTTCTAGAGGCACCGACCCCATTCATGAGGGCTCCACCCTCCCGACACCACCACATGGGGGGGTTAGGACTTCGACATCTGATTTGGGAGGGATGCGTTCGGTCCGTAATAACAATAGTGAACAGCTTAGTTTTACAACAGCTTGCTCTCTCCAGCCTCCTAGAACCCGCCCTCGATGGGCCACCCCTGCGGCTCATGCCCCGCATGTCTGACTGACGGTCACGGCAGCCACAGGCCCAGGCGCCCTGACTCCACTGACGGGGGCCGGGCATGCAGTTTCGAACCCATCGAATCAGGCACAGTCCGTACAATCCTAAACCGCCCCAAGCCAGTCACATGCTGCAAGAGCCAGGCCTGCCCTGGAGCGTGGTGGCATTTGTTGGCGTAAGAAATGCAGAATTTGGTTCCTTCCTCCCGCCAGTGGCTGGTAAAGCATCCTGGGGAAGAAGGAGCATGAAGGTGCCCTTTCAAAATCTGAAAAGGGATTAAATTTGTCCCGGTTGCAGAGGCTTGGAGGGGGGAGCTTTTGAGAAATGAGTTCAGGCTCCGTGATGGGGACAGGGCAGCCTTCCCGGTGTCTGCTCTCCCTCCTTCCCAGCAGTAGCCCCCACTGCTCAGATGTCCACCACCCGCTTGGTCTCAGGGAATCCCGTTTCCTTTTCCAGTAACTGGCTTTGGTAAAGGCGTGAGACACACATGTGGTCAGTGAGACCTTAGAGGGATTTTTCTCTCGGGGGAAGGGATAAGTCCAGGGCATTTTTCTAACTCCTAAGAGCAAGGCACAGAAAAAGCTCATCTTTCGTCATGTCGGCATGACTCCTCGATCTGCTTAAGCTGTGTGGCTACCAACTTAATGGAAAGCAGGGCAAAGAAAGGAAAGGAACCTGGGTGCTGGATGGCACCATGGAGCCTCTGAATCAACCATGCTTGAAGATTACTCTGCCTTGGAACTTGTTGCTACAGGCTAGAATACATTTCTGTATTGTTTAAGATCCTAGGTCAGATTCAGGCAGATTTTCTGTTACTTGTAACTGTATTTTAACAATCATGCTCTACCCCTGAGTTATATACCCAACATGTAGGATTTATGTACACACACACACACACACACACACACACACACACACGCACACACTGCAATACATAGTTAATGCTGGATAGAGCATTTTACATGGAGTATCATTTCTTCTCTCCAATAACCTTGCAAAACCTGTACTAGTGTTATCCCCATTTTACAGATGGGGAGCCACAAAGAGTCACTCCCTTGTGTAAAATTAAGTCATCTGTTACATAGTATAGCCCAGATACATACCTCCAAGAAAGAATCGCCTCACATTTAGGCCTGATGGAGTTTGGAACAATTTGCCTAGAGAAATAACAAAGACAGTGGCTCACCTTTGTCAAAGGCTTCCTCTCTGCAGGATACTTTGGTCAGTATTTTACATACGGGCACAGATGAGATCCCTAACGATAGTTCTATGAGATGGCTATTATTATTACCCCCAGTTTGTAGGTGAGGGAACCAAGCCCACAGAGAGGTTGAGCAATTTGCCTGAGGACACCCAGCTGGGAGGTGGTACCAATAGAATCTGAATCTAAACTGTCTGGCCAGATCTCGAGTTCTTAGAACCCCTTAAGGCATAGGGCTAACCCTTGTGAGGCTCCTGCCAACCAGACGTGGCTGGCTGTGCTGGTAGGTCACTGATCGCACTCCGGAAGGGCCAGTGCCGCGAAGCTGCCCAGGGCAGCATCCTGTCTCTTACTGGAACTTACACTCTGGATCCCAGGAGAGTGTCGCTCTTGGCTACTTTGACTTTGAAGGCAAGAGGGAAACCTCTGGGTTTGAACCTGCCTGACCATCTGGGCTGCTGTGAACGACCCCGCCCAAGCAAATTCCTAAGGGCTGGGCTGGGCTGGACTTGGAAAAATTCCTCCGGAGCTTTGGCTGGGATGTCTCTTTAACAAAAGAATTTCCCCTCCGCCTTTCAGAGGCTTCCTTGCCTTTATCACTCCTTGGGCAAACCAGGGGCAAGTTAGTTCCTGCTTTAGAAGACAAAGAGGAGAATCCTTGCCCGGCTTCAAAGGAAATTTCACAGCCCCGAAAAGAGAGTGGGCTGGCTAGCAGGCTCTTTCCCTCGCTCGGCTTTGGGGAGCCCATAGTGACTCCCAGCCTCGACCCCAATCCCTGTCCCTCCGTTAGTCTGATGAGCCATCTCCTTCCCCTGCCCTAGTCCTCCATCAAACTCCCCAGCAGAGCTCACGGCAGTAATTACTAATGCTCTGGCTCATTAGAGGCTCTTCCCACTTGGGCAGGGGATTGGCAAAGAGTGGCAATTTGGAGCTTTCTGTTTACAAACAAGCTACCCTCTAGACACTGAGCCAGGAGGCAGCAGCTGGGGAAAAGCACCACACTCCCATTCCCTGCCTTCCCTCTCCTGGCGGTCCAGCCGTCTTCTTCCTGCAAAGCTCTGCACACCTAGGCCTTTAAGTCAGGGCTGTCGGGAACTCTGAGCTTTACGGGATGCCTTTCTGTAGCATTCCGTCCTATTTGCGTGACCTGGGAGGGTTTTGCTGCTGATTCACTGCATTTTAGCAAAATGTCCCACTTGCATTTTCTTTCAGATGTTTTGCAATAGTTTAATAATACTAATGTGCCAGGCCCTGGGTTAAGCACTGGATAAGCTTCATACAAATCACCTCCCTTCATTCCCCAGTCGGTGAAGTGGGTGCTATCGCCTTTCCTTCCTTACAGATAAGGCACCTGAGAGGTTTGGTGAGTAGAGTAATTTGTTCAAAGCCACGGCGGGGAACCAGGGGGTGCAAGTCAAAGTCAGGTCCAAGGTGCCCAGCTGAGCTGGGGCTCCCAATAACTGCACATACCGCCTTCCCCAGTGGGAGACTGAGTGCAAACCCAATGGCCACCCCAGACACGGACAGACTCAGAAGCTTTGCCTTCCCACCATGGCATGTTCCTCTGACTCTGTTCTCTGAGGCCTTACCCGGTTACACGAAAAACCTCGTGTAAGGAACCCTTCCTCCCCTCAAGAGTTTCCTGCCCCTCCTCTGACCCTGCAAAGACACCCAGAGAGAACCACTGCTTAGAAACCAGAAAAAAACAATACCAATCCCCACGCAGCTTGAACCAAATCTTTATGGCAGGCTTTCTGCCATGAACATTTTCCTTAGAGCAAGTTCCCTCACTCTGGGTCTTTAACCCGCTCCTAAGATATCAGCACAATCACAGCAGATATGTCCTTCTGGAATCTTCTGAACAGGATCCATCTCGATCCAAGACGGCAAATTAATCCTCACATTAGGTTTAAGCTGCAGATTGCCTTCTCTTCTAGAAGTAATTCCAGTTGGGTCAAAGGTAGCACTTCTGTCCTCTAAAAGTTAGGATGGGGTGAACAAGCAGGGAAAAACCAAAGGTCTAATCTGCCTGCTTGAATACGCCCTTGCTTCGTTCCATTCGTTACTGAGAAGTTAAAACCGCCTCTGAGTAGCATGTTCAAGGCCTCAGATGGAGAATTTCTGAAGAAAACTCTTTGCTTCTCAAGAGTTACAAGATGCCTGTAAACACTCACGGTCTTCAACCTCGAAGGCCCCAGGATTCTTGAAGTCTTCGATAATCTAAATTTAGCCATTTTCATAAACATTTCAGACAGCAGGCTCATTTTTATTCCCTGGAGAGCTTCGTGCAGTCAGACTGCAAGTCTAAGAAGAATGTCAACTTTTAAGAAATACCCTGAGCCTTGCCAAGACTAAGAGCCAGACACCGGCTAAGTTGGCTGACTTTACACCTGTGTAATTACTCACTGTCCCTTGGAGAAGAACATAAAATTTTATTATATGCTGGTTATAATTCAACCAATAATTACTGAGCAGGTAATCTGAGCGAGGCCCCCTATCAGGTGCTGTGGGAGAAGCCAGGATGAACCAGACTTGGGCCCTGCCTTTGTAGTTTAGCGAAAGAAGGTCCGATCCTAACTGTGTGTGTGTGTGTGTGTGTGTGTGTGTGTGTGTGCGTGTGTGTGTACACATATGTGTGTATGCATATGGGAAGAAACACTCCCAGGATAATTTCTTGGAAAAGGCAGTATTTAACCTAGATTTTAAAAAATGGATGGAAGTACAGGCAATTTTTCTATTTTTCTGTTTTTTCTTTTTACTGCTGTGAAACTGTGCAATTAATAACAATTGAGCAGGGGTAAACGGAAAGGAAACAAAGGCCACAGAGCTCTAAAAGTACCAGGAATATAAAGGGCTGAAAGCCAGAAAGCCCAAGGTGTATCATTCCAGAAAGGCATGCTGTTAATATCTTACTTTGAAAACAAAGTCAGGAATTTGCATCTCTATTCACCAGTGTTATGGTGTTTGAGCACACCAACTAGGGGGGAAAAAAAAGTTACTGATGGAATTGTTACTAAGATGAAGTAGTGATCTAAAATAACGGCCAAGAGGGGTGTCTGGGGGGCTCAGTCAGTTAAGTGTCCAACTTCGGCTCACGTCATGATCTCACAGTTTGCGGGTTCGAGCTCTGCGTCGGGCTCTGTGCTGGCAGCTGAGAGCCTGGATCCTGCTTGGGATTCTGTGTCTCCCTCTCTCTCTCTGTTCCTCCCCCTGCTCCTCCTGTCTCTCTCTGTCTCTCAAAAATAAATAAATATAAAAGAAAAAATTATTTTAAAAAAAATAAAATAAAATAATGGCCAAGAGCACCTGATCTAGAGTTGGCCCGACCAAACTCAAACTCTGCTGCTTCCTGGCTGCATGATCTTGGGCAGATCATGTGACCTTTCTGAGCTTTAGTTTCCTATTTGATTTGAGAATAATAGTCGTACCTACATGATAGGGCTGTTGGGATTAAATGAGATAATCTGTCTAAAAGTGCCTCGCACATTACTCAGCACATAGAAAATGTTCCGTGAATGTCTACAGTGGTTCCAACACCGGAGAAGGATCCTTTTGGGCCATGTCTTCAAGGAGCTAATGATCTGATCATTATGACCCATAGGATGATTTTTTTTAACCATGCAGTTGCATAAAAACAGTCAACGATATCCACATTTCATCATTTTTGTGTATTTTACCACTGTATATTACCCAGGTGTGATCTTCTTGAAAGCGGGAGCCCCAGGCGGAGAGACAAGGAGATTGGCTCAGTTCCCACGCGTCGCTGGAGAGAGAGGGCATCAGGCTCAATCCTACAATGTCTGACTTGAAGCCATTTCTCTTTCCACCATTGGATACAATTCATGCAATATCTTACTGTCATGGATACACTAATTAGGATTTGTTTTGTGACAAAAGCAGGAAGAAGAAACGTATCGTGTCTCAGGATAAAAAGTCCACACTAGATTTTCAACCACAGCAGGACTCACAGGCCTGTGACTAGGGTGGCCTCTGGTGGTCTCATGCTTCTCCTTGCCCGCTCATCCTCAGGCCCCCATGTGGTAGCAACCAGTCACCAGTATCTCCAGGCGTATATTTCAAAGATCATTCCAAATAAACCACCTTGGGTCTATGTGCCCATCCATAAATCATCATGGTGGCCAGTGATGAGAGTAAGAGTAGGCAGGCCAGAGTCACAAGGTCCCCAATCAACAAGCCACTGGAGAGGGGCAGGAGTACCCTGGCCAAGAACAGATCATTTGCTTCAACACTGGTCCATCCAAGCCTTCTAGCCGAGCACAGAAGTAAGGCTGGCTCCACAGAGGTCATTCAAGATTCTGTTGCCAGAAGAAGGGCATGGGACATTGGACAGACCAAACCAACATCTGTCCTCTGAAGGACATTCTACAAAAAGGAATGACAAAGTGATACAGATCTGATAATATTCAGAAGTTAGCCATTACTAGATTATGCAAGAGATCAGTATTTTCTCTTTAATTGAGAGTTCTACGTAGGGCCCCTATTTTCTTTTTTTTTTTTAATTTTTTAACATTTATTTATTTTTGAGAGAGAGAGAGAGAGACAGCATGTGAACAGGGGAGGGGAAGACAGAGAGGGAGACACAGAATCCAAAGCAGGCTCCAGGCTCTGAGCCTGTCAGCACAGAGCCCGACACAAGGGGGTCAAACCCACAAACCACAAGATCGTGACCTGAGCCAAAGTTGGATGCTTAACCAACTGAGCCACCCATTTAATCAGAATATAATCAAATATTCTTCAAGTGTTGTGTCACGTGATGTCCACGATATCTTTACCCCAGGGTTACCTCTGTGCACATCCAAGCTTGTTGTGATGGACCTGACCCCATCTTCCCTGTTGTACTCCACTGAGAGAGTAATAGGAAAATAAGCAAAATGGGAGGGACAGAGGGAGGGGGAGGGGATTGGGTGAAAGGTGGCTGGAACCACAAGAGGGAGCCAAACTAAGTCATTAAGGAACAGACATATTATCCAATTTGGGCCACAGAGAGAATGAAAAGGCCCCAAATCAGGAAGGAGCTCTTGGTCTGGTGTCAGGGGCAAAATGAGCCTGAGTCTGTCAGAGCTTGAGAACCATGCCATCAAGGAGGAGACAGAGACGAAGTCTGGTAACACCCTTGGAGCCCCAAATCAAGGTGCCCCTGAAGCCCATCCTACTCGGAGTCTTCAAAGTGATGTGAATGAAAAAATTCCCATCTTAGCACAAGTAGTTTGTGGCATTATTTTCTTTTCTCTACCACTTGTGACCAAAAGGTGCTGAACTAAAACCACAAAGAAGTTTCGAGCTATTGGCGCATCTAACAGTCAAACAGCCCGCCTTGAAGAGAGTTGTTGAGTTGTCCATAACTGGAAAGGTTCAGGCAGAACACAATCAAACGTCCATCTGATGCGTGGTAGATGGTTTTCCTTCCACACTGAATTAGTCTGCGGTGTTGGTGGTTGTGGGGACGGGGCAGGTGGGGGGGCGGTGCGGCAAAACTATGCAAATTCTAAGATCCACTTGGAGTCTAAAGTATCCGACTGACTGCTAAAAATGGATGGATTGGTGCCCAAGCTCTCCAGCTCGGAGGAGGTCAGGTGACAGTGTTTCCTATTGTATCCTCCCTCACTGGTCACCCTGCCATTTGCGTACGGTCATTAACCACTGATGTATTGTCAGTGAGTCACTGGCCTTGCTGCGGTCTGCCTACCCTCTGGCAATTCAGGTTGCTGATGCTTAAAGATACTCTGTTCAAAACTGCCTAAGTGCCTCATCAACTACTTGTATCACAGGGTTGGCGGGACAATCAGCAGACACAGCATTAATTTAGGGACCCCCAAAAAGAGGCTTTCACCGAGGAAGACTCGGCCAACCCCAGAGGCAGTGAGGAGAGGGATTCACAGCTTTCTACTAAAATAACAACACCAAATAATGTACTTTCACTCGGGGTAAGGCTAATTATCATCTTGATGGCAGGAAGTTCAGATGTGTTACACATGGGTTCACCAATCCCCCACAAAGACCTGTTCCAGCAATGCACACTACATTAATATTTATTTTTGCAGGATTAGCATGCATTAACCAAATGAGTAAGGCAGCAGGAAATAACTAATCTCAGAATTTTCTTAATAAAGAAAAATCAGCCTGTTAATGGTGAAAAATATACTGAGAGGCTCTTGGCTTTAAGGGTGATGTCCTACCTTGCATGCAGAGTGAGCTTCTGGGCATGGTTAGCTAGAGCAAACTACAGGTGGGAGCAAGTCCCCATCAATGGCTAGATGTGGGGGCCCCAGCCACGTGCCCCCACATTGGGAAGGGGAGGCCACAATGTAGTGCTCAGGGTTACATGAAGACAGGAAATGGGGAGATAGGTGATAGCTCTTCAAACTTTGGGCCAAAGAAAAAAAAGCTTTTAATTAGAAAGCACTAAATCAGTTATGGCCAGCAGAAAGAAAATAAGAATAAGAGACACAAGATCACTGACTGTCATGAAATGTAATTGATAGAGTTTCTGAATCTTGTTTGTTTAAAAATAATTTGTTCTACCTTGGAAGCTAATCTATGTACAGCTTGCCTGCCCCGTGCACTTTCTTCTGATTATCTGCACACATAAAATGTGACAAGAGCTGCCTCTCTTTTATTTTTCTGATCTGGTGAGTTTCACCCAACAGGCAACAGAATCGTGAAATGTTGTCCTTTGCACAAAGGCCAGCATTTCTGTAAACTCACAAATGGGTGGAAATGTATATATTCATTCATTCATTCTCTTTCTCTCTATCCACCTGGTGGCCTTTCCCTGGGGCTGCTGGGAAATGGAGAGAGGTCTGTAATAACAGCCATCACAAGAAGAGCCTGCGGCTAGGGAGATGTGCCGAATGAGTTCCGGCATCTTTCCCTTTGGAGGCTGCGGTCCCAGCTTCATTTTAGCGCTGGGAAGACAGCTCCCACAGATGGGCAGTCAGCCAGGGGCACCCCCGGCTGCCCATGGAGGATTTGGGAGCATCAGGGGGAAAGGGTAGGCCTGATGCTTAAAGGAATATCCCTGGATGCGGTGAGAAGTGCAGGCAAGCTGGCTGGATCTGTAGGATCGGCGGTGTGTTCACTAGACAGGGTCACGGGGACAAGAGGGTCAGGGGGCAGTAGGTGGGAGCAATATGGGGGCCCAAAAGCCAAAAGTTTATCCAGCTTCTCTGTTGCCTGGCCTCCAGTTAAACAACATCCCCTTTCATGCTTTCTTTTCTAGGTTCAGAGACCCCCCCGGTCACGTTTGAAACACAACTTCAACAAATTCAATCCCACAGACATTTGCCGTGCGAGTCCCTGCTACGTTCAAGGTTTGGTTCCGGGCAGCATGCTAGCAACATCACAAAGCAAAGTGCCTGGTCTCTTAGGAGTCCGTGGTTTAGCAAGAGAAGCAGGTACATAAATAAATAATTAGGCAGCCAATGTGTCAGCATTATTAATGGTTGGGCTTATGTTGAAATCCCCCGGAAGATGGCAGGGCTAAGCTCTATGCAATTCGAAGCTCTCCCGAGCTGTATTTCCAGCCCTGAGGGCCTCGTGCACTAAATTCACAATTGAACGGGGGTGTCTTGCCAGAGCTGAAAATGATAATCGAGATTTTCTGATGCTGTGGTTAACACGCTGCTCGTCTTCCGGGGGCCGGGGGCTTCCAGTCTCAGCCCTTCACGGGAAAAAGAACAAAAGGAGAAGGTACCCATTAGAGACTGAACTGGGGCCCCCGCAAAACCTGTATGTCCAAGTTTTAATACCTAGTCCCTCTGAATGTGACTGTATTTGGAGACAGGGCCTTTAAAGAGGTGATTAAGGTAAACTGAGGCTGTGAGGGTGGCCCTGATCCAATCTGACTGGTATCCTCATGGAGATTCAGACCCAGAGGCACCAGGGATATGTGCACACAGAAGGGCAAGCCTGAGAAAAGGCAGCCAGACGGCGGCCACCCACACGCGGAGGAGACAGGCCTTGGGAGAAACCGACCTCTCAGCCCCTTCATCTTGGACTTCCGGCCTCCAGAACGGTAAGAAAATCCATTTGTGTTGTCTGTGCCTAGTCTAGTACCCAGCACCCCCGGTCCGTGCTACCGTCATGGTAGCCGAAGCAAACAAATACAGCATCGTCTTCACATGTTTCCATCTTAATGTCAGAAGCCTGCAGAACTCATTGACCCCATCTCCCCACTTGGGCTCATCACTGAGGAGCTTACGGCCAGCCTCAGGCACCCTGGCCACTGACGGCAACTCGAGCTGACTCACAAAGCCAGTCTCGCGCTGCCTCAGGCCCAGGAGCCGCTACACGGGCAGCCAGCACACCACGGGGAGGTGCCAGCCCTCCCGCGGCTCGCAGACTGAGTGCTGAGCCCTTTGCCCTGACCCACAGTTGCCCACCGAGGTGCACCCCACTCTTGGATTTTTACATTCCCAACCCCTCACTCTCACTCGGCCTCCTGGGGGCTTCCAGATTTTATATTCGCCACCGTCTTGCTGGCTCTGACTGTGGCTCGTTCACCTCCTGGTCCCAGTTCTCCTCCTTGGTGTTGGGGAGCGCTCCCAGCATGATGAGCTGACTTGGCTCTTTCTGTATACAGCACAGCACACATTTCTTAAAAGCCCTCCTCTCCAGAACGCAGAGTGTGGTCTCCTTTTTGCCAGTGTGTCCCCAGCACCTATACAAAGCCTGGCACATGGAAGGGCTTGATACACACACACACACACACACACACACACACACACACACATACACACACACACTGCACGGTCATGTTTGCAAGCTGGATAAACAAAGAACCGTGTTTCTCTGATAACTATGTATATTCTTCTCATGGCAGGACTGGAGAGGCAAGTGACAGCACTCCAAATGATCTATTGGGGATGTCGTTTCTCTCTTGTCAAGGATGAAGGGGGAGGTAGAGAAAATCTCGGAGCACTTTTCAACCGAACACAGACACGGACGAACACACGGCATCCACTGCTAATTTCCCCTGAGTGAGAAACACCCTGTCGCTGTGAGCATCAAACCTCCTGGTTTTATCACAGCTGCAACATTCTGCGAGCCTTCACTTCTAATATTGCACACAACACACACTGGGACAGAAAACGGCTAAGGGGAATGGTTTTCCCAGCTATCGGGAAACATGTTTAGGCTTCATGGACCCCACATCACCTCTAAAATTGTTTTCAGATCCAGCACGTCCTGTATTAACCCCCTTCCTTGTTCTTTTTATCTGCAGCCTTCAGTGTGAAATAGTTTTGCATCTGGACAATGAAATTGAACTTGCCCAGAGGGCAAAAAACAACATATAATCATAAATTGAAAACTTGCAAGTTGCAAAGAGGTCGCTGGAGGCAAGGAGATGGTGGACGGCTGCAAGATTTAGGCAGGGGGGTCAGCGCTCTCTATCAGCCCAAAGACCCAGCAGCGGCCACGGGGGCACTGAGAGGGACGTCAGACTGGGGCCGCGGGGAGACCCAACGCTGATTGACAGGTCTGCCCCCTTTGGAAAATGCCCTGCTCCGTACAAGTAAAGAAAGCAAGTCAGGAAAGAACAGGGGAAGCCGGGGTTCGAGTCCAGCCCTGCCCGTGAAAACCTCTGTGCGTGTGGACGTGAGGTGAATGTCGTCTCCTCTTTGGAGGCTTCTGTCTCTTCACCTTAAAATGAATCAGTGGGTTGACCAACCGATGAATTAGCCTTTCTGGTGGAATAACTGGGGGAGGGGTTGTGTTCATCCGGGCTGTCCCCTGGATCACTTTTCGGTGATCACTTTTCTTGGGACTCAACGCACAGGAAAGGGATTTCAATGCACTCACAGCTTAACAGTTACAGACCATGCAGGTTACGAGAATGAAGCTGGTAGGGGCAATTTTCTATTTTATAACCAGGAGACTATTGCTTCTACTGTGACATAAAAAAAAAAAAGGCAGGGGAAAAAAAAGAAAAGCAGAATATTCTTCTATTGCAATGGAACAGAAGAGAGGATATCAGTTCACCAACCACGCGAGCTGAGCTAGATGAGCAACTATCTCCGGGAGCCTCAGTTTCCCTCATTGTCAGATGGAAGGAAAGCCTCAGGATTGAGGTGGGAATAAAAGGAAACGATGGCAGTAGGAATTCTTTGTCACGAAGCAGATACAATCCAGACGGCACTTTTGGGTGAAAGGAAACAAAGGCAGGCACAGGCAAAAGAGGTTTGTTGGCCAGGGCAACGAAGTTCAAAGCCTTTGTATTTGGTTGAATCATTCAAATTTTGTCCCCAAACTTAAGAGCTGTTGCTGACTCCTCTTTTTTCCCACCCCACACCTGGAATTACAAACTCTTTCCTCTCTTCCTTCAAAGCGCTTTCAGAATCCGACCACATGTCACCACCTCCAGGGCTGCCACCATGCTCCAAGCCGCCATCACGGTTCACTGGGATTGGCACCAAGGTCTCCACACTGACCTCCCTGCGCCTGCGCTTCCTGCCAACGGCCTGTTGTCCCACAGCAACCTGGTCCACACCATGCCCCTCCTCTGCTCCAAACCTTGCAGAGGCCACTCTTCCCAGAGATCTGTCCCCGTCCCCTGTCACTGCCCTGCCTTCATCTCCTACTACACTCTACATACTCAGTTCCAAATTCACTGGCCCCCTGCTGTTCCTCCAACGTGCCAGGCATGCTCCTGCCTCTGGGTCTTTGCACTGGCCCTTTCCTCCATCCAGATCATTTTGTGCTCAGGTAGCCCCAGAGTGAACTCCCTTGCCTCTCCCACCTCACCTTCTCAAAGAGGCCCACCGTGACTGCTCTATTAAAAACTGGAATTCTCTAGGGGCAGCCGGGTGACTCAGTCAGTTAAGCGTCCGACTTTGGCTCAGGTCGTGATCTCATGGCTCGTGAGTTCAAGCCCCACAACAGGCTCTCTGCTGTCAGCATGGAGCCTGCTTTGGATCCTCTGTCCACACTGCATGCACCCCCCGCACCCCCGCCTCTGTCCCTCCCCTGCTCGCACTCTCGCTCTCTCTCTTTCAAAAATAAATAAAAACATTTAAAAATTAAAAAAAAAATGAAAGTGCCTGCCCTGATTCCCCTTAGTTTCTTTTTCTTTTTTTTTTTTTTTCACAGAATGTGTCACCCTCTAACATTTCTTAGTATTTTTATTGTTTGCTTCCTATCTGTTCTCTCCATACACATGGACTTGAGTGCTTTTACACCACAAGGCAGGGGTCTTTGTATGTTTTATTCACTGATGCATTCCATGATGGATCCAAGGAGCTCCTCAACAAATATCCCTGGATTCTTTTTTAAGTATTTATTAGACATAGTGATTCAAAGCTTGGATTCTTGATCTGGACCACCTGCTTTTGAATCCCAATTCCCCCATCGCCTGATGTAATCTCTCTCTGTGCCTGATTTTTCTCCTGCAAAACGGACCCCTCCCGCCTTCTCTTTTGCAATAATTGCTGTAGAACCACCATCCCTCGCAACTCAGGTTTGTATATGCTAAACTGGGATATGGGGCCTCATTCACCATGGTGACCAGTGAGCTGACCAAGAAAAAGCTTTCTCAGGGGAATTTTGTACACCCTTCCCTAATCATTATAGAAAGGCTTGCCATGAGTAGGCTAATGAAATCATACTCATTTACAACAGACTACATCATTTAAGATTGTTTTACAAACTAAGAAAGTTGAGTAAACTGTATTTCCATGATAGGCACTGCCTGACCTGAGGGTTCTTACTCTCTGTCTCTTGGCTCTGCTTCCTTGGAGTTGGGCATCATCCTCTGTCAGCGTGCACCTCATGGTGGCAAGAAAGCTGCCAGGGCTCCAGACCAGACATCTTCACAGATTGTGGTCTCGTGGAAGAGTGAAAGAGGCTTTTTGCCAGCATGCCCACTTGGTTCTCTTCTGCTCTCATTAGCTCCCGTGCCCATCCCTGACTCAATCAGAGTGGCAGACGTGATGCTCTGATTAGCTAAAGCCGAGGTCAAATGCTTCCAAGTCAGGGATGGGGACCCCCCAAGGGCACACAGGCCGAAAGGGAGAAGCGAGGTGAGACACGGTTATCAGAAGGATGCACTGGAACCAGAGGCCAGAACAGCACATGTCCTCTGTCCTGAGAACGGTGCCAGTGCCCTCCAGCCAGGCTCTCCTCTCCCACCTCAAGAAGGTATTTCCAACCCACCACGGTTCCGTAGGAATGTAGTTTCAGTTACCCCAGGGCCCAATGAGGAAAGATGTAGAGCATGCCATTTATTGATATTAAATTTAATCTTCAGGTCAGATAAAACCCAGACCTTTAAAACACACACACACACACACACACACACACACACACACACACACACTCAAGGGCAAATAGCCTGCCCCTATGATCTCTCTCCTCTACTTCCTAGTTTTGTGGCCATGAACAAGTTACTTCTCCCATCTGTGCCTCAGTTTCCTCATCTCTAAATTGGACATCCTGTTTCTACCACCCGACGAGGCTTCTGGGAAGATGAAGTGGGGTTATACACGTTAAAGCCCACAGAACAGTGCCTGGCACACGGCAAGGACTGATTGTTGACAATTACCACTATTCTTGGTATTATCAGCAGGAGGCCAATAACCCACTAAGCAGAACAAAGTCTTGTGACATGAGACAGATGTGTGCAATGCGATTTGGCCTGAGAGTTCCCATGTCTTTCCAAGGGAAAGGTTTTCCTTGAGTCTCAGCAACTGAGATAGTCACTGGACCAAACTCACACTAACCAGAGTGAATACATCTACTCCGTACATCACGTTGGTCCTTGTCTGGTGCTGGCTAATCAACAGGAGGCTGAGTCCATGGTGGGCTATGATGAGCAAAGTGGAAGATGGGAAGAGAGCCACCCCCAAGGGCATTGGCATCAGACTCGGGAGGGGCTCTAACATTCGGTCCAAGTCCATCAGAATGAATGACGACACTGTGACATGTCCACACCAGACTGCCACAACCCCTACTGGCCCTTTGGTGTCTGATAACTAACTGTCCAAGCAGGGAGAATAATTGCCCTGACATGGTCAGCTTAAATCTCTCATCTGCCTCCAGCCCCCTAGACTCTGATGAGGGCAAGAGGCCCAAGCCCTGGATGTTAGCGGTAGGTCAGTCTGAGCTTCTAGCTAAGCTCGCGACTTGATAAAAGTCTGGGGAAAGGAAGAAATGCTCTCTCTCTTGCCAGTCAGGAAGGGTCTGCCTATTCCCTTGAAAGCTCATGGGCTCACCTTCCTTCTTGTTGCAAAAACCCAAAAGCTCAGCCTTGCAGGAAAGAATTTTTTTTTTAATGTTTATTTATTTTGAGAGAGAGAGTGCAGGGGAGGGGCAGACGGGAAGACAGAGAATCCCAAGCAGGCTCTGCGCTGTCAGCACAGAGCCCGATGTGGGGCTTGAACTCATAAACTGTGAGATCATGACCTGAGCTGAAATCAAGAGTTGGACGCTTAACCAACTGAGCCACCCAGGAGCCCCTGGAAGAAGAACCTTTTTAAAGAGGCTGAAGCTTTTTAAAGAGGCTTCCATTGGTGACTGATCTTCCCTAGTGTTTGCCTGGAGAAAAGACCGAGAATCCTGGTTCTCACAGAGGGTTCTGGACACTGACAGACTTCCAAGGCTACCCAGCTGTGGCACCTCTCTGGTTCCCCTGGTGAATGTGAAACCTGCTGTCTTCACGACAACTTGGTGACAGAAGTCAACAGACCAATCTGTGGCATTCTCTCAAAGACCTTGGCAGTTCTGGGTCCAATTCCAGGGCAGATGTTAACCACCAGCAGAAAAGGAACTTAATTCCACTAAAACATTCCCAACTCGGTCCCTAGTTACTTGCACTCCACTGTGATCTTTTTGTTCCCTCTGGCACTCGGCCTTCCCATCTGTAAAATGGGAGGACTAGGCCAGGTGAACTCTAAGATTTCCTCCAGTTCCAACATCTTCATGGATGTTCTGTGTCAAAGAAAGGACCAGCGTCTGTAGTCAGCATGTAAGGCAAAACATTACCCTTGTAAATGGCTTACACTACCCATACAATACCCTGGCTTGGAGTTTTGTTTATTCAGTCCTGTGCACCAAGTTTCATGCACTCCAAAGTTTAGGAGTCACTGAGTAAGAGAAAGAAAGGAACCAAAGGGAAGTCTGTAGGCTGGCATCTGAGCCTTTCAACCATCCTAACTACTAAACCCCAGACAGTGACAAGTGGGAGAATGGGGGGCTTGAATAACATGTTGCTGCTTGACTGTAGGGTCTGACCCATTCTGTATTTAAAAACCCATGCCTGGGCGGCTCAGTTGGCTGAGGGTCCAACTTGTGATTTCTACTTGGATCATAATCCTGGGGTCATGGGATTGAGCCCCAAGTCGGGCTCCATGCCGAGTGTGGAGCCTACCTGGGATTCTCTCTACCTCTGCCCCTCTATCCTGCTCATGCTCGCTCTCTCTCCCTCTCTCTCTCTCTCTCTCTCTCAACTAAAAAAATTAGGGGCACCTGGGTGGCTCAGTTGGTTGAACATCTGACTTCGGCTCAGGTCATGATCTCACAGTTTGTGGGTTCGAGCCCCGCATCGGGCTCTGTGCTGACAGCCCGGAGCCTGAAGCCTGCTTTGGATTCTGTGTCTCCCTTGCTCTCTCTGCCCCTCCGCTGCCTGCGCTCTCTCTCTCTCTAAAATAAATAAAACATTAAAAAATAAATAAAATTATAAAAATTAAAAAAAAATTTTTTTTTAAACCCACAGGGCCTTAAACTGATGCTATGGATTCATTTCTTGCTGAAGGATTAAGTAAGATTTTATATGTAAAGAAGCATGTAGCTCAGGACCTGGTCCCTGGTAAGTAGGAAATACATGCTAATTTTGAATATAAAGTCTGCATTTTCAATATTCTTTGGAAAACTGTAGAGGAGAACATGGCTGCCTGTCAGCTGTCCTTGCAAACTGGGTTTTCGCGTCGTGACCCCAGCACACAGCTGTCCCACACGTGCCCTGATCTCGTGTCCCCGGCCTCTGGGTAAGTTTCTAAAGTCAGCAGAGGAGTAAGAAATGCAGTCCCATGCTGAGCTCACATGAGGAAACCTCTTTGTAAACTGGAAAACAGTACACACCAATGATCGATTGTTACCATCACCCATCTGGCCAAGGGGTCTGAGCTGGGCCCTCCTGCTGCACTGGTTGCTAATTAGCTAATGTTTGCGTGCTCACCATGTTGGGGGAGGAAAGAAAAGATCAGAGAGGCTAACTGACTGGGCCAAGGTCACTCTGAGGTTACACTCAAGGTCACAGCAGAGGAGCTGGGATTCAGTTGGGTTAAGTTGTTCCTTCCTCACCTCCCCACCCTGACGGAGACCTGCTGAGTCCCCTCCACACAAAACACTGCTAATTGTGTCTCCCAGATTCACGCACCAAAGCCTAACCCCCAAAGTGTGGGTATTTAGAGTGGGGCCTTTGGGAGGTAATTAGGGTTAGAGAGGTCACAAGAGTGGGGTCCTGTGATGGGATTAGTGACTTTATAAGGAGGGAGGGAGGGAGAGAGAAAGAGAGAGAGACAGGGCTTGATCTCTCTTCTCCCTGAGGATACGGGGAGAAGACGGCAGTCTACCAGCCAAGAAGACCATTCTCACCAGAAACTGAATCAGTGAGGACCTTGACCTTAGATGTCCAGCCTCCAGAACTGTGAGAAATAAACATCTGTTGCTTAAACCCCCAACCCCATCTGTGCTATTTGTTACAGCAGCCTGAGCTGACTCAGACAGACATGAACAGAGGCCGGCGAAAGGCGTGGGATGCACACGCACCTGGATTCCAGACTCCACACCTCCAAACACCGGGCAAACCGATTTACCCTTCCTGGTTCTTAGTTTCGTCATCTACACGTGGGACTAATCGCACCTGCCTCACGGGGTCATACTGGGCACGAGGCTAGAAATGCTCACCGTTTTCTAGCACGTAGTAAGCTTTCAATGAGAGTTAGATTAAAAACTATGTGGATGCATGTCTAAACTGACACGGTGTCATCACTTTTAGGGGTGAGAGTATTGAAAATTACTACTTAAGTGACAACCTGATATGTGAAAGGAGAAATCCATCAGCCCGTTATCATTATTAATGGAAAACCGGAGGATGCGGGAGGGAAGAAGGAAAGGCACCCAAGGACAGGGCAGGCCCCAGTGTGATGGTAAAGATTGGGGGTAGGGATGGAGGGACATGACCCAGAAGCCTGGGACGAGAGGTTCCAGAGAGATCTGGGCTATAGAAGAGAGAGTGGCACCAAACCCCAAAACCACTTCCCTTCCTAAATCTGGAACCCCCCAGGGGCCACATCCTGCTCCCCCAGGGTTAGAAGGCAGCCATGGGGAGGGCCAACATCCTGCTCTAGAAGGATGTCCTGCTGTGGCCAAGCAGCTGAAATATGGCAAATTCGGTCCCCTCTTTTGCTGTCTCCATGGCCTGCATGTGACCAAGCCACGTTGGCTCTGAGGGACTTAATGAGACCAGGTTCAGGGCGCTGCCCGCACCACTGCAGCCCAGGGCACAGGGTCTCTGAGAGGCTGACCGCACTGTGGGGAGACTGTGCTCAGTCCGGGGGCCCCAGACGACTCGCTGAGCTATGGTGAAAGAGTGCCTTCCCCCGGACATTCACTGCTGGATTCAGTGCCTCTCCCAAAACCCTCGCTGAGATTCGCCCTTCTTCCGCAACTAGGAGGCAGGTTCAGGGCAATGGCTCTCAAACTCAGAAGGCCACCGGTCACCAACAAATAGATATTCCCATTGTCTTCTTTGTTCCACTGCTATTAGAGAGCTTCCACTGTGCAAAGCCCTTTTCACGAATGATTGAACTGGGTTTTCACCAAAACTCTCACGGGACAAAGATTCAGAAAGGTTCAATGGTTGCTCAAGGCCATAGGGCTAGTCAGCACAGAGCTCAGATGGCTCCCCCAGCACCGCAGTCAGGAGCTCAGACTCTGCAGCCAGACTGCCTGGGTCCTCATCTCAGACCTTTTATTCATTAGCTGTGCAATTCTGGGAAAGTGACTTAATCTCTCTGAGCTTCCATTCCCTTTATCTGTAAAACAGGGAAAATCAACGTAAACATGGAAAGTTCTTAGAGAAATGCCAAGCACAGGGTAAGCATTTAACAAATGGCATCGACCGTCACCCTCATTTGTCTGACTTCAAAGCCCTGGCTAATTGTGCGTCTGCAATTTTGTGTGAATGTTCTTTACGAGTCACTATCTGTATAGGTACGGAATTAGAAAACTCAGCTAAGAATGTAATATAATATTGTCTCTTCCTTCTCATTATTCCTAAGCTGCATGTCACAGTGTTAACAGGGCATTTGCCACTGAACATCTGCCTTCTCTGCCAGCCCCAACTCCCCAGAAGACAGTAAATGCATTGTTTTTATACCAGAGAAGCAGCTGATGACCAAGCAACTCCACGGCTGTGATATTACTTAGCCGGCCCTGAAACTGCACGGGGGTCCCTGATGCTGAGGACAGGAGGGCGTGAAGGAAGGAGCCTCTCCCCAGAGATGAATCTTTTTTTTTTAATGTTTTTAAATTTATTTTGCGAGAGAGAGCACATGTGTGAGCAGGAGAGGGGGCAGAGAGAGAGAGGGAGAGAGAGAATCCCAAGCAGGCTCCATGCTGTTAGTGCAGAGCCTGATGAGGGGCTCGATCCCACAAGCCATGAGATCATGACCTGAGCCAAAATCAAGAGTCAGACACTCAACCGACTGAGCCACCCAGGCGCCCCTCCCCAGAGACAAATCTGCACGTAGGAATAAAGAGTCAGACTTTAGAGAGAGGGTGCACGTAGAGAAAGCGGAGAAGCTTCTGTCCAGGCCGGCCCAACACTGCCCTGGATGCTTTTCATGCATTATCTCATTTACTGCTTTTTATAAAAAGGTTTTACTGGAACACAGCCACTCTGATTCTTTTACTACCGTCTGTGAGAGCTAGAGGGAGGAAGTTGTTATTATCATCCTCCCTTTTTGCAGATGGGGAAACTGAGGCTTAGAGAGGTCACCTGTTCATGGTCATAGGGCTAATGAAAGGCCAAGCCAGCTCCCCGAAGGGGAATTGCTCAGACCTTTCTGCCGGACAGCAAACCTATTTCCCCCGTGGATGCTATTCAGGGTTCTATGGTGTCTTAGTTGCCTGTTGCTATGCAACCAATTACCCTGACCTTAACAGCTTAAGGCAACACCTATTTATGATCTCCTGGTTTCTGTAAGTCAGAAGCAGGTAGACGTGGGTGAGGCCTTTCTTCATGGTCCCTTAAGGCTGAAATCCTGTGTGGGCTGGGCTACACTGTTACAGGAGGGTCCAGGGGAGAATCTGCTTCTAGGCTCATTCAGGTTGTTGCAGAATCGTGGAAGGGGAGGGGCTTTTATAAAAGTGAGGGTCGCCGGAAATCATTCTGCCTGTGAGCAGCCAAAGGTTACAAAGGAACTCAGGAGTTTGGATGCCTCGTTCTCCAGCTTAGACACTCGGGCTACACTCGGGGATGATGTGAGTGGGAAGCATTTCTATAACCCTGGCTACAGCGCCTACTCCGTTTATGGAACCCTGATCTCAAAACCAAGAGTATGATTCAGTGTCTCCACAACACATACTTCATGGAGCCAGTAATAAGTTGCTGAGCTAAGATGATGTGTAGAAAAGAGAGCAGTACAGAAAAACCAGAGGCCTCCTTTTTTTCCCTCCCTCCCTTCTTTCCTTCCTTCCTCCTTCCCTCCCTCTCTTCCTTCCTGTTTATTCTTACTGGAGACCTGCTGTGTGCCAGGCAGTGTACTAGGTCGTGGTGAGAGCAGTTAACAAGTCCAGCAAAATAAGGTGACCACATGAACTACATGATCTTGAGCAATGATCAACAAGCTTTTCTGTAAAGGGCCAGCTAGTACATGTTACCAGCTTTACGGCCCTCTACAGCAACTACTCAACTCTGTCACTGCGGCAGGAAAGCAACCACAGACAACAGTAAAAGAATCAGAGTGGCCGTGTTCCAATGAAACTTTACTTATAAAACCCAATGGTGGGCCACTTTGGGTCTGCAGAATGTATCCACTTATTCTTGGTCGGCTGGGGTAAGGCTGAGAACATACAGGCAAATGAATAAGTAAGACCATTACAAATTGCTGTAAGTCTGTTGAAGGAAACACCAAGGATGCTGTGGCAGAGAATATATTGGAGGAGGAAGTCATTTCTGTAGATAGGGTGGTCAGGGAGGACATCGCCAAAGAAGTGACATTTAAACACAGACCTAAAAAAAGAGACAAGAAAGAAGTGGGTGACAAAGGAAAGAGAGTTCTGGTGCGCAGGAGGACCAGCTGGTGCAAAGGCCCTGAGGCAAGAAGGAACTTGGGCTGTCCCAGCACAGAGAAGAAACCAGCCATGAGGAGTGGGGCTTCTGCTCTGTGTAGGGTGGACAGCCACAGAGGGTTGAAGCAGCAGTGACAGGTCTGATGTGCATCCTAAAACCCAGCTGAAGGCAGCACCTGAGTGGCTCAGTCGGTTAAGCGTCCGACCCTTGATTTAGGCTCAGGTCATGATTTCGTGGTTCGGGAGTTCAAGCCCTGCATCGGGCCCTGTGCTGACAGCATGGAACCTAATTGGGATTCTGCCTCCCTCTCTCTCTGCCCCTCCCCTACTTGCGTGCTCTCTCTCTCTCAAAATAAATAAAAAAATAAAAATAAATTTAAAAAAATAAATAAAACCCAGCCTAGGAAAGGGCAGCAACTGTCCTAGGCACAGTTCACCTTAGTTGAAATGACTTCTCCAAAAGGTGTGAAAAGTGCTAAAATCAAGCACATAAAGTCTCAGACAGTCCTCCGAATAAAGGGTCACTCGCTTATAAGAAACAGTTAAAAAACAAAATTTGAGGGGGTGGGGCAGAACTCTGCAGCGTTGTCACTGTCATACAAAAAGAACTCAGCTTCAATCCCCCTGCTGGTGACAACGGCCCCTCTCCTCTGCCCTGGCCACACACTTGCCAGAGAATCACTTGCATGACCAGGTCAAAGCAACGTGGTGGCTCGTTAAAGCTGAGCTGAATGCCTTCCCTGATCAATCACAAGCCTGTTCATGGCTACATGTCCTATTAAAAAAAAAAAAAAAAAGAAAGAAAGAAAAAAAAAGAACCAAAAATAAATAAATAAAGTGATTGGAGAGCTCAGAGCCATCGCGACGTGGATTTTTGCTTTAACGACTCCCATGGAAAATCTTCAGAGCCGTGAGGGGGCACGGTGGTTAACTGCGCCCTGGTCCACGAAAGCACTGCATGCACCTTGGGTTTCCTCCTGGGCAGGTGCAATGCTGAAGGCCCAGCGATTCCCCGGGCTTGTGTCCTCTGAGCCCTGTAGGACTCACCGAGCTGTGGAGCCAACACGTAGCAAGTGGTCCTTTACCAATGCCTACTGCACAATTGCCTTGTTCCCCGTCTACAAGAAGTATTTGGGCTCGTGAACATCCCTGGGGCTTGGGGAGCCTTCGGTCTCTTTTTGATCGATCCTCCGGCCCCACCAGCCAGCCCGGGTGCAGTAAGTGAACACACCAGGCTTAATAAATGGTGTGGATCACAAAGCAGGAATGGCTGCCTGGCTTCCCCCAGGCAGAGCTGGCTCAGAGCCCTCAACATACACTCACCGAGAACAACTGGAAAGCTGACCAACACACCATCCAAGATGTGGAGATACCGTCCGCAGCAGACCCAGGAGTAGCTACACAGAAATAAACAACACCTGCCTCCGGGCGTGTGGAGAATTCTCTATAGATGGGAGGCAGAAAGTGAAGGTTGAGTTAAAGATTCCAGAGCGTGGCTCAAAAGGAAAAAAATACCTGGAGAAGGGGAAACGGGGTGTCATTTTGAGCTACTTGGACAAAGTCTTTGGCCTTCAAACCCGAGGTGGCGGTGAGTGACAAGCAAGTCTTTGCCTTCTTTGTGCGGCCTCTGCCGTCTGCATTTAGGCGGCAAGGGTACTCAGTGCACCACTGTCAAGAATGTTCTACCAGGCGCAGGACTAGGAGCTGAGATACAGTAAAGAATGTGGCGCCTCAGAAAAGGCGGAAAGAAAACAAAAAGCAAGGCTAACGGGATGGCAGAGACACAGGGGAGTCACCAGGGCCGAGGGACCAGTGCAGCTGTGTCCCCATCGCTTGGGAGGGGAGCGGGTCTACCATGATCCAAACAAAGTCTACGCCCCTAAAAGTCGAGCCAGGAAATCTTGGAATTGAGACAGATGACCAGGTCCAAAGACCCAAGGGAGACCGAGGCATGCACACAGCTCCCGCCCCAACCAGGCGCGATGGCCTTCACTCCCCACAACAAGCCTCCATATGTTCCAGTGTCCGAACGTGGACCGTCCAGAGCCCGCATTCTGGAGAAGGGAATCAAGAAAACAGAAAAGAACAAGATTGTTTTTTACTGAAAAGAGGACAAAGGAGGAGCCTCGCTGGCCTGCCTGACAGAGGCCGGTCTACACGGGGAGGTCAGAACTGGCCATGGGCCACCAGCCTGTGGTCGGACAAGGCTGAGCTCTACGCCTGGAGGGTCTTGGGCTCAGGGATTTGGGCCAGAGGTTAGAACCTAGGCAGAGTTTGGGTAATGGCATGCAGCCCCAGAAAGCAGCGCCCAGTGCACCTGCTCTGCGGTGGCAGACAGGGCTGTGATGCCCATAGAGACTCCTGTTCAAGATGCCCTGTTGGGCAAACACAACTCCTGCCCCCTCAGAGGGACAAGGCCCCTTTGTGTGAATAAGAAGGAACCACATCCTTCAGGCGCGGACCCCGCCCAGAACCCCCCAGCCTAGCGGGCAAGGCAGGTAATCACGTTTGCCCTCGAGCAGGGGCCCCGATGCCGTTTCTCCTGCCCAACTCCCCGCATCTTCAGCATTGTGCCTGATGTCTGGTGCGGGGTGGGCCCTCATTCAAGGTCAGTTGTGGAAATGGTATCAGATGAACGCTTTGCCTTCCCTGGAAGCACTGGTGTCTTTCAAGCGAAGGCAAAACCAACAGGGGCCATTGTAAGCCCACACCCTCTTGTATGCTCTCTAGAGCAACTCTGTGGGCACAAAGAGAGTAGGAGCCATGGGTGCAATTTACATGTTCTAGTAGCCTCACTACAAAAGGAAAGGAAAGCAGGTGAAATTCATCTTAATCATATATTAAACCAACATATCCAAAATGTTATCATTATAGTTTTGACACGTAGTTAATACAGAGAGACATTAATAGGGTATTACACACTCTTTTTTTCCCTGTACTGAGTCTTTGAAATTCAAAGTGCATTTTACCAATCACAGCTGGAACAGCCACAGTCCCGTGCTTCGTGGCCACAGGTGGCTCAGGGCTCCCATATTAAAGATCACGCAGCTAGAACCTATGATGTCAAGGGAGAAACAACTCTGGAAACCTAGGAAAAAATCATCCTAGGGGCACCTGGGTGGCTTAGTCGGTTGAGCATCCAACTTCGGCTCAGGTCACGATCTCACAGTTTGCAGGTTCGAGCCCCGCGTCGGGCTCTGGGTTGACAGCTAAGAGCCTGGAGCCTGCTTCGGATTCTGTGTCTCCGTCTCTCTCTGCCCCTCCCCCACTTGTACTCTGTCTCTCTCTGTCTCTCAAAACTAAATAAGCATTGAAAATAAATAAAGAAAAAAATCATTCTAAATCATGCAAATAAAACCCAGTAAGAGAGACAGATAAACATACAATATAGGTCAACAAAATAGAAAAAAAAATTATTCCCATCATAGGAGCGTCTTGCTCCTAGCACGGCTGTGAATTGTGTGTGTCATACTTGTACGTGCTCAGGAGAGGGCCTGGTATGCGTTATACCAACAGCCCAAATGCAACTGGAGTCTAAATTCTTTTAAAAAAATTTTTTTAACATTTTTATTTATTTATTTTTGAGAGATAAATAAGGAGGGAGAGACGGAGCATGAGCAGGAGAGGGGCAGCAAGAGAGAGGGAGGCACAGAATCCGAAGCGGGCTCCAGGCTCCGAGCTGTCAGCACAGAGCCCGACGCCCGGCTCGAACCCATGAACTATGAGATCAGGACCTGAGCGGAAGTCGGACGCTTCACCGACTGAGCCATCCAGGCACCCCTCGCGTCTAAATTCTTATACAGTTACACAAAATTGCATTTGATGTGTGATGCGGGATGCAGCTTCCAAAACCGTGAGTTCCTAAGGGTTAGAAAGGTATTAAGCCTTCCTAGAAGCTGCAGGCCTGGCCTTTGCAGGTGAAAAGGAATGCCATCTCTAGCCGAAGCAGGGGGTGGAGGGCCAAGGAGCTAGACAAAAACCATCCTGCTGACTACATCCATTTTTCAAAAAACAGCAAATGTGCACAGCACCGCTGAGGCAATGAATAAGGTCTGCTTTTTTCCTGTCAAGCCACTTATTAATCACAACATATTATTGCTCTGCTAGTTCAATGTGTGCAGTGTAACACCAGGATCCAGCTGAGGACCGAAGCGAAGAGACCGAAATAGGATGACAAGGAAAGAGCAAACTTCACAGAGGCTAAAGTGGGAGGCGGGGGGCCGGGGGGGAATCCTCTGCCCTCTCAGAACAGATTTTCACAGCCGTCAGGAAAGCAAAGGGACAACGTGAATCGAGTTTTGGTGCAGCTACCACGTGATGTCTCTGTTCTGGTAAGGACTGGCGTTTGGGGCAGGGGGCCCCCGGGGCTGAAGAGGAGGCTGAATGGAGGGGCAGCTCCAGTCTTGGCCGACACCTGTCCAAGGCAGCTGCAAACGGGAGTCGTTGCCATCAGGTTGGTGCCGGGCGGTGCAGGCAGGAAAGCACATTTATGTTCCAACAGGAAGTGGAAGGAAAATTTCAGAGCGTGGAGAAAGGAGGGTAAGGCGCAAAAGCACTCTTGACATGGCATAAAGGACATTAAGGGTCGCAGCAGAGAATCAAGGACAAGGAGGAAGTGAGGCCATGAGTCCTGACAGGCACCTACAGCAACTTCAAAATGAGCTAAAAAAAAAAAAAAAAAAAAAAAAAAAAGTGACAGGAGAAAAAGAAGATTTAAACATACACACACCCTCAGATATACATCAAAGTCCTCAAGAATCTATACTTGGCTGTGGTCAAAAGGAACTTCGGAGGAGGGCAAGTTTTCAGAGCATCATAAGGGTTTGAAATGGAGAAAGGGATCATCGTCGCTACTAAAGGCCACTAGCCCAGCCCTCTTCAAGCCCCTTTGTCCGCCCTGTGAATTCTTCCCTGCACGGAACGGACCAGGAACACCCAGCCAAGTCTCATGACTCCACTCGGGATTTAACGCTGTCCTCCAGCCCAATGCACTTTGAGTTTAACTAAACATTTTTTTTTCATGTTTATTCATTTTTGAGAGAAAGAGAGACAGAGTGTGAGCAGGGGAGGGGCAGAGAGAGAGGGAGACCCAGAATCCGAAGCGGGCTCCAGGCTCCGAGCCGTCAGCCCAGAGCCCCACGCGGGGCTCGAACCCAGGAGCCGTGAGGTCAGGACCTGAGGTGAAGTAGGATGCTTAACCGACCGAGCCACCCAGGCGCCCCGTGCCCATTGTATCTTCAGATCACCACTTGGGGATGTTTGGTGCCCAGTTCCCAAGTGCCATCTGTGTGGCAGGATCTCAGCAGTGCGGCCTCTTCCCTACTAGCCACCGGGACTTTGGTCCTTAACTCAAAAGGCTAAGAATGATTTGCAGATGGAGGCGTGGCCCAACCGCATTCCTAGTGCAGTCTGTGCGCTCCTGGTCCTGGCCGTGAAACACTCACACACGATTTTTTAAAGCGTCTTAAAATCCTACTGCATACGCGGCACACATCCAGCCACGCTTGATGGAATTAGAAATATGTTGGGGTTGGCACATGCAAAGCTGTGTGTTCTCCTTCCTGCCAAAGATGGGAGATGATTGACTGAATGGGAACAGGAAATCAGCTTGCCAGAAAGGATCTAAAACGGGACGTGCGTGCTGGATGGCGCGTCGGCCTGCTACTTCAGAAGAGGGACAAACAGGAAAGTCCGCGCGATTCCCAGCTCGTTCTGAAGACAAAGGGTCACCTCGGGGAAACGTGAGAGGGCAGGGCACACGCCGAGCCCAGGCCCGCACCTGCACCCTGAGAGGTGGCCGGGTGTTTGGGAAAGTGGAACGACCACCACTGAGAAACAGCCTGAGTCAATTCACCGGGGAGCATCCGCCTCGTGGCCCACAGCCTGCCTCCGGGGAGGGAGGGACGCCTGGCATGAAGCCACGCTCTGGGCAGAAGAGCCACTTAAACGTGGTTTACGTGACACGTATCGCTTGCTTGTCTGCCGCATGCCAGGTGCTGTGTTAGAAATGGGGGACTCGGTGCAAACAGGGCACAGTCCCGTCCTTCGAGGTACCTAGAACTTGTTTGGGGGGGAGGGGGGGCAGACAGAAAAGTAAACGGGGAACCACACTATTGCAGAGCAAAAGCTACGACAGGAGCAGATCGACGAGCACCTTGGAGATGAGCCTCTCCTAGGCTTGGGGTGGGTGGCAAGAAGGCATCTCGGACTTTCCGGCTGAGACCCGAGGGTGAATAACATGCAGCCTGGGGAAGGAGTGCTGGCTGCCACTAGTTCTGGGGGGTCGGGGGGGGTGAAATGGCATTCACAGAGACCAGGGGCCAAGGCCAGCTTCCAGAATGCCATGTGGTCCAAGACGGCTGGAACGCAGGCAACGGGAAGAAGGGGCAGGAGGGAAAGAAGCCACAGGGACCAGGTCTTCACGAGCCATGGACGCCCTGCTAAGAAACTTGGGCTTCGCCTCGAGGGCAAGAGGGACCCGCAGATATATTTTAAGCAGGAGAGAACCTTGGTCAACCATGTGTTTCAGAACGAATAATGTGGAGGGCGAGTTGGGAAATCTGGCCCAGCCCCCTCGCTTTGTACGAGAGGCACAGAGGAATCACCTGCTCGAGCCCATAAAGCTGGGGTGGGACAAGTGAGCCAGGCAGGTTTCTTGAATCCGGGTGGACACGTTGCACTTACAGGGTTGAGGCACTGCCGTGTTTCCTTTCCCACTTGGAAAGTCCCCAACAAGGCACATTTTCTCTGGGGCACCCTGCCCAGCACACACAGCTCCTGGGTTTATGTGCCACGATCTGAAAGGGCTTCCTCCCGCACTCACAGGGTCTCCACCTCACTCATCGTGAGCAGACTCGCCCCTATATTTCACACCCCCAGGTGACTGGAGAAAGCACCCGAAGGGGCCTTGAGCAGAAGCAGCGTGAGAACCACAACGTACACACATTGAGCCCCGTGTCCTTCTTCCCCGAGGCCTCCCCAGTCCTGCAAACGTGTTCATCTCAGCCACTCTCCCTCCCATAAAGACAGGTTTGCATGGGGCTGGGAAAAGAATTACTCTAATTAGGTCCTCCTGCAAGAAAGAGGGATCCTTTTTTTTTAAATTTTTATTTATTTTCGAGAGAGAGCAAGCGAGGTGCAGGGAGAGAGCGAGAGAAAATCCCAAGCATGCTCTGCACTGTCAGGACGGAGCCTGACACGGGGCTCAGACTCACACATCGTGAGCGATCGTGACCTGAGCCGAAATCAAGAGTCAGAGGCTTAACCAACTAAGCTACCCGGGCGCCCCCAAACTCCTCATCTTAAAATATGGCCCCCACAGCTTCTGCTATCCCACAGAGCGGAGACTCACCTGACTTAACTCATGCCACCGAAAGGAAAACACCTCTCCAAGAATAACAGGCATCATCCGTCACCAAACCTTACTGGTCATCAATTGAAAATCAGATTTACTCTCGAGATCGACCCCACTGGAAACTGGGGGTTTGGATGTGGAGAGAAGCGGCAAAATGATGCAGTCCTTGAAGGCAGGGAAGGAGGGGGGAGGGGTAGGCTGACAAAAGGGATGGGATCATTCCAGAGAGACTACGCTAAGCAGCCGCGTATGGACACAGACTAGTTTTCCTGGAGGCTGTTTGTTCTAAATATACAACAAGTTTTGGCCGAGCCCCTGCCGCCCGCCGCAGCTGTTAAATCTATTTTCTAGGGCCACCTGGGGATTGTGGACACAACATCCCTTTGTGTGCTCTGAAAACACCGCAAAGGAAAAGGGAGCTTGGTCAGAGTGGTGTTGGGTTTTGTCAGGTTTGGAGAATCCTTAGCAACTCTTCCGATTCCCAAAGGGGGAGAGTTTAGGTCTTTTTCTGCCTGGGCTGGTTTCCTTCGTGGCAGGATGGAGAATTCAGTGTGAAGCATCCTCCTCCTAATTTTCCAATCATCTGTTGTTTTTCTCTCGAAAATGCCATGTGGCTGTGTCACAGTGCCTAAGACAATTTCAAGTCTCTTGTGTCAAAAGATTGCTACAAGGATGGGGGAAAGGGTGAAGAAAGAGGTCATTTATTAGGTTAAAAATATCCTTCCCATCGCCTCAAATCCAGCCCTGATGTCAATCTCTCCCAAGTGCATCGTCTGGCATTCCAGAAGGGACTCTTTCGCCAGAAGCAAAGTAGATGCTTGTCTCTTTGGCTGTATTCTATGCGGTCACTGTCGGATGGATGTTCCCAGGTAAAGCCATTCTTCAAAAACCAATAGGTTCAGGGCATAACGTCCAGGCAAGGTATGGGTAGGACTCAGAAACACAGAGTTCCCAGGGCAAACCTCAGTCATGTTTGGATCAGGAACCAGACAGCCAGAAGGAAAAGAACACTCCCACAAACATACCAAATCCCCTTCTACCCCAGGTCTTTTGCACATAGTCTCTTCTATACGGAATGTCTTCTCTTTGCCCAACGTTCCTCACGCTCCAACCCTTCGCCAAGGGAAAGCCTTCCCCAGCCCTTCCCAGCCTCTACTCGCAGGTCAGGTTTGTTCCTTTTGTGATTCACACTCCAGAGACCCTCCTCCTTCTCTCAGATTGCTTCTCTCGGTTTGTAACTGTGTGCTCATTCATGTAACTGAATTATGTCCTTCTCTCTCTGCCAGGCTGACAGCTCCTGGATGCCAAGGGTGTCTCCTGCTTAGCACAGAACTTCCACATTGTGGGTGCCTAAAAGCAAACTAGAACATAATGTATCACCATGAGATACACAGGCACGATACTACAGGAGTTCAAACAAAAACCACCCTCTGCAGAAAAGGGAGATATTTAATTCATGTATCTAGTGATGCTCCGACTCAAACCACAAAGGACTGAGGGGGGACTTAACAAAAAATACATGCAACGGCCAAAAAAAAGGATAAAATAAATACTTTTGGGAATAAGGGCAAAAAGAAAACTGAATTAGATAAATAGTAGAAGGACATTAGGAATAAAATGAAACCACTCAACAAACACAAAAGTAGATGGTTCATTCCTTCAAGAAGGACAAAGAAATTGGTTACCTGCTCTGAAAAATGACAAATGGTATTAATTCCTGGAAACATCCACCAAATAGAATAGTCACAAGGTGAATATTAAGTGTTTAGGGGGGAAGAAACCTTTATAAAGGAGTGGAAATAACACTACATTCACAGTTGAGACATCTGGGGTTCAAGTTCTAGGATGGCCACAAAGTAGCAGCTTTCCTGGTGTCATCCACGATTCTAGGGCTCCTACCCTGGAAGACTGGGATGGGGTCCCTTCCAGCTCTCCACTTCCGTCCTACAGTGATGGAAGTACAGGAAAACGTTCCTTACCACCTTTTCTAAACCAGATGGCAGGAAATTCTTCCCCCCTCCCCCCGCCATCAGCATATCTGCTTGTGTGTCAAATGCTCCTTGGGAAGGTTTTCAGAAGCAAAATGGATAACTGCCCAGCTAAGGCAAATAATTTCCCCTTAGGAGGAGAGAAGGTGTTTGCACAGCTCATGGGGGAGGAAGGGCCAAGAGCTGAGGACAGACCCATCCAGCTCCAGGAGGTGTACGGGATCCTATGGGAGGGGCAGCAGGACCACGGGGCCACGTGGCACAGAGGTGCTGAACTGGGTTCCACACCAGCTCCACAGTGGGGTTCCCCTTCCTTCACCAGCCCCTTCACGAGTTATACCCCACCCAGTGTGGAGACAAGACAGAACCCACCTCCCTTGGCATAATGACCCCCCTCTCTCCTAAAATCCCGTCAACCCTACATAGGCACTCCTGGAAAACTCTACATTAATTAATAAGGTCATTTTTGTCCATTTTCCTGCAAAGTAGAGAGACTTCTCCCCCTACACTTGGGGAGCATTACTATGGAGAGATGATCTGTGTTAATAGACAGGCTATGGGAGCCTGCTTGGTAGAATAATGTGCCCCCAGACATGTCTACACCCTAATCCCAGGAACCTGTGAACATGTTAGGTTACATGGCAAAGGAGAATAAAGTTGTAGGTGGATTTAAGGTTGCTAATCGGTAGGCCTTCCAGGAGGGAGATTACCCTGGATTGACCAGTGGGCCCAACATAACCAACAAGGGTGCTTAAAAGTGGAACAGAGGCCAGAACAGGTGTCAGAGGGGAATGTGATTATGGAAGAGGAAGGGGGCCTCCAGGAGCTAGAAAAGGCAAAGAAACGGATGCTACCCACAGCCTACAGAAATGAGCTATTGATACTTGATTTTAGCCCAGTGAGACCTGGGTCTGACTTCTGACCCACAGACTGTAAGGTAACACATTTGTGTTCCTTAAATTGATGCATTTGCGGTAACTTGTTACAGCAGCTGTTACGAACTGAACTGAACCCCCTGGCCTCCAAAGTCATACACTTATGGTCATAACCCTCATGACCCAGAGACACAGTCTTTAAAGAGGCAGAATGAAGTCACTAGGGTGGACTTGAATCCATAGGACCGATGTCCTTATAAGAGGAGACTGGGGAGATGCCTGGGTGGCTCAGTGAAGCGTCTGACTCTTGATTTTGGCTCAAGTCATGACCTTATGGTTCGTGAGACTGAGCCCTGTGTCGGGCTCTACAATGAGTGTGGAGCCTGCTTGAGATTCTCTCTCTCCCTCTTCCTCTGCCCCTCTCCCCTACTTGTGCTATCTCCCTCTCTCAATAAAGAAGAAGGAGGAGGAGGAGGAGGAAAAGGAGGAGGAGGAGGAGGAGGAGGAGGAGGAGGAGAAGGAGGAGGAGGAGAAGGAGGAGGAGAAGGAGGAGGAGGAGGAGGAGGAGGAGGAGGAGGAGAAGGAGAAGGAGGAGGAGAAGGAGGAGGAGGAGGAGGAGAAGGAGGAGCAGGAGGAGGAGAAGAGGAGGAGAAGGAGGAGGAGGAGGAGGAGGAGGAGGAGGAGGAGAGGAGGAGAAGGAGGAGGAGAAAGAGGAGGAGAAGGAGGAGGAGGAGGAGGAGGAGGAGGAGGAGGAGGAGAAGGAGGAGGAGGAGGAGGAGAAGGAGGAGGAGGAGGAGGAGGAGAAGGAGAAGGAGGAGGAGGAGGAGGAGGAGGAGGAGGAGGAGGAGAAAGAGGAGGAGGAGGAGGAGGAGGAGGAGGAGGAGGAGGAGGAGAGGAGGAGGAGGAGGAGGAGGAGGAGGAGGAGGAGGAGGAGAAGGAGGAGGAGGAGGAGGAGGAGGAGGAGGAGGAGGAGGAGGAGGAGGAGGAGGAGGAGAAGGAGGAGGAGGAGGAGGAGGAGGAGAAGGAGGAGAAGGAGGAGGAGGAGGAGGAGGAGGAGAAGGAGGAGGAGAAGGAGGAGGAGGAGGAGGAGGAGGAGGAGAAGGAGGAGGAGAAGGAGGAGGAGGAGGGGGAGGGAGGAGAGACTGGGACAGGGACTCACGCAAAGACAAGACCACGCGCAGGCACAGGGAGAAGACGGCCGTGTGCCTGCCAAGGAGAGAGGCCTCAGAAGGAAGCTAACCCTGCTAACGTGTGTGTCTCAGACTTGTAGCCTCCAGAACGATGAGACAGTACATCTGGAAGGTTTGAGCTGCACAGTCTGTTACTCAGCTGTGGCAGCTCTCGCAAATTAACACAGCAGTCACACGCAGCCAATACACAGGGCTGCACGGACTTCACCTCAAAGGACCCCAGGGGCACCTGGGCGGAAGACCGTAATCACAGAGGAGGAGCCCACTGATGTCCCCAGGCAGGGCAGCCAGGCTGAACCACAGAGGACGCCAGCAGTGATTTGCCAAACAAAAGGCAGGGGGACGGCTGCTCGGAGCGCAGATCACCCACTCCTTTCCCTGGCGCTGTCTCTGCCAGAGTTTAAGTCACTGAGCCTCCAGGATTCTCCTGAGCAGCCCAGGGAGGCCTTGTGGGTGGGGAAATCTATTCCAGGCGTGGAGTGTGGCTTCCCCGGGACCCTGGACGTGGTGCGGTTCAAAGTTTGCTTTGGGTCTAGCTGGTCTTTCTCTCCTTGACTTATTTGTTGGAAGTCCCATGAAATAGTATCCCACGGGTAGGACGCCAGGCCCTCGGTCACCGAAGTTGGTAAGAATGAAGTGCCATCCTTTTTTATCTGACGCTATTAAAAAATGAAGTACCTTCCTAGCTTGGGAGGTTTGTGGATTGCTGGGAGAGGGATCTCTCATTTGCGATGATTATTCATCAGGAGCGCTACCCTCTGGGCTGATTCAGCCGGGGCCGGGCTGACGTTTACCTTTGCCATATCGAGGAGAAAAGGTTTTGCTAAGCAAACGCAATGTGTAAACAGCATCGCAAGGAGCATATTTAACCTGCTTAAGAGAACAAACTGTCTTCAAGTAATTTAGCAGCGTTCATTTGCATCCCGACAGTTAATCTGCCTTTATAATTGGGTTTATTTATATATTAAAGGAGAGTCACCACAAGTTCTGTATAAAACTATTTTTTAAATTTTCTGATTAAACCGTTGGGTATAAAACAGACAATACCGATGCCAAGAAGAAACTAGAAATCACCCATGATACTGCCTCCTGGAAATAAATACTCTTCACACTTTCTCCCTCCTCCAATCCCTACTTGCCTCCCTACACCCCTCCCCTGCCTTTAACCGACTTTGCAGTCTGAGAAACCAGGATTCAGATCCTGCCTTCACCACATACTCGCCGCATCACGGTGAGCAGACTTTCCTTCTGCCGAAACGAGACTAAAAGCAGTATTTACTTTAGCTGCTGTCATTCAAAGAAATGACTGGGGCTCTCCTCCAGATGCAGTGCCTTGCACAACAGAGTGCACACTTCGGCAATGGTGGCACAGTGGTTCCCAGCTGTGCAGAAAGTCGTTAACGTGGCAGGCGTGACTGCTACTCTTTGAAAGGTCTGCTTACAAAGTTGGCCCTTGGCAGGCATCTGGGGGCTTGCGACTGGGGAGAATTCCAACATCTCCTACATAAGAGTGGCACTCGGTGCTTAAGCTGTTTGTACAAATAATGCGGTTCAGGCTGAACACCTGCTTTCCCTCTGGGAGTCTGGAGTCTGGGTACCTGCCAGGTAGGGGGTGTGGCCTCCATGAACAGTCCCCAGTAAAAACCCCCAGGCACCGGGTCTCTGAGTGTTCCTGGTTGACAGCGTTTCAGACGTGTTGTCACCACCCCCTGCCAGGGGAATTAAGCACATGCCGTGTGGCTCCGCAGAGAGGGGGCCTCTTGGGAGCCTGTGCCCGGCTTCCCCAGACTGGGCACCATGCACCTTTCCTCCCTGCTGAGTTTGCTTTGGATCCTTTGGCCGTAACAAGTCACGGCCGTGAGGACAACTGTACATGAGTTCTGCGAGTCCTTCTGGCAAACTGTCCCACCGAGGAGTACTCTTGGGGACCTCCCAACACACGACCACATCTCCGGAGTTCGGCTGTGGATTCTAATTCACATATTGCCTCGGGTTCCTGGCAGGACTCAGGTGGCCACCTGGAGCAGGGGGTCTAAAGAGCCTTCAGTGAAAGGCTGTTACTAAGGCGTGAGCAGGGTCTAAGAAAAACAGTCGGGAGTGGCTCAGGACCCCGGGGCTGGCGGGGGCTAGTGGATAGCAAGTGGCGAAGTGGCAGGGGTCAGGAGCAGTGGCCATGATTCCCATTATTACGTTGACTATAGGTGTAGTTTTCATGTGATTATTTCCCCATTACTTTATGGCCATCCCCAAATAACATGCATGCTGGAAACAGGAAGAAGAATGAAGAAAGGAAGGAAAGGAAGAAGGAAGGGAGGGAGGATCAACTCTCGGCTCTTTAAATATTGATTCTTCTCCTGTCCTTAGACAGGTGTTTCCTGACCTGTGTCCTAACACACAAGGGCATTCCTGAGGTTAAAGCACCGGCTGGCCAGCAAAGGGCCCTGACTTTCCTTATATTCATCACCTGATGTAAATTCACCACCTTTCTTGGAAGCGTTGTCATGAAGAGCCTACCCAATCAAATCCCAAGAAAGGCTGAGGCCTCCTCTCTCCCCCAAAGCTGAGCCCAGGCCCCAAACCCTGAGCCTCAGTTAAAGATGGTAAATGCCCTCCATGGAGGGCTAACGGGCAGATGTGGTTTCTCCCCGGCCCTTGGAATTCTCTGTGTGTGGCATGGCTACCCAGCACGCAATACTTTATAAACCCTGCTCACCCCCCCCCCCCACAGCACCCGCAGGCATCCTCCAGAGGGAGGAGAAGCAGAAGGTATATACATGAGACTATAAATTGAAGTAAATCAAAGACAGGCCTTGGGTAATGAGGCAGCTGGGAGCCCCAGGGAGGCTCAGCAGTGTCCAGAATGCATGAGATGTTTGTTAAGAACTTAAAAGATACAGTCTCCCAAGAGGGGAGGCCAAATGGCCCCAACCCTAGAGCAGTGAAGCAGAAGAAAATCAGGTAAAGGAGAGATAAAGGGTAATACATCTGGGCAGCCCATGCTGGAGGGCATTTTCAAGGGAAGCCAGAGGGAAGCTCAAACTCCCTGGGTGCCCACAGCAACCCGTTTCCTTGCGGTCATGGTCATTTACATAATGTCGCAATTGTCACTGCTGTTTGCCTTCTATTGCAAGGGGAGGCCCAGCATCAAAGGAACCCACTATAACTGCGAGGGTTAATTCAACTCTCATTAACCACTGGCAAAATAAAACCCACTTAATCACCTACTTAACTTGAACTTGGAGTAAAAAAGGCTGGTTTTGTTTGGAAGGAGGTTGCAATGAGCATGTATCTTCCAGCTAGCCACACCCCACACCCTCGTAGCTACAGAGCAGACCGGGTCTGCACCTGTGGGTGCTAAGACGCCGTGCTATCCGAAGAGGCAGAGGGGACACAACAGCCTCAGGTAAGACGGCAGGGGTGGGATAGCTCTAGTCCTCTGCTGGCTGCGGGGCCTTGGGTAAGTGGACACCTTGGGTCTCCGTCTCCTCGTCCGTAGCGAGAATAAGAAAAAAATCCAACTTGTAAAATTGGGGGAGGATTAAATGAGACAGTACCAATGCCTTGGCACGTTTCCATAAGTGCTGGTTGCCATTATTTTTATTGTTGCGGCTGCTGCTGTCACCCCGATGCCAGACCATTCTTCTAAAGACAGTACTGTTGTGTCCAAGAGGATTGTCATCTGAGGAACTGATGTAACTGCTCTGCCTGAATTTACTAATGGCTTCAAACAGCTTAACTGAACTTTTCTGGATATTAATACAGACTGCTGGCCAAGATAAACACATCTGAGGGCCAGATTCAGCCAAATGACTGAATATGAGAGGCAGTGAGGCATCCCGTGATCCAGCTTCAAACAGAAAACAAATCAGATCCTCACTGGAAAAGGTTCCCTCTGGATCAACACACACACACACACACACACACACACACACACACACACACACACACATTATTTTATAATGGGACCTGTTGCTTGCTTCTATCACTGTCTGCACAATATCAGTGTTTTTTTTTTTAACGTTTATTTATTTTTGAGACAGAGAGAGAGAGAGAGCATGAACGGGGGAGGGTCAGAGAGAGAGAGGGAGACACAGAATCTGAAACAGGCTCCAGGCTCTGAGCTGTCAGCACAGAGCCCGACGCGGGGCTCAAACTCACGGACCACGAGATCATGACCTGAGCCGAAGTCAGCCGCTTAACCCACTGAGCCACCCAGGTGCCCCTGCACAATATCAGTGTTTTTCAGGTAAGTAGAAATCCTTTGAATCAGAGAAATCAAATTTCCCTTCTGTCTCTTACCTTCATCATCCTACTATACAACTGTGATTTTCCAGTTCACCCTATGGTCCTAGAGGGGCTACTGGAGCTCCAGCCATCACGCTAGCATTCCAGGCAGCAGGAAACAGGGAAAAGGGAAGCTGTGGCACTCAAGGGTCTCTTCACTTGGTGGTGGTATCTGCCCTAGGCTAGAAGGAGCCTGAGGCCAGTGTTACTTCTCACTTTGACAACTGCATTAGTCTAACTAGGTTCCCCCTCCAGTGTCTCTTTCCAGTCTATGCTCTTACAGCACTCGCTGCAGACTCCAGTCCGTCTACACCCGCCTTCACAAAGGTCCCCCGACAGGAACCCTCTTCCCCTTCATCTCTAAAGGTTCTCTACAATGACAGTTTGCCTGATCGTAAGTGATGAGGGGGCATAAGGCAAGCTGACACCTGGCAAACCCCCTCTCCCCACCAGGTGGGATATGTGCGACATTTCCTCAGGGCTCCTGGCTGCCCAAGAACAAAGGAAAGCGGAAAACAAATGGTTAACTGATAGAATCACAGTCATGTGAGACCTGGGTCTTCATGAGTTTATAAATGTCTTGGTAAATGATAAGAAAAAGACAATCTTATCAATAGGCTGATCTCTAAAACCTATAGACTCAGTTTCCTGGAGCCCCAACACCACCAGCCCCTCCATAGTGATGTGAGCAACAAAGACAAGAAGGAAATGGTGGCTAAGATTACATTTATGACCTGCAGCCGGTTGGCAAATACTTGAGGCAAATAGAATAGCAAAACCTTGGGCTGCGAGTAACTTATTCAGTGAGTCGTCCACAAGATGAGCAAACATTTCTAATAAATTTTCGCTTGATAAAGGAATGATACCTTGCAATACAAGTAGTACGTGATGCTGAACGTCACACGATCACAACTGAGCCAAGGATCCTTCTCCCTCCCTCTCTCTCCTCTCCTCCCTCTCTCTCTCTCTCTCTCTCTCTCTCTCTCTTTCTCTCACTGTGGGATTATGGGTAATCGTCTCCCATGCTCAGATGCTTGGTCTCAGGCCACCGTGTTTGACAGAAATCAATGATTTTTCAGAACATTGGAAGGTGCCCACAACGAGCACTACTGTATTTCTTGTCACTTCCAAGCTCCTTTGGACAGTCCTCTGCTTTTCCCTACAAGAGTGAGCTTAGGAATGCTCTGGTTCATTCTAGGTCAGGCTGCCTGCGGATATAGACCCGTTCCTCTGCTGCCTTGTTGCCAGTTACATTAAATACAGCATATGACAAGAGTTTATTAACACTGCACTGTAGTCAACATCTGTGCGAGCGTATACGGTGGCCCCCATGCAGAGAAAGATTCCATTGAGCCAATAGATAACAGTGATTCTGTTAGTGAAAGTCGTCCTACACAATCACCCTCCTCTCTCTTGTCTCCCTTACACCATCTGTGAAGCTTTTCAAAGGCAAGTGCGGGTTAATTTGTTTGTCTTTATATTTTGTATTTTCTTTATTATTTTGTATTATATTACAGTATTGTAATCATTTTTATATGAATTTTTGGGGGTTGTAGAATGAATCATCTGAGTTTCATTATTTCTTATGGGGAAATTCCCTTTGATATACAAGTGCTTTTGATTACAAGCATGTTTCCGGAACCAGTTATGCTTGCAAACCAAGGTTTTACTGCATAACATTTGTCCAGTAACTCACCACTCTTTTATTATTTTTTTTTATTAAAAAATTTTTTTCATGTTTATTTTTGAGAGAGAGACAGAGTACGAGCAGGGAAGGGCAGAGAGAGCAGGAGACACAGAATTTGAAGCAGGCTCTAGGCTCTGAGCTGTCAGCACAGAGCTCAATGCTGCACTTGAATTCATGAGGCACGAGATCATGACCCGAGCGGAGGTCAGACACAACTGACTGAGCCACCCAGGAGGCCCCGTAACTCCTTACTGTCTTAATGCTAATGCCTTACCACAGGGAAAACAACCTTAGCTTGACAACAGCTAGGCCTCCAGTATCTTCTGAGTCCTCTGCAGCACATGAAAGTCCTTTTGGAAACCTCCCTTCACCTTTCCGTCCCCAACTCCATAGTATATAACCAGTCATCCTCACAACTCCAGTGCAGCTCTTTCTGCCCATGGGTTCTGTCCCTGTGCCTTCATAAAATTACCTTTTTGCCCCAAAGATGTCTCAAGAATTCTTTCTTGGCCATCAGCTCCATACCCCCACCACTCCAAAACCTCATCAGTAGAAGTGTCACCTGAGACTTTTAGTAAAGACACAGATTCCTGCCGTAGACTACTGAATCTCAATCTCCATGACAGGAGCCTGGGAATCAGTGTCTCTAAAAACTCCAGGTGAGTTTCTGAGGTAGAGGGAGGTCATGTTCGCCACATACCAGATTCCCTGTTTACAAATGCAGATGCACCTGCTTCCATTCCAGAAGGTCTGAGGTCATGTTTCGAACAAACTCCTCGGGCAATGGGGACGACCTCCAGAACCTCCAGAACATATGACCTCGGCTCATATATTTCAGCTTAAATCCTACCTCCTTCTCAAAGTCCTCCCAAGTCACCTGGAGTTCACATGCCCTCCCCTATATTCTGAGGGTTGTTCTGAGAAATAACTTAACACAAACCAGTGCCCACATGCAGCAAATGCTCAATAGATGTTAACTCTTCTGATTACTCGCATTGTCCTTTGCAAGCAAGTTAAGCACCTCTTCCTAACCATAGGTGGACCCTCCAGAGCACCCAGCCCACCGCTCAACTCAACAATTGTACTCAAGAATTAGCTGTTGCATTGGGGCGCCTGGGTGGCGCAGTCGGTTAAGCGTCCGACTTCAGCCAGGTCACGATCTCGCGGTCCGGGAGTTCGAGCCCCGCGTCGGGCTCTGGGCTGATGGCTCAGAGCCTGGAGCCTGTTTCCGATTCTGTGTCTCCCTCTCTCTCTGCCCCTCCCCTGTTCATGCTCTGTCTCTCTCTGTCCCAAAAATAAATAAACGTTGAAAAAAAAATTAAAAAAAAAAAAAAAGAATTAGCTGTTGCATCAAATTAAGAAGGCAGTGTTTTCTGACACTTCCTTGTGCATCCAGAACAATGTTTATATTTATGCCACTAACAGCAGGTCAAAGTTGCCTACTTCTCTCCTATTCCATTATTATAGGCTATTTCTGTGATGGCCAAACATCATCCCCTTAAAAAAGTCATATGAATAATGTGTGGATTTGTTATCATTATAAAGAACACCTGAACAACACAGATAAAGCGAAGTTTATCCTGAATTACTGTCTCCCCAACCCACTCTTCTCTACCAGAGATAACCACCACTACCACTGGATTGAGTCATGTAAAATCGCCAATATGACAGCATTTTTAGTGCATAAGATAATCTTACAGATTCACCTTAACAGATCGACGTGGGCCCTTTTAGAATGCTCTCCTATGGGGCGCCTGGGTGGCGCAGTCGGTTGAGCGTCCGACTTCAGCCAGGTCACGATCTCGCGGTCCGTGAGTTCGAGCCCCACGTCGGGCTCTGGGCTGATGGCTCGGAGCCTGGAGCCTGTTTCCAATTCTGTGTCTCCCTCTCTCTCTGCCCCTCCCCCGTTCATGCTCTGTCTCTCTCTGTCCCAAAAATAAATAAAAACGTTGAAAAAAAAATTAAAAAAAAAAAAAAAGAATGCTCTCCTATGCACCTGAGGTGTGGCAGTTTCAAAACGTGGCTCTAAATTCTTTGGATACTCTTGCCATGAACAGGTCAGGTGTCTGTGTCCCGGGTGGATTCGCACGGCTTAGATGATAAAGTGTGTGTGACTTCTGCTGTGTAACTTTCAAGACTAGGTCACAAGGGACCGTGAGGCTTCTGTTTGTTAGCTGGAACACTCACCCTTGGAACCCTAAAGCCACCATGTAACTAGGTGAGGCTGCCATGTTGCGAGGAACCCAAACCCACGTGAAGAAGCTATGGGTCAGAATATGCCACCCCAGAATATGCCACTTTGAAGACAACCGCGAAACAACAGGCACACACACACACACGCACACACGCACACACGCACTCACACACACGCTCTCAGCTTTCCCCTCCATTTGCAAAAACAACAGGCTGAGACTCTTAATCCCCGAAGACAACTCTAACATTACTGAAATAGCCCTTATCTTTCACTACTTTCCCCCCACATATTTACCTACCCCCAGTCTGCCACCCCTGAGAGCCTAAAAACTTTTTTCCTTCATCTTGTCACTGCTCTAATGTACTGTCTTACATTAAGATGCTCTGTAAGTCCCAAGCTCATCTAACTGTCCCTTTGAATTACTAATCGCTGAGTTTCTCCCATGTGTATGCTCACTGCATGTGTTCATTTGTTTTTCTCTCCTTAACCTGTGTTTTGTAAGTTGAGTCTGCAGGGCCCTCAGCCAATGAACCTAGGAGGGTAGAGGGGAAAGAGCTTTTCCTCCCCTGCAAGGCCATGTGTACATGCTTCAGCCCCTTCAGATGGGCTCCAGCCCACTGAAACCCAGCCTTTGAGCTATTCTCACAGCCCAGGAGCCAAATATGTGAATGAAGACGTTTCCAGATGACCCCAGCCTCCAGCCACTGAATCCACCACAGCCTTGCAAGACTTCTGACCTGAAGCCCCAGATACCGTAAAGCAGAAGCAATCAGTCTAGACTCTTGATCTATAGACTCCGTGAGCATAATAAAATGGGATTTTCATAGGCCACAATGTTTTAGACGCTTTGCTATACAGCTATTAGATAACTCAAATAGTAGGAGAGCACCCCTTGAGCATATAACTTATAGAAATTCAACTATACAGGCTCAGAAAGGAAAAGTAATTTTAAAAGATCCTATTTCTATAGAGTAGGCGAGGACACCTGGGTGGCTCAGTCGGGTAAGCGTCCGACTTCGGCTCAGGTCACGATCTCGCGGTTTGTGAGTTCGAGCCCCGCGTCGGGCTCTGTGCTGACAGCTCAGACCCTGGAGCCCGCTGTCCTGACCTAAATCATCTGTCCTGACCTAAATGTGTTGATGTTCCTGCTGGGAAATGCTGTTTGGTCTCAGCTTTGGAGAGCCTGTCATGGTGTGAGCATCTTAAAGATACAAATTAATTTTTGCTTGAACAGTGTGGCCCCGCGACCGAAGCCAGCTGCCATCCCCAGCTCGGGTGAAACCGCCCCAAGCGACAGTAATCTTCTCCAACACGATGGGAAACAATACTGAGCTGCATCTGACTCAGTAAAGAGGAACTGTCTGCCTCCAAAGTAGCCCCTTCCCAAGGGATTTCAGAAATAAATTTCGCCTGCATCCAATTGTCACCCGGCTCACTGACTTGTCTAGAACCTCGTGCCCATGTGACATTCGGTTCTACTGGAAGAAAATATTAAGATCCCATAAATACAAATACACAGAAATGTCCAGATTTTGTGGGCTTTGCTCTTAAACTATAAACTAGTCATATGATAGACTAGTCATATGATTTCTCAATGTTCTTATAATCCAACAGTACGTTCTGGAAAATTTGTTACTGCGTCGGTGTATAAGGATCTACTGGGGTTTTTTAAACCTCTGAAACATAGTCTACTGTATTGGGTACCCTGTAGTTAATTTAAACATTTACGTATTGGTAGACATTTAGTTATCACTTTCCCCTCTCCTAGTTTTTTACAATTACAAGCAATACATCAGACAAAATCCTTGTCCTTGAATTTTTGACTCACCTGGATGCACCACGTCCTCAGGACAGGTACCCAGGTGGGGGATTGGCAGGATGGCTATTTGCAATCTTAATACAGTCTACCAAACTGCCCTACAAAACAGTTCAACTGATTTCCATTTTCACCAACAGTGTTTCAGGATGTCCCAACTGTCTCTGGATTTTTCCCAGGCAGTTATTCAAAGGTCTCAGGAAGAAAGGACAGGGCAGTTTCTTTGTGTGTCCTATCAGGCAGAGAGGGAAAGAATTAGTTCCAATGAATTGAATTCAGAAGCATTTAGTGTCTTCTAGGAAGGAAGCACATTGCTGGAGGGGTCTCTAAGAGAGACAGCACAGAGCCTACACGTGAAGGGTTCACAGTCTCTTCTACCAACAGATTTCAGACTTCTGGCATTAGAACAGGAATAGGCCAACGGGCACATGAAAAGATGCTCCACGTCGCTCCTCATCAGGGAACTACAAATCAGAGCCACACTGAGATGCCACCTCACGCCAGTCAGAGTGGCCAAAATGAACAAATCAGGAGACGACAGATGCTGGAGAGGATGTGGAGAAACGGGAACCCTCTTGCACTGTTGGTGGGAATGCAGACTGGTGCAGCCGCTCTGGAAAACAGTGTGGAGGTTCCTCAAAAAATTAAAAATAGAACTACCCTATGACCCAGCAATAGCACTGCTAGGAATTGACCCAAGGGATACAGGAGTGCTGACGCATAGGGGCACTTGTACCCCAATGTTTATAGCAGCACTTTCAACAATAGCCAAATTATGGAAAGAGCCTAAACGTCCATCAACTGATGAATAGATAAAGAAGTTGTGGTTTATCTATACAATGGAATACTACTTGGCAATGAGAAAGAATGAAATCTGGCCTTTTGTAGCAACATGGTTGGAACTGGAGAGTGTTATGCTAAGTGAAATAAGTCATACAGAGAAAGATACCATATGTTTTCACTCCTATGTGGATCCTGAGAAACTGAACAGAAGACCATGGGGGAGGGGAAGGGGAAGGAAAAAAAGGTTACACACAGAAAGGGAGGGAGGCAAACCATAAGGGACTCTTGAATACAGAGAACAAACCGAGGGTGGATGGGGGGTGGGGGAGAGGGGAAAGTGGCGGATGGGGAGGGAGGAGGGTGCTTGTTGGGATGAGTACTGGGTGTTGTATGGAAACCAATCTGACAGTAAATTATATTAAAAAAAAGAAGAAGAATAACAGGAATAGGCCAATGCAGAAGTTCTCGGTTCAGCACTGAAGAGGGGAAGTTGTCATGAGTCTGTTCGGCCATGAAGCCTTCCTAAAGGAGGTGGCCCTGAAATGCGTTTGAAAGATGGGAGGGATTTGGCCACTTGAAGAGAATTCTGAATGGGATGGGGACACAGGAACAGGTGGCAAAGGAGACGATGCAGAAGTGGGTCAGAGGGAGATGGCACGTGGCGACGCACACGGCACAGAGGGCGGGGGTGGGGGGGCAGGTGCCATCATGGTTTCCGTCCTGCTGGCAGAGGGTGAGAAGGCAAGAAAAGGGAGCACAGGGCCAGTCTGAAAGGCAGGCGAGTCCTTGCACATCAAAGAACACGCGTAGCCAACGCCAAATTACAAAACGTAACTAGTTCAGAGAGATACCTGAAATAGATTATCCCATAAATTGCATCTTCATTGATTTTAATAGCACAGAAAAATGAATTTTACAAAGTACATTACACAACACTTAACTTGTAAATCGATGCAAAAACTGTACAAATGTGTTGGACAACTACTCAACCAGGAGATACAAAGTTAAGGGAGAAAACAGGGGAATAGGACAAGAATCGTGTTTTCAGTATGAGTAGGTGGTTATACTGTTATATATCCTCTTTTTTTATGTTTATTTATTTTTGAGACAGCGCATGAGCAGGGGAGAGGCACAGACAGGGAGACACAGAATCCAAAGCAGGCAACAGGCTCTCAGCTGTCAGCACAGGGCCTGAGGCGGGGCTCGAACCCATAAACCATGAGATCATGACCTGAGCTGAAGTCGGACGCTCTGCCAACTGAGCCATCCAGGCGACCCTGTTATAAATCCTTTTTAAAAATATGCAGCACCTGAGTAGCTCAGTTGGTTAAGCATCTGACTCTTGATTTCAGCTCAGGTTATGATCTCACAGTTTGTGAAATTGAGGCCCATGTCAGGCTCCATACTAACAGTGTAGGGTCTGCTTGGGATTCTCTCTCTCCCTTTCTCTCTGTCCTTCCCCAGCTTTCTCTCCCTCTTTGTCAAAATAAACTTAAATAAAATAAAATAAAATACGTGTATACTTACATATGTGTGTATATATTTATGTGTGTGTGTGTGTGTACAAATTTACCATAAAGTTAAGGAAAAATTAAAATACTACAAGAATTAACTACTACTGTTTTAAAAGCCACCTAACAGAAGCACCTGAGTGGCTCAGTGGGTTAAGTGTCTGACTCTTGGTTTCAGCTCAAGTCATGATCTCACAGTTCATGAGTTCAAGCCCTGCGTCAGGTTTTACGCTGATGGTGCAGAGCCTGCTTGGGGTTCTCTCTCCATCTGCCCCTCCCCTGTTCATGTTCCCTCTCTCTCTCTCTCAAAATAAAATAAACTTAAAAGAAATAAAAAAATAAAAACTACCTAAAAGCCATTATTATAAATGATAATGATGGTAACCGTAGTAACAATAATCATTACAAAAAAATATAGTATGTTTCCACAACTCTTTTAAAATATTTTGACATTGTCAGTGTAAGCTTTCACAATAGCCCAGCAAGGTAAAGTAGGGAAAAAATTATAATTTTTTTGATCACCGAAGTAACAAACAAAGCAATATTAATTAGAGGAGTTTCCACCTGGAGCCTAGATAGTCCTCCAAGTTCCAAAGGGAAGAAGCAGGGATTATTTTAGCATTTTTTAATTTGCATGTTAATGTGTATGTATGACCATGTGCATTTTTCAGAGGAGGGGGTTTATGGATTCTCTAATGAATCCATAACACCTCAAAAGTTAAAAACTGCTGACGCAGAAAAATAGCTATGAGTTTGACATTAGCAAAATGTTGACATTAACAAAATGTTTTGACATTTTTAAAAATGTTATAGTAGATTATATAATAATTGATGTCTTTTACCTGTAGCTATACAGATATATGCAAATAAACTAATAGACATGACTTGCACTCTTGGCTATGATGGAGTACCCAAGGCAAAATTTATCTCCCTCCCTGGTGACTAAAAACTGAATAAATATGTAAATGTATATTAATGGTTTTCAGACACTGGACAACAAACAGCACAGGAAAATTACCTCAAAAGAAGAGAAATGGGGGCACCTTGGTGGCTCAGTCACTGGAGCATCTAAATTTTGGTTTTGGCTTAGGTCATGATCCCAGGGTTGTAGGATCAAGTCCTACACCAGGCTCCATGTTGAGGGTGAACCCTGCTTAAGATTCTCCCTTTCTCTCTCTCTCTCTCTCTCTCTCTCTCTCTCTCTCATTCTCTCTTCCTCTCCCCCACTCTCTCACTCGCTCTCTCTCTCTCTCAAATAAAAAAAAGAGAGAGACACACACACGCAAACAAAGCAGGTGTCACAATTTATTTAGCTTCCTTCCTGGAGAGAGTTTCCAGACCAGAGTCCACTGGGAGGGAACCAAAAGGGCCTAGTGGTCCTACTGAGTTGAAGAAACAGAGTGGTCCTCCTTGGGGAGGTCAAGGTACCCGGGATTTGCATCACAAAATACGAAAGAGGAGGGACCTATAGAGGCACAGAGCTCTAAAAATTTGTAGAGGGGTCCCTCAAATCTTTGGCTGATTCTCAACCTGTGCACATTTGGGAAGAAACTACTTGAGGCCAGGAAAGAAGGGTAGATAAAGAGTAGATTGTGCTTATACAGAGCTGAGAATAATTCATGTTTCCATAAGCCAGTGTGGAAACATGGGGCAGTAGACAGAATTCTTGACTAGGTGTTGCCTTAGCAATAGGGGCAAATTAGCCCTCAATTAAAGGTTGCTTGGGATCAACCCTAACTTAGGTTAAAAGCCAATCTAGCATTCCTGGCTAGCTCAATTGGTTAAGCATCAGACTCTTGATTTTGGCTCAGGTTATGATCTCATGGCTGTGAGATCGAGCCCCACGTCAGGCTCTGTGCTGAGCATGGAGCCTGCTTAAGATTCTCCCTCTCTCTTTTCCCCTCTTCCCCAACTCACTATCTCTCTCAAAAAAAAGCCAATATCAAAAGAATCAAACTGATTTCAGTAACTTGAATGTGTTCCAAGACAATATCCAACAAAAATGAAGGAACTGCAATCAATATAGAATACAAGAATCTAGCACTCAACAATGTAATATTCACAACATCAGAATCCAGTAAGAAAATTTCGAGGAATAAAAACAAATTGGGAAATAACTACCCACAACAGAAGAAAACTCAATCTAAACAGATCCAGAAATGACAGAGATGATGGAATAAACAGACACAATAAAATTGCTACTATAAATATATTCCATATGTCCTAAAAAGGCAGATGAAAACATGAGAAAACTATAAAAACAGATTAAACTTCTAGAGATGAAAAATACAGTATCAGAGATGAAAAATATACTACAGAGAATTAACAGCAGATTAGACACTGCAGAAGAAAAGATTAGTGAACTTGAAAACATAGCCATAGAAACTGTCCAAAATGAAACATGGACAAAACAATGGACAGTGCTTCAGTGAGTTGTCAGAGAATATATAGTGGCCTGTCATACATGCAACTGGAGTTCCAGAAAAGGAGCGGTAAACCTTTAAAGAAATAATGGCCATTTTGTTCATTTATGTTTTTTTAATTTTTTTAATGTTTATTTATTTTAGAGACAGAGAGCACAAGCAGGGGAGGGGCAGAGAGAGAAGGAGACACATAATCTGAAACAGGCTCCCAGCTCTGAGCTGTCAGCACAGAGCCTGACACGGGGCTCGAATTCACGAACTGTGAGATCATGACCTGAGCCAAAGTCGGACGCTTAACCAACTGAGCTACCCAGGCGCCCCTTTTTTGTTCATTTCTGATGAAAACTATAAATCCACAGATCCCAGTAGCTCAACCAACCGCACATCAAGAAATACATGAATAACAACACACCAAAGCACATAATATCAAAATTACAGAAAACTAGTGAACAAGACAAAATGTCAAACTAGCCAGAGAATAAAAGACACATGTATAGAGGACCAAAGATAACAATGCAACAAAATTCTCATCATAAACTATGCAAGCTAAAAGATCATGTGGTGATAACTTTAAAATACAAAGAAAAAATACCTCTAAGCTAAGAATTCCAGAGAAAAACCAAAATATTTTTATAAACATAATAGTGGGAAAGTTTTCTTCTTTCTTTCAAAAAACTAAATGCTGAGAGAATCTGTCACCACTATAGCAGCATAATGAGACGTATTTAGAAAATATTTCAGCCAGAGAGTAAATAAGACTAGATGGAAATTTGGATCTACACAAAGAATAAAGAGCATCAGAAGCAGTAAATATGGAGGTAAATATAGAAAGCGTTTTTCTCACTTCTATAAATCTTTTTAAAAGATAATCATTTAGGGGCGCCTGGGTGGCTCAGTTGGTTGAGCGTCTGACTTTGGCTTGGGTCATGATCTCGCAGTTCATGAGTTCGAGTCTCGCGTCAGGCTCTGCTGACAGCTCAGAGCCTGGAGCCCGTTTCAGATTCTGTGTCTCCCTCTCTCTATGCCCTTCTCCCGCTCGTGCTCTGTGTCTCTCTGTCTCTCTCTCTCAAAAATAAATAAATATTTAAAATTTTTCAAAAAAAGATAATCATTTAAAGCATAAATAACAATGATATGTTGGGAGGTTTAGACCACATGTAAAGTAAAATGAATGATAAAAATAGCAAATAAGAAATGCAAATATATTGCTGCAAAGTTCTTACGTCTTTATATTATTGGAAAGGACACCATGATAAATTGAAGGTACATATTATAATCCTTAAGGTCACAATTTTTATGCTTTTTTACTACATTACTTTTATACATTACAGGACAATAATGAATAGCTAAGAAGTTAAAATGAAGATAGAGTTGAACCATACAGAAATAATCCAAAAGAAATTAGGAAAAAAATGTAAAATGAATGAAGGTTAGATATGAGTAGCAAGATGGTATATTTAAATACAACCATATCAGTATTTACATTAACTAAAATTGTTCTAGCCACCACAATTAAGAGACAGAGATCGTCAAGCTGGCTAAAAGAGGAAGACCCAACTATATTCTAACAACTAAAAATCACATTTTAAAGACAGAAAGATGAAAAGTAAAAGGGTAGAAAATGATATAGCATGCAAGCACTAATGAAAAGAAAGCTGGACTGGTGATATTAATCTCCAAGCCAGTTTCAGGACAAGGAATACTACCATGGGTAAAGAAGGACATTTCATAATAATAAAGGGGCCACTTCACCATGAGGACAAAAAGATACTAGATGGTATAGACCTAATAACAGAACATCAAAGTAGATGGAGCAGTAAATGGTGGAACTAAAAGAAATGAATCCCAAGTTATAGTTAGAGACTCCAACATCCTTCTTTCAATAACTGATACAAAAGGCATACAAATAATCAGTAAGGGTGAAAAACATGAACAACACTCTCAACCAACTTACTGCAAATGGCATTTACAGATCATTCCACCCAATAATGGCAGGATACAAACTTTTGTGTATGCGTGTGTATGTTTGTGTGTGTGTGTGTGTGTATAATAAATAAACCTATGTTTCTATCTATCTATCTACCTAGATATCTATCTGAATATGGATATTCAGATATCTATATCCATATCTATATCCAGATAGATATCTAGGTAGATACATAGATAGAAACATAGGTTTATTTATTTTTTTTGAGAGACAGAAAGAGAGAAAGAGAGAGAGAGCATACCATGCAGGCTCTATGCTGTCAGTGCAGAGCCCGATGTAGGGCTAAAACTCATGAATGGTGAGATCATGACCTGCGCCAAAATCAAGAGTTAGATGCTCAACTGACTGAGCCACCCAGGCACCCAGGATACAAATTCTTTCAAGTGTGCAGCAAATATTTGCCAAGATAGACCATATTCAGGACTATAACACAGCCTAAAAACCTAAAAATGATGCCGGTAAAGAAATGAAAAAGCAAGTCACAGACTGGGAGAAAACATTTGTAAAACATATTTCAAAGGATTTGTATCCAAAATATATGAAGACCTCTTAAAATTCAATTACATGGAGTTACAAATAAAAAATTAAAAATGGTCAAAAGATTTGAACAGACACTTCACCAAAGGATATATAAGATAGCAAACAAGCATATAAAAATATTCTCAATGTCGACAATCATTAGGAAAATACATATTAAAACCACTAAGAGAAATCACTTCAGATTCTATAGAATGGCCATAATTTAAAAGTATTAAAGAAGACATGAACAAAACTGAAATCCTTATATGTTGCTGAGGGAAAATGCAAAGCGCCACAGCCATTTGGAAAATAAGTTGGTAGTTTCTTATAGTTATGCACACATTTACCCTATGAGCCCCTAATCCTACCCCTACATACTCATTTAAGAGAAATGAAATTCCACATAAAGATCTGTATGTGGATATCAGCAGTGGCTTTATTCATAATTGCCTAAAACTGGAAAGAATCCCTATGTCCATCAGTTGCAAATTGTTATATAACCGACTGTACCGAGTGAAAGAAGTGAGACATAAAAGCTTTCGTCCAGAGTAATTTCAATTACATAAAATTCTAGAACAGGCAAAACCCTAGTGATGGAAATCAGGTCAGTTGTTGTCAGTGATCAGGGAGTCATGAGAGGGACTGACTGTAAAGGAGCATGAGAAAACTCTTTGGGGTGATGGGATGTTCTAGATCACAATGGTGATGGTGGTTACAAGACTATAAACGTTGCCAAAACTCATTGAATTGTACCTGAACACTGATTAATTTATTGTATGCTAATTATATCTCCAAGAAAAATGACAAAAAATATGCTAAAAAAAAAAACCCCATAGTCTAAGTTGCTAAGAATTACTTAATTACAGTGAGAGCAAAATAATATAGCTGTAGTTCCCAGAGATGAATGGATTTGTTCTAACATGAGGGGAAACTCCAGGGCATTCAGTGTGACTTTTTGCAAGAGGAAAGGACAGTGTAGTCGGAGTACCGGAAATCATTAAATGGAGGAACCCAAGAATCATCTCAGAGGCTCTAGAAAACCTCTCTTTTCTTATCGGGATCAAATTTACTTGTTCCTGATAGCCAATCCCTCCATCATGTGCTGCCACAGAGCTGGTGATGACTGCTCTTGTTTCATGATGTGTTCAGCACCCCAAGGATGAGTGTAACACATGCACAGGAGCACACAGTGGGCCAGGAGATTTGGGGAGGCAATCTTTCATCATATAGGGTCAGATTGAATGTGCCAAATATCTACCATCTGCCTAACACAACACGTGGGGGTCCAAACTGTACTATCTTCTGCCCACAACCTGGCCTTCTGGAGTTCCTCCCCCTCAATGCCCCCCCCCCATCAAGGGCACAAGCTAAGAAACCAGAGGGTGCCTCCTGACCCCCTCCCTTTCCATACCAACCCCCTGACCTGGTCTTCTTGATTTTGCCTTCTGACCATTCTCTGACTTGCCCACTTCTGTCTATCCTGCCACATAGCTCCTGTCTGACTCACCATCATCTCGTTCCCTGACGTGACCCTCTCAGGGGTCTCCTGCCTCCATGATTGCCTTCCATGCCTTCTCACTGAAGCCAGATGGGTCTTTAAAAATGTAAATTGCTTGATTAGTGTCTGTCTGCTTCCAACTGGATCACAGAACAGACCTTATCTGTTTGGCTCACAGGTCCTAGGACAATGCCTGACACACAATGAATGATTAATAAATACTGACTAAGTGGAAGGAAGTGTGGAAAACTTGCATGATTTCATGAAGCTATGGAAAAAGAAGGAACAGTGCTGAAAACATTTGGGCCAATGTCAGTCTCAGCAATGCTATTGGTCGGTGGTCCAATGTACAATTGCCATTTCAATCACACTGGGCTCAAGGGAAGGTCTTAGAAGCTAACGACCAATACACGTATTGATACATGCACAGATTCCCAGGGAAGGGCAGAGATGGCTCCTATAAACTTCCTGAGGTGCTCAGATACCCCATTCCCCAAGACAAATGGATAGAAAAGCTCTTACTATTACCAGCTCCCAATTCCAGACCCACTAACTCTAAGCCAGGCTCTGTGCTAGGCAGTGACACGAATCATTTCGTCTTCAAAGCTGTTCTATCAGATGTCATTCATCATCCCACTTTTTTAAACTTTTTTTTAACGTTTATTTATTTTTGAGAAGGAGAGACAGAGCGTGAGTGGGGAAGGGGCAGAGAGAAAGGGAGACAGAATCCGAAGCAGGCTCCGGGCTCTGAGCTGTCAGCACAGAGCCCAACACGGGGCTCGAACCCATGGACTGGGAGATCATGACCTGAACCGAAGTCGGCCTATTAACTGACTGAGCCACCCAGGGACCCCAATTCATCATCCCATTTTTTAGAAGAGACAACCGAGGCTCACAGACATTAGTAAACTTGTCAAAGACATACAGCTGGCAAGTAACAAGAACACACTCACTTCATTTCTAAAGTACACTGCTTTCCGCATTTGTTTTATAGTAAAATGTATTCTATCCCATCCATCAAGGTTATTTATAGCCACAGAGTCACATCAAATTGATATGAGAAAATGCTATGTGCACAGAAGGACTGAGACTAAGCCGTGGGTGTCTGGCCAGCTTAGGAGCAGTAAGGGGGACACAGAAGGGTGAGGGTGATTAGCCTGGACCTCCCATGTCTGGAGAGGGGCAGGGAAACCTCAGGATGGCCAGGGAAAGAGAAGCGGCACACTTAGGATGGGCGAGCAGAGGTGTATGGGGGGGGGGGGGTGGCAAAAACACGCATCACCTGCCTCCCCAGGCGGCTCGGGGTTAGCCCGAAGATCAAGTTACTGGCCACCAGTTGCAATCCTGTCATCACCCTTTGGGCAGAGCTTCCTTTCAGCACACGCCTGGAGTACACCCCCCATCGAGTCCACAGGATGCAGTCAAGGGTTGGCGTGGGTCTCAGGACAGGTGTGCAGGAGGGCGCTCTGGGAAATCTACCCCAGGCCTGGCCCTTCTCATAGGACAACAAGGAGGGGTGTTCGCACTCATCTCCCCACAGCCAGCACCTCCTGATGCCCACCTCCTCCCCTCTGCTGGACTGACACGGGGCAATGCCGGTTTTCTCCTCCTTCAGGACCACGCCGGGTAAGAAGCGAGTGGGAAAGTCAGCACATCTCCGAAAGGTAGACGCAGATTCTCCGCACGCCTCCAGTATCAGCTCAGTATATAAAGCTCACTTCTCACAAGACCACAGCTCACTCACTGAGGAGAAGACAGAGGAGTTGGCATCATCGGCAATGGTGTTTTCCCACACCAAGGGATAAACACATGGAATGCTTGGAGTCTAGGCAGCCCAATCAGAGAGATGCTGGGTGAAGGGACAGAGTATGTGTGTGCGTGTGACGTCAAGGGGAGCTTCAGTGTCTCAGGGATCATTTAAAGCAGGGTGGGCCATAGACAGTAAGTAAATGAACGGTTGTGGCGGTGTACCAATAAAACTTTATTCAAGTACACTGAAATTTCCATTTCGTGTTATTTTCATGTGCCATGAAATTAGGATTGTTCTTTTGATTACTATGCACCATTTAAAAATGGAAAACGGTTCTTGGCTCATGGATCATACAAAAACAGAGAACAGGATCCGACCTGTGCCCCCAATTTAAAGCATCCTAAGGGGGCGCCTGGCTGGCTCATTCAGTAGAACATGTGACCCTTGATCTCAGGGTTATGAGTTCAAGCCCCATGTTGGGCATGAGCCTACTTAAAAAAAAAAAAAAGAAAAAAGGCATCCTAAGGTTATGTCTTCTCATTTGGGGGAAAAGTTGCCGTGCAATATTTATATATCAAACTCAATCTTAAGTCTTCTTTCTTGTGTCCCAGGGAGGTATTAAGTGGCCACGTCGTGGATAATGTATTGCAATTCAGGGCCATCTTCAACAATGGGTCCCCAAGTAACAGACTGATCCTTAGGAGTGCTTGGACATGGCCAGTTTCATTAACACCCACATTTAATTGACAACTAATAGCCAGCAGGTTTTTCTGCTTAATAAAGCAAACAAAGGATTTATTTGAAGGAGGATGAGTTTTTTAATTTAATTTCCTTAAACAACAACAACAACAACAAAAAAATCCTGTGAGTGTCCACAGAGTGATGGGGAGAGATGTATCCATTGGATAATTTTTAATTAAGGTGAATGAACCCTCACTAGCTAAAAGGTTTTCTTAGGGGAAAGGTCTCAAACTGTTAACACATCAATATGTTTCTGTCCATTACCTTTCCCAGGGTGACAAGTATGGCCTTAATGGCGATTTCAAGGAAGGTTCTTTCTGTATCTTCAGGGCTGTTTAGTGATGAGGTCTTAGAAACCATGGAAACTCCTCTAGGGGGGAGTCAAACTTCAACTGTAGCTCTTAATGACAAATCATTACCTGGGGTTGTCAAAGCAAGTTATGCCAGCTGGCTATGTGCTGAGCCAGGATTCAGAGCAGGTACATATGGCCAAAGCCCTCTGTGCCACTGAGGCTTCTACAGAAGAATCCAGGAAAGGAGTCACACTATGCATCCCGCTACACTTATAGTATCTCCTTTAATCCTCACGATGACCAATGAAGTACGCACCATTAACATTTCTCTTGTCCAAACAGAAAAACTGAGCTTCAGAAATTGTAAGCGACTTGCCCAAGGTCTTTCAACAAATACTTACTGAATATCTATTTGTCGTGGATGCAGCTCACATCTGGTGGGGGATGCAGACTGTCAAATAATTATAGAGACACATATAAAACTATGAATTGTGTTAACTGCTAGTTAGAAAATCTGTAGGGAGCCACAAGAGTGTGTAAGAGCTAATAAGTGCCAGCCAAGTCTCCTGACCTCAAAGCTACTCCATCACTAAACCACGTCAACCTGTAAAATGCAAAAATACACATTTTCTCTGATAATTGTCATATTCATTTTTTTAGGGCTTGCCATAACAGAATACTGCAACTGGGTGGCTTAAAACAACAGAAATCTATTCTCTCACGGTTCTGGAAGCTAAAGGTTCAAAACCAAAGTGTCCACAGGGCTGGTTCCTTCTAGGGGACTCGGAGGGAGACTCTGTCCCATGTCTAAGAGCAAGCTAGCTTACTGATGACAGCCGCCCTTGATATTCCTGGGCCTGGAAATACATCAGTCCAGTCTTTGCTTCCATCTTCCCACGGCCTTCCCTCTGTGAGTCTGTACATCTTGTGCTTTTCTTACAAGGATACAGTCGTACTGCATCAGGCATACAGACTAACGACTTTATCTGAGCAATGAGGACGTCCACAAAGCCTGTATTTCTGCAGGTACCGAAGTTTAGGACTTCAACGTATCTTTTTTTTGGGGGGGGGGAGACACAATTCATCCCCAAACAATTGCCTCTATCATATTTTCTGAGTTTTTTTCCCCCCAAACTTTCAGTGTTCCTTCAGAGCCTGAAGGAAACAGTACCAGGTTGACCTTCTAGGTCCTAAAAGCAAACCAAGCCCAGGGGAATGATGGACAGTCTTAAATAGCTGTTGCTGTAACCAGGGGGGACGGGGGGGCGGGGGAGGGGGCGGGTAAGGACCAGAGAGAGACAAGAATTGAGGCTGTCTGATGATGTTGAGCAGTATCTGTCCCAAAGGTGACTTCTTCCCTACCCAAAGCTACCAGTCTCTATAAAACCTCTCTCATGACGCACAACTGCAATAGCATTTACAGCCATTTCTTGCAGAAGGCGCTTTTAGGAAGGAGGCTCCCACTGTCAGCATTTGGGCACACCATAGGTGGTCACAGTAGCAAGCTGGCAGAACACCTGGGAGTATAAAAGTTCACAGAAAAGTCCACGTGAGGATGGCCTAAAGTAACACAGAGCCTGCACTTGGGGAAACAGAACCTTTCCAACAATCACAAACTGTACAAATCGGTATAAGGAAGCAACCAGTCTAACAAAAGATGCCCATCCCGGGCAAGGGAGCTGAAGAGCAGTGTGAGGGGCAGGAAATAAAGCAGGGGCTGAGAAGTCAGCACACCTGGACGGACTCTGATCCCAAGGTGCATTGCCAGCCAGCCACGTCCAGGGCGGGCTGCTCACCTCCTCCGTACGGCAGTATCCTCACTCACCTCCCATCGGTTGCGTCCTCTACGGCTCACGGACCAATTCTGCAGCCCCGGACTGAGGCCAGCGTGCCTCCAGATCCCACAGTGAACTCTCTGGGATGCCAGAGGACAGCTACGATTGGGGGCAGGGTCAGCAACTTCTTCTGTAAAGGGCCAGATAGCAAATATTTGGAGTCTGGGGGGCCATACAGTCCCTGCCACAACTACTCAACTCTGCTGTGGCTGGACGAAAACAGCCACGGCCAATACTTACCCCGGGGGTTCTCAGGCGAGGGCAGTTTGCCCCCAGGGGACATTTGGAAATGTCTGGACACATTTTGAGCTGGTCACAAGCAAGGGAGTGTGTAATCCGTTTGTTAGGCCTACTGTAGCGGGGCACCGCGAGCTGGGGAGCTTACGCCACAGAGATGTATTGTTTCATGTTCCGGGGCTGGAAGTTCAAAATCAAGGTGCCGGCAAAGGTGATTCCTTCTGAGGGCTGCGAGGGAGAATCTGTTCCACACCTGTCTCCTAGCTTCCGGTGCTCTGCTGGTAATCTTCGGTGTTTCTTCACTGGATGCATCACCCCAACCGCTGCCTTCATTTCGTGGCCTTCTCCCCGTGAGCCGGCTGGTGTCCAAATCTCTTTTTATAAGGCCACCAGTTGTATTGGATTGGGGCCCACTCCAATGACCTCATCTTAACTAATCCCATCTGCCATGAACCTATTTCTAAATAAGGTCACAGTCTGAGACACTAGGGGTTAGGATTTTAACATATGGATTTGGGTGGGCACAATTCAGCCCATTACAGGACACTCCGCTGATGTCTTGCGAGCGGAGGCCAAGGACCCTGGACACTGCTACACGTTCTACAATGGCCAGGACAGCCCCTCAACCAAGAACTAGTCCGCCCAAATGCCAATCATACAAGGCCGAGACTCTCTGGTGTAGACCTGTCTTGGGTAGGTTACTTTCCGACGGGATTGCTCGCTGGGGGGAAGGAGCAAAACAACATTTGGGAAGAAACTTGTTGTTTTTGCTTTGAGCTTGTCTATGCCCAAAAGCTTTAGGGCTTTGTTTGTTTGTTTTTAAAGGTTTACCCAAATCAGTGTTTTTTTTTTTTTTTTAAGCACAAAATTCCCTCTATCATCTTCACGTTCAATTCCCAACCCTTATCTGTGCTGCTTCAAAATTCTCAACGAGTGCCGCTCGTGTTTTATTTTCTGTACCTTGATGTGTGCAAAGGCAGATTAATACTACTTTGAAAGAAATTCATTTTCTCCTCTCTGGCAACAAAGGTGATACACCGGAGAAATAAATCACAGGAAACAACCATTAGCCCAAGAGTGAGTTCCACCAGCTGCCACGGAAAGAACCTGGGTTCCAGTTGCTTTAACATACGTATATTTCAGCTGGGACACCAAGTGGTAAATAAAAATTAAAATTAACATTTAAATGAACTCTGATGGCGGCTGAGGATTTTTGTTATTCACATGGTTAAGTGTTAGACTGAACAGAGAAAGGATGTATATGCAAACTCCCCCATCGCACAACCGCTTAGCACAGGTAATTAGCAATATGTGTCCAATATTTCATCCTTGGCATCCCCCTCCCCCCCCGGCTTCTCCCCCCCCCCCCACTTAGAGACCCAAAACACGAGGAAACTGTCCTCAAGTGAGAAATAAAAAATGGCAGATTTAAAATTACTTCCTCTCCTAACTTTTGCACAGAATCAAATGTATCACGGTTGATGCAAAAGCAAGCAAATGTGTTTCTTTTCAGGGGGTGGAAAAGCATAGCACAGATCATCTAATTCGACACCTTCATTTCATCAATGAGAAAATCGAGACTCGACAGGAAAGCAATCTATCTAAAGACACGGAGAATGCGCACACCAGATGCTGGCCTGGAGCTCGAGTCCCACGTCTCGGTCCAGTGCTATGAGATGCCCCTGGGGTTCTTTCAGATGCGCTATTCATGCCTAAAAGCCCCCAGTTCTGCCCTTAGACCTGGGAGAAAGGAGCCCCATTCCGGGCTGGACACTGTAGGGGGCCCTGCTCTGGTCCTCACCCCACTGAGCCCTCCCTCCCCAGAAGGCCAGGTGTCCACAGGGCTGGGGGGATATGCCCACCCTAGCCCATGGCCCCCAGCTGGTATATCACCAGATGACCCTGAGCCTCCTGCCAAGGCCAGGGAAAACTCTTCAAAGGTTCATCCCCAGGAGATGGTCACATCACTGCAGCTTAGGATATCGGTCACATCACTGCAGCTGTGGAGGCTTCTTATGGAGAACAGAGAGGGGGCTGGGGGGCTGGGGGGCTGGGGGGCCGGGGCCCAGAAGCCAGCATACCCTGCTTATCCACCAGCCAATGCAGACTTCAGAGGATTCCAAAATCCTACATTGGAACTTGGCTCTCCAGGTCAGTATGTAGCTGTATGCCCAAGGGAGGAGGCCGAAACGGACCACACTGAATAGTTCATTAGTGTGACGGAGAACTTCTAAATAGTGAGACTGTGCATGTGGCTCTTCATTGTACTATTGTCCTGGGTCCCTCTCACACACGTGAGGGGTGAGGTCACTCGTGGTACAATAGTGGCCTGAAGCCTGGACTGGGCCAGCAGAAGTGCATTCTGTTTTAGGAAAGGGAAAGGGAAAGGGAAAGGGAAAGGGAAAGGGAAAGGGAAAGGGGAAGGGAAAGGGAAAGGGAAAGGGAAAGGGAAAGGGAAAGGGAAGGGGAAGGGAAGGGAACGGAAAGGGAAGGGGAAGGGGAAGGGGAAGGGGAAGGGGAAGGGGAAGGGAAGGGAAGGGGAAGGGGAAGGGGAAGGGGAAGGGAAGGGAAGGGGAAGGGGAAGGGAAGGGGAAGGGAAGGGAAGGGGAAGGGAAGGGGAAGGGAAGGGGAAGGGGAAGGGAAGGGGAAGGGGAAGGGAAGGGGAAGGGAAGGGAAGGGAAGGGGAAGGGAAGGGAAGGGGAAGGGGAAGGGAAAGGAAAGGAAAGGGGAAGGGAAAGGAAAGGAAAGGGGAAGGGAAAGGAAAGGAAAGGGGAAGGGAAAGAAAGGAAAGGAAGGAAAGGAAAGGAAAGGAAGGAAAGGAAAGGAAAGGAAAGGAAAGGAAAGGAAAGGAAAAGAAAGGAAGGGAGGAAGAAAGAAAGAGAGGAAGGAAGGAAGGAAGGAAGGAAGGAAGGAAGGAAGGAAGGAAGAAAGAAGGAAGGAAGAGAGAGAAAGGAAGGAAGGAAGGAAGGAAGGAAGCAAGCCAAGAAAGAAAGAGAGAAAGAAAGAGAAAGGAAGGAAGGAAGGAAGGAAGGAAGGAAGGAAGGAAGGGGCAGGGAGGGAGGGAGGGAGGAAAGATAGATAGATAGATAGATAGATGAAACAGATTAAGAGAAGATGCTGAGATATAATGCAATGAAATGAAATGAAATAAAAAAATAAATCAGACGAAACGGAAAATAATTTGAATACCTCTAGTCCCCAAGTCCACAAGGCCCACCATACACATCAGTCCTGGTGCACTCATTTGTGGCCACTGCTTGGCTCCTCAGCTCTACTGATCTGTACAGGGTTAATCACTCCTGTCTTCTGGTGTTTGTGATGTCTTTGGTGCTGTCCTGGGTTCTCAGATTTCAGAAAGCACTGTAAATATTGACACCCAATCTCCCTCTCCCTCCCTCTGTCTCTCAAGGTCCTCCCCCAACCCCACACCCCAAAATGTGGGTCTTGCCGCCTTCCTTTGCAGAGACAATCACAGACCCCTTGGGTGGGAGTCTCCTTTCTCCTCCCCCATGGTCAACCCACTGCCCTTCACCCTCTGTTTAACCCCTCCTGCCCTGGCCTGGAGAACAGTAACTATTGTGCATTCAGGACCAGCCCGGATTAGGAAAGGCTCCTGTCAGTGCCTTCTGCCCAGTGGGAAAACGGCTTCTAGAACCTGTGACTTTTGCCTACAGGAGTCAATTCAGTACTCCAAGTGGGTCTCTGCATTAGTGGCTGATGGGGATCAACCAGGTGCCCGGCAAGTGACGCTTTGTCTCATTTCATCCTTACATGTCCTGGGGCGGGGGGGGGGGGGTCAGGGGGAGGAGTCCTTGTTCCAGTTTGCAGGGGAGGAAAACAGAAGTCCGGGTTGAGCCATTTACCATGGGGCACACAGCTAACAGGCAGTGGAGCCGGGACTCAAACCTCAGTCTGTCTGACTCAGGCATGCATGCTTTTTCTGTTTCCCTGGGCTGCCTCTCATGAGTGGGAAGAAATCAGGGCTTCCGTAATTATTATTATAAAATGTCTCACACTCATTTTCCTGCATCCAATCCTCGTAAGAACCCTAAAGCCCACTTTTATATGTGTAAACAGAGGCTCACAGTGTCAGAGAGGTCTCGCCATGCCCCCAGAGCTGGTGGGCCGCGAAATCCCCAGCAACACAGAGGGTTGTTCCCGTCCTCCCTAGTCCTCCCCAGAAGACATGGAAAGGAGCTGCTCAGCAGGGACCAGCGTCCCTGCAAGGATGCTGTTCCCATGTTCCCAGAGCTGCCAGTCTTTGCAATACCAGTGGGATGCCGAGTTCCCTGCAGAGGGAGGAGGGGGCCCCTGCTTGACGTGCTGGGCAATATCCTGTCATATGGACCCCACTGCATGTTTGTAGACTCTTATGAAATCCTTCACAGAAAGAGCTCCATTAGCTCCTGACTAGGGCACCCCTTTGCCCTGTTGGAAGCCACAGGATGAAGCAAGGCACAGAAGGCATGCCATTGTGCCTCACCCCAGAACTTCTCCCTGCTCCTCCAGCCAAATAACCACCCCCTACCTCCCCTCCCCCCCACCCCCGCCCAGACTCAATGCATAACAAGTGGAGCATAGACACCAAGGGATCGTGACCTACTAGTTTCAAAAACAGACCGTGAATCCCCCTCTGGCTTCATCTGAGATCCTCTCAATGCACTTAAGAGTGACTCTGTGGTTAAATGCTACGTCCCGAGTCCTTTTCCTACGACTGCCCCGTGCTAGACCTCTTCTCTATTATACGACTGTACACGTAGGCTTCAGTGTGGCCTTGGGAATTAAGAGAAATCCCGAAGTGCTACCAGGGGTGGGCTTCGTACCTATGAGAATCAGTGCAGAAAAACAGATTTCCCACAGGCTGTAAGTAGCGGGACTCAAGTTGGAATCCTAACCCAACCTCTTACTGGCAGTGAGATCCTGGGCACATGACTTCACCTCTCTGTTCTCCCATTTCCCTCCGCTGTGTAAGGGAACGATGATACCTCCCTCTGAGGATCAGTAACATTCAGATAAGGTACGGGCCGTGGCTGGTTTTATGGTGTAGGCGAATCTGACACAGTTCGGTAACGCATCAACGCTGTCGGCCAAACGCCCTAACGTGATCGGCATAATCCCACAACATTGCAAGCAGGCGAGGCATGTACAGAAGTAGGAGCTTCCGAACGAGCACATACATATCGTGAGCTCCAAATTAAGACTCTTAACATCAAACATTATCCCTAGTGTTAATAACAGTCACGGAAGAGCTATAGAAATGATGTTGTTACAGCAGGACAGGAAGTAGTTACAGGAAAGGAGGCATCATTTCCATCCTCACTGTAAAATCCTAACGTCTTACCCTACTAGCTTTGCACTGCTGGTCTGCCTTCAAATCATCCTTGTAAATAAAAGACCATTGCCATTACCTTGTAAATAAAAGACCATTACCTTGCCATTACTGAATTCCCAACGCTTTCTCGTTAGGGGATGTTCAAATGCTCTTCCCCTCTACATAAATTGGTGGATTTGTAAAAATTCCTGACAAATATGAGGCTATTTCTACAACAAATTACAGGGTTTGTGTGGGTGTGTGTGTGCTTCTTCTTTTTTTTTTTTTTTAATTTATCCAAGTTAGTTAACATATAGCATAGTAATGGCTTCAGGAGTAGAATTTAGTGATTCGTCACTTACATAGAACACCCAGTGCTCATCCCAACAAGTGTCCTCCTTAATGCCCATCACCCATTTAGCCCGTCCCCCCACCCACCCCCTCCAGCAACCTTCAGTTTGTTCTCTGTATTTAAGAGTCTCTTATGGTTTGCCTCCCTCTCTGTTTTTATCTTATTTTCCTTTCCCTTCCCCTTTGTTCGTCTGTTTTGTTTCTTAAATTCCACATATGAGTGAAATCCTATATTTGTCTTAACAGGTACAACTTTTGTTCAGGTTTCAAAATAAACACATAAAAAAATAATTCAATCCCTTCTCTGGCATTCTCCACCTCTCTTCCTTTCTCCCTCCCTCCCTCCCTCCTTAAACACAAAGAGCAAGAGGAGATGGAAACTTCTATGGGGAAGGGTAGCCTCCTCTCAGGATGGCCTTGGCTTGCGATCGATCGATAAGGATTAAATAGCCAGTAGGAGCAAACCCTGAAAAGGCTCACTTCCTTCCTCAATGACCCCTGCCCTTCACGAAATCCAAGGAACATGCTTCAGAAATAAAAATGAGAGATTAAAAAAAATGAAATATGCTAGGCTGAAAACATGAGGCTTTCAGCATTTCCCCTGCCTGCAATTAGGTCTGTAGCCGCTCTGAAAGCCCGCTAAATCTTCCAGGTAATGCAGACGTGGCCCCAAATAACAGATCACTATCATTTGGCTTTATTTGTACAGTAGAGATGACTAGATATTTGTAATTACATCGGTTTGGAAGTAAACAGGTCTTCCTTTTATAGCTTGAATAAAAGCTTTCAGAGTCCCCGGGCACCGTGCATGAAATCCAGCTTCAAAGAGCTCCCACTGCCCTGTGCCAGGATCACGGTGGTGCCTTCGGAAGGCATCATGCCACAAGGAGCCCTCGTCCCCGTGGAGCCCTGCTACCCACCTTGTGCAATTATTCCACTTGACATGCCTGAGCGACAAGCGGTCCCTCCCCACACTGAGCTCTGAAGACACATGATATGATGCAGCCACAGATCTACTCGCTACGCTCCATCCCGTCGTATTGACCCAAATCAGCTCCTGGGTCAATAACGAGAACCATTAGTGGACAATTAGCTGAGGACCTTGGGTAAGAACTGGCAGTTTCTCCCTTCCCCACGTCGGGTCAGAGGTGAAACCTGGAGGAAGAGGGTCCAAGCAAGACTTGTTCTCCATGGTGGGCAAAAGGCAGCTGCGTTTGTCGCAGGATTGGGAGGGCTGTGGAAGGCCTTGAAACTCCCAAATTTCTCTCCCATCAGCCAGCCATGACACCCACCTTCTACCCTACTCAGCCACAAAAATTCGAGGGATTAAGCTGATGGTTTCCTAACCTGGCTGCATGTTAGATTTTTTTTTTTTTTTTAATGCACATCCCTGGTCCTACTACAGACTTAAGTAAAATCTTCCAGGGTGCAGTTTGAGATTCTGTATTTTAAAAAGTGCCCCAGCTGATTTGAGAGAACTCACCTGGTACATTTACTGATTGATGCTTGAGAACCGTAGGTTAATAATGTAGGTGAAAACACTCTCTGTAGGAAGCAACGGCAAAATTGAAATGTACTCATAAGTGAAGGGGTTGCTTCTTCCAAAAGCTCGTCGTGTAGATTAATTTATCAGACAAGAGGGGGGACATCTTTGTCTCCAATGCAGAGTTCAGTATGGAAGGAGGCTGGCAGACTAGAAGCCGTCTGCGGTTTTCTCGTTTCCTGCATTCACGTGTTTAGAAATTGCACCTTGCTTTTTTTTTTTTTTTTTTCTAATGCTTTATTTTATTTTTGAGAGAGAGGGCACAAGTGCGGGAGGGGCGGACAGAGAGGAGGACAGAGGATCCGAAACGGGCTCCATGTTGACAGCCTGATGTGGGGCTTAAACTCACTAACCACAAGATCACGACCTGAGCCAAAGTCGGACGCTCAACCGACTGCGCTACCCCGGTGCCCCTCAGTTTTTCTTTCAGAGTACCACCTTCCCTTCCTTGCCAGAGAGTACGGTGGGCTCCACCCACACGCCAGCTCTAGGAGGGGGCATGGGATCCAGGCTTGGCTAAGCAGAACATTCCAGGAACAAGTGTGTAACGAGTTAGACCCATCTCAGACAATCTCCCTGAGACACTAGAGAATGAAAACACCTCTTTCTGTCGGGACTGTTGGCTGTGAGGAAGAGGGGGCAGATGAGACACAGACCAAAATGAGGCAAAACCAAATCCAGGTGACACTGTTAGAGCTCCTGGTCCCTTGGGTTTGCTCCAGAACTCTCGGGGTTTTGAACCAACTCATCCCTCCCCACTTCTCTACGCCTTAGCAAGCTTGAGCTAGACTCCTGTCAACGAAGAGTCCTGGAAACACAATGGGAGAAGCCCAGAAGCCAGGAGCAGGAGGTTCTGGAGCAGCTTTATTTCACAAATGTTTACAGAGCCCCCGAGCCCCCAAGCACTGGGTACTAGGTCAGGCCCGCAAGTACAAAGGTAAATGAGCCTCCTCCTTACTCAGGAGGAGCTCACAGTCTATCTAGCAGGTGACACATACACGGTCAGATGACTTCACTAATGGAGGAGGGGCTGGCAGGAAAGCTACAAGTCTATTCTTCCAATTGCAGGAAATGTCATGAAATTACCTTCCAGCTTTAGTCTCCTCCCTGGGGCAGCTGAAACAGCTCTTACCTCTTTTCCTAAGGAATGGGGGAAAGTGTCACACTCCACCGAGACAGAAAAATCAGCAAAAGAAGACAGCTTTCATTCACACAGCAAGCACTGTGGGCAAGGCTCTGGGCAAACCAAGTCTCTGTGTTCACGGGTCTTACATTCTACGTTTTGAAGGGAGTGGTGGGGGACATGGAGGGAGAGGCAGCGAAAAAAGTGAGCAAATACATAATCCTAGAAAGTGATCTGTGATACAGAAAAAATAAAACTGGATAGTGTGGCAGTCACCCAGTAACTGGGGTTGGGGGGAGAGGGAGCTACCCAAGGATAGTCAGGGAAGGTGTTTCAGAGCTGAGTCAAAATAATTGTTGCTTCCACTCAGGAGCAAAACGGATCCAGGCTTCTGGTTGGAAGCCATAAGGACAGAAAGTAAGGGCTCCACTGAGCTTATATAAGGGCACAGGGTCTCAGCCATCTCTATGCCTCATTGCTGAAACATTTTTGTGCACGTGTCAGAATCTGGTCTGGTGTCTACCCTCCTGTGACATACAGACTAGTAAGGAGGTTGTAGGAGGCAATTCTACCTACTGCTGTTGTTGACCCAGAGCCTTGCAGCCCTGCTCACTTCCTACTCTGGGGGCAGCGGAGGGGTGAACTTGAATGCCCTGGACCACACCTCGGGGTCCTTACACAACGGAGGGTTTTTTCGGATGGTTACGGGACCAAAAACATGTTCTAACCATGAAATTAACAGCTCGTTCCCCTGCCTGGAAAAGTAAAGCAAATCCTATTACCACCGAGCAGAAGACCCCAACCTCCCCCAGAAAGCGTAATGAGCCGATTCGATGTCCCTTCCTACTTTGAGGTAAGTCACTGGTGCATCTGAAGCAGAGCTGGAGACCGCCAGGAAAATGCCAAGCCCACCTCTCAAGTATTGATTCTCAAACAAGTTTAGAGCGGTGTGGATTAGGTCTCCGGCTGGAGCCTGCCCAAGTAATTGGGAGATCAGACAACAGCTTTTATGCGCTATTTGGAGTAGTTTTCCTTTGGGGGCTTTTCTTTTTTAATGCATTTCAGATTTGGCCCAGGATTTTAGAATAACAGTAGCTTACGTGTGCTTAGAAAGATAGGAAAAGAAAAACAAAAGATTCAAATCGTGTTTTTACTTTCAAAGGCGAGCAATCCTCTTTTACCGAAATCGCTGTTCACTCTTCCTGTTCTTATCACGTGTGTGTGTGTGTGTGTTAATGTAAAAGCCTCGTGCCTTCTGTTCTGAGGCTTCAGGGCCTGCCAAGACCATGCCAGCAAACACTCACCCCTGCTCGCTTTCTCCCAAGCCCTCTGTCCCTTTGCCAATCGTGTGTCTTCATAAGCTTTATCATGCTATCAAAACTGAGGGTAACACTGAATGGTTGCCCCTCCTGAGAATTTTGCAACATGCTTTACAACACTGCATGGGATTCCACCCAGAGCGAGTGTTGTCAGAGTAGGGCTCTCCATCACATTTAAGAAAACAAATGGAGCCCCACACACGTTACAATCAAGATCCACCCAAGGCCCGGACCCCTCGTTCCCACCCTGTGCCCCCCTACACAGCCTGTTCCCCAGGAACCACCTTCTTGACCTGTCTCCTCACTGGCCACTGGTGAGCCTGAGTGGTGGTAAGCAGGGCAGGGTGGAAGCCGGGCCAGGGGCCAGGGGCCAGGACTCCTGGGGGTGACCGCACCTGCCCACACCTGGGATACAGACGGACCCGGACAAGCTCCCCAGGGAGCCAGGTTTGCAGGTCCCCTTCTGCTGCCTGAGGATCTCCAGAGAGTTGCACACGCTTCCCAAACACACCATCCGAGCAGGAGGACAGGGAGGGAGAAGCCCAGTCAGCTGGGGAAGCAGATCCCGGTGATTCAGGGCGGGTAACCCTACACAAGAGCGGGCTTTCTCCAATTTCCCAGGCTAGACCTTCGCTTGCCTCCTTATCCCCCACACGCCTGCACTCCTAGTCCCACACCCTCTGGGGGCCCCAACAGCTTTCCCAGCTCTTGCCCATTATGCCCATTTGCTCAAGTGGGTAGCAAACATTCAAAATGCTTCCTTACAAAACCAAAACAAAGTAAAGAAAGTCTTTATTTTGGTGGTTCCAACAAATAGGGCCTTCTACAGCACGGGCCCCGAGCAGGGATCCCTCCTGCCCAGATGTAAAGAGGAATTTAGGCAGAAGGAACTAGATTGGCTGTTGGCCTGGCCAAAGTTTGCTGGCCAGTGAAGGTGGACTTCAGTTGATAGTGCCTACTGAGAAACACTAACTTACGTTTTCCATTGAGAATGTACTGTCTTACCGAGGGATGAGAAGCCCTGTATCACTGTTGATCAAGATACCTGGCCTGGAGGTTGGCCACTCAAGAGCTCGCTTCTGGCCATTTGAATACCAGGGCAGAAGACAACTGGAGAAGTTCCACCCTGATGGTACCCTAGTTGGACACACCTGAGTGTCTATGAGTTCCTGCTTCATGGATCCTCAAAGCTTCCATACTTTTTGCCCTTCCCAAAGTCCATTCTTTAGCTTTGCCTCCACTCTGCCAGGTTGCATATAAACTTCCAACAAATGCCATTACATTAGCCAGAGTTGTTTTCTATTGCTTACGTCCAAAAAGCCCTAATAGATATGTTAATCATGCAGCCTTTGGGGTGTAGAGGAGAGAGCTACACTTCATTTATTCCAACACAGAGGAGTATAGCATCAAATTTGAAAGAATATTAGTTTTCCTTTGGACTATGTCAACTTGCCTGCTAAAAACCACCAACAGAGGGATTCACCTCTCCATGCTTCCCATCTCCCCACCACTGCCACCGCCATAACCCATTCCTCCCCAATACAACCAAAATCTGAATATGCCTTCAGCTGGCTCTCTAACCCTTGCTGATCACTTCCCTCTTATACAAACCCTCCAGTCTGGAAAAACACTGATCTACTCGACCACCTCTCTTTCAAGTCCTACCATAATTTACTTTTAAATATTTCTTTATGGATGGTGTGATATTAGGAATGGGGCAGCTGAAGTTTCAATTATTCTGGAGGGTATCAGCTATTGCATCAGAAGAATCACCCTCCAGACCTGATGGTAAAAAGGAGACAGTCTCAGTTTGGAATGCATTGGTCTTTAACATCTCTCCCATAGATCAGCCGATCGATTGATCAACTGATCTATCCACCTACCTATTTGATTTCCATTTTGAACAAAGGGAGATCATGCCCTGAACTCAAAATCTTCTGTAGGCAGCAGAGCTAATTAGGAAGGTAGTTACACAGCATTTCTTTTTTATTATAATTATTTTTATTGTTACTTCAAGGGAAATAGTGTTGGGGGCTGCACAACTGATTGAAGTCTCAGGAAACACTGGTGTACGTGACAGCTTCCCAATTAGGACATTAGGAATGTTTTATTCATCCCTGCAAGTCCTGAGCATCTGGTCCTCCGGTTGATGGTAGGTAATCAGGAGTTCGATATAAAGTGGATGAATTAATGAGTAAAAGGCCATTAATTCAGAGTCAGTAATTTGGAATTGATAATGCAACTTGAGCAAAGAAAAGTAACGCTATAAAGGGGTGCATATTGAATTCACTAAAGATAATATGTTTTAAGCGTTTTGTAATTGCTTTGCCTCCAAACCATTGCCTCCAACCATGTCTCATCTACTCAACAGAAACAGACGCGGCGGGACCAGGCAGTTCATCCTTGACTACCCATTACCTGGATTCACTGTGTGCCAGCTCAAGCATCGTATCGTTGCCTTCCCTGCACACTGTCCCCAGCCCTAAACTCCATTAGGTTTTTCTGCTAGATGACGGCCTAGCCCCCCCTAAACTGTTCCCTCACAGCCCTAATTAGTTTTTAATTACATATTGACTTGGATGATCATTTGATTACTGTTTACCTTTCATGCTAGACTTGAAGCTTCCTGAGCAGAGATGCTACATGCGTTTTGTTTACTCCTCTTTCCAGCTCCCGGAACTGGGCTATAACTTAGTAGGTGCTCAATAAATACCTAAAACGTTAACAAACAAACACCTTGTGTGTGTGTAATTATTTTTGGACAATTAGGCAACTCAGCTTCTTGCGGTGATTCAGATGAGCCCGGCCTCTAATTTGCCAATCTGAATAAATAAACAAGGTTTTACATTCATCCCTCAGACAAGACCCCAACAAAGCCATTTAGAAAATGCTAAGTTTAAAGATCTCAGTGGGAAACGGAAAACACCCTTTTGCACGGTCCAGTGCCCCCAGGACAGGCTACTCTCTTTACTAAGCCTTTGGCCCAGGTATAAAATAATGGAAGAACATTCCCTCTGGGAACACCAGGAACTGTGATACCATTTCACTCTTGGTGCAGTCTGGTCCTTCCTGTCACACTCAAAAAAGCATTGTTTCAACCTGAATTACTCAGTTTTCATGTTTTGGGAATGATTCCTTGTAGTTGGTGCCTTGTGTTACTACTCCTTTGTGGCCAATATTCCCAATGTAGGATTGATCCTTATTCAATGCTTCTCCTTTCTATGGTGCTGCACCTCAGGGCACACCATTCCATCTAACTCCACAGTCCTTGTGTTGGGATTTCCAAAAAGCAACCCACAAAACTACCCAGATTTCCCCATGCCTCCTTTTTTTAAAAAAATATAATTTATTATCAAATTGGTTTCCATACAACACCCAGTGCTCATCCCAACAGGTACCCTCCTCAATGCCCATCACCCACTTTCCCCTCTCCCCCACCCCCCCCGTCCACCCTCAGTTCTCTGTATTTAAGAGTCTCTTATGGTTTGCCTCCCTCCCTCTCTGTAACTTCCCCCCCCTCCCCCTCCCCCATGGTCTTCTGTTAAGTTTCTCAAGATCCACATAAGAGTGAAAACATACGGTGTCTGTCTTTCTCTGACTTATCTCACTTAGCATAATACCCTCCAATCCCATCCACATTGCTACAAGTGGCCAGATTTCATTCTTTCTCATTGCCAAGTAGTATTCCATTGTGTATATAAACCACATCTTCTTTATCCATTCATCAGTTGATGGATATTTAGGCTCTTTCCAGAATTTGGCTATTGGTGAAAGTGCTCCTATAAACATTGAGGTACAAGTGCCCCTATGCGTCAGCACTCCTGTATCCCGTGGGTAAATTCCTAGCAGTGCTACTGCTGGGTCGTAGGGTAGTTCTATTTTTAATTTTTTGAGGAACCTCCACACTGCTTTCCAGAGTGGCTGCACCAGTCTATCATGCCTCCTTTTCAAGAGCAAGTTACCCCCTCCTTTGTGTTTAACATGATGTTTGTGACACTTCTGAGGAGTCCAGTAACTTTGGCAGAGGAGTTCCATCACCACTCAGATCTTTGTGTAAATTCCAGAATAAAACAGGACATGCACTTCTCCCCCAAACTAGCAAATAAACATAGTAGAAGGTGACCATCCTCTGGAGCCCCTGCCAGGCTGGCTCTTGGTAGCTGGGACAGCCACCTGATTTCTCACTTCCTGCCTCCCCAGATGATATCCATTATCCCCTCCGATTCTAAATGGTGTTTCTAAAAGGCAGATTGCTTTCAGCCTCCTGTTTAATCCCCTTCAAGCCACTCATTCTCCTGATAAATGTTTAGTAGGCATTCACTGTGAAGCAGGCACAGGCACTGTGGTGAACAAGATGGCAACTTTCCCCACCATGGAGTTTCTGTTTCCTGCAGGGGAAGATGGGAATGAACAGACATCAAAGCTCCCCCCCCCCTCCTCGTTGCTCTTAGGATGAAATCCAAACCTTCCTGGGGAGGCAGTCAAAGCCCTTCAGGGTGTGAGTGTGCTCGCATTTTTTCACCTTCCTCAACGTCACCTTTGAGACCATGTGTATTCTGAACTTGCAGGTCATCGGACGTGTCATGCTCTTTCGTGGCTTGGCTTTTGCTCAACTCTACCCTTTCTGTGTGTCTTGCTCTTCCTGTTTTCCTGCCTGACCCTTTCCCTAGAAACTGCCTATCCACTCTTCAGCACTCAGCATATATACAGGTCACTCTCTCTCCGAGGAGTCTTCCATAATGCCTTCCTCCTGAGCCTGGGACAGGGGTCTCTCCTCTACACTCCCCAGCACCCTACAAGCACTGTATCACAGCACACAACCATTGATTTGTAACGGCCCCCTGACTTATTCACTGCTTACGCTCCCCCATTTGTTGGCAACTGGCAGTGTTAAGTTCGCCTCCCATCTTGGAACCACTATACTTTTCTCTAGAAGAAAAGTTTCATGCAGAGTGTAAGAGGTTCCTTGACTTCTCAGAGGCTATAAAGTAGTGCGAGGTGAAGACAGGACATAAACTCACATCTCCTGTTTCCATATCTAGTGCACCAGGCACTCGCCTGCAAAAGCAGGAGGTCCCATTTAGGAACAACTGATGGGGATTCGGGTGACTTAGATGTAGGGTAACCAGATGTCCCAGTTTGCCCAAGACAGTCCTGGCTCATGCCTGCTGTCCAAGTATAACTATTAGCGATGCCTTCTTTCACTTCTAAGAGTCCTGCTTGGACACTAACATATATGGTCCCTACTTCTATGGCATCAGGACGTGGTGTGAATCTCACTCAGAGGTTATACCAAGGACATTCACTGCAGGCTCTCACAGGGCTATATTCATGGGACAGCAAGTGGCTCCACAGAGAGCCAGGACCACAAACCGGTAAAGGCCCTCAGTACAACTGGACCACTCAATGCTCTTTCGAGTTCTATTTAACGAAGCCCATTTGGAGTGAGTGTTTAGGGCTCACTTGCCTAGAAGTTTACACAGCACTCCAGAAAAGTTGCACAATGATTGCCAGGAAGCCAGCTGGGGAGGTATCCAGACTTTGAAAATGGGTATGATTGTGGCAGAAAAGGACTCTGGCTCTTTAAATAACAGTGAGAAGCCCTACAGATGGTATCAGCCACTTGGCAGACGTCGCTGCTTATACAAAGCCAAGAAAGAAAAGTAAACCAGGCAAAAATGATCCTCTCCAGCCAAGAGCAGAGAAGCTTTCCGTGACGCCCAGTGCAAAGCAGACTAGCTAGTCCCTGTGGGAGAGACATCAGAGGGACGGGTAGACAGAGAGTGAGGGGAGCCTCTGTTTGATGAGCCTCCAAGCCAGCACTGCCCAAAGTCTACAAAGTTGCCCCTCTCAACAGTTACAGGAGTCACTCACTCAACTGCCCCAAGCTGACCAGAGCCTGTGGGGAATAAGACGAGAAGTGAAGCACGCTGTCTGCCCCGATTCAGAGCAGAGCTGTGACCTCTCCATAAATTCCTGAATTAATGTGATCCGAACAGGAACATCCTGATGACATGGCTCTAAAACGACACTGTCCATGTTATGAGAGAACATTCTAGAACCAATTGGAGCTTCGTCTTTATGGCTCTTGTTGTAAACAGAGAACATGGAATTCTAAATCTTAAAAAAAAAAATGCAACCACAAAATAATTCAACCACAAAACCCTCACCCCACCCATGTTCTAAATCCGCAGGTTAAAGAGATTGCACCTTGTGTCTTACCTTCATTCAAACGCAGTAGCATCATAGTAATACCCCGGGCTCATCTTGTGCTGCTGCCGCCATTGGCATTCCTGTAGTTCTTTGGCTTTTCCAAAGCTTGTCCTGCCCTCAGCCTTTGTACATGCTGAACCCACTGCCTGGAAAGTTCTGCTCACCCTTCCCTTTGCATGTTAACTCCTTTCAATCCCATGAATACTAGCTTAAACATCATCTTCTACAGGAGGCAATTTTCTGACCATTGTGTCCCGAGGAGGTCCCTCTTGCCCTGCTTGCTCTCACTCAGCACCCTTGTCATTTCTCTGAGCACACACCACAGTTTGCTTCACACACTGCTTCTTCCATGGCCCCTCACAGAAAAATGCATGGATTCAGGTTTCTTTGCTTCTAACCAGTCTCTTCCTCCAAATCGTCCACATGCCCCTTATTCACCACCGCATGCCAGCACTGGACACAGTGCCCAGGACCAAGTGTTGGCCAAAGATTTGATGTGTGGCTGGAGGTTATTTGGAGAGATAACCTAAGTGGTGGGTGGGGGGCGGGGGGGAGTTCTTCTCCTTCCTATGTATTTCCTTTGCCCACTTGCCTTCAGAAAGGGATGGGAGAGAGGAAGAGAGGAAGGAGCCCCGTGTCTTTCTGGCTTTGTCCTCACAAAGACCTAACCTCTTAGTGGATTCAGAAGTGAAGCAGAAAGTCTTAAAGGGAAGGGAGAGGATTTTTCCCAGAGTAAATATTCCCCGGAAAGAAGGAAGAGGGGACAAAAGAGAGGGTCTGGGTGAGAGTCCCTAGAGCAAAGGGTACCCTTGTTTCTCAGCAAGACCAGTGGGATGGTGGAGGCAGAGTCAGGGAGGAGAGGTGACGATGGGATCTCATACAGCCCCCAGGGATGCAGGCAGCAGGGAGCCATGGGACCAGAGGGGTCCCTGAGGACAGAAATCATGGATGGCCCACAGGTAATGTGTGTGGGCAGATGACAGAGGACCAGAGGAGAAACCCCCACCCAGATGTCTTGATGCTGTTCAGAGAACTAGATCTGCAATAGGACCCACGAGGCACAGAGGGGACCCCAGGAAGGGCTGGGGAGCCCAAATATAAAATGAGGTTGGGATACAGCAAGTTGGGAGAGTGAATTTGTGCATGGAGAGTCAGACCTGCCACACAGGAGAATAAATAAATCATACATGGATGGGAGAGCTTTGCCTGAAGTTTAAGGGTAGGTCCTTTTGAGATCCCATCCAATGCTGTTAAATTTATAGATTCTCTCTCTTTTTTAAAAAACTTTTTAAGTTTATTTTTGAGAGACAGAGAGCAGGAGAGGGGCAGAGAGAGAGAGGGAGAGAGAGGATGTCAAGCAGGCCCCATGCTGTCAGCACAGAGCCCTACTCAGGGCTCGAACACACAAACCGTGAGATCATGACCTGAGCCAAAACCAAGAGTTGGACGCTTAACCCACTGAACTACCCAGGCGCCCTCCTCTCGTTTTAATTTGAGGGGGGGGGGGCGTGGGGGGAGAGGGGCAGAGGGACAGAGAGACAGAATCTTAAGCAGGCTCCACACTCAGTGTGGAGCCCGACACAGGGCTCCATCCCATGACCCTGGGATCATGACCTGAACCGAAATCAAGAGGTGGACACTCAACTGACTGAGCCACCCACACATCCTTTTGTGGATTCTCTTAAAGACCATGCACAAGGCAAGTCTCTCTACCTTTATTTACAGCAGCGGGAGGGGTGGGGGGGGCGGGCGGGGGTAGGTGGAGGTAAAAATAAAATCTCAGCTTTGAAGTCAGACAGTTCTGTTCCTTCTATGCATGTGACCTTGGGCAACTGACTTCACCTCCCTGAGCCTCGTGGCTGTTGGGCAAATATAATGAGCTAATACATACATTATACCCGATATGATCATTTAGCACACAGGAATGCCTTATAAATCACCCTTACAAAAAATTTTAAGTGGAATATGCCTATGTATCTGCCCCCAAATCCCAAAAGGCGCTCAAAAACACCCCATTTTTTTCCCTATTACAAGAGAAAGGACTGGAGAGGCTCAGAGAAATTAAGAGACTTGCTCAAAGGCCAGCAAGTGGCAAAACTCGAACCTGAACTTCAGTCTGGTGCTCTAGTTACATTTATTTTTTTCAAACATATCTACTGAGGACCTACTAGGTACCAGGCACTCACTGGGTATACAGCAGAGAAAGAAAAACAGAAAGAAAAAAAAAAAATCCCTGCCTTCAGGGAGCATGCATTCTGGAAGAAACACTGGATGGGCCAGCCGGCCATCAGCGCATCATTCAAGTAGGCTTCCCAGCGATGAGGATGGGTCCTACCCAGTCACCGGCTCTCATCCATCGGCTGCGTTAGGAAACACGGGCTTGCTGGGCGGAGAAAGGAGGCACTTTTGTAACGCACGCTCGTATTTCAAGGCAAGCTGGAGTCAGGACCACAGACTGGGCCTTTAGCACAGAATAGACATAACTGGCCCACAGAGGCATTGAGACCGTGACCTTGACTGAACTCTAAACACACCCAAATGAAAGAGCTTATAGGCCATAAACTCCCAAGAATGCTAAACATCAAAGTCCCCTTCTCTGAACCCAGCTCTGGCTCTGAGAGCTGATTTTCAAATCTGAGTGTCTTCTGTTCACTTGCTCATTTTATATCTGAGAAACTGGGCAGTGTCACAGGGGACAGGACCACAGTCAGTTTGGGCCTTCCCACGGCGTGTCTCCAGACAGACATGGGCTCTGGAGTGGGACCTGTCTGGGTCTCCGATCCTCACGCGCCTGCTGTGTGACTGACAGCAAACCATCTCAGAACCTCTCTGAGCCTCTGTCTCCTTATCGGTGATATAACGTTGGCGTATTCGTTTCCTATTGTTGCTGTAGCAAATGCTCACAAACGTGGTGGCTTAAAACAGTACAAACGTATTACCTTACAGTTCTGGGGGGTCAGAAGTCCAAAGTGAGGCTTACCGGGCTAAAATCAAGGTGTCTGCAGGGCCGAGTCCTTTCTGGAGGTTCCAGGGGGAATTTGTTCTTTTCTTTGCCTTTTCCAGCTGCCAAAAGCTGCCTGCTTTCCTGGGCGTGTGGCCCCCTTCAAGCAATTAGATCATTCCGACTTCTGCTTCCGTCCTCCCATCTCCTCTGACTCTGAACCTCCTGCTTCCATATTATACCGGGTTCACCCAGCTAATCCAGGAAAATCTCACCATCTCAAGGACCACACCCTTAATTACGTCTGCAAAGCCGTGTCAGGTAACAAGTTCACAGATTCCCAGGATTAGGATAAGGACGTGGTGGAGGGAACTGCGCGGGTGGGGGGCACATTTGTCATCTTACAATAGGTGTGCAGATACCTGCCACCTTGTTGGGGGTCCCTAAAGGTGAGTTGCCTTTCTAGAGGAGGTGGCTTGGGGGGAAAAACTGGACCCTGAAGTCAGGGAGACGGTGGATTTGAGTCACTGAGCAAAGTGTAGAAACTATGAGTTGGGATTAGGGCGGTGGTGGAGCGAACAGAAAGCAGGCCGGCTGAACCAGAACAGAAAGGCTGCCGCTGCAGGAAATGACTGAGATTCAAGGGAGAAGAAATAGGCTCCGAAGCAATTTTTTTTTTCTCCCAGAGAGTGAGGGGTTAACATTCTCTTTTGCAGAGTTCAGTCTGGGACACGTCTTCGACTTTCTGTTGCACACAATGGCATCCCTTGTCCCGTGCACTAGCAGCGTGGAGATTCCGGGGGGGGGGGTAGCGCTGGGCTCCTCTGCTCTGATTCGTCCCTTGCCTGGCAGAACTCCGAGTCTACCTGCTGGGGAGCCACTGCATGTAGCCTGGGTGGCCCCGAGTGCTCTAGGTTTCCAGAGATCTGTTAGCGAAACTCGCTCTCTGATGACTCAACGGAGGCAGAAGGGCTTCCCTGCGTGGATACCTGAGAAACTTCCGCTCGCCAATAAACACGGCTCAGAAACCCCGGTGATCTCTATCACTTCCTGACTCAGATCTCTTCCTTTGGCAATCAGGGATCTCCAGAACCTTCCCTCACTCACTCCATCGACATGCATGTGTCTTATATCCCAAATCCCCTCGACCCAGGTACCGTATGCCCAGACCTCTGTGAAGTCAGGCTCTGGTGCAGTTCAGACCATGTGCCAAAGCCTGTCCCTGCACAGTGGCACCAACTACTGCTTCTGTGACTGAGCACCTACTACGTGCCAGTTAGTATTCTAAGCGTTTTACACCCATCATCTCACTTAATCCTTGCCATAAGCCGGTGAAATGGGTCCTGTTTTGTCCCTATTTTATGGATTAGGAAACTGTGGCACTAATTAAATAGTTCACCCTGGGTCCCATTGTAAATTCTAAACCGGTGGTTCACAACTGGGACAAGTCTGTCCCCCAGAGGGGACATTTGGCAATGTCTGGAAACACTTTTGATGGTCACAACTACAGGATGGAGCGAGATACTACTGGCATCTAGACAGAAGTCAGAGGCTGCTGAATGTCCTACAAAGCACAGGACAGCCCCACAATGGAAGAGTATCTGGCCCAAAATGTCAGTGGTGCAGAGGTGGAGAAATCTGCTAGGTTTCGCACCCAGGCAGCCTTCCTGAACAGACCCCTTGCCATACGGTACTACAATAATTTGTCTCCTATACAAGCTCGTGGATTTCTCGGAGGCAGGGGCCACTTCTTGTAAACATTTATATCTCTCGCACACAACCTATAATTCAATAAATGTTTGTAAAATAAATGAACCAACCCGCAAGCAAATGAATAATTCCTGGGGCAGAATCTTCTCCTTTCTTGAATAGCTCATTCTCCTCTCTCTCTTGTGGCCCTTATTATCTCTGTCCTAATTTATCATCACCCAGGATGGTCTCATCTCCACTACTGCAAAAGAATGTTCCAGAAGGCAAGAACCAAACCGCCCTCATCCTTGTGGCCTCAGTAACTCTACCATTTAACCCACGGAAGAGATTTAGTAAATACAGAGATAAGACAGACTATTCTCCATTTCCTCCTCTCCTTCCCATTTTCTCCTTTGTCCACCCTGTTCTCGTTTTTACTTTCATTCGCTCAATCTACTAAAACTTCTAAAGTGGCCGACAGGCTGGAAAGGCCAGGGACAATTTATCCATCAGGCATCGTAGGCACGTGCTGGGGACCCAAGGCGCTTTTAGGAGCCCTTGAAAATATTCCCATTTTAATTAGAAGAAAAACAAATATAATAATGAATACATAATAATGAACTCAGCCTGGATTATATTCACCTTTACAAAAAGTTAGGCATAAAACGTATTTTTACTGTTTGTTTTTTGTTTTGTTTTGTTTTAATGGAAGATGAAGCCCACAGTGGCAACAGTGTCCAGGCCCATAAAAGCCATATTGCATCCCTGGGTTATGGTCAGTACTTAAATAAGGTCTTCTATTCCTTACCGTCAGATAGGCTTCCCCACGGCTGAGCAGAAAAGAAAAAAAAATCGGGATACCAACTACATCCGTTAGCTACTGCTGGGTAACAGGTTGCCGCAAACATGACGGCTGAAAACAACACACATCACCTCACCAGGCGCCGGGTAGCCAGCCAGCTTCTCTGCCGCGGGCCTCACGGGGCTGCAGTCAGGGGGTTCGCGGGGCTAGGTTCTCATCTGAAGTCTAACTGGGCAAGAATCCAGGCCCAGGCTCACTCAGGGGAAGGGAATATACAAGTGCATGCGGACCACAAGGCGGGGATCATGGTTTCCTCAGGTTCTGTCTGCCGGGCCAACCTCGTGGGCATCCCACAAGCAGTAGGAAAGTGAGGGCTCAGCTAGGCGCAGGTGGGCGCAGAGCACTTCCTTGGCTGTTCTCCCTGCCTGGATGCGTGGGCGCCCCCTGGCGGACACACATGAATCACCAGGTCTCGCCTCACCCAGCTCTCTGCTCAGTGCCACCTCCTCGGAGAGAAAAAAGTATCTCCTGATGCCTCCCTCCTAGCTTTGCCCCCAACCCCATCAATCCCCCTCTGCTGTTCTGGCAGAGACGGTCGGAACTGACCCAACAGTCCTGCGTTCTCCTACCCATCCCAGCAGCCTGGGCTGTGGGAGGAGGACCAGAGCATTGGGCACCATAGAGCACGCGGTGCAAACACGCCATCTCCCCAAGAACTTTCTCTTGGGCTTTACTCCTCAGCACCCTGTCCTTCCTGTAACCAAAGACCTCGCTAGCATAACAAGATACGATCTCAACCGGACCCTCCTATACGCCATCCTACGAGGCCTGGCACCTCCAGGCCAGACGAAGTATGGGACGAACAGACGCATTTTTGATGATTATCATGATGCCCAGCATCACTTTTTTCTCCTGACCTACTTCTGAAATACTGATGAGGTCAGCTGACACAGAGGGCTCACAAAGGTCAATGTCTTTGCACGAAGCACAATGTATAAACACGTAGATAATGATCACGGACATTCTATGTCAAATTCTCACTCTGGCACAAGGAGTTAAGGACCTGGATGGGTTGAGAGAGCTCAGCTCTCTGGCTGGTCCCTCAGGGGAGCAGGAGCAAGACAGAAGCCAAGTGTCAGCACTGGTGACGGGAGCTCTTGGAGATTTGGGTTCTGCATTCGAGGTGCTCATGCTCCAACAGAGGAGCGAACAGGTGCATGAAATCCAAACCTCAGGGCTAAGCCGGATCATCAAGTGACCACCGCCATGGCCGGGGTCCGCGCACAGCCTCCGTGCCACACCTGTGCCTGTCCTCAGTGTCCCCAGGGAGGATGAACAGAGGTCAGGTTTGGCAGTTCCTGTACGTAGCATGCACTTGGTAAATACTAGCTATTCTGACTTATCTTTCGGCGGAAGAGAAAGAGGTAATTCAGCATGCTGCAAACACACCCCTTCCCGGTCAATTTTTTCCCTGAATTTTGCCCTCAAGGGCAGCACAGAGGTGGGCACACAGCAAGACACAAAACAAGACAAAAACTGACAAAGTCTTTTCCCTTGACCAAACTTAGGCTCCTCTGAGCCCGCTTCTCAGTGAGGCCTCGGCCTTGGGCCCCGTCCAGCCAGTTTGGGCAAGAATCGTATTAAGTCAGTCTGGCAAAGATCCCCTAGCCTTGATATCTGCTCAAGTCCCTCATCCCCCACTTTTGATGCCGAAGTCCTGGCCTGCCTTCAGCAAGCATCCCCCCAGCCTTGATGTAGCTCTCTAGCCACTTGATGTAGCTCTCTCTCCCTCTCTCTGCACCTCACTACAAATCCCCAGCCGTCTTTGCCGTATTCACAAAGTTTGAGCTCCGTTTTACTAAAGCTTCTGTCTCCTGTTGCAACGGCACTAGCATCCGCCTCTTCTTCTCCTTAAACAACACAAAAAACAACCCTTGAGAGAATTTCAACCAAATAACGCTGGTTTGTTGTCATATCGTGTCACAGATTTTCCGGATGACGCTCTCAGTCATCATTCTTTTTTGTGAGGCTGTGGTTATGGGCCTGAGCCATGAATTTGAAGGGAGGAGTGCAAAGGACAGGCCAGCCCCTCTGCGTCGTCACATGGGTGGACCTGCCCACAGGCTGGCTGAACTCCCCGTGGGGAAGGAGAAGGCTGAGTTTGGGAGGCCTAACTCCCGTGTTGGCGTGACCTTCCAATACTTCAAATCACAGCGCGTGCACACACACACACACACACACACACACACACACACAAGCACACACAGCCCCTTCTCCTTTGTTTCTGCCTGGTTAACCCCCCAGTGAAGGCAGAGCGTCAGGCCTTCTCTGGGATGCTGCCCCTGGTCTCGTTGACCAGCTTGAATATCCCCACCATTTCAGGCCCCCTCATGAGGGCAGCGCTGTCACAGCCTGCGACTGGATGCTTGAGGGAAGGGGCACTGTGGCCCCTCATCATTATATTCCAGGGCTGGGCAGAGCCCCTTGCACATAGAAGTCCCCAGTAAACCTCAGCTAGAGAAAGAAGGATGGAAGGAAGGAAAGGAGAGAAGAAAAGGGAAAGAAAAAAGAAGGGGCGAAGGGTGGGAGGGAGGAGAGAGGAAGGGTGGAGAAGGAAGGAAGGAAGGTTGGAAGGAAAGGAGGAAGGGAGGGAGGAAGGACATGAAGTGTGGGTTGAGGTCAGAGAAGGATACAGAGGTACTCCTGGAAATTGTGGACAACCTAATACTCCTTGCTAAGGAGGCAGAGCTCTTCCCAGCAGAAAATGGGTTGTCACTGAAAGGAAGCCCACGGGAGATGATGTAGTCAAATAATGTATCATAGAGAAATCAGTTTGGCTGTTGAGAACAGGATGCTGTTAAATAATCCAGACAAAGAAGGTATGGAGGCCTGAATTAGAACAGTGATGGTAGGCATGGAGAGGAATTTAAGAAATGTTGAGATATATTTGGCAAGAATTGTTGATAGGGAAGTGATAAGCGTTAGCTGGCATTCACCAAGCATTTCCTCCATGCTGGGTCCCATGCCAAAGGCTTTGTAAACACTATGCCATTTAATCCTCAACACCCAACAAGGTAGGTACTCTCCCATTTTGCGGCTGAGAAAAATGAATCAGAGAGAGGTTAAGGAATTTGCACAAATCACACAGCTAGAGACGAGTAGAGCAGGCTCCAGACTCAAACCCTTAGCCACTGGGTCAGAGCCCTATGAGATAGAGTTACACCAGACAGGAGTCCTACTCCCTTCACAGAGCTCACAGACCAGTGTTTTTAAACCTTTGCCTTATAAGCAGCAGAAATACTATATGGAACCAGTACCATTAACTAGAATTAGAAGACGGACTTCTTATTTGGAGTGAGGTCTGAAGGTGATAGGTTCCACGTGAAGTGTTGTGTTTGAGTGGCTGTGGGGACACCCAAGGGACACTGTCCAATAGGCTGCTGGATGTGCAGATCAGAGTTGAAGAACCTACACAGATATTTGGGAATAAGATTGGGAATGAAAGCTGAGGATTAGGCAAATGGCCAAGAGCAGCGGATCTCAAAATGTGCTTCTCAGAGCTGAAGGTTCTACAGCAGTGCTCCAGGAGCCAGAAATGGGGGCAACAAGGAGTATCCATGCTTCCCACACTGACCTCCACCAGGGAAGAGCACCAGGCTTTGGGGTACAATTCTGTTAGTTCTGCTTCCAGACAAAGAATTTAAAATGGACAGATGAGAAAATGGATGGATGGATGGATGGATGGATGGATGGATGGATGGATGGTTGGATAGAGGGATGGGTAAATGGATGAACAGACGGATAAGGGTATAAATAAGGTGGACCCACTAGACAGAGAATTCGTAGGTTCAAAGACTCATACAAGTGCCCCAAGCCCAAACTAGGTGCACAGCAAAAGATTACAAGAATATTTCAGATCATCCTTCTGTGACAGGAATGAACATTCCAGCAAAATGGTTGATGTTCACTCAGAAATTAACAGGGAAATTCAGAAGCTGCCAATAACAAGACATAGGGCTTGGGCCAGGTGACCCAGCAAGGGCTGTAAGTGAGGAAGGGACACGTGGCTAGCCCTGGACGCTGGCCACATGCATCTTGCTAAATAAACCTCGACCATTTGCTGTAATAACAATACAGGGAGACTGTCTGTGGGTCCACTCATTGGGTCTGACCATGCAGCTGTCTTCAATAGCCTCTGCAAGCAAAATTCCAAGCAGGAGGAAAATGACTTCTGTTTTGTGTCAAAAGCCAGCAAACAAGGTGTGATACTAGAATGTATTTGGATTGCACACATATACCCTCTGCCTTCTTTCTTCCTTCTTTTTATTTTGGCGGGGGGGGGGGTGGAGATTACTTAGTCATACATTAAAAATATATGTGTATCTATTCCCGCCTAGATTTTCAACAGCAGACATGTATATAGAACCACAGGGGCATCCGCCCCATACTTACTTTGGATGTATTCTCCCCATTTTTGGCTCCAGGAATGTTTGTTCTGGCTACATCTGAGATGGGGATTTTTAAATTAATTTTTCATTTGGTGAGAAGAGTGTCATATTGGAAATGGTTCTCAGTGAACCGGTAACAGATGCTGTCACTGCACAGCCATCATTAGAGAAATCCACCATCCATGATTCCTATTAAATCTTTTATCAAACTGTTGGCGATTTCCAATGAGATAATTGAAACTAATTTTTTGGAGACTTCACATAAAGCGTGCTTCTCTAGAAACAGAAAAATCCAGGCAAACAGGTCTTGTCTATTCTCTGCACTCTGAGAGAAGACTTCCAAGCTCTCCTTCAATGGTGTGTGTTCCCATCTTTTTGCACCCCTTCCTGTCATAACCATTTGTGGGCAGGAAAATAGCAGAAGTCATAGTTTATCTATACACTAACTCTGATATTATTATCCCCATTCTACTGATGAAGAAACTAAGGCTCAGTGATAAATAACCTGCTTGTGGAAATGCAAGCTACAAGTGACAAAGCCTAGGTGGAAACCTCTCTAATTACACACACACACACACACACGCGTGCGCACACACACACACACACACCCCATGTTGGCTGGCTCCCTGGAAATGCATTTGATTGGATGCTGATCTGCTATCAGTTATCACTGGTGATAATGATTGCAGACATTTATTGAGTGTTTACTATGTGATAGTCATTTGCAAATATTTCATTTTTATGCCTGGATTATAAATTTAAGATTAAGAATCCTCTCAAATAGCAAGGGATGGAGCCTGGACTTCAACCCAGGCTGCTGAGTCCAGAATCCCTGTTTCTAACTCTCACACCAAGAAGCGGGTCGCTTCTCCTCCCTGGATGAGCACCTTTCCGTGTAAACATTCGCCAGTTGGACAGATCTGTTCGAGTTATCTACGGCAGCGTTACAAAGTACCCCAAGTCTTAGTGGCTGAAAACAACCCTTTAATTCGGCTCCTGGTTTTGCAGGTCAGAAATTCAGGAAGGGTTCTCCTGGATGGATCACCTCTGATCAGTGTCTGCTGAGGTGGCTGGGGCTGGAAGGTCTACTTCCAAGATGGCTTTGTCAATGCTGTACCTGGCCCCTTGGTATTCCTTGGCTTTTCTCCTTCCACATGGCATCTCATCCTCCAGGACCTGTGCGGTGTGGGCTTCTCACGGCATGATGGTCTCGGGGTAGGTGGGTTTCTTCTATAGTAGCTGGATTTCCCCAAAGCGTTCAGCTCAGGCCACCTGGGCAAGAGGCTGAAAGTCTTCTTCTACTTAGCCTCAGAAGCCCCACAATGTCACTTCTGTCTCATTCTGTCATCAACCATGTCACTCAAGCTAGCCCAGCTTCGGGGGGAGGAGAACTCCTCGGTGGGAGGAGCTGCTGAGAACTTGCAGCTGCCCTAATCCACGGGATGGCCTCATCTATAAATTGAGAGAACATTCACCTCCCTCAGAGGTCCCACAGGGAATGGAGAGACACGAGTCTCGTTTACCGGCTGCCTGTTCAGGGAGTCTCCTGGCGTATCCTACCCGTCTCAGTCCTAGAAGCTTCCTGCACACCGGTCACCATTCCATATATCAATGCCTTGATCCTCATCGCAGCCCCGCAGTAGGGCTGTACTCTTCGTACTTCTACTCCACTGGAAAGAAAACCACACGAACCACACGAAGGTTAACTAAGCTGCCTGAGGTCACATGGCTTGGAAGGAGGGACAACAGTGAGCGCCCAGAGCCTGTGCCCTTCGTTTCTTTGCCCTGCTCTTCTCTGCCTCATACGTCACCCTCTGAGGAACGGGTCCGACATTTCGTTAAGTGGTTTCGAAAACCACCGAATGAGGTGATCCCTAGTTTTGACAACCAGAAGAACGAAGCGAAACCGACAGAAACGCAGTACTATGTGGAGGTTAGTGCACCGATTCTAGGGCCGGACTTCCGAGCCCCGAATCCTGACGGTGGGAGGGTTCTTCTCCGAGGATGGTGGCGCCAGCCCTGCCCATCCCACGTGCTCTTCTGTGCCATGGCTCTGCAGCTCCCCCCCACCACTGCCCTGCATCTCCGCAGACCCCAGGGTTGCACTGAACGTGACGGATGTAACACTGGCACAGCCCTCCCCTGACCTGGCAGCCTCGGGTTCCTGCCTCTCGAAGCCCAGAGCACCGCGTAGGCAGCCCGGGCTCCTCTGCCGGGGGGAGAGAGACACACACATCGCCTGCGGGAGGAGGGAGAGGGCGAGCACATGCCTAAAGAAGCCGTGTGGATGCCCACCCCGGTCGGGCCTTCTGCTGACTCCAGCTCCGGCCACCCTCTGGGCCAACCCCGTGACAGACAACACTTGACCGCTGTCCGGCTGAGCCATCAGCCCCAGAACTGTGACAGATTATAACAGACGCTATTTCTGAGCCCCTGAGCTCTGGGTGGACTGTGGGGCACCACGGAGAACCGGGACACTGGCCCTGCCTCTTCTTTGCTCTACCACTGCAGCCAAGTCATTGGACTCTTCCGGCATCAGTTTTCCCATCTGTAAAATGGGGACAGTAGGAGTGTCTTCTTCAGAGAGATGGTGTGAGGATTAAGGGAGGTATCAGGGAGAAAAAAAAGTGGATCCGACAGATTATCTGACAGGTTTGACCGAGTGGAAAATTGTATCGGGAGGCATTTTACAAGCTGTCGGCAATTACAGGGACACTGAGACAAAGATTCAAAATAAATCCAGGAAATGAAAGAACAAGGAATTTATTAGTAGGTTGAGAAGAAGGAAAATGTAATCAGAGAAGTGCAATTCTAATATACTCCCCGACTCGGCTGCAAACAACTTCATATAATCGTAACAATGGAAATAACAAAAATTCCAAGAGGTGGAATTATACTATTGGGGCACAGGGAGAGAGGAACGGGTGTAAGAATGCCAGAAATCCTCACCTACGCATGGCATGCAAACAACAGAAAATGTCTAAAATGGATCATTCAAGAGATAATACGCGGCTATCATTTAGAAATATGGAAGCAAATACAGAAGGAAGAAGCAAAAAAAGAATATGGTGGTGGCTGCTTCTGGAAGCAGGGTGGAGGGAGGGCGCAGGGATCCAGGGCACTGCCGGTTTGGGGTAAAAGCCTTTCAGCATTATTTGATGCTCAACTACGTGCACATATAAAAACCACTTTAAAAATAAAAAATAGCTTCCTGCTAGACTTTAAAAATGTAATTTGATTTTCGTATCATCCGTACTCATCCCCAATATCTCAGGAGAGTATCTAAAGTGAAGGAGAACAGCAAGGCCTCCTGCAAGACCCTTAGGAATCTCACCCAGACTCTTAGGTCCAAGCAAGTCTCTGGAAAGAGGCCCTCCACCCCACCCCCACACACTGGGGCTTTGAAGCCTCCCAGACTGGAGGCCTCCCTCCTCCACGAGCTTCAATCTCCTGCTCCAGAGTCAGCTGTTTTCCAACTGAAAAGGTCAGATGTGAGTGCTATTTCTGGGCATTCACATTTGGTGAAAACGATTCAGGCAAGTTTAGGTTTATTGCCTAGGCCAGGTAAACATGAAATCTCTCCAGTTCAAATACCACAGGCAAAAACCTCTCTCTCTCTCTCTCTCTCTCTCTCTCATTCTCTCTCTCTCTCTCTCCTCCCCCTCTCCCTCTCTCTCTCCCCCACTCTCAGACACACACACTTTTCCACCAGGTCCAGCCATCTGAATTTATTACCCAAGTAAGATTTACAAAGTTTACACGAAAATCCCCAGCCTCAGGGTGACATGCATGTCAGAACGGTTGCCGGCAGCGTGATGTTGAAATAGATTTGCTGTACACGCTTGTCCGTCTAGATTGATTGGAAACAGGCACACATGACAATGTAGAAAAATCTAGATAATCCACAGTTATCTGTGCTTCTTTCGCCTGTACCACAGAGGACTGGAGAGGTCACCGAGTGTGCCACTTATGTGACGTTTGCTCCGAATCTCCAAGGATGCCACAGTACAAAGCTGTTTATATTGATCAACAGGAAGCGTGGAAGTTAACATAAATCAATTAGCAAAATGTGTATGTGGCAGCCGCTGCTGAACTCTACTGTGTAAGTAATAGTTTTAAGTGCAAAACACGATGATAAAATCTATTAACCATGCTCAGCTTGGCTGAGTTCCTCTGTGACCTTCAGCGACAGAATGCTCGGCCGTCATTCAGAGGCCACTGCCGATGGCTGTGGACGATCTCGAGTCACTGGGTGCCAGGGTCATCTCAGAAATTAACCCCAAGTCCCATCTATAATAACAATGACAAGCATACATTTGTACAGCACTTGACCATGTGCCAGCCCCTTTCAAATACCCTATTAGCTGACTTAGTCTTCCCCGTAAGTCTGGGGAGCTTATGAGAGGTGGTGAGGCACGAGCAGACTGAGTTCCGCTCTTAGCTCTGCCATTGAGGGGCTGGTGGGAAGGCAACAAGTTCATTTCCGTCCAGTAGATCCACTTTACTTGAACAACGACTATTCGTGCGATCCCCACTTTTACAGGTGGCAAAACTGAGGCTTGGGGAGGGTAAGTAATTCACAAATGTATGTGGGAAAACTGGGATTTGAACCCAAATCTATTTGACTCCTTGCTCTACCCTCCACTTCCTCCCGAGAGGCCTCCCGGCCCACATGCAGCTTTATCACGGTTATGACCTAGGGTGGGTCTATGGGGACCCCGCACCCCAGGATTCTTTTCAATGGAGCCCAGAAAAGAAGGTGCTGGTGCCTAGAGCAGGCACTCAGCTCCCCACTGTCCCCCTTCTGTGACCCAACGGCTGGCCTTCACTTTGCCAAAGGTACTGTCAACAGTCAAAGATATATTGAGAGTAGATACCTATACGAGGGCACACAGAGAAGCAAAAGACTTTTGCTCTGACCTCCTCTGCCCTTGCTCTCCTCAAAGCTCACTATGCTGAGGTTGTCTGTCCCGGCCGCTGTTCCCTAAACACATGGGATGCTTCTGCTTTTAGGCCCCTTGCTCTGGGTACTCCCTTTGCCTAAAACCTTCTTCCTCCAAAGACCCACAGGGCTAACTCTGCCATTCAACTCATCGCTGAAAGGTTAACTACTCAGTGACAGCTACTGTTAAAAAATGTTTCAATGGCGCTTATTAAAGGTCATGGCAAGGCAAACTTTATTCGAGGAGCGCTATCGTGACAGATATAGGGACCGCCACAATGGGGTCTCGCAGTGGGAGAGATGGCTGGGCTCGACTCCAAATATAACAAGGGGGAAGTGGGAATTTACAGTCAAGGAGCAGGGTGGGAGTCAGTGGTCGGAAATGATTAAGAAGAAACCTCAGGGTTAAAGGGAGATTCTGGCTAAGCTGACCTACCAGGATTCTTGCTGAAGGCAGAACTGGAGGGTGAGTCGTGCCCTGAGGGATGTTGGGGGGGGGGGGGCTGGTGAGAAACCCCATCAGATATCAAGGATGGGGGGGTTCTGGCTAAACTGACCTGTCAGGATTCTTGCTAAAATCAGACAATGCGGAGATGAACACAGAAGCCCCAAAGTTGAAGTCTGGCTGAAAAACAGCTCTGGGAGCTTGACTTGAGTTTGGTCAAGGAGAGAATCTTCATCCTGCCCTTGCCCACCCCCCCCCCACCAAATTAGCATCCCAAAAGCACCTTCCCTTCCTCACTGGGTACTCCAGATCCCCCTCCCCTGCTGTTTTTCCCCACAACCTTCCTGACTCCCAAATACAGTGAAACACTTGTTTATTTTTAAATGTTTATTTAGAGAGAGCAAGCGTGCACGTGCGTGCATATACGTGCATACAGGGGCACACGTGCTGGGGGAGGGGCAGAGGGAGCGGGAGAAAGAATCCCAAGCAGGCTCTGTGCTGTCAGTGCAGGGCCCGACGTGGGGCTGGATCTCACGAACCACGAGATCATGGCCTGATCCCAAGTCAAGGGTCGGATACTTAACCAACAGAGCCACCCAGGCGCCCCCGAAACACTCACGCAGCTCACAGTACATTGCCTGTCTCCCATCACTAGATGTAACCTCCGTGAGGGTCACGCAGACACCAGATTCTCAAGCGGATTTTGAAGCTGGTTGCCCAGGCAGTCAGTCTCTTGCCCGGGATCCCAAAGCCTCTGGACGGACACACACACACACACACACACACACTGAATCCTCAAGCTTGCTGTCAAACGCGGGCCCGTTCGAGCACAGCCCAAACAAACTCACTGGTGCAAAAACACCATTTCGCTCAGCCAAGGCCTGCGGAGCATGGAAACAAATGAAAAAACCAGCTGGGGCAGCACGGCCGGGAGACTTAAGAGGCTTAATTGGACCTCATTTCTCCACGATGTGGGCAGCTCTTTTCGGGCCAGGCTGCCACCATGCCAAGTGTGCCGTGACGAGCTGTCGGCCGCCTTTGTGCTTTGGCTCCTGTGGAAGCAGCTGGAGGAGGGGGAGTGGCCACTTCTAAATCGAAGGCTCTGTCTCCCTGCGGGAAGAGCTGCGGCTTCAGGGTTCTAAATTGGGGCCCCCTACCTCCACTGACCGGCCAGGGGAGTCAGGACAGAACGAAGAGCGAGGAATAATGGCTGCACAGCCAAGAGCTGGTAAAGAGATGCTTCACAGGAGAGCCTCACAGACGAACTTCAGGGAGCATTGCTTTACGTGGCCTTGGAGAGTAGGGAGATGCCAGCACACTGAGCGTGCGTCGTGGGATCGGACGGCCTGCTGTACAGACTGAATGCCTAGCACTCGGCAACTGGAGAAATAAACGATTGTACATCTTATCGAGGGACAGCAGGTGGTCCTTCACACCAGTGTGATAGAACCGTAGGCATTGGCATGAAGAGACGTTTATGGTAAAAACAGGAAAAAGCAGGCTAGGGGCGCCTGGGTGGCTCGGTCGGTTGAGCGTCTGGCTTCGGCTCAGGTCATGATCTCACAGTTCGTCGGTTCGAGCCCCGTGTTGGGCTCTGTGCTGACAGCTCGGAGCCTGGAGCCTGCTTCGGATTCTGTGTCTCTTTCTCTCTCTCTGCCCTTCCCCTCCCTGCTTGTGCTCGCTCTCTCTTTCTCAAAAATAAACAAACAAAAACATTAAAAAGAAAAAGAAAAAGCAGGCTATAACATAATCCATACTACGTGATCCTATTTTCGTTCAGAAAATGTGTACAAACAAGGCTATGAGTGGCTACCTACGGATGATCGGATGACAGACGACACACACATCTACTTGACTACATTTTCTCAACTTGCTGCAACATGTGTAATTTTGTCAGAAATAGCCCAACATTCAGACTTCAGGCTACTACGTGGAGAGGAAGCTGCCTCTCCATGAAACAACACATCCAACCCGCCTGTTCAGAACACGCAGAAAGAAACTCTGCTCTCAGTGGCATTGCCTGAATCACGCCGAGCCCATGTGGCCACGTGCTTTGGCCTCTGGAGCTGAGTTAGTTCTCTCCCAGTACAAACCTGGCCCATCCCACCTTTTTTCCTCCCACCCAAAACTGAAGTCCCCACATGCCTTGGATCTGAGACCACCCGTAGGCCAGCTTCCTTCTTCTCCACCATGCCAAATCAACTTGTCCCGAAGGCATGTGTGTGTGTGCCTCCTGTCCTTTGCACATGCTGGTTCCCTTTCCAGGGATGCTCATTCCTCCCAAAGATGTCCTAGGAAACTCCTCTTCATGTGTCAAAATCCAGCGCAAGCAACACCTCCTCTATGAAGCCTTCCCAGACTCTCTCAGGGGATCATTTCCTAAGACCTCTGTATTTACCTCCAGCCAAGGTGGACCTCATACGGGCCTGAGGCTGAGCCTACTGAGGGGTGTTTCTTGCAAATGGTTTTCTGCCACCTCCCAGTAAATTTATTGGAGATTTATTCTCCAGGACATATTTGCATCTGATGAGTGGGCAGACACACAGCTAGAAATTTTCACTGTGAGGACAGGGGGTAAATAAGAGAGTCAAAAAGTCCCCATGAGCATAACAAAACAAAGTTCTCCTACCAGGCCAAATCCTTTGCTTTGGGGCAGGTGAGTGGTCTTCAGCTATGAGCCCCCAGGGGGGCATCTGGAGGATCTGGGAAGCCTTCCCTCCACTGGGGAGCACTCTGTGTTATTTCCTGCCTTATGAAACCACAGCCTCTGGCATTAGGGAACTGTATGTCCTCGAATGCTCTCGACTGGCAAATTTTTGTCAATCGCCACATGATTCCATTGTGGCAACCACAGACTCCTCCAGCAGCAGCCCGTCACACTATAGTAGAAACTGTGACCTGCCTGTCTGCCCTTCCATCAGACCATGACCCCTGGAGAGACCAAAAATGGCAGTGTGGTTATACCTCCTCATGTCCCTGTAGAACTAGCAAAAGAAGGTGTGTGTCGGGCAGGTAGGGATAAGGCGAGCACATTCTTTTGTTGCTTTGTCAAGGTTCAGCCTGGGGAGTGTAAGAAGAAGAGACTTAACACTGCACCTCCCTGTTCTCTCTCGCTTAATGAGAGCCTTATCGTGGCCCCCTGTGCTGTGCTGAGGGCACAGAGCCTTCCTCATCATTGTGGCCTGCCCAGTCAATACCACGGGGATGTCACTGCAAGGCCAACTGGTCTTCAGGGCTTACTGCTTCCAACCAGTCCGTACTGGGTGAAGGAAGGCCAGTGAGCCGGGCCTCATCCCTGAATTACACAGAGCAGGCTGATAATCAAAGAATAATTGGATTGATGGCATTCTGCATTCTTATCAGGCACTAAATGCTCCCAATGAACCGTGAACTCTCTCTTCTGGCTGTGCTTTGGCTCCGCCGGTGGTAATCTGTAGCGTTAGGTATATAATCTAGGGGGTAAAAAAATGCATCGAACCCCACAGACTAACATTAATGGCCACTAGAATGTTCAAACCCGCCACATTTAATTCAGAGTGTAAATGGCAAACGCCTTGTTCAGTTGAAAAACAAAGAACCAAATTGTGCGTGACCCAGCTCGGCACCTTTGAATTATGCCATTTGTTAAGTATACTCTGCATGCATATAATTAATCCAATTTGGCTCCGTGAAAAAGAAATCATTTCCCTTAATGATGCAATATTAGAATTAACCGATTCGGTCCTCAGCCCACGTTCTCTTGTTGGAAGCAGCCATGCTTGATGATGTCTGCTGAGGGGCCCTCGGAAAGTTTGTGCAAAAGCACAGGGGAAAAAAAACAGAGGGGGGGTGGGGATGAGTTAAAAGGAAACATCAACATGTCTCCTACTACATTTAAATTGGCTTGTGATCGCAAACATGTATTTTGCCTTCTGTGCTGTGGGTCCAAGACTAGCTTTACCATTATGTACAGCCACCTGCTATAGGTTGTTTGAAAAATCAAGGTAAAAAGGAGCATTTATTTATATTAGTCATGGAAGAGATGTGCATTTAGATGACGTGCTTAGTGTAGCTAATAACTCATTCAGCCATCAAAGACACACAGTTGAAGCACGGCCTTGCTGGGCCCAACGTTATTGCAGAGCAGAGATTTCCACGTGCGTTCCCCCTGACTGTCCCACCCTGCCTGGATGGCAGTGTGAACCCGCTGGTTCCAGCTCCAGCAAAGAGCAAGCTGGGTTGACAGAGAGCCGCACACGGCTTCCCGGGCGCACTTCCCTTTACAAATTCTGTGTCTCCGTGCATGCGCCGGAGGAGAGGAGAAGTAAAGAGAAAACGTTTCTGCCAGGAGAGGACTCAGTTTCAATTTGACCTGCTTTGCTTGACAAGGGCTTCTAGAAGTTTTGCAACAGCTGCTGTGATTGGGAATTAACCTCAACTCCAGCAGTAGGCTGGGGAGAAGAACTTGTTTGCTTTAAACTACCTTCCAGTCGCTCTCCCTAGCTTGCAAAAGAAAATCACAAACTCTTGGGCCAGGCTGTCACAAGCCTGCCCTTACACCTTATTCCGTGTCTCACTGGGTACTTGAGTTCCCAGGAGAAGGCGATGCCTGAATTCAGCTGGTAGGTGGGAAGGACTCAAATCCTCAGTATCAACAAAGCTGCTTTCCTGTCTGTCTGCAGGACCTTCACAGCAGCCCCCACGCCAGGATTGTGGCATTGACACCCTCCCAGTTTGACTCCTGACCCCACTGGGTCCCCTTGCTGTCTACCTCCATTAACTCTCAGGCTGGAGGCAGAACCAATCGCCCCCCTGTGGCTCTCCGGTGCTGTCCTTGCCCACCCCTGGTGGTGCTCCTCTTCCCCAATCACCCCCATCACTGGGTTCTCGTTTGGCTTTGTCTTATGCTCCCGGGCTCGTTTCCCTTCCGATGTGCAGCGGCAGCAGAAGATTCTGAACGGTATGGCATCTCTTATGAAGTTCTTCCATTCATTCAACAAACATCTTTCTGGGCCAGGCACAGCACTAGGCAGGGGGAGGCTCAGAATGGAAGCCCAGAGGTGAGAAAACACACCGTCCTTGGGGAGACTGCATGTGGCTCAGTACACCTGGGGTGCAGAAGGCACCGGAAGCAGAATGAGATGGTTAGAGGGCTGGGAGGGCTGGGAGTTACAGTGTCCTGTCTGAAGCCCCTCCACTCCAATGGAGTTGCTGGGACCATCCAATGAGATGACCGCCATGACACCTCAGGCATTGGCACATGCTCAGTACATTATCAGCCCTTGTCATGATCAAGATCATGCACATTTTCACTATCATTTTAGTGAGGGGCCAGAACATACAGGAGTCACGTAGACGTTTGTGAGTTAGAGCCACATATGGGAGGCACCAAGGGGCCATCCGAGGGTTTAAGCCAGGATGCGATGGGGTATAACTATGATAGCAGTTCGGAGCAATCATTCTGGCAGATGCACGCAGAACAGACTGGAAGCGGGCCAGACTGAGAAAGAGGGACAAGTTCAAGAGGCTGTGTTAGTGATTTAAGCGTAGTCCAGCAGGACCTGAGCCCAGGCCCTGGGGATGGGGATGGGGATGGGGATGGGGATGGGGATGGGGATGGGGATGGGGATGGGGATGGGCAGAGGTCGGTGGGTTCGGCAGGCATGGAGGAGGCAGAATGGGAGAGCTGCAGGCACAGTGGTTACAAGCACAGGCTCTGGGTCTGAACCCTGACCCTGCCATCTCTGTTCCACATGACCTTGAGCAAATAATTTGATTTCCCTACACCTCCATGTTCTCATCTACATATGGAGGACAATAATGAATGTTACCAACCTCATAGAGTGGGCACAAGGTTAAGTTTGTTAATGTATGTAATGCACTCAGAATGGTGTCTAACGTTACCGAGAAAGCACGCGGCAAATATTGCTTATCATTCTAAAGAAATGACAGCATTTGGTGGGTGACCCATTAGATGGACCACTGGGGAAGAGTCTAAGAAGACCCAGGTCGATGGGGGGAAAGATGCGGTTTTCTTAGAGGGGGATCCCAAGAAGAGTAGCAAGTGGAAGACCAAGGAAATAGAAGGTATCAATGATCATTAACCATCACCAGTCATCAGATAAAACATACACATTCCCAAGTTGGGAAATGATTTCGTTTGGGGGGTGAAAAAAAGTTTGGCCTGGCAGTTCAGACAGATGTCAGGTGTATGAAGGTGGTTTTGTTAAACAAGAAAACCAAGTTTCTTTAGATTTTGCTCTCAAGAATTCCACTGGGTAGACAACGCTCGGGAAAGAGGGCAAGCCACATACATACCCGCTTCTTCATCCGACATCTAAAGCTGCCAGCCCTAGGGCCCTTGAAGCAGGATCTCAAGAAACTTCCAGAAATTCTTGAAATAAAAGTAGCATTGAGAAATCAGCCGCAATATCAAAACTAAGGCACGGGAGGGGTTGCTATGACAACCCAACTCCATTATTTTCAAATCCTATGGCAAAAAAAAAATCTAGCCAGCAACGAAACTGAAAGGAAACTTGCTGCCTTTTATTCACGGGAGGGAACGGTGCATGTCCTAAAATGTGTCTTCTCATTTCCTTGGAAATTAGACAAAGCAGCCACTTCCCCAGCGTTTCTACAACAAAGAGAACCATTCTGTCTACGTAGGACAATGAATTATGTCAGTATTGGTCCCCTGCAAAATCCTCACTGAGCATCCTTCATCTGGCCACAGCTAGCCACTCTGTAGGAATTAGCTCATCCTCATGATGAGGAAGAAAACAGGAATTTACTTGTTTTGAGAATCCTTCCTGTGCTACTGATCAATTTTTTTTTTCCACATATAATCATGTTCACATAGGATCCTACTGAAGTCGACTGAATTGGTTTGCATGTGGTATTTGGACACACACTTCTTCATGGGCCTCCCAAACTCAACCCTATGAAAATAAAATGCCTGTTAATTACAACTAGATTAGGGGCGCCTAGGGGGCTCAGTTGGTTAAGCGTCCAACTTCAGCTCAGGTCATGGTCTCACGATTTGTGGGTTCAAGCCCCGCATCGAGCTCTGTGCTGACAGCTTGGAGCCTGGAACCTGCTTCTGATTCTGTGTGTGTCTCTCTCTCTCTGCCCCCCTCCCCACTCAGGCTGTGTTTCTCTCTCTCTCTCTCTCTCTCTCTCTCTCTCTCTCTCTCTCTCAAAAAGTAAATAAACATTTAAAAAAAATTTTTTAATTACAACGAGATTATGAGCAAGTGCTAGTCCTGTCTCCAAATAGGAGTGCTACCAACAAGCATGCTAGGCAGCGTGTGGAAATCCCACAGTGACTTTTCAACCAATTCCTTGTATGTCTTCGAGGGAGAAAGGTATTCCACCTATTTTTAAGTCAGGAGAAAAGACAAGCACAAAATAGATTAGCGGCTGGTCCAAAGACATAAAGAAATTCAGGACCTTAAGATAAATATTTATTAAATACCCACAGTGCAGCCGTGGCTGGGTCAAGAGGCACGGTTCACGGTTTGAAGGAGACTGTAAATTCAATTTCCCTGCATACATAAAACAGGTAGCTCCCCTTATACCTGTAAAACCTGCAAAGTCATTTTAAAGCACCGTGTCCTTAAATCTTTAGTAACTCACGGCACCCCTGCAACTCTTTACCCTGGTTATAAATGTCCATCTGCCCAAGCTGGAGGAGAAATGGTTGTAACCTGAGGTAAATGGATAGACTGAGGTGTGTGCATGTGTGTGTGTGTGTGTGTGTGTGTGTGTGTGTGTGATGTGCATGTTGTCGGCTTTTTCTTTCACCTCCCCAAATAAACCTTTGGAAACTGCAAAGAGGAGCATGTTTTTACAGAGGAAATATTGGGCTTTGGAAAATAAATGTCATTAATGAATGCAAAAAGTCAAAAGGGGTCTCCACAAATCAGCAGCAGAAGTGATAATCCTGTATTGATCTTTGATTTTTAAAAAAAATCCCCAAGATAAAGAAGGGGGTCATGTCTTAGCTCTGACACAGATGGGCTTTGGGCAAACTTCCCTTGCTCACTTCTAAACCCCAGAGCCTAACACAGAGGCAGGCAGGTGCAGGAAGGCACTTGGTTAATATCCAGCCGGCTGGCTGGACGTGCATGGGGAGAGAAGAGATGGAAGACACAAATCTGAGTTCCAGGATCCACCAGGACATAACACATCGTATCTCAGGGTACAACGTGAGCAAGGTCTCTGGCACACCCAGGCTGCAAAGTGCAACATCGGGTCATTTGTAGAAGTCTGTGCACGCCCATCAACCTTCTGGCAACCCCATTCCTGCCAGAATGCAGAACCAAGCCGCTGGGAATGTCAGTGGCATTCACCTGAGGCAGTTTTTCAGGTAAAAACCCAGAAACAGGTTTTTACCATCCGTAAAGAGCCGCGCCTCTCAGCTTGGAGAAAAGAGGCCAGAACGCGCTAAAAGCTGTGCAGAGAGTTTGAGAAGACAGGCTGCTCCAATGAGATTAGCAAGGCTCACAGGAAGCTTGGCGGCCTCCTGGCCCTCCAGCGAGTGGCAGGTTCTAGGAAGGTAATCTCATTGGGAAGAACCGGTTTTTCCACTATCTCTACAAAGAGAGAAAATAAAGGCAAAAGCTGGCTGTTTTGAGGCCAGATGAGCCACCGGCCTTTCTCTTTCCCGGGACTCACCCCCTGGGAACCACAGTTCATGAGACCAGCACTGCAAAGCTGCAGGGGTCAGTCCTTCACCGGCCTCAGAGAGAGACGGTTGGGTGTTGAAAAACAAAAGCCAAAAACCAAAAGAGACTGAAGAAAGGCAGCTCTGAGATATTCAACACAAGTCATTGTATTAGCCTCTAGTCCTTCCAATATTTTGGCTATGTGTTTTCTTTTAAAAAATCCAAATGGTTATAATTATAAGTTAACTATCTGACAAGACAGCTGATTGTAGGCCTGTGAAAACCAATTATTTTGACATTGATTACTTTCTACATAGGAGCAGAGTATTGTAATTGAAGTTTGCTGGGAGCTACTGCAACCTTCTCTGATGTGCTCCCAATTTGGCTGCAGTTAATTAATGGGTGTTGGGGGAGGGGAGGGTGAAGCTGGCTTACAGCTTAACATACAAATTAATTGACATGAAATAAACTAATATGTTTCATTTAAATGTTATCAACTTACCAAACAGAGAGAAACAGGCATAAGGTTTAGGGAGCTACGGCATTAGTATCTGCTACAGGGATGTCACCCGGTTACCATGGCAACTGCCTCATTAGGCTTCCGAGGGGACGCCAGTGCATCGCATGGGGCTGAGGAGCAGTGGGCAGAGGAATCCAACCATCAGACAGGTAATCAGAAATATCAACTAGAACCAAGCGGTGCTTTGAGGATGGGATTCCGAGGAAGCTGTTTATCTGCAGGTGACCCGACTCCAGCCTGCAGCCAAGAAGAGGCAGGGCTTGAATCCCAACGTGCTACCCTTTGGATAAGGAATTTGCTCTGGGAGGAGCAGGTGCATCCCAGGATGCCAAGACTGTTTTCATGACCTCAGATGTTCCATCTTTGCTTGAGCCTCTCACTCTCTGCACATGCTGTTCCTTCTTCCTGACACACTCTTCCCTTACCCTCCTCACCTGCCTCATGCCCTGTGCCTGATTCAAGTCTCAGCTCAGATGTCACCTCCCCCAGGCTGGCTGTCCCTCCAGGCACCCCACAGAACCTCCTGTGTCCTATCAGAGCAAATGTCATTCTGCAGTGTCACTGTGAATGCCCTCCCCGCCACTCCCCCACTGGGAGAACTCCCTGAGAGCAGGGCTGTGCCCCTCACTTCGGACTGCAGTTCTCAGGCCAGTGGGCACTGGCATCTCCGGGAAGCTTGTCGCAAATGCAGGAACTCAGGGCCTCTCTCTGGCCTACTGAGTCAGAATCTGCATTTTAACAAGATCCCCCGGAAGATTCACATGCATGTTCGAGGTTATAAAACACTGTTACCCACCGTTGCTTCCCTAGAGTATGGCAAATGGTAGTCACTCAACAAATATTTTAAAGCCAAGCCTTCCCTTTACATCTAAACTTTGTCCCTGACTCAGCACAGAGGAATCCAGAGGAAGCAGCAGCAAACCATAATTCATTCAGGCAGTAAAACAGGCTGGCTATCCACGCGCGGTGCCGGGATGGGACCTGGAGCCCACACTGTGGGAGCTTAAACCCTCGCTCTGCCACTGTATGGCCTCAGGCAAACTGCTTAACTGCTTTGTACCTCAATTTTGTCATCTATAAAGTGGGGATAATAGTTCATCCATTCAATATATATTTACTTGCACATCTACTATGGGCCACTCACTGCTTCAGGCACTTGGGAATTAATATTGACCAAATCCATAAAAGCCTACCCCTTTATGAGGATTAAATGAAATGATGCGTATAAACAACTTAGCCTGGGACATAGCGAAAGCCCAGTGAATTACCATTCTTATTCTCTGAAGCTCTTTAAATATCCTCTTCCTTCCTACAAACATATTGGCTTTGCTTCCCCACATAAACTTTTATAGTCATGACTGTGGTCCATCTTGCTGGCATAAGATGAAGGGGAACTCAGCTGGGGGAGGGACAATAGAGATCACTCTTCCCACAATACAGCTCTGTACTCTCTGCACCCAATTGGAGAGTCTATCACGAGACAGAAGGTGACTTTGTTTTTTTTCTTTTCTTTTTTTTCTTTTTTTTTTTGGAAGGACAAGTTATGATAATGTGGATGGTCCACTGGAGAGGTTAGATGGACCCAAATTTTAAAAGGATCTAGAAGGATCTAGAGCCATCCAATAGGACAGCCATTAGCACTTTGGAATATTTAAATTTAATATGATTACAATTTAAAATTCAGTTCCTGAGTCAAATGAGCCACATTTCAAGTGCCCGTCAGCCACATGTGGCAATATGTCCACCATATTGGACAGTGAAGATACAGAAATTTCTCTTTGCAGGAAGTTTTATTGGATAGCACCAGTCTATAGCCATGTTTCTCCAACTTTCATGTGCATATGAAAATCCTAAAATCTTGTTAAAATGCAGGTTCTGATTGAGCAGGTTTGCAATGGAGTCCAGAATTCTGCATCTTGGCTCCCAGGTGATGCTGACACTACTGGTCTACCAACCACACCTTGAGTCAAGAGGATCCACTATCACAATAAACACACAGAGAAATTCCAAAAGGAATTTCCGTATTTTCTTTAGACATGCCTGGGTAGAGTTTCCTTATACACTGGGCACTTGACCAGCCCAGTGCTCTTCTGTTGAGGGGTATGAAAGCCAGGGTCTTCAGAGAAGCTGTGAGAATTTAGTGCTGTTGTGTGAGATAGATGATATTCATTCATCTTTTTGACCACCCCAGTCTCTCCCAGTTCAAATCCAAGAAATGTCTTCCCCCATGGACCAACTCACCAGTGGCCTGTTCTGCTCAGAATTCTGGAAGAAACCAAGGGAAAATGTAGTGGAGAGACAGGGAAGTTATTCCAGAGACCAAAAAACCTCATTTGGGATATTTTCCAAGGTGGCTCCTTCCCTCTTTGGATCCTTGGCCTCCAGACCAGTTATATATGATAGTCAGCTGGGGACATTATTAAAAATACTCCTGTCTCCTTACCACTCCCAGCAATTTGTTTAATTGGTCAAGGGTAGGGCCCAGGCATCAGTGTTTTTAGCACTCTCCAGTTTATTCCAATGTGCAGCCAGAGTTGAGCTTCCAGATTTTGAAGAGACAGCTTTCTTGCACAAATGTGCTACTCCCTCCCCTGGGTTTATCCCACACCTTGACTCCATGTTCTGCTACCCCCACAATGACAGCCTGGGATCTAACTCATACTGAGCTTCACACCTGCTCCAGGACGGGCCTCCAGTATTCATCTCCCAGTTCTGTGCACCCGGTGAAAGACACACTCTCCCTGTCCCTTGCCAGGTGACTATTATCACAGGGAGAAGGACTGAACATATCCCGTAATGTGTTTTCTAAAGTAATGAAACAGACATGATACCAATTGGATTATTTTTTAAGGAAATAAATCACCAATATCTTGACTGCCTCCAAGGCACCTGTATTTCATCTTTCTGTTTCCTCTTAGTCTTTATGCATAAATACATGGGATCTTGCAAATAATTTTGCTATTTTGAAAGAGTTTTATGTTAGCCACTCTTCCCATGATGCTACACAGTTTTAATGGCCACCACTTGAAATGTCTGCATAAACTTTCATGGAGATGATTAATCATAATTTAGTTCCATGTTGTTGGGCGTTTGGGTTGCCTCCAATTTGTCGCTATTGATAAACAGGACTGCAGTGAGCGTCGCTCTGCATCAGGCTTTTTCTGGGTCACAGGCTTAAAGTTTCTCTCTGGTCAGCACTTGTGTACCGCATCTCTAATAAGAAGAGCCAAAGCAGGATTCCCTCTGACGTTTTCCGGTGGGGTGCTCTATGCATTGGGGTGGGATGATGCTGTACTGGGTGGAATTCCCTGCACTCTGTAGGAAGTTTGGCATCCCTGTCCTGTCCTTTAGATGCCAATCATGTCCTTTGCTTATCCATGACAACCCAAAGCCCCCAGTGATCTGAGATGCTGGGGTCTGGTAGCCTCTGAATGTTGCCCATCAGTTTCTGTCGTAACTTCTCAGATACTCCTCAGAGCTCCTGAGAAGAAAAATCTCAACAGGAGAGGTTTTAAGGGTCGGCCATGCATATATGAGCAGTTCTAATCTCCACCCAAATGAAAGCCCTCATCCTTATGGCCGGGATGTACCCATTTCCCAGGATCTTTGAGCTTAGCTTCTGGCCACTCAACTCTACCTCTTACTATTCATCAAGAAGACCCTTTTCAATACACGAGTGCTGATTCAAAGGGGCACATGCACCCCAATGTTTATAGCAGCACTGTCGACAATAGTCAAAGTATGGAAAGAGCCCAAATCGAATGATGAATGCATAAAATAGATGTAGTATGTATACAATGGAATATTACTCAGCGATGAAAAAGAATGAAATCTTACCATCTGCAACAAGGTGGGTAGAACTAGAGTGTGTTATGCTAAGCAAAATAAGTAAGAGAAAGTACAAATATCACACGATTCCACTTATATGTGGAATTTAATAAAACAGATGAACATATGGGAAGGGAAGCAAAAATAAGATAAAAACAGAGAGGGAGACAAACCATAAAAGACTCTTAAATACAGAGAACAAACTGTGGTTGCTGGTGGGGTTTTGGGTGGGGGGATGGGCTAAATAGGTGATGGGCATTAAGGAGGGCACTTGTCGGGATGAGCACTGGATGTTATATGTAAGTGATGAACCAGTAAATTCTATTCCTGAAATCATTATTACACTATATGTTAACTAACTTGGATTTAAATTTAAAAATAAATTAATTTAAAAAAAAAGAAGACCCTTTTCTATTTACCCTTCCTGAATTTTCCCTCCACTGACATCTCCTCCTGTGTCCTGTATTATTAAACCCAAAGCCAGGTCACTTTCTAGCCAGTATGCACCCAAGAGAATGCAGACACAGCCTATGGGTTAAGATCTCAAACTCATAACCAGACCAGCTGGGTTTGAATCCTGCCTGGGCCACTTTCTAGCTGTATCAGTCCAGATGAGGAGGGTATTGGAGGCCCAGAGAGGCACATTTCCTCTTCTGTAAGATGGAATGATGACACTAATAAAACCTCCTCATAGGAATTCAGTTAAGGAGCCTGCTCAAAAGTCACCAGGAGACTTCATAGTGGAAATGGAATTTAGACCCAAGCCAATTACAAGCCAAAAATCAGTATCTTTCCACCAAACTAGCCTACCTCTCTTTCAAGAAAAGCTGGAAGTCTTGGGGTACCTGGATGGCTCAGTCAGTTAAATGTCTGACTTCAGCTCAAGTCATGATCTCGTCGTGGTTCATGAGTTTGAGCCCCACGTTGGGCTCTGTGCTGACAGCTAGGAGCCTCGAACCTACTTTGGATTCTGTGTCTCCCTTTCTCTCTGCCCCTCTCCTGCTCATGCTCTGTCTCTGTCTGTCTGTCTCTCTCTTTCTCTCTAAAAATAAATAACAACATTTAAAAATTTAAAAAAAAGAAAATCTGGAAGTCTTTATTACGTGACACCGTCATGAAGTATTTAAGCCACTTGGAAGAAGAAAGTACAAGACTGGAAATGGTATGACCACGGGAGATGTAAAAGGAACAGTTCTGTTATCAATAAGGACCACACAAGACCTTTGGTCTGCAGACACAAACAAAATAATACAGAAATGCCACATTGCATGACACATGAAGCCACAGTTTTGTTTGTTCGGTTTTTGCTTTCAATTTTTTTAAAAAAGAGTGCTATAATATGCACTCTGCTCTTTTCGAGACCTATAGTCTGTATAGGTCAAAGGCTTCTTAATAATCAAGATTCCTATCACTCATTTCATCTTTGTAATTCTTTTGTAATAGCGGCCTTCGGGCTAGCATTTATACAAAGCTTACAGTGGATTTGCAAAGGTGAAGTTATCGAAAAAAGATTTTAAATCACTCAGATTAGATATAAACACCATGACTGAATTTAATGAACTGGAGAAAAAGAAAAGTCAATTTTTGTCCTGTATAAAGAATAGGCTGGAAAGAAGGTATGTTCACGCTACATACACCGAACACACACACACACACCAAATCCAAGGCTCCTACTCACTCTGCAGTCCCAACCTACCCCCCGCCATCACTCAACAAGATACAAAATCAATTGTCATCCTCTCTCTACTTACCAGGGGCAGTATGATGCTCATCCAACACAGAACAGACTGACGCACTACACCTAAGGAGTCTTTGCCCCCAAGAAAGCATGTTTGTTCACAACCCATTTCCTCTTAGAGAATATCGACCCCATAGAAAACCATTTCCAGTTTGCTTTTCATAATTGCAAACACTCGAGTTTCTATTTGGAAGGCAGCCCTTGGAACAAATTGGCTTTTCCTGGGGAACGTGAAGAGTTTCCATCTTCCATGCTTGAGATGTGGCAAGATGGCGACCACCAGGACATCTTGCTTGGGTCCCTGAACATGATCACCGCATCTAAAATTCTCCTCCCAGAATTTTAAAATAATGTCCAGGCATTGATCTCCGTACAGAAGGTAGGTTTATTTCCTGATTTTATGGTTTTAAGGCAGTGACTCTCATATTAGGGTCAACATCAGATCACCTGGGGAACCCAGAAAAAATACAAAGACCCGGGCTCTCTCCTGATTCCGTGGGGCTAACATCTGTGTTCTCCATTTAGCTATCAAGGTGATTTTGATACACACCGAAGTTTGAGAGCTACTACTTTAAGTCATTGAACTACCAAGCTCCTCAAACTTGCACGTACATACAAATCATCTGGCAATTGGGTTAAAATGCAGATTATGACCCAGGAGGTAAGCAGTAGAGTTCCAGAATCTGCATTTTCTAACCGCTCCCAGGTGATGCTGATGCTTCTGATGTGTGGCCCAAGAGTGGCAAGGCCCTAGGACAGTGGTTGTCAACTGGGGATGATTTCACTGCTCAGGCGACATTTGACAAAGTTTGGAGACATTTTGCGTTGTCGGATCTGGGGGTGGGGGAACTGGTATCCAGTGGATAGAGGCCAGGGATGCTGCTAAACACCCTACGACACACAGGACCACCCCCTCCCCCCCCCAACCTAACCCTGCCTAGCCAAGAACTGTCCACCCCAAAATATCAAGAGTCAAGATTTAAAAACCCTACTCTGGGACACAGGCAAACAAAAAGGAAAAAAAAAAAAAGATGGTGAGAAACTTGGCTGACAAAAGAGAGTTCAAATGGCAAAGTCACTGCATTGCTTAGTTAAAAGAAATGGTAAAATGAACATCCCTCTTTCAGAGCTGATTCATGATTTACGGAATATGAACAGAAAACTACACGTTTGACCCTCAGGTTCCGAGGAGTCTCAGACACCTGATTCCTACAAATACCCCTCTGTTCTGGAATTCCAGACAATGGTCTACAGCTTTTACCTTGTATCCAAATATTGCAAAATCATGGGTACCCTCGGCAGAAAAACTCTCCTGGAAATCAGATTTCGAATGGCCCCGCTGGCTCAACTAATTAAATCTAAAATCTAAGGAAGGATTGGCGCATCAAGGTGAATTATCTTGCCTTTCCTGGATTGTCCTAAGAAGCAGACATATATCCAGACTTCACTGCTTAATTACACAAAGCAGTTTGCTAGTTACCTTGACACATTTAATTCTGCAGCAAGAATTATGCTAGATTCCTCAATCTTTCCTCAGCCCATCCAAGGGTAAAAATGGGTTCTAGCCTACAGATCTGGGGGTGGGGTGAAGTGGGCTGGGAAGAGACTCACTATTTAGACTAAGACATTTCAAGGAGCTCGTGCCCAAGCTGGTGAGAATCCCACAGAGCAAGGGGTGAGCATTGGCAGCTTTGAGACAAAACGCTCTTTGCCTGTGCCCCCACCTTTGTTAGGATAATCTGAAGACAAGATCTCATGGCAGCAGGGAAACAGTGGTGCTAGGAAACTCTGGAAAATACCTGCTTCTCAAGAGTAGGGCAACCTGGCACCCTGGGATCAGAGAGGAGACCTTGTTCACCCGTTCAGAAAACCATTCAGCAGAAGAGCTCTGAAAGATTCTCAACTACAGATTGATGGATACATTCATGGCATCACCCACTGGCTGGTGCAGATCCTGCTGGATGAAGCTATGGTGGTCGTGGTGGAGGAGAGGGAACCTTGGCTGAGGTATGTATATAGAAGCCTAGGGGTAAGATCGTTGGGTGATTAATGAAGGGGGAGATGGCCAGAAGAGTGGCCACAAATATCCCACCCTACCCCAAATATGCGGTGTTTAGCCTTCATGACCTGGTTCAAATATCCCTGCCTCAAAGAAACCTCTGTTTACTTTCCCAAGAAGAATGGTGGTTTCCTCATTTGTGTTCCCAACAGGTGTTGGTACACAGCTTGAGCACAGGGCTTATCACAGGTGTTAAAACTGAGTGTGTGTGTGTGCATGTCCCATCAGACTGTGAGCTCTGGGGTGTGAAAGACCTGTGCCTTTATTCACCTTTGAACCTACCTCAGTGCCAATCTCAACGGCAAACGTTCAGGGAATATTTGGACATGATGGATGTCTTGCAGACAGGAAGAGAGAAGGGAACCCAGTCAAGGAATGTGTGAAACACTACAAAACCAGTCAGACCCAAAAGTCTAGTGACCCCGCGGAGAACCCATCTGCTGTTTTCCAAGCCCAGAAACCATCCCTTGTTTGCTTTGATCACCCTACCCGCTCCTTAATTCTTCTCCTGAGGATACCCAGATCTTCATCAATTTGGCCCAGGATGCTGACTCCTCCCTCTCTAGATCTCAGAATGGGCACAAAACCCAAGCCTGGACATTCAGGGTATTCCATTCCCCCGGGTTCAGTGATGCTTCCAACATGGACCCAAAAGTCAAGTCAGACCACTGAGCCTTAAATCTGGGTTTTGTTGGAAACCCTCTTTCTGCAGGGATTGCTATCTAGGAGGATGTCACTATGAGGACACCTTTACTGCCTGAAGGTGAAGTCGGCATGGAACAGGGCAGAGCTGACAATCCTGAAGATGGTGGTGAGCCCCTGACACCTGCTCAGTCTCTCCAGAGACTTCTACTTCCACGAGCCAACAATGTTCCCTTTTCTGCTTACACCAGTTTAAGTACCTCCCTGAGTGACACACTCCAGTCCAGTGGGGTGCTTCTAGAGGACCCCAACACAATGCAAGGTCTAATCGTTCTCTTGCCAGTGGCTCCAAGCCCACCAATCAAAGCCCCAAGCTAGATCCGAATCCGCCAAGGTATAATAGAGTCACAGCATGCACCCCCCCCCACACACACACCAAGTCCTCATGCTGTCGTTCAAGGATTTAGGAACAAATGGCATTATCTGAAACACGAAGCCACTGAGTGCAGTGGGCTGTGGGTTTCCCCACTTGACTGTGTAGCCAGCCTACAGCATAAGCAGTGGGTTCAGGTAAGGGAAGATCAGAACTGTCAGTTCCAACCAACTGTGCATGGGGATTTCCCTTCGCTGATAGACTTTGCTCTTTTGGCCACGACAGACACACAGAGGCACACTATCCAATATTATTAAAATAGCAGGCAACAATTAGCAAGGAGACGTGGCTCCAAATACACCAAGACATCAGAAACATGACAGTTAATTAACTATTTGGGTGCGTATGGTATTTTTCGAACATCCAATATAGATTTAAAATCATGTTAAATAAAACAAGTCATTTTTAACCAGTAAGTCTGCAAGTAAAAATGAAATTGCTCCTGGCCTTTGGTTAGTACTAATTAATTCCATATATGAGAGCAAGCTTTTAAAAGTTAAAATGCCACATATACACAAATTATGATAACTATCAAATTACAGCTATTATTATTAGTTCTACAGTGTCCGCCCCCCCATCCCCCAGAAGGGTAAGATCATCAAGTTCACATGTGGAGATTAATACATTCTCATTCTCTGTCTTTATCTTTATCTTGCTTGTCGGTAAATTTTGCCTAGGAGCAAACATCCTCATATCATGACATCAATTCGCTCACTGTGTGTTAGACCATAAGCTATCAAAACAAACTTCACACTGCAGACAGGCAGGACAAAAACTGGGAGTCGAGGCCAGCAGCCTCACTAGCTCAGACACTGTAAAAAAATGTATTAATTTTTTAAAATGTTTATTTTTGAGAGAGAGAGACAGAGTGTGAGTGGGGGAGGGGCAGGGAGAGGGGGAGACACAGAATCCGAAACAGGCTCCAGGCTCCGAGCTGTCAGCACAGAGCCCGACGCGGGGCTCGAACTCACAAACCGTGAGATCGTGACATGAGCCGAAGTCGGACGCTCAACGGACTGAGCCACCCAAGCGCCCCTTTAAAAAGGTTTTTAATTCTAAATTCACGAGTCACAGGAAATCTGCCCAGCTACACCAGTCAGAATCCCTTGACTCTGCTGCAGATTCAGCCACTTACAGGCACACGTCAAAGCCATCTGTGTTGGAAGGACAGGCTGTGCTCACATATGTGCACACGTGTGTGTATGCATATCCACACATGTGTTGAGGAATGGGGTGAGAGAACAGAGACTTGTTGCCCTAACCTCCCCCACAGGTAGAATTTTGATCCTATGAGAATAAGCTGAGTAAACTGTTCAAATCAGGCTTATCTGTTTAAATGAGTCTTCTCATTAATCCTTGAGGGAAAATCTTTCTTTTTTTTTTTTAATTTTTTTTCAACGTTTATTTATTTCTGGGACAGAGAGAGACAGAGCATGAACGGGGGAGGGGCAGAGAGAGAGGGAGACACAGAATCGGAAACAGGCTCCAGGCTCTGAGCCATCAGCCCAGAGCCCGACGCGGGGCTCGAACTCACGGACTGCGAGATCGTGACCTGGCTGAAGTCGGACGCTCAACCGACTGCGCCACCCAGGCGCCCCGAGGGAAATCTTTCTAGAAGGCATTCATGCACGTAATGAAATGAGCCCTTCCCAATTACATATATGATGTAAACACAACCTGTTTTGCTGTGTTAAAAAAAAAAAAAAATCTTGCAAATATAAATGTCAATATAGGCACATTAAGCAAGCTCATTTGGTTTGTTTGGTGAGTTTTTTATCGGTGCTTGAGGAGTGTTTGCTGATCATTCAAAATCAATCTACAGGTAAGAAAATACACAAGATCTAAACGACTGAGGGAAGAGGAGATGGAAGTATCTGTTACGAAAACTTGTGTCAGAAGTGTGACAACTTGGCCCAGATTTGATAAAGGGAAGAACAGAGATGATTGGTTTTTTTGTTTTTGTTTTGTTTTGTTTGCGAAGGTAACAGCTTCTTCCTCTATATTCTTGTTAATTTTCCTTCCCTCAGTTGTAACCCTCCTTATCGACTTGGCACAGTTACTTGCGTAAAAATTAACCATAATTGGGTGGCATCCCTATATGGACAAAAAGTTCCTGGAGAGCTGGCACCATGACCCATGGAGAGTGCTCGGTGGGCAAGTAACCACATTCTTCTGGGGAGAAGCCATCCAGGATCAGTGACTCTACCCTGGTCTCGTTTTGGTAGATTTCTATTCTGCAGAATTTCCCGCCATTGGAATTATTTATTTGTTCATTCGTGCAGACACTTTGCCTGCCGAGTGCCAGGCACTGCACACGGCCCCAGACGGTGCCTGGCAAGTCACAGGAGTTCCAGACAGAGCTACGGGAAGCCATCTGTCCTGCCTCCTCCAGATGCCCCCAGGCAATAGGTCAGTTGAACCAACTGGCCACTGAACAAATAAAAACATGGAGGTTCTAGAGAACAATCCTGCTCACGCCAGGGGCGGCTTCCCTCCTGCCTCTGTTCTACGTGACTTCATTCGTTCCACACTATTTATGAAGCACCTACTACATACTAAGCATTTTTCTAGGCAGTGTGGATACAACAGTGAACAAATCAAAAACAAACAAAAAAAACCCTGCTTTCGTGGAGGGATAAATAATAAAACAACTATATGTTAGCCAGTGATAAGTGCTAACAAATTCCATGAGCCTCAGTTTCCTCTTCTGCCAAATGGGGATAAAAATGTAATCAGATAGGGATGTTGCAAGGATTAAATGAGTTAATTCATATCATTCACCAGTTTTGACGGGTGCCTGGGGCATACACGTTCAATAAACGTCAGTCATTATTATTGTGATCATTATCCTGGCTACTACCCCGCATTCAGGTGTCCATAGCTTAGCAACAACATGTGGCTTCCACGGAGTGTTGGCGAGGGTGCCTGGCACCCATGCACCCAGGCATGACAGCTCCGGGTGAAGATAAATCACGCTTTGTTTAAGCTCGACAACTGGAAACAGAATACCAACAGTCTTCTCCCACGCTGGAAAAATTCCACACAGCATGCACAACGCTTTTTCAAATCAGGAGGAAAAAAAAGGGTGAGGACACAGTGGAGGATTTTAGCCAAGAGGGTAAGAGCTGCGTTTAACGTAACAGAGAGCCTCTGAAGCCTGGCGAGGTGTCAGGGTTTAATGAAATACGCTCTGTGGTCAGACAGGCTCAGTTTAAATCTTAGTTTATCACTTACTTGGTAAAGTGACCTGGGCAGCAGGCCTTCCCCCAGGCATGTAAAAAACAGAATAAGAGACAACAGAGGCTCACAATGAAGAATAAATAAGTACGTGTGTCTGGATTATAGTAAGTGCTCAATTAATGTAGGTTGCTCCTTCATCTCTCCAATGAAGGAGAAATGGTCAGTTTCCGTATCGGAATCGCAAATGTTGTACAGACTGCCTTCTGAATCCAGGCTTGGATCAGGAGGTACTGAGTACGTCACACACGTCCGAGTACTGAGTCTTTTGTAGAGGATTAAGAAGACGCTAAGGAGTAAAGGTACAGAGGCAAGTGGCAGTGTGTAAAGGACAGTATTTGCAAGAGAAGGTGGGAAACAGGAGGGAAAGGACCCCAAGCCTCTGACTTCACTGGCCTAACATCCTTGCGAGAAAGTAGAAGAGATGAGATGTATTTTTGCAAACATGCTCCCCGCTACCGAGAACAAGAAGGGAAGACACATGTTCTGCTTGCCTTCCGCCAGACTAACAGGAAATAGACCAGGATGGCTGCCAACTCATCTCACAAAGACACTTTTTTAAGAAAGAAACTATGGAAGAGACAAGCTTGATCAAGATAAGCTAGTTCCAAAACTCTGCCAAAGCAGCAGAGGCATTTTTATTCATGTTAACTGCCACAGAATTAACTCAGAAAAAAAAAAAAAAACCCAAATGTACACACAAAAATGACTACAGTTATTTTTTTAAATTTTTTTTATGTTTGTTTATCTATTTATTTATTTAGAGAGAGATAGAGTGTGAGCAGGGGAGGGGCAGACAGAGAGGGAGACACAGGATCCGAAACAGGCTCCAGGCTCTGAGCTGTCAGCACAGAGCCCAATGCAGGGCTCGAACCCAAGAGCTGTGAGATCATGACCTGAGTCGAAGTCAAACGCTCAACCGACTGAGCCACCCAGACACCCCTACACTTATTTTTTTTAATGCAATAAAAGTAGCACAAGGGCAAACCTCAGTTTCTCTGTTTTCTTTCTGGATCTTCATGGAAACTGTCAGTTTCTTGTGGGTTTTGTAAAATATGCGTGCTCAGCGATGTAACATCTCTGAGAAGCTAATGAGAATAAGGCCATTAAAACAAGGACAAAGGTCTAGGGGAAGCAAACCCACAATAAAATCTATTTGGGAAACAGCTGATGGAAGAAAATTCGGAAAATCCATCCCAAGGGAGCTTCCCGAGATGTTCTGACAATTTGCAGAGGGTCCACGATGGGTCACAAACATCATAAACGCACCCCAGATACTGAGTCTTTGGGAGTCAGGAAGCCTGAGTTACATCCGTGGCTCTGATTTTTAGTTATGGAGTCCCAGGTGTATTATTTTAGTCAGACGTCCTTCAGTTTCCTCACCTGTAAAATGGGTACAGTATTTAACCCTGAGGATCGCACGTACGGTCATATTCATGAAATTGCTTTGTGAGCTGCTGAGTCCTGAGTATTAGATCACACGTGTATGGGCCAAGTTTCTCGCGTCCTCCCTCGTGCAGCTAGGAATATGCACGGAGTGTTTAATAAATACAGCCACAGTTCATCTAGGAGCCCCAAATTGTCCTTTTTATTTAACACCAGGCTTTGGCAATGTTCATGCACTGGGAGAGAAGAGAAATGAACACCCACCCTGAGATGTGCAGAACTGAGCTATGCTTTAATTAGCTTCCCTAGAAACACAGCTAGCCTAGCAACAAGGCTTAGCACTAGCAGGTTCTTAAAGACACACAGAACTTTCAGGTTTGAGTGCATGTGGCCCTTCCTTCCAAGGCTCTGAAGTCCCCAGGGGTCCTTGGTCGAGTGGAAGGGCCGCCTAGAGAGGCCCCCAGTCCCAGAGTGGTGGAAAGATCACAGAGCACTGGAATCGGACAGCCTGGGCTTGAATGCTGGTTACAGCACATAGCAGCTGTGGGAGCTTGGGTAAAGTATTTTGACTATAGGAACCTAATTTCCCTCCTGTGTAATACGCCACCAGGAATCCCACCTACCTCCCAGGATTACGTGAAATCACAGATGCAACGCGAACGGCTTTCTAAAGTAATTCAGGACTGTAGCAATGCCCAAGCCCACTGAGGGAATGCGGGTCTCCTTTCCAGGTAGCTTTACAAAGTGTTCCCAACAGACAGGGCATTCCCGTCCTCTTTGGCTCCCCCTTTTTAAGCCCAAAGAAGACTATGGGGAAAGAAAAGCCAGCGACTTAAAAATACATTTTTCTCCATTGGCACACACATCATATGGGCCAACCATGGGAAAATATAATTATAATACGTTTTCTTGAAGGTTGGTTTTTAGATCGTCGACTGTGTTAAAATGTGAAGAAATAACTTGAGAAGTGTAAAAAAGGGAAAGAGATTATAGTAAAATCAATATTAGCAAGAGTGAAATTACAAGACTAGAGGCAATAAAAACCTTTCCCAAGCCAAGGAAAGAGATCTCATCATAAAATTATAATAAATTACTTTAGTTTTATCACTTGGTAAATTGCTTGAATATTAGTATCACTGAGGCTACATTTCCTTTCAACCAAAGAGCGCATTTCAGCCTTGGCTCCAGTGCAAATCAGATTAGGGCAGCATCATTCGACAGCATTATCTCATTAACTCGGATAGAAGCTCATTATTTTAACCGTGGCCCCACTTCCTTGCCCTCAGACTTTTCTCCAAAACATCATTTTTATTTAGATGTCGTGTCCTGGTCCTTCCAACAAGACTATTTATGGACAATGATACTTGAATTTCACATCGTCTTTATAAAAGTTACACAATATTCTTCTTTTGATTTTTTTCCCCAGCCATTAAAGAATGTAAAAATCGTTCTTAGCTTGCAGGCTAAAAGAGACAGGCAGCGAGCAGGATTTGAGGCACCAGCCAGAGGTGACGGACCCCTTGCTCTGTCTTCTGAAATGGTCCCTGCTCTCCTGTAGCAGGTGCATAAACAGCTACGTGTCCAGGCATCTTCTCCCTCTTAACTCTGGGTCCTGGGACAGCTCAGCATCCTCACGATTCTCTGACATTTTGATACGGGTTCTTTCCTGCTTGCTTGTTGGACTTAGAATAACATCACTTCTGTGCTGTTTGCTGAAGCGTCCTCGTCTAGATGACTTTGAGGCTCCTTTGAATTTTTTTTTTAATGTTTATTTATTTTTGAGAAAGAGAGAGAAAGAGACAGGGCATGAGCGGGGGGAGAGGCAGAGAGACAGGCAGGCAGGCAGACAGACAGACAGAATCCAAAGCAGGCTCCAGGCTCCGGGCTGTCAGCAGAGAGCCTGACGCGGGAGGCTCAAACCCACAATCCACAAGATCGTGACCTGAGCCAATGTCGGACATTTAACCGACTGAGCCACCCAGGCGCCCTTTGAAAGACTCTGCTTCTGGCTGTCTCCAGTTGCTCAGGAAATTCCGGATTATGCAGAGTAATTGCAACAGACGTAGTTACAGCATGGCACCAAGACTTCTGCGGTATAAAATACTGTTGCTCCGTTGTGATGTAGTGAAAAGCACATAAATGGTGGCTGGCAGGGTACAGAGTTGTCATGAGAACAAAATGCAAAAATTACAAAAAGTAAGTATGAGACACTTTTTCAAAGCAGAGCACCCTGGAGCTATTTAATTCAAGGGCTATTTAACTCACATTCTTCCTGAGGCTCCAAGGGAGCTCTGTTACAAGTGGCTTTGTCGGGTTTGAGGGTGTCACATTCAAACCAGAATTCGCCAGGACCGATCCCAGGTTGGTGAAAGGCCCTGAAAACTCCAGAACCGTCATCATCATGGTCTGGAAGCTTCCAGCGGATCAACTTCCTGGTGAAATCAGTCTTGCTTCTCTGGAGTCAGCTCTTTGGGGAAGGAGAGACACAAGTTCACAGAGGGAGCGATTCCATTTCAACCAAGACAATGGTTCAGGTCTGCACGGTTCCTGTTTGATTGTGGCATCGGGGAAAAATGGTAACGACAGAGACCCGGTACCGAGGTTCACATTTCCTAGGTTATTTGCCCCCCCCCCCCCAAAACCTCCATCTTTAGTGTCCTTCTCTGAGTTTTGGCAAGAATTCCATGACTTTGGAGTATGATGTTCTAACAATCATTCCCTGACAAACGACAAATGCTGGTGTGTACCCAGCATCCAAGTTATTGCTGCCGCCCAGGAAAAACACAACATCGCCACAAAGACCCTCTGTGGGCTGTTGTTTGGGGGATTTTTGCTCGGCTGGTTGGTTGGTTTTCTCTTCTTCTCATTGAAAGGTTTTCACTGCAAGATTTCATCATTCTGCTGGATGGAACGCTGAACACTGACTATTGTAGGCAAGGCTCAGATCCAGGCCCAACTTTATTGCTGCGTGTTTGAAAATATCCTGCATGTTTGAAGAAATAGTTTACAGTTTCCTACTTAAGGCTGGTTTTCTTTTGAGAGTGGCTTTTAGGGAAACTAGAGCAAACTCAAAGAGGGGAAGCCAGGATAGTGAGGCATCTGGAAGCCACATCACTAGGAAACAGGTTGAAGGGACTGGGTATGTATATTTTGGAAAAGTACAGACTCAGAGGGGTGAGCACACGAAGGCTGTCACCCTCTTCAAATATCTAAAGAGCTGTCACAGGGAAGGGAAATTAAGCAGCAGACCTCAGGTCAATAGAGGTGCCACAGGGCCGAGATGCTGATCTCTATCAGATTCGAAATCTTCTTTTTATAATATATGTTGGGATTTCCCTTTACTGCCTGAATTCAAAGGAGAAATAAAGTGAAAGGAATGTATGCTAAAAATAATGTATATTTTGAAAAAGGAAGTTCTCAGGTGGGACTAGCCTCTGATCACCCATTCACCCTGACATCACCTGGAGTCAAGAGACGAGCAGTTGAATATTGTCAACACTGGCATCTTGGAATAAGAATTAAACTAGTTTAGTCGTCCACAGAGCAGCTACAAGTTGCACAGTGCCTCGGGTGGCTTTGTGTGCCTTTGATGAAGATTTTCAAACTGCGGAAGGGCCCCTGGTAAAATTTCAGATGAAACAAGCCACATCCTTATCTCGGTTTCTATGAAGTTACACTCCTCAAAACTTCAACCATACAAACAAAATTCTACCATCAGATCACTGTAACCAGGTTCTTCACCGGCATAAACGTCTGGCATCAGGTGGTTCACGAGACATGCAGGAGGAGGAAGAGAATCTTCTCTGTGGATTTGCAGGACAGTTAGTTGGCACTTTTCCTGCCCACCAAATGCCAGGAGCCTCCCTCAATCACCGTGAGAAACAAGAATACCCCCCCAAAATGCCCCCTAGAAAACAGAAGCATCCCCAGAGAGAACTATTGCCACAGAAGGCAGATGTGACCTCAGCAAAATGGCGTGAATACCTCCAGCTTACCTACTGCTTCCTCTGTGCCAGGAAACACTGAGATGCTCTACAAGCATTAACTCATCCAATCCTTGGTTCTCTACAAGCATTAACTCATCCAATCCTTGGTGCTCTACCAGCATTATTAACTCATCCAATCCTTGGTGCTCTACCAGCATTATTAACTCATCCAATCCTTGGTGCTCTACCAGCATTATTAACTCATCCAATCCTTGGTGCTCTACCAGCATTATTAACTCATCCAATCCTTGGTGCTCTACCAGCATTATTAACTCATCCAACCCTTGGTGCTCTACAAGCATTAACTCATCCAATCCTTGGTGCTCTACAAGCATTATTAACTCATCCAATCCTTGGTGCTCTACCAGCATTATTAACTCATCCAATCCTTGGTGCTCTACCAGCATTATTTTTTTTTTTAATTTTTTTTTTCAACGTTTATTTATTTTTGGGACAGAGAGAGACAGAGCATGAACGGGGGAGGGGCAGAGAGAGAGGGAGACACAGAATCAGAAACAGGCTCCGGGCTCTGAGCCATCAGCCCAGAGCCCGACGCGGGGCTCGAACTCACAGACCGCGAGATCGTGACCTGGCTGAAGTCGGACGCTTAACCGACTGTGCCACCCAGGCGCCCCTCTACCAGCATTATTAACTCATCCAATCCTTGCAACAATCCTGGGGGGTAAGCTCTATTACTATTAGTTGTTTCAGAAATGAAGTACTGAGGCTCTGTAAGGGTAAAGACCTTGCTCAAGGACACAGTCTATGGCAGAACAGGGATTCACATCCAGGCGGTCCAGCTCTGCTGTCCAGGCTCATAACCCCCACACTATCCCATCTTCTGATATAGTCTATAATTTGGGGGTATCCAACCAACATTCTTGGATACCAGTTCCAGAGGCCAGAAATCTAAAATCAAGGTGTTGGTAGGTTGGCTGCTTCTGCGGACTGTGAGAGAAAGGTCTGTTCCAGGCCCCTCTCCTTGGCTCGTAGGTGGCTCTCTTCTCTGGGTCTCTCCATGTTGTCTTTTTGCCATGTGCGTCTCTGTATCGAAAGTCCCCTTTTGTATAAGGACATAAGTCATACTGGATTAGGGCCCACCTTGGTGACCTCGTCTTAATTACACCAGCAACTTCCCCATTTCCGAATAATTCTGAGGGGGTTCAAAATTGGGGGTGAGCCTTTAAACATATGATTTCTCAGGGTGGGAGAAACAATTCAACCCCTAAAAATGTCTTAATTAAATTAAATAATGCCTATAACACACTTAGCACACGCTGTGCACATTCCAGGTGTTCAGTAAGTGATTTTTTTATTACCATTATTATTTCTATAATTAAGATTCTTTTTCCCAAGAAAGAATCAAGGAAGACCAAAAAATAAAAATCTCAGAGGCACTCAAATCAGCTAGATCCATGGACTTCCAAAAGATAAGAAGAGCAAGGATATGTCTCTGGTTAGACATATTTTACTAAACCTACCCATTGATGGCCTGAAGGAGACCTCTCCTGACTTAGCTAGTCAGGTTCCAAGGCTAGCCCACCTTATACACTAAATAGTCTACCGGAGTCTGTAACCTGTTCTCTAACACTGTGACTAAAGCGGCTCTATGAAGCTTAACCAACATTTATTCTCTGCTCTCGTTAATTAACTCATCCATTCTTTCATTCAAAAAAATATTCGCATGGGGCGCCTGGGTGGCTCAGTCGGTTAAGCGTCCGACTTCGGCTCAGGTCACGATCTCGCGGTCCGTGAGTTCGAGCCCCATGTTGGGCTCTGGGCTGATGGCTCAGAGCCTGGAGCCTGCTTCCGATTCTGTGTCTCCCTCTCTCTCTGCCCCTCCCCCATTCATGCTCTGTCTCTCTCTGTCTCAAAAATAAATAAACGTTAAAAAAAATATTCACATATCTGATCTGGGCCATATCCTATTTTAGCACTGGGGATACATGTAAAGAAACACAGAATAAGGCTCTGTCTTCAATGAGTAGCTACGTTCTAATGGACAAGACGGATACTAAACCCCTATGACCGTAAAGAAGATGCTTTACGATAACAAGAGGTGCTAAGAAGAAGATGGGTGGGAGAGACAGCGACGAGAAGACTCATTTCAGACAAAGGGATCAGGGAGGCTTCTCGTTAGTCTGAGGCCAGAATGATGCAGAGGAAGTGGCCATGTGAAGACCCTGGGGAGAACTCTAAGCAGCAGCACACCTGCAAAGGCATGAGTGGGGAGGAACGGGGAGACCCGGAACCGGAGGCTTGATGAGCCAGGGAGAGAATGCAAGAGAAGGCTGGGGGGGAGGGCGGCAGCCAGATGGTGTAGGGTCTTCTAAGTCACAGTAGGAACTTCAAGTTTGCTAAGCACAGCTTCCTCCTGTGTTGTAAATTGCATCCCGGGACACCCAGAGCACGTGTCACATCCACCCAACAGGGCAATACAGATCTCCTTGCCTCCTGTGCTGGTGGTTCCAGTGGTGAAGAGACAAGTGAAGTTGAGCTGCACCCACAGGGTCTCCAATGGGGGAGGGGAACAGGAAAGACGGTGAGAGGTGATGGCAGAAGGCAGGGAAAGGAGACCAGGTTGAAGGAAGAGGGGAAGCAGGGCTCAAGGTCATGGGCGTCACCAGGAGGTTTCAGCCGGTGGCAAAGAACTAAGCTCTTAAGAATGGTCATTTATACACTGATATTTTTCCTCTGGCCACACGAGGCTTCGCCTAACCTCTCCCATGAGGGTGTCGGGCTCTCTCTAATGTTACTCAGATAATTATGGCCTTTGACGCATCTGCTTTCATTGTTGTCCACCCCGAAAGCATGTCTGGCAGCCTGGGCATCAAAGCACACTTTTCAAAACATCATGAGAACGCTTAACAAATACTCTCTGACAAGGATATATGAGTCCCAGCCCTGCTCGTAGAGGGCAGGACGAATCCTGGAATAGCAGCTCCAAGCCGAGGTGACGCAGACTGTTAGCAGAGGGGCTGCTCTTGCTTCAAATAGGTGGTAACTACAGTGGAGCAGCCAAGAGTCACCTCCCATGCTGAGTGTCTCCCCTGCTGGACCCCTCAGCCCTGAGAGCCTTTCCCCAATACAGAACTCTGATTATACATTAAAATAGTACGTTAGAATGTCAGCACTTTTATAATCTGAGTCGGCACTGGCCCTCGTTCCCAGAAAAATTAGAGGTCCGTAAGATGATACCTCATCAGCAACAAAACAGGGGACAGGCAAGCACAGTGTAGTGCACAGCACCAAACGTGGCAGGTGGCTCTTCCATGGCAGGCCACGGGGTGATTTTATATAGGGTATGGATGATTTCTATGTGGACTGTTATGCATTTATTTTATTTTATTTTTTAAATATGAACTTTATTGCCAAATTGGTTTCCATACAACACCCCATGCTCATCCCCACAGGTGCCCTCCTCAACCAGGAAGAAATGGAACCAGAACCCCAAACCCGGGGGAGGATGAGTCTGAGTCAAAAGAAAAGACTGTAGAGTTGATTTTTAAAAGCTATTATTTAGATAATAATAGAGGTGTTAACTGATAGGCCAATAACAAAACTGTGCAGGCATCCTGTGAATGCCCGACCGAGGCTTGTCTGTCGTAGTCTTGGGCTACATATTTGGCTAAGAGCAAACAGGAGGCAAGGGATGTTTCTGGACGGTTAAAGAGACTATTCAACCAGCACTGTGTGTACACATGGAGGCACCTATGTGAATGTGCACATGGCCTCCTGTGTGCATGCACACAGTGGGGTCTTCCAGGCTGACGCCATGGCATTCTGTGCGTGCCTCTCCTCACAGACTTCCACATGATGGGCTGTGAAGTCCTCTGGGTTAGGAGACAATCATTTGCCTATAGCAAATGTGCAGTAAATGCCCACTGAATGAACAGCTCTATCAGGCATGGGGAGTGGTCGAGAGCAGACCGCCTATGTTAGGCTCCTGATCTACCACTTTCCAGCGGCGGGACCTTGAGCAAGTAACTTGACCTCTCCTCTGTTCCAAATTTCTTCAACTGTAAGATGGGCGTTAAAATTAAAGCCTACCTCAAGGGTTGTTGTGAAAATCACATGAGTTAACACACGGAAAGCCCGTAGAATAGTGCCTTGCTATATAAGGACGACTATCCTCACCCTCCAACCAAAAGCCAGCGTGACATTTTTAAAAAATGTTTATTTATTTAAAAGAGAGAGAGAGAGAGAAAGAACACATGTGGGGGAGGGGCAGAGAGTGAGGGAGAGAGAGAATCCCAAGCAGGCTCCATGCTGTCAGCACAGAACCTGACTCGGGGCTGGAACTCACGAACCATGAGATCGTGACCTGAGTCAGAACCAAGAGTTGGGACGCTTAACCAACTGAGCCACCCAGGTGCCCCAAGACAGCAATGAATTTAAAGCAATAACGTCATCAGTCATCCAGTTTAGGTACATATAATTATCCCTTTACTTGCCTATCCCACTAAGCTCTAGGCTTCCTAAGACTGAAGCCCCTTTCAGAGCTGTATCCCCAAGTGCTCCAGCTTGACACACATTAGTTACTAAGTGCTTAGCTGATGTTTGAATGAGTGAATGAACAAATGAATATCCCCTCCTGAAATCCTGGGACGTCCTCCCTTGACATAATGGCAATAGCAGGCTTATCATCCAGCCGGCTTGGTGTGTCAGCCCCAGTCTCTTTTTCATAAAACATTTTAGCATTCTGTGAATGCACATATCTTTACTAGAACATCAGGGAGGGTGGTGAGAAGTCGTGTGGAAACTGAGGTTACTAATGCATGTGGAATAGCTCACCCCTGGGGAAAACTCACAGGAGCTTATTTTTATCCTCAGATGCATTTAGACACAAGACGTTCTTGCACGACCAACTTAAATTTCGGGTTAGCAAATGAACATTAACCACGGGGGTCGGGAGCCTTGACCTTTACCTTTTACAGGACGAGAGGCAGGCCACCACTCCAATGACTTCTAGCAGACCTAGAAGTCCAAATTGCCTTTTAAACTTAGAATCAAAGAGATTCATCAGAAGAAAGAGTCTAGAGGCAAAAGAGTACAAACCTCTCCTAGCACAGATGAGACAACTGTGGGCAAGAAGAAAGTAACTGGACCGGAGGCACAAGGATCGTTGTCCTTAGAGTTGGGATTCAAACCCAAGATTCCTGACTCTCAGCCCAACACCTTTCCTCTGCCTCCTGACGGCTCACAGTCAAAACCACTGTCGGGGGGACCCCTTGCATGCCTGCTGATTTATAACAGCAAGTAGAATGCATGCTTTCTTTGTCTGTGACTAAAAGGCAGGTATTTGTACTTGCACGGCAATGAGTCAGTATTTGAACTTCAACGTGAATCTCCATGCTGCAGCTGATTTGGAAACTAATGTGATAGAACCATGGTCTATAGATCTGCAGAAAGGGGACTGTAGACCTCATTAGACAGGGGAGGTGGTAGCTTTTCATATTTTAGGGCCAGACATGGATACTTCTTTGCAGTGCTACCTGACTGTTACTGGTCTGCCTCACTTTTGACCAAATGTGCTTCTTTCCCAGTTGGGTGTGCATGTTTTGCTTGAAAATGATGTTATATTTCAAATGCCCCAGAGGAAGCTGGCCATCTTTGGTGAATTTATTTATTTTTAAAAAAGAGAGAATTTATTTATTTTTAAAAAGGCACCTGGGTGGCTCAGTGGGTTAAGCATTGGACTCTTGATTTCGGCTCAGGTCATGATCTCACAGTTTGTTAATTCGAGCCCCATGTCGGGCTGTGTGCTGACAGAATGGAGCCTGCTTCAGATTCTGTCTATCTCCCTCTCCCTCCCTCCCTTTCTCTTTCTCTCTCTCTCCCCCCCCCCCCAGTCTCTCCCCCCCCCCTCTCTCTCTCCACCCCCTGGTCTCTCTCCCTCTCTCCCTATCTCTCTCGCCCACCCCGTACCCTATCACATGCTGTCTCTCTCTCAAAAAATAAATATAAAAAAAAGGGAGAGAATCCCTTCACACTGCCATAGGACTACAGAATTAGAAGACTAAAAGTAGCAACTCACCATTTTTGGAGCACAAGCTATGTTCTGAAAATTGTGCTAAGTGCTTTATATATATTATCTTATTTGCTCAACACAACTACCCACGAGGTGGGTATTATTGCCATTCCCATTCTATAGATGAGAACCCTCAGGCATCATGGCAGACAGACACAAAAGTGGCCCCGAATGATCCCTGACTCCTGCCGTTCATGCCCTGTCCCCTCGAATGTGGGCAGGATCTGTGACTTGCTCTAATCAGTAGGATAGCACAAAGGTGATGGGATGCCATTTCCATGATATGTTACTTATTATTAAAACTTGTATCTTGCTAGGAGATGGTCTTCATGGACCCTCCTCATTGCCAACTTTCATGAGTTAAGCCATCGTACAGACAGCCCTACAGCAGAAAGAACACAGGGTGGCCTCCAGCTGACGTTTAGCAAGGAGCTGAGGCCCCCAATCTGATCTTCTGCAGCGGTTTGGATCCTGCCAACAGCCACGTGAGCTTGAAGGCAGATCCTTCCTCAGACAAGCCTCTGATGAGAGCACAGCCCTGGCCGACCCCTCATTGCAGCCTGTGAGAGACCCTGAACAGAAGAGCCTCCTGAGGAGTTTCCAGATTCCTGCCCCACAAAACCTGTGACATGATAAATATGTGTTAAGTTGTAGTGATTTTTTTTATGCAGCCACAGAGAACACAGGCGCGGATGAGATAAGCGATTTGCCCAAGGTCACCCAGCTGGCAGGTGGCTTATTTCGACGCGGAGAGTTCATCTGACCTGGAACAATCATGGAAGTCCAAACCTCTGAGCTCCTTCCCAGACTGACGGACGGACAGATGTAGTCTTTTAAGGATTTCTTCTAATAAAAATGCTGTGGTTGCGCTTGCTTGCTCATTCGGGGTCCATAACAGTATAGTCCACGGAGTCACAGGACTCACCAGCCACACCCAGAACTTTAGGTCAGAAGATCTGAACCCAGAAATCCCCGCCGTGCACCTTCCTCCCCACCTCCTAAAGCTCAATCGTCAGCAATTTGCTTAACTTCTCTAAGCAAATCTTGCTCTTTGGTAACTTCACATGCTCACAGTGTCACCATGGATATGGGCACGGAATGAGACTACATGGGTAACGTGTTTAGCCCAGGGGGACCTGGCATGTGGATGACTGGCATCTTTATGCAAAGGATTCAGTTCGAGCTCCATTTCTTCAAGCTTGCCTTTCAAGCCTTTCCTCTGGGCTCTAGACCTACATACCCAACTGCCTACCCAGTGAGTCTACTCGGGTACTCTCTGAAGCCCCAACTTCATCTCTGTCACCCACCTGCCCAATAACCTGGTCCCCCTCCAATGCTCCCCTTCTCTGGGGAAGGAAACGCCTTTGTCTGGTTACACAAGTCAGCACCTGGGAGTCAACCCTGACAACTCCCTGTCATGCATCCTTCCCCAGCCAACGCGTCAACGAAGGCCTCTTCGTTTTCTTCTTCAGAAACTATTCTGCGACTTCTCGACTACCATCTCCGTCTTGTGCCCGGACCTTTGCAAGAGCTGCCTGACGCCCCACATCCAGACTGCCCACTCTGCCCTCTTCGCTACTCTGGCAGGAATTACAGCTATCTTTTTAAAGTGAAATTTTTATGTAAGTATAACATTAGGTACAAAATACACACAAATCAGAAGGGTAGAATTTGATGAGCCTCCGCAGGGTGATCATACCCACAAAACCAGCACCTGGATCAAGCAGCAGAGCACCACAGGTATCCCTAGGACCCATCCCTCTCCACCCATGCCTCTTCCAGCCACTACACTAGGCTGGAGTACACTTACGTTGTGCTTTTGCAACACGATGTAAATGTTCTAGTATTTTCCATACGTGGATGTCGGCAGATATATGCATGCATTTCTGATGTGTATATCTATATGTCTATATATATATCTATATAGGAGCCTGAGTGTTATTGGATCACAGTGTGGGGATACGTTCAACATTTGTGGACACAGTCAGTTTTCCAAAAATAGTTGCAAGCAATTTGTACTCCTCCCAGCACTGTATGATTTCTCTGGTGGTGTCACATGCCTTTCAACATTAGATATCATCTGTCACTTTCCACTTAGCCATTCTGGTGGGGGTACAAATGTATACCCTATCACGCTTTTAATTTGCATTTCCCTGATTCCTAATGAGGTTGAACAGTTTTCATGTGCTTTTTGGCTCTTTAGATGTCCCATTTTGTGAGGTGGATGTGAAAATCCTTTGCTCATTCTCCTATTAAGCTGTCTGCCTTCTTTAGTATTGATTTGTAAGGGTCTTTATATGTTATGGAAATGACTCTTCTGTCAACTATAGGCTTTGCAAATATGTTCTTTCATTCCATTGACTCCCTTTCCACTCCCTTAATGGGATCTGTTGAGGAACAGAAGCTCTTAATTTTAATGTAGCCCAATTTACCTATTCGTTTTCTCTTTCTGGTTGGAGTTTTTAATATCCTACTTAAAATAATTTTACACACCCCATGATCATGCTCTCCTACATTTTCTTCTGTGACGGTTTTTTGTGTGTTTTGTTTTGTTTTGTTTTTGCTTGTCTGGCCTTTCACAATTAAGTCTACAATCCACCTGTCATCTTTTTCATATGGGCGTCAATTGACCCAGTACCATGTATTCTTAAAAAAGCAAACAAACAAACATACATATATTTCCCTACCACACTCCAGTATCACCTGGTAAACCAAGCAGCTGTGTAAGTGTGATGCTGTGTTCGGTCCTCTATTCTATTCCCTCGGTCTTTTTTTGTCCATTCGTTTGTCAGTATGACCGTCTTAACTACTATAGTTTTTAATAAGCCTTGGGACGGGGACTGCTTGGATGGCTCAGTCAGTGGACCATGCAACTCTTGATCTTGGGGTTAAGTTTGAGCCCCATGTTGGATGTAGAGATTACGTTAAAAATAATAATAATAATCCTTGGTATGTAATAGTATTATAAGTCCTTTACCTATTTTTTCTTCTTCTAGATTGCTTTCCATAGTCTTAACCTTTTGCATTTCCACACAGATTTTGGAATTCTCTTGTCAACTTCTGCCCCAAAAAGGTGGGAGGGGGAAAAAAAGGTGGGAGATTTTTATTGGGATTGCACTGACTCTATAGATCAATTCAGGAAAAACGGACATTTTTACAATATTGCATTTCCTGACCCACAAACATGGCGTATCCATCCAATTATGTGTCTTCTTTAATTCCATTAATGTTTCACAGTTTTCAAAACTTTTATTAGATCTATCTCAAAATACTAAATTTTTGTGCTATTATAAACATGTCTTTATTAAAACTATGTTTTATTGCTGCTAGCAATAAATAAGTAAATAAATTAAAAAAAACCATTTCATTTTGTCTATTGCCTTTGTATCCAGTAACCTTGCCAAGTTCATGTATTAATGCACCTAATTTGCGTGTAGATTCTTTTGGATTTTCTATGTACAAAATCATTTTCCCCTATACATAGAAACAGGTCTTTTTTTTTCACTCAATCATTAATGATTTTTATTTCTTTTTCTACCCTTATTACACTGTCTACAACTTCCAGAAAGTAGTGATAAAAGAAATCCTTGTTTTATTTCTGGTCTCAAGGGGGAAGGCTTTAACTATTTCACCATGAAGTATGGTATTTGTTACAGGCTTCTTATCATCTTTACTGGATCCATGGGGGTGCCCTTCGAGTCGTAGTTCACATGTCCTTTTCAAAGAGGAAGTCTGGTCATGTCACTCCCTCCTGAGAGGTTGCTGGAGAATGCTACTCTCCCAGCACCAGAGCTCCTTGTCAGGCATTTTCCCCCTGCCCTGGAAGACTCTCACGGCACCCTCTTCATAAGCCCTTCTCTTTATTAAATCTTACGCATCCTGCAGACCTCTGCTGAAAAGCCCTCTCCTCGGGGACCTTCCTAAGCCACTGCCCCCAAAACTAGATCAGGCTACTTAGGGACAAGTGCTCATAGAAGGATTTTCCTTTCTTACACAGCTCTTATTCCCACTAGGCACCTTGTCCCCCCTCCTTGGAGAAGACCTAGTCACCGGGCTACCTGCTATGACCCTAGGCAAGACATTCCCAGGCAGATCCAATGGCTGGAATCATCTGAAGCTTGCCCTGGCAAACAAAAACCACTGAGAAACAGGACCCAGTTTGGTGCCCAGCTCCAAGTGATTCGGTGCTCAATAAATATTTGTTGAATGAATGGGTGAAAAAACAAACTCAGACAACTCATTTTAATCTTGGTCTCAGTTCCCACAACTGCAAGATGATGAGCTTCATGTCCTTTACCTTTGATATGTTGGGATTCTGACTGGAGAACAGAATTGTTGCAAAAGATATGAGTCAACTTCGGATGAATATGAATAATTCTTGACTTTTGTGGTTTTGTTGGCTTTGCTGAATTGGAAAACATAAAATACAGTTGGTGTGCTCTTTGTGACTGTGACCATTAGTACTCTGAGCTCAACTTAGCCTTGTTAGAGGCAGATGGTAGACCTTGTCCACAGGGGATCCCTGCTATCAGGAAATGGAATGCCTTAGATCAGAGCTTCACAGAACACATGGGGCCTGTGTTCTGGAACCAAACTAAAGTTAACTGCCCTGTCATGGAGCTTCAGAAACCAAAGCCTTTATGATGTCATCCAGGAAGAGTTGTCTTCAACATTGGAATGAAGTCCTTTTATAGATACAGTTCAGACTTCACTACAGATAAATTAGAAGAGGAATGTTTACATCACAAAAAGAATATGTGTAAAACAAAACAGCTCTCAGCTTTAAATGATCCCAGTGCTTTTATTAAAGGGATTGACATAAAACTATGATCCTTTAAAGGGGGGGGGGGGAGTCATTTGTGCAATCAGTTCTATGTCTCTGTAAGGTAGAGGGAGCAACATCTACATGATGAATCATAATGCTCTTCAGTGGCCCTCTGCCCTTCCCTGACCACACAGTTACTCTCTATTACTTTATCCTCTTTTCCTCTTTTCCTGTTCTTATGACCTAATCACTTTCTGAAATTACCAGGCTTAGTATTTCGTCTTTATTTTTTTAGTTGCCTGACCCAACCAAAGTGAAAGCTTCATAAGGACCAGGACCTTGTCTGTTTACCACTATGTCCCAGGACCTAACCAGTCCTTGGATGACAGTAGGCACTTGATTCATACTACAAATCATAACCAGACCAACCCCCAATCAAATTCTGTGTAGAAACACAAAAGATAATGCCAGGTTAGAGACAGTTATGTAGAGAGGAAATGTTTACTTATTATATATTAATTCACTTCTCTTTAAAATGAACACTGAATAAGTTAACGTTATGGTGCCTGGGGCTCAGTCGGTTGAGCGTCCGGCTTTGGCACAGGTCCTGATCTCACGGTTCATGAGCTCCAGCCCCATGATGGGCTCACTGCTGTCAACACAGAGCCAGCTTTGGTTCTTCTGTCCTCCTCTCTTTCTGCTCCTTCTCTGCTCACACTCTCTCTCTCAAAAATAAATAAAACATTAGAAAATAAGTTATTGTTGACAAAAGCCTTTTTTTTTTCAAGTTAAGCTCGTTCTCTTCCTTTCTTTATGAAATCTGGTAATATGATAAACTCCTTTATTTGCTGTGGTAATAAAGAACTCCCACATCACAGGGACTTACAACCATAAGGATTGTATGCTTACAACCATAAGCTCCATCCATGTGACCTTCAGTCTGAGACCCAGGCTAATGGAGCAGCCTCTATATGGGCGATCAGCCCTTAAAACTTGGGCTTTGACATGACACAAGTGACTTCTACTCACATGGCCTTGGCCAAAGCAAATAACATGGAGAATCAAGCCTGCCATCAACAGAGTGGAGGGCCACCGCAGGGAAGGAGCTGGGATGTCTGGCCACTGAAGTATAGTCTTTATCACACTGTGGTTTCAGCTTTGGGAGCTGACGAGAGAAAACAACGGAGAACTCCACGTCCAAACTCAGAAAGAACAATGAATCGGAACTGTCCTGATTTTATCCTTGAGAGACACCTGAACTTACATAGAAGTTCTGCCAATTCTGAACTCATATACAAGTTCTCTCCTGACACGCCCAGAAGAAGCCCTCTGATAACCATCTTGCCCACCTTCAAACAGGAGGCAGCATGTAAAGTAACTTGCTCGTGACTCCTCTGCTCTTCACCTCCCCCAGGAGCTCAGAGTCCTTCATGGAGGTTTTCTTTTTACTTTCCTGGACAATTTACCTCTAATAGAGAGGCATAATTCTGGAAACTGCAACCCTTTAATTCTCGGTGACATTATCTTAAGGTGGGCTGATCTGACTAACAGCAGCCAGCATTCAGGAATAATCTTTCAGTGAAAGGTATTCTCCTGAGCTACCACTTTAGGAAATTATCTCTTTCCTCCTATGACTCACTACTTAAGGGGAGGAAATTTCTTCCCAGAGACTAAGAAGTGATACCAGAAGAGGTGAGTAAAGATAGATTTTTGAGACTCCCAATTTCAGGCTGGGGTCACGGGAATGGAAGAGATAGGTGACTGGGGAGGAAAATAACTTTGGTGAGAAGGAAGAAAAAGATTCACCAATTAGGCAGCATTTATGGATTTCCTGCTGTGTACGGTGATGTGCTGTATTCTGCCTAGAAACGGCTCTAAAAGACACAGTCCAAGTATTTGGGGGTGCCCTACAGTCTAAGAGAAAGACAACAAATATTTTCCATGAAGTGTATGAAGTGTGGTTGTTCTGAAACAGGATGATCACTCATCCAGCCTGAAGCACTGGGGAGCTATCCTACAGGCACTCAATTCAGAGATAAGGATGAACCAGAGTTAGCTGGGGAAAATGGGAGTTAGCTGATTGGTAGTTGGGTGGGGATGATGCGGAAAAGGCATCCGGGAAGAGAGGACAGCGTGAGTAAGGCACAGAAGGGTGGAAATGAGATACACTGCTGTAGACAGTGTATATATTGAGCCCACAGCTCAAGGTGGCTGGGGCTTAAAACACACATGGGGAAAATGAGTCTGGAGAGAGAAGTCACAAAGCACCTTGTCAACCATGATATTTACTGAAGGAAGCTGGCGGCAGAGGTTCCAGAAGGGCAAGAGGTGCTCTAGCCAATGGTCATTAGAAAGTATCCCTACTATCCCAAGTGTGAACAATTAGCCATCACCTTTCCTCAAACCGCACAAAAGCTACAAGGAACAGCTGACCTCTAAGAAAGCATAAAAGGAAAGAACATTTGCTCCGCATTAAACACAATAAAATTCGTCTTCCTGAGATGCCAAGTTGTTATTCTGCTAATAGCAAGATCAGACAGTCCATTCCAAAATGAAATGTAGTATCACTATGGTTTTCCAGGCACATGCTGTCAAGAATTTGAGGCAACTCATGGTCTGTGATATCAGGAAACATTATTGGTTGGTTGTCTGCAGTGACGTGATGGAACCAGCTCTTCTCAGATTGCAATCATTACATGTTCAGGAATTTTGTAAGCCAATAGTTAAGCATAATGATACAAACTTGCAATTTAATAAATCACAATAAAAACAAAGATAACAAATACTCAAAATGCATTCCTGCTTAATGATTTTACTACATTTTACTGCTCTCTTCGTTCTTGAAGTTATTTATTTTATCTGTGTGGTAGAAATGCTATGCTCCCCAACGCCATGCTCTGTAACTTGAAATCAATCACAGTTGGAGTATTTACACCACAGAAATTGGCAAATGCTACAGACCAGGCGCTCCCCCTGCACCTCACTCCTTCCACCAAGAACTGGATGTTAACATAGCAGCACACTGTTGACTTCTTTGGATGTATTAAATAACATGTTAGTAATTCTCCACTGTTCTTGCTTCTTTACCCCCCACCCTACACCATACACCATGAACACATGTATATACACAAACCCCATGTCTCTACCTACTCCAAATCTCCTGGTCATTAGCACATCATTCTCCTGGAATATACTCTCCTCTTCCACCTTTCCTCCTAAATAAACTCCAGGATGTATAATTCCAACCCCATGTTGCTGGGATTCCAATAATAATTGCACCTCAGTTTTCTTGTCTATAGAATGGGAAGATTTAATAAACTGCACCCTAAAGCCTTCACAGTGTCAACGGAGTCAAGGTCTCCTTTTATTGAGAACGAGGCAGAGGCCAATTCCATCCTCACCGCCTAACCCCGCCATGCCAATACCATGTAACCTTAGCCAAGTTATCAACCATTATCTCAGTTTCCACACTGATAAACTAACCATTGTCATTGCCATTATCACTGTCCTCAGCAATGTCCATCGGTTCATCTCTACTTTGAAGTAAGGCTATTTTAAAGACAATTTCAAAGATGATTTAAAGATTTTAAAAATGAAAGGATGAAAAAGCAGCAAAAATACACATGCAATCCTAACTATGTGGGTAGTAATGATCTCAGAAATGGGATTTACTTTCAGTACACTAAAATCAAGACTAAACTGATTAACAGAAATCCCAAATAATCATTTGGTAGGATGAGCATTAACTCTTTGAAAGAACCTTCTATACGGAAAGGGTACATGCAAGCATTGTACATTCGATCAAGCTGACACGTGAGCCTCAGGATCAAAGGCTGAGGCAAGCAGGCACCTCTGATCCAGCCCCTGAATTGAGCCAACCCCACTTCTGAAGGAAGTTCCATTAGGACCATAGACTGACTGTCCAAAGCAGGACACTTTAAGGAGAGAAATCACACGATTACATTGGAATTAGTATGAACCAGGATGGTCTCAGACAAACCTGGAGGTCTGGTCTCACACCTCTAACTACCACCACCCCCGCTCAGTGCTGTGATCTGAAACCAAATACTCGCCCTTAACCTCAACCTAGGATAAAGCATTGCTAGCTCAAATAGGAAAATTTACCACCAAAAAAAAAAAAAAAAAAAAAAAAGGAAATACTCTAAGGCAACCCAACTAGAAAAGGAATGAATGGTCTGTAACTATGGTGTTTTTAGCTTTGATATAATCCATAGGCCCAAGGCAGAATCTGTAGCTGGTCTATAGCAAAGATAAATAAAATGAATATTTTACTTTTACGCAGAGATGAATCCAGGTTTATGTAGTATGAAACATATATAATTTGGTGACCTTTTTCAAAGAAAAAGAATTAAAAGTTACAAATTCAAAATGAAGTTGCAAGTAAGTTATTTGTTCAGAATGAAAAAAGAAATCATAACAATTTTAAAACCATTTTCAAAAGCTGGCAAGTAACACAAACACCACAAAATCAAGAGAAATCTGGGAAAACAACATGACAGTATTGTTATCAATTAACTTCCTAACACACGGCCATAGTCCTTCTTTTCCTACGTATTTGGACTACATTCTCCTTGGTTGACTCCACATTTTATAGTGATTTTATAGTCATTTCTATGAAGAATATAAAACACAAAAATAAAGCAATGTGTCCTGCAGAATGGTTCATCAAAAAATTGGGATCTGCAGATTCAGGACGGCTGCAAATTCTTATCACTCCTCCCACTGAAAGATGGACTCCATTTTTCCCTCCCTTGAGTCTTGAATGCAGCAAAAATAACACTGTCTGATTTCCCCGTCCACGCCTAAAGACGACGAGCAGCTCCTGCTTCCTTCCTCCAAGGACTTCCCTCTTGGAACCCAGTCACTGTGTCATGACAAAGCTCAAGTAGCCACTTGAAGAGGTCAACAGGGAAGGGACCCGGGAGCCCTGGCTAACAGTCTCAGCTGAGCTCCCAACACCATTTGGGACCTCCCAGCCATCTCGACATCCCAGCTGCAATCCTGCAAAGCAGAATGACCATCTTGGCAAACCACAGGACCATAAGAAATGAGTAGTGCTTTAAGTCACCAAATCTTTGAGTGGTTTATTATTCAGCAACAGTTGTTATAAAGATATGTTGAAAGAACTGTAAATGCTCATATATCCACCCCTTTGATTCTATCATTAACATCCTATCACACTTGCTTTATCATATGATCTATCCATGTGTCCAGCCATCTCCTGTTTTACACACTTCAAAGTTGTAGACGTCACTCCACTCCAAGCTCCTCTGCATGCCATGGACTTAAGATTTTTTCTCTGAGATAAAATTTACATAAAACATAATAAAAAAAATCTTCAGCATACCATCCTGAGTTTCGACAAATGCCCACACCTGTGAAATGCAACCGTTGAACAAGACACAGAACACTACTATCGCTCAGAAAGTTCCCTCATGCCCCTTCTCGGTCAACCTCGTGCTGCTCTCCTCCTCCACGAGGAGCTACTTTTCTTTGTTTCTACCCTAGATTAGCGTTACCAGTCCAGAAGTTAACAAACAACAAATTATACCATATATTCTCTTTTGTATCTGGCTTTTTTCACTCAGCATAATGTTTATGAGATTCATTCACGATGCTGCCTGTGTCGGGAGTATGTTTCTTTTTATTACTGAAGAGCATTCTTATGTGTAAATATATCACAATTTGTTTACCCATTCTCTTGTTGATGGACACCTGGGCTGTTTCCAATTTGTGACTATTATGAAGAAAGCTGCTATGAACATTCTTGGGCAAGTCTGTTTGTGGACATATGTTTTCACTTCTCTTGGGTAGATAGACCTAAGGGTGGAATCACTGGGTCAAAGAGTAGACGTATGTTTAGTTTTACAAGAAACTCCCACGCCTTTTTGCTGCAGTGAACTTTGCTTTTTATCACCGATGGTTTATAAAGTGTCTTTCGGCTTCACATCTCGTTTTTGGCAATGCCCCATCTGTAACACCCTTTCTGCAGTTTCTCAGTGTTTTTTGTTTGCCAGGGTAAGCTTCAGATGATTCCAGCCATTGGATCTGCCTAGGAATGTCTTGCCTAGGGTCATAGCAGCTAGCCCAGCTACTAGGTCTTCTCCAAGGATGGGGGACAAGGTGGCCATGAAGCCTGGGTCAACCACACTACCCTCTAATCCTTCTTGGAATCAAAGATGAGTCTAAATGCTTGATGAGTTCACCAGGGCCTGTGGTCACTAGGTGACTTAAAATTTTATTTCTTTGCTAATGTTCTCCCTCCTCCTTCCCTGTCTTCCCAACAAGCATATAACCTCTTCTCCTCTCAGAACCTTGCTTCTCCCATTCACTGCTTTATCACCATCACTCAAAATGGTGCCCAGAACAGAGTAGAAACTGAACCCACAAATGCATGAATGAATAAATGAATGGCTAGCCCCATTGCTACTTTGTAACCCAACCCTGAAGAATTTACTTCTATATTGACCTACGGCAATGTAGACTGATGATGCCTAAGGCCCCTTTTTGGTCAGTACTTTGTGCCTCTGGCACAGCAGTCACTCAGTCTATGTGACACTTCTTTCTCTGATTCCGCCTGAGGAGTGAGAACCCTTTTTACCTAGTTCAGCTCTGTCACCCCATGGCACCCAGAAATGTGTTTTGGACATAGTAGGTGCTCAAGACATGTCAGCTTGGTCTCTGCTTACCACAAACACCAAGGGGACCCCCAGATTGCGGGAGTTGCCTGAAATGCCGAGATCATCTGCAAAATGTCTTCATATGTGTATTCTGTAGGGTGAGGAATTAACACATTCTCAAAGGAACCCATGACCTAAAACATGTTAAGAATCACTGAGGTGGATTTTGACAAAAGCTACCTTTGCTTCCCTGCTCACCAGCTCAGGCCAGGCTTTGTGATAGTCATTGTGGATATTCATAGTATTTCCATTATATCACAATCATTTAACAAAATCTCCATTGTTGAAAAGCTAGACTCCTTCCAATTCTTCACTATTATAAACAACACTGAGTGAATATCCTACCCTTACAAAGTTATCTTTATCCACCTCTCCCGTTCTTTTCTTAAAAGAGATTCTAAGAAATGGAATTACTAGGTCAAAAATATGAATGTACTTGGGTGCCCACATGACTCAGTTGGCTGGTGTCTGACTGTTGATTTCAGCTCAGGTCATGATCTCACAGTCGTGGGATTGAGCCCTGTGTCAGTCTCCATGCCCAGTGTGGAGCCTGCTTGGGATTCTCTCTCTCCCTCTCTCTCTGCCCCTCCCCTGCTCATGTGCATGCTCTCTAAAAAACAAACAGGAAGGAAGGAAGCAAGCAAGCAAATATGAATGTACTGATCCTCAAGCTGCTTTCTGGAGAGCTGTTTGAATTTACACTTCCATGAACAACATATGAGAGAAACATTGTCCTTTCTGCTGACAATTCCAGTAAGGAACAAACCACTTCCCATCTCCTTGAGGCTTACTGGATTACCTGACCAATAACCCAAAGAAGGGCAACCCAAGACAAGTTATTAGTATGACCACTTCCAAAATGTACTGAAGTTGGGCCAAGCTTGACCTTGAATTTCCTTCTCCTTGCCACTCTCACATTCCATCCTTATGACTCAACCCATGCATTATGTTAGGTTTTGAAAAGGAAAGAGGAGATCCAAAAATGGCCATGTGTTACTTTTGAAATATAAATGAAGAGGCATGAGTTTTTCAAGGGCAGAGAGAAAAGGCAAATGAGTATGATATGATATCAAGAGAAGAAAAGGAGTTACCCATGAGAAGGGCATTCTGAGGCTGCCTTCCCTCACTGAGAGGTAGAAGCTGGTCCACAGACCAGCTGAGCAGAGCCCACGGCTCTCTCTCTTGCCAGAAGACAGCCCTGGCCCGACTGGAGTTCCTCCAGGCCTTGTGTTTCCAGTTACAACTGTAGTCAATCAGTTGCTAATGATTCCTCCACTTACTCTCCGAGGCATGGAAATCAACATTGAAGTGGGAACCTAGCAAACAGGATCACAGCCCTCTACCTTTGTGCATGACATTGGGCAAGTTATGGTCCCCGTCCAGGTCTGTCCTCTGGTTTGCAAAATAAGAAGGTCCCACCCAATAATGTTTCAAACAGGGATATCTGAGTCAGCAATAGCTACTACACAATCACAACTGTGATGTATCACAGTGTTTCTAAAAGCACCCACAGTTATTGCACACTTTCATGGGGGCCCCTCTGGGCTCTGAGGCCAGCAGAGGAGACTCTTAATTGCCCTGACCTCTCCTTCTTCCCTGCCGTGGAGGGGAAAGTTCTCATGTGAGCTCATAAACAAGACCTTGTGCTTTGTCACAGGCTCAAGTTCACTCTGCCTCTTAACAGGATCCCTCTCATCACTGTTTGGCATGGCCTGCTTGGTACAACTTGGCACTTGACAGAGCTCGTAAGTGCAGGAATCTACAGAATGCTCATTCTAGTGGGCTTAAGTGTGGCAGCAAATCCTTTGACGTTCTTCCCATTAACAGGTAGGGACCTATGTGCCTTCCCTTGAACCTGGGCAAGCTTGTTTCTGCTTTGACAAGCAGAGTATAGTTAAAATGACACTGCAGGACTTCAAGGCCAGTCACTGTTTCTTAACCTCTTTCATTCATTATTGTCTCCCTAAAAAGCCTTTCAGACATTACTTTTCCCTAATCACTTCCCTACTTCCATAATATTTTAATGATACATATATATTTCTTACACTGTATGTACGTCTATTTTTTTACATAAAAAGAGTAATATTTTTTCACACTTCCCCACAGACCAACTTTTATCCCCAGAGGACAATATCACCTCTGCTAAAATGCACAGGTTAGGTCATAAAAGGCCATGCAACTTCCCCTCAGTTCTCCTGAAACTTGTCTTGGAGCCTTTAGATGCCATGTATGAAGTCTGACTACCTAGAGGATGCCATGCTGGAAGTCAAGCTGGAAAAACAATATAGACAGAAAGATGCCCAATGAGTCCAGCTATGACAACCATCAGCCATTTGAGTCTTCCTGGCCCATGTGATGAAGAAGCCTGCAAGACAATGCCAGCTCCAGCTGCCATCTGACTACAATCACGTAAGAGATCCCAAGCCAGACTCACCCAGCCTAGCCAACCCCCAGAACCGGAGAGGTAATATCATATAAATTATTATTGCTGTTTAAGCCACTACGCTCTGAGATGCTTTGTTATTCAACAGTGAGGAACCAGAGCACTTACAACATACCAAAAGTTACCCTAAGAATTCAACATTAATTTATTTTACCTTCACAACACCCTGTGAGGTAAGTATACACATTTCACCGATGGATTCAATTCTGGATGAGATTTCAACTCATCCAAGAAAACTAGAGGTTTGGGCGTGTGGGTGGCTCAACTGGTTAAGTGTATGACTCTTAATTTCAGCTCAGGTCATGATCTCTTGGTTGGTGAGTTCAAGCCCCACTTAGGGCTCTGTACTGATGGTGTGGAGCCTGCTTAAGATTCTCTCTCTCTCTCCCTCTCTCTCTCTCATGTTCTCTCTCTCAAAATAAATAAATGAGGAGGAGGAGAAGAAGAAAAAGAAAGAAGTAGGAGAAAGAAGAAAGAAGACTTGGAGGGCTACACATTGCTTAGAAACCATTGCTCTACACTTTCTTCCAGCCATTACCTTCATAAAACCTATCATAAACATGATACCTGTGTATACATTATTATATTTAATAAGCATTTTATTAATCATTATATTCTGGGTACTGTGCTAAGCATTCAGGATACAAAGATGAAAATCATAGCTCCTATACTCAAGGAACTTTCAACCTAACAGAGGGATTAAAATATCGATTTGGCATAATAACAGTCAAGATGAGTATAAGTACAGAATGCTAAGGATCACACAAGTGGGGACCCAATCCAGAATGGGGGCCAGAGAGAGGGTAGGGACAGGGAAGGTTTCTTGAAAAAAATGTGACCTCTGACCTGAGTTTTCAAAGGGGAGAAAAGGACTTAATCAAGAGAAAAGACAGGAGGTGGATATTCCAGCAGGATAATAGCTGTGCAAAGTCAAGAGAAAGTCAGGTACATTCAGGGAATTGCCAACAATTTTCAGGAATTTGGGCATGTGTGAAGGGAGAGGATGGTACAAGTTGACTCCCTCATCCTGGTTTGCCTGAGACCTTCTAGTTTTTTTTTTATATATACTCAATGAATATCTTTTTATTTTTTTTAGGGGATCAGTTCCTCTTTTATTTTTTTTTAATATAATTTATTGTCAAATTAGCTAACATACAGTGTATACAGTGTGCTCTTGGCCTGAGACTTTCTAGATTTTAAAATGGAAAGCCTCACATTCTGTGAGGTCCCTCAGCTGGTCACCCCAGGCAGGCCAAAAGAGAGCACAGAATGGGGGAGGTGGAATAGAGATTGGTGAGTGGCAGCTAGGAGGTACTGAGCCTTGCAAGCCATGCTAGGGTGGTTTGGACATTATCCCCAGGATAAATAGGAGACAATGAAGAAACATAAGCAGGTCTGGTGATCTGATTATTTAACAGAGAATTGGGGTTGAGCCAGAACTGAACCTGAGAACTACCCCGTGCGCTCCGAACACAACTGTCTCTTCACTTCCCTACCGGCGTTCAGGGAACCTTTTTAAACATCATGGGATGTTTGCAGACACAGCACTAGATGCCTACCTGCACTCCCTGGCTGACACAGAGCCCAGAATCCTATGGAAGAAACCATGACTCTAATCCACAACTCCTTTTCTACCGTATACTGCCACGTCTCCAACCTTCCAAGAAAGAAAAACAGGAGAACCCAACAAAGACCTTCCTTGACCCCTTGTTCCTCTTCTGCCACTGTCCTATTTCTCTGCTGTCCTGTATGGAAAAAAATTGTTCTGATGATAGTTTATTCCTGATGTCTCCAAATCCTCACCTCCCATTCTCTTCTCCACTTCTGAGAATCAATCTTTTACCTTCAAATTGGCCTGTTATACTGATAATGCTCACTCCAAAGTTGTCACCAAGTTCCATACTGCTGCACCCAGTGGGTGATTCTGCCCCAACCCACCCGCTGTCAGCAGCACTCGACACAGGTAATGACTCCCTCCTTTTTAAATGTTCTCCATAAAGTTTAATAGTTGTCTGCGTAGACATCTTATATAACTTGTTAGATTTATTCCTAAGTATTTAATACATTATGCTACTTTAAAGGCATAGTTTAAGGCATTTTTAGGTTTTATCTTTGTTTTAGTACGAAGAAATACAATTAATTTTTACATGTTCAGTTGTATGCAGCAACCTGGCTAAGTTCACTTTTTTTTTTTTTTTTTTTTTTTGGTGCAAAAAGGTGGTTTTATTAAAGCATGGGGATAGCACCCATGGGCAGAAAGAGCTGCACTGGGGTTGTGAGGAAGAGCGATTGATTATATACTTTTTTTTGTTTGCTTGGTTGGTTTCAGGAGTAGAATTTAGTTAATCATCACTGACATGCAACACCCAGTGCTCATCCCAACAAGTGCCCTCCTTAATGCCCATCGCCCATCTAGACCACCCACCCGCCTCCCCTTTAGCAACGCTCAAGTTTGTTCTCTGTATTTAAGAGTCTCTTATGGTTTGCCTCCCTCTCTGTTTTTATCTTATTTTATTTTTCCTTCCCTTCCTCTATGTTCATCTGTTTTATTTCTTAAATTCCACGTGAGTGAAATAATGTATTTGTCTTTCTCCACCTGACTAATTTCACTTAGCATAATAAACTCTAGCTCCATTCCCATTGTTGCAAATGGCAAGATTTCATTCTTTTTGATCTCCAAGCAATATTCCATTGTATGTGTGTATATATATATATACATATGTGTGTATATATATACACGTATATACATATAGATATGTATATACATATATATATATGTATGTATGTATGTATACACACACACACACACACACACACACACACACATCTTCTTTATCCATTCATCAGTTGATGGACATTTGGGCTCTTTCCATAATTTGGCTATTGTTGATACAGCTGCTGTAAACACTGGGGTGTAGGTGCCCCTTCAAATCAGCATTTTTGTGCCTTCTGGATAAACACCTAGGAGTGCAATTGCTGGGTCATAGGGTAGTTCTATTTTTAATTTTTTGAGGAGCCCCCATACTGTTCTCCACAGTGGCTATACCAGTTTGCATTGCCACCAACAGTACAAAAGGGTTCCCCTTTCTCCACATCCTGGTCAACAACATATGCTATTTCCTGAGTTGCTCATTTTAGCCATTCTGATAGGTCTAAGGTGGTATCTCATGGTGGTTTTGATCTGTATTTCCCTGATGATGAGTGATGTTGAGCATCTTTCCATGTGTCTGTTAGCCATCTGGATGTCTTCTTTGGAAAAGTGTCTATTCACATCTTCTGCCCATTTTTTTTACTGGATCATTTGCTTTTTGGGTGTTGAGTTTGATAAGTTCTTTTATCAATTTTAGACAGTAACCCTTTATCCAATATGTCCCTTGCAAATATCTCCTCCCATTCTGTTGGTTGCCTTTTAGTTTTGTTGACTATTTCCTTTGCTGTGCAGAAGTTTTTTATCTTGATGTGGTCCCAATAGTTCATTTTTGCTTTTGTTTCCCTTGCCTCCAAAAACATGTTTAGTAAGAAGCTGCTGCAGCCCAGGTCAAAGACATTGCTGCCTGATTTCTCCTCTAGGATTTCGATGGTTTCCTGTCTTACATTTAGGTCTTTCATCCATTTTGAGTTTATTTTTGTGTCTGCTGTAAGAAAGTGGTCCAGGTTCATTCTTCTGCATGTTGCTGTCCAGTTTTCCCAGCACCACTTGAAGAGACTGTCTTTATTCCACTGGATATTCTTTCCTGCTTTGTTGAAGATTAGTTGGCCATACCTCTGTGGGTCCATTTCTGAGTTCCCTATTCTGTTCCATTGATCTATGTATCTGTTTTTGTGCCAGTACCATACTGTCTTGATGATTACAGCTTTGTGATACAGCTTGAAGTCCAGAATTGCAATGCCTCCAGCTTTGGTTTTCTTTTTCAACATTACTTTGGCTCTTCAGGACTTTCTGGTTCCACCTATTAATTCTAATAGACTACCTCTAGATTCTTTTGGGTTATATGATTATACAATTATGTTTATAAATTACCACTGCATTGTTAAAATTCAGTCCAAGTTTGAACGAAAGTGGTGATGGTAGATAGATTTGTTTGTTCCTACCCTGAAAGAGAATACTTTCAATATCTGACCAATAAGTCAAATTCTTGCTATTGGTTTTATGTAGATGCTCATTATCAGATTAGGAATTTATAGTTCTAGTTTGCTGAGAGTTTTGTTATGATTGGATGTTGAATTTTATAAAATGTCTTTTCTGCATTTATTGAAGTGCTCATAGTTTTTTATGTTTTGTCCTTTGTTCTATATTTTTAAGTTTATTTTGAGTGAGGGAGGGAGGGTGGGAGCGAGCATACATGTGTAGGAGGGGCAGAGAGAGAGGGGGAGAGAGAGAGAATCCCAAGCAGGCTCCACACTGTCAGTGCTGAGCCTGATATGGGACTCAAACCCATGAACCATGAGATCATGACCTGAGCCAAAATCAAGAGTCAGATGCTTAACTGACTAAGCCACCCAGGCACCCCTTGTTTTTTGTGTAAATAATGTCATAAATTCATTGGTTGATTTTAAATGTTAAACTATCTTTTTTTTTTTTCAACGTTTTTTTTTTTATTTATTTCTGGGACAGAGAGAGACAGAGCATGAATGGGGGAGGGGCAGAGAGAGAGGGAGACACAGAATCGGAAACAGGCTCCAGGCTCCGAGCCATCAGCCCAGAGCCTGACGCGGGGCTCGAACTCCCAGACCGCGAGATCGTGACCTGGCTGAAGTCGGACGCTTAACCGACTGCGCCACCCAGGCGCCCCTTAAACTATCTTTTTATTCCTGAGATAAACCCAACTTGCTCACAATGTATTGTCCTTTTTATTTTGTACTAGATTCAGTTTGCTAATATTTTATGTTTTTCTTTTCTCTTTTTTCTTGATTACCCTTGCTGGGAAGTTACCAATTTTATTAAGATTCAAGGGGCTCCGTAGATGTTTCTACTATATATCTGTTTTCTATTTTACTGATTCACAATTTTTAATTTTTATTTATCTTCTCAATGTTCCTTGGACGTAATATGCTGTTCTTTTCAGAGCTTTCTGAGATGCAAACATAAATCATAGATTTTTTTCAACTTTTCTTCTTTTTCTAAGATATGCCTGCTGTGTTATAAATTTCCTTCAAGCATAGTTTGAGTTTAACAATTTGGATGTCATATTTTCATTGTCATTAAGTTCAAAATATTTTTTAATTTCCATTATGATATTTTTTTGGTTTTGTAGATCATTTTGTAGTGTATTGCTTAACAAACAACAGAATTACACATTGTTATCAAGAACACAGAGAACCTTTACCAAAATAGAATATTTGGCCACAAAGCATACCTCAACAAATTTCACTGGATTGAAATTACACAAAACATATTCTTTGACCACAGTGAAATTAAGCAAGAAATCAATAATACACAATTATGGCTGGAGATTTTAAGATACTTGTCTCTGTAATTGATAGAACAAGCAGACAAAAATGAGGAAGCTTAACTCCTAAGCGTTTGGAAATTTCTAGTCATCTTTTCTTTATTGAATTCTTGATTAATTTCACTGTGGTCAAAGAATATATTTTGTATAATTTCAATCCAGTGAAATCTAGGAACAAATTTAGATTTGTTATATATTCCTACTGAAATATCCTTTGTTACTATAAAACTTTTTCTTTGTGTCTAGTAATATTTTTAGAGTCTATTTTGTCTGGTGTTATCAGTACACCAGCATTTTTTTTTTTTTGTTAGGATTCTCATAGTATGTCTTTTTCTACCCTTTTTCATTTAGCTTTTCAATGTCTTTACCTTTAAGGCATATTTCTCAACGTTTGTTTATTTTTGGGACAGAGAGAGACAGAGCATGAACGGGGGAGGGGCAGACAGAGAGGGAGACACAGAATCGGAAACAGGCTCCAGGCTCTGACCCATCAGCCCAGAGCCCGACGCGGGGCTCGAACTCCCGGACCGCGATATCGTGACCTGGCTGAAGTCAGACGCTTAACCGACTGCGCCACCCAGGCGCCCCTAAGGCATATTTCTTATAAGCAACATATAGTTAGTGTCTTTTAAAAATCTAGTCTAGTTATATTTGCTTGTAATTGAATATTTAGTCCCTTTACATATAGTGTAATCCCTGATATACTGGAGTTAAAACTATTTTTTCACTATTTGTTTTATATTTGTCTCCTCTGTTTACTGTTCAATTTTTATCGTGGTTTCTTTTCTTCTTCTGAATTACTCAAATAATTTTTTATTATTTTACTTTCTTCCTTCTAGCAGATTCTCATTTATATAACATTTTAGTATTATTTTAGTGATTACCATAGAGATTACAATATGTATGCTTGACTTATTAAAATCTACCCATATTAGGACATTATCATGGCTTGGACAATGCCAGTATCTTCTAACACTTTCACTCTATTTGCCTATCTCTTGACTTTTGTGGCTACTTCACCATGTATTTTAATTCTATTTATATTTTAAACCCCACAAGGCATTACTACTACTATTGAATTTGACAGATTCACTTAGATTCACCATAAATAAACCCTTTCTGATTCTTCCTAGATACTGATCTTCCATCCAAAAGTATTCTCCTTTTGCTTTAATATTCCTTTTAATGCAGTTAAGTTTTTGTTTTCTGAAAATTTTTTTATTTTGTCTTAATTTCTTAAAGATTTTTTTGCCTTGCATAGGAATGGAGGTGGACATTTATTTCTTTCAATAATTTAAATATGTCATTCCATTGCCATCTACTGTCTATCATTTCTGCTTAGGAATTGACCATTGGTCTTATTGCTTCTTTAAAGTAAGGTATCTTTTTTCTCTTGATGCCCTTAAGACATCCTCTGTATTTGGTTGTGAATATTCTTTATTATGATTCCCAGAGTGGTTTAGTGCCATTTATCTTGAGTTTTATAGGGTTTCTTAATTTGGGGACTTGATGCTTTTGAGGAGTATAAAAATTTTTCAGTCAGTATTTTCTTCAAATATTGTTTCTGCTCTATACATTCTCTTCTCTCTTACTGTGATTTCATTTACACATGTTTGACATTTTCAGCGTGTCCCACATGTCTTTTAACCTCTTTTCAGCATTTGTCAATCCTTTGTTCTCTTTGCACTTCACTCTAGATATTTTCTACTCACCTCCCTTTCAGTTTACTAATTCTCTTTCCTACTGTGTCTAATCTACTGTTAAACTTACCTACTGAATTCCTAATTTCAGTTCTTTTATTTTTAAGGTACAGCATTTCCATGTACTTTTTAAAATATACTCTACTTCTTTGGTAAAATTCTTGACATTTTCTTCTGTTTTCTTGAAAAAATGAACCATAGTTATGTGAAAGTCTGTGTCTGAAAACTCCATATTTGGATCACCCATAGATCTGTTTTTCTTGTGATATTCAATCATTTGGTCCTGTTTTCTATCATGTGCAGTAATTTATTAAATGCCAGACATTGTGAAAATGAAAACTGTAGAGACTCAGTGTAACTGCTAAAACTTCTGCTTACCTCTTTAATCTCTTAGCAATTGCTTTGCACTTGTTTGTTTCCTGAGTCTTGCCCCACACATGTACAGATTAGGAGTTTGACAATTGCATTAATGTAAAATTGTAATACACTTTTGAGCTCATTTTTTTCTGTGATTTCCTCTTTTCTAGGACATTGGTTCTTCTAGTCCCAACTGTCTTGGCACCAAAAAGTCTAACTCCTTTCTTTTCATGCTATCAAAACTGCTATAACTTCAGGCCATCTCTTTCTGCTCAACTTATGTTCCCCTCTTCTGTGCATCAGCAGAGTGGGGAAAGCAGGGATAAATGCAGGACTCATCTGAATGAGATTTTCTTCTCTCCAGGCTTTGGTCTCTTAAGTCCTGGTTACCTTGATTGCTTTCTGGTATCTTTAGAAGGATTTTACCTCTCTTTTTGGTGCATTGTATCTGGTTTTATCATTATTTTCAGAGGGAGGGGAGGGCTAATCTATCCATGCTACTCCGATGGAATCAGAAGTTCTACATTACTTCTTTAAAACTTCAGAACAATCCTGTGCAATAATTATCCTCATGCTATAGATGAGAAAGAGAGGCATAGGGGCTTTAAATTATTTCACAAGAAAAAAAAACACATAGAAATAGGAGTACTGAGTTGTATTTCAAGGTCCATGTTCTTTCCAATCTACCACTGATACCTCACCCCCAGTTCTCTTTGGATAACATCCAGAACAAAGGAACCGAGCTGAAAAACAAGGATAAAGGACAATTTTTCTGCACACTAAGATCCGCTCTTCTTTCCACCTCCTCTCTGATCCTCACCAACAATAGAGAGCCAACCTATATTTCTGAAGTGGGAAACTACTGAATAATTCATAAGACAGGAGGGCTCCTAGCTCAACTCAACCTTGGATGAATTGTCTTTGTGGCCCTACTGAGATGAAGAAAAATATTTTCCTTGTTCAGTAAATGTGGTTCAAAGAGAGGATTCATTAAGGAAGATGCAATTTAAACACATACATTTTTCTGACTACCACCACACTTTCAATGGAAGGTGACGCTTAATAGAGTAGAGATGCTTTAATCTCTCTGCATACTGACTTCCTAAATTTAAAAAACACACAACATTGCCACTAACATTTTAAGGAAGATAGGTAGATACATCCATACACCCTTCATTTTAAGTGTCTGTCCTTAAAAAGGCATCTGTTATTGACTGTAATAGTGTGAGTCATAACAAAGGCATTTATATTCATGTAGATATAATCTACACTTCCACAGGTGTCCAAGTGTAATGTACAATTGCCTAATGAACCCTTAAAATAAAATGCTGCCAATGAGAACTGAGTTTGCCTCTCCTATAAAGAAAATGAAACTCCATCAGGCTGGCAAATAGGAACTTCGGCTTCCTAGATATTTTTAATATGATGGCTTTCTTACTACAATTTCTGCAGGGAATAATATATAGGAAAATAATGTTTCTCCTTTGTGATTACATTACCATATGGAGTAATTTGTCTTGACGGGGAGGTCATTTCATCTGATGAGTTCTTGAACAGTGAAATGGAAGCTTGGTTCTATGACAGCAAAGGACAGATTGACTTATTAAAGCGGTTACATTATGGATTTTTATTAGTCTATTTCATGTTCCTCCCTTATAAGATCAAAAGCACGAATGCATTTGGTAAGTCCATCAGGAAATATTAGGGATAAAAATTAGACAGAACAGTCATTATTACAAATGGGAAAATCATCTGGAAACTAAGATTCTAGAGGCCAACTCTAAGAAGTCTCACAAAGATAGAATCTGGAGAGCATAACAGATGGGATGTGAGTATTAATGCAGGAATCAGCCCCATAAGAGCAACAGCCAAAGTTTTATAAAAATCACTCAGGCGTCTGAATTCAGGGCAGGTTGCAATAGGCTGAACAAAACTAATTGTCCTGGACATCTAAACCCAGAGGAAAAGTGACCCAAATCTAGCAGAGACTTCCCAAGCACTCTACGAAATGTTGCTTTCATTTTTTCATCAAAACACCTTGCAAAATCTGGGCTTATTGTGACTGTGCTCATACGTATCCTCTTTAATTTATTTTCATTCAGCAAGTCTTGGCTGAACCCTTTGTTGTGCTAGGACCACAAAAATGTTCGGACATGAGTTCATGGTCTGGTAGGGGAGACATATGCATCAATACCATCTGATGGTGTGGGTGTAGTAAGGCCTATTTAAAGAAGAAAGAGCAATGACCATTCACTCACTCATTCATCACTATTTAGCGAGTGCCTACTATTTGCCAAGATCTGTACTCAGCACTGGAGACACAAGAGTGTCCTTGGGTAGTTATAATTTTAGTAGGGGAGACACAGGAACGACATAAAGTCGACATTATGGTTCAAGCTGCGAGGAAGTACTGTCGAGTGTCCACATGTAGCTCTCTTCTACAGCACGTTGGCCTAAATCCCAGAGGAAAGACTGGACCCCCCCACCCCGGTGATATCTCGAGCTCCTTCTGATTCAGAGTGCTCTTAGAACAAAGAGGCTTTTTTCATGTGCTTGGTCTGGGCTGTGACGAAGTACCCCTGGGTTCTGAATAGTGATCTGGACATGAGACACAATCAATCATCCCAGCATCCACCACCTGCCTTTCCGAGAAAGTGGCAAAGTTCATCAAAACACATTTGGATGTAGGGCAGGGCAGCTGACTCAACCTCTATCCTGAATGGTGCTCTACGATCTATCCTCCTATTGTAGGTTCCCACCGTCAAATCTATAAGGACAGAGCCCCTGTTTTCCTTACTACTATGTACCTAAAAGCTAGCGCAGTGCCTAGAATATAGAACATATTCAATAAATATGTGTCAAATAAATGAGCAAAACAACAACAAAGTAAGGTAAGAAACATGTCAAGAGTGGGTGTATCTGCTTTCTGTAGCTGCCATAACAAATTACCACAAACTGGACAGCTTAAAACAATGGGAATCTACTCACTCACAGGTTAGGAGGCCAGAAGTCCCAAATCTGCTAGGAACTTACTCCCTCTAGGAACTCCTCAGGGGGATCTGTCCCTTGCCTCTTAAGCTTCTGGTACTCCTGGAGTCCCTTGACTTGTAGCTGTATTCCTCCAACCTCTGCGTCGATGGTCACATTGCCCTCCCCTCTGTCAAATCTCCCGTGTGTCTCTTATAAGGACACTTACTGGATTTAAGGACCACCCAGATAATCTCCATCTCAAGATCCTTAACTTAATTGCATCTTCAAAGACCCTTTCTCCAAATAAACTCACATTCACAGGTTCCAGGAATTAGATGTGGACATCATTCAACACACTACAGCTGGCATCTGTGAACTGGAATTGTAAACAGTTCCCTACATGGATATAAAACTTTCCCTAAATAATAAAAGGGGTTTGCTGTGCCTAGACTGTTTGTGTACAAACAATACGTCTTATTCTGAATACCTACTCTCCTTCTGGGAGTCTAGAACTTGCCACATGCTAGGCATTGAATACCTATGTAACCATCCCCCAGGAAAACCCTGGACACTGAGTCTCTGATGGGCTTCCCTGCTAGAAAACATTTCTCACACGTTATCACAGTTCAATGCCAGAGGAATTGAGCACATCCCGTGTAACTCTACTGGGAGGGGACTCTTGGAACCTTATGCCTGGCTTCCACCAGACTTTTCCCCATGCACCTTCTCCCTTTGCTAATTTTGCTTTAGAGCCTTTTACTAAGTCATAGCCATGAATACAACTACATGCTCAGTTGAGTGAGTCATCTTAGTGGATCATCAAACCTGGGAGTGGTCTTGGGGGACACCTGACACAGGGGGCATTTAGGCCACTAGGGAAGGCTTCCTTGAAAAGGCAGTATTTGAGCTGACAGCTGGGATGATCACACAGCTCATTAGTGGTAGGGCCAGTACTGAAGGTCGGTTTCCGCAAAACGTGGCCACGTCTGTCCAAGTGCACTCATGGTGAGTTACAGGAGAAGAGTTTAACAGGGAGATTACACACCAAGGCGTGGTGGGGATTTAAACAACAAAGAACAAGGCAGAGTCCCCTGGGGCTAGCAACAGTGGAAAACTGAATCACTCAAAGGCCTGAAAGGCAAGGACAGAGTGCTTGCCAGGATCCCGAAAAGGGCTGTATGGAAGGGACTGCCTGGCCAGAACCAGAGTCCACGGTAACCTGGTAAGAAGGGAGCCAGGTAAACAAATACTCAGACACCTCACTCTCCTCTGATCCTCTGCCAGTGTCTCCAGTGACCAAACCCGAATGGAAGCCTAAGAACAAGGAAGTCATTGCATGTGCTCAGCCCTCCTAGAGCACAAATCAGGGCGAGGAAGGATGGGCAGGGGATGGAGAGGGGTGAGCAGAAAATACGCAGCACAGCGGCAATACGGGTCCTTATCTTCACGGGGCTGATATAAAAATTAAGTTAGGTGGTACACGTAAAGAGAGGACTTAGCACACCGTACGGGATGATTCCGTATTACGTCACTCTTTTACAGATGATCATGACGAAGATGAAGGAGAGGAAGAAAAGGAGGAGGAGGAGAGGGTGGGGTGAGGAGGTGGGGACAGAGGAAGAGGAGGAGGTTGAGGAAGAACAAGAGGAGGAAGAAAGAAGCTCCTGGAAAGCAAGAATTCCTTTATTGTTGTTATATCTGCAGCATCTAAAACAGGTCCTCGCATGTGTAGAGACTCAGTAAACATGTTAAATTAATGAATCATGTAAGGATTTGCATATCCAGATTCTAAACCCTGACTCAACGCAGAGACGTGGCCTTAGAGACACAGAACAAGCAGGAGACCTCAGCCAAGCACCTTAATTTTATAGGTGGTAACTAGAGCCCAGAGAAGGAAAGCAACTTTCCCAAAGACACACAGTAAATGTGACAGTGAGTGTGACAGTAAGTCAATGTGTGTAGACTGGAAGAGGCAAGGACAGTACCCAGATGTTCGGATTCCAGTCCAGCTCCCTTCAAATAAAACCAGCCTGCCTCTGGTGAATTCGCTGCCTCTGAGAATTCCAACTTTGCGGCCAAGGGATGATCTGGTTCTCTCCTACCTCCAAGAGCGTCTCTCAGAGTAAAAGGCTCAGGGTCTGCCTTCTGGGCACTCTAGCTGATCCGTGTTGGTGTTAGAGAGGAATGACATGCCTCACAGCAGATCAGGGAACCTCTGGAGTGGCCTACGTACCTGCCTGACGCCTCTCAGCACTCAACCCTGACTGTTGAGCTAATAGCAATTGACAGCTGACCTCCTCTTAATCTTTTTAAAAAAATTTTTTTTATTGTTTATTTATTTTTGAGAGAGACAGACAGACAGAGCACGAGCCGGGGACGGGCAGAGAGAGAGAGGGAGACATCGAATCCGAAGCAGGCTCCAAGCTCTGAGCTGTCAGCACAGGGTCTGACGCGGGGCTTGAACTCACAAGCTGTGAGGTCATGACCTGAACCGAAGTCAGACGCTTAACTGACTGAGCCACCCAGGCGCCCCTGAACTCCTCTTAATTAAACAAGAGTATTTGAGATCATCCTTGTACCTCTGTTTATTTCAAAAGCTGGGTGGCGTTTCACACAGGAATACCAGTTTGTGATTTACTGGAGGCTTCTTTGGAGCTTGCTGTCTTTTTCTTCTTCAATTTTATCGTTTACTGAAATATTCTCTCTTCCCTTTGCACATGCCCCGTCCACTCTGATTTAACAAAAGACAATTCTCTGTGATGCCATATCTCCGGAAGCCATGCTTTGTGAAATTCTTCCCAAACGAGCCAACACGAAAACTCACAAGACACTCAGTAGACACACGTCCCTTAAATCAGAGAATCACAGCGCATCTTGGTCTGGCCATCCAGGCGCGGGAAGATGCCAGGAGCCCCGTCCGAGCCCATACTGAGGATACACGCATACGTGACCACAAAATGTGCAATTACTGACCCCCCTGAATCCACGCCCTCTGAGCTCTATCTGTGGTCCATGTGTATACCCGCAATCTGATTCTGATTCTGCGCTCACCCCGGGACTCGCTGCGGCTTGAGCAGTGTTCGCGAAGGCAAAGAAAGCAGAGATTCCAAAATCACATGCAGGCTTCCATTTGTTCTCTTCTACACTCAGGTCTGCTCGCTGTTACCTCCCTCTTAGGCCACGAGAATACGCCTGGGCTGGCCACGGGGAGGAGAGCGGCGTTGGGTTCCAGCCAAAGCCATCCTCGATCGGCTCCCGGCCAGCCCCCTCCCAGACACGTGAGGAGTCTCGCAGCGAGCACAGAACCTCCCCACTGAGCCCAGCCTCAACGGCTCACCCAGAAGTAAGCTGAGCAGACGCTTACCATTTGAAGGCACAGACCTTGGGGTGGTTTGTGGTGACAGACAGCTGATACACAAAATACGTCACCCTTCACTTTCCTGCGAATCCGTAATGAGGTCTGAGTCAGCACTGACACGCTCAGTTCCCATTATAATCATCAGAATCAGAAGGTCTTTCTGCCTGAAGTTCTCTTTTTTCATTACTGAGTACTTTCATTGGCTTAGACAGAAGCTATGATCCCATGAAAGAGCTAAAAATGGCCTATTTTGAGATAAAAACTAGAGGCAGCCGGCATGGGGGCCATGCCAGTAAATCAGAGCAGAAATACAAACCAGGCAAAACCCTGCACTTTCTGTCTCTCAGAGAAACTCTTTGTGATGAATGGGCATCGCTCCCACAACAGAAGACATCTTGACATTCTGGTTAAGGAACATGGACGTCCCTTGAAAAAGAATCATCTTTTTTTTTTTAATTTTTTAAGTTTATTTATTTTGAGAGAGAGCATGAGTGGGGTAAGGGCTGAGAAAGGCAGGGAGAGAGAGAGAGAATTCCAAGCGGGCTCCACACTGACACAACACAGAGCCCAACGCAGGGCTCGAACTCATGAACATGAGATCGTGGCCCGAGCCAAAATCAAGGGTCGGACACTCAACCGACTGAGCTACCCAGGCGCCCTGAAAAAGAATCATCTTAAGAGGTCATATCACCCCTCCCCCACCCCTGAGCAGCATCACATCTGATTCGCTGCCTACAGATAGTGGCAGGTGCCACACGATGGCCCACAATCCACCTGTTCTTTTCCCAAAGAGTAAAGACTTGGGAGCGTGACTCGGCATATCTTCCAAGGTTGTCACAGGGTTAGAAGAGGTGTGGACGGGCTTAGACATGGCCTGGCATATAGGACACCCTTAGAAAACAGGAGCTATTATTAGCCCTCGTCAGCACTCCGCTAGCATTTAATGCCTTCATCATTCCCTCACAGACATCACTTTCCCCCTTCAGAAGAGAGACCAAGAGCAGATGGTATTTGGAATATTCCTTCTGCTGAAAAACCAAGAATATAATTATTTGACTTTTAAACCTTTTTTTCTAAATTAAATATTCCTGGAATCTAGGACACAAGCGACAAACAAACAGGAACATGAGTCCACTCAGCAGAGTGGAATTTTCCTTGGCATTAAATAAACCAAAGTGTACATCCATCTTCGGCATTTGCCAACCACATGCCTTTAGGCAAGTTACTTAACCATCCTATGGTCTCGGTTTCTTCTCCTATAAAACAGGAGTTGCTGACCCCCCAGGATCATTTTAAGAACCAGTATTTATTAGCTAACACTGGCCTCCATATTTGAATTCAAAAGACAATGCCATGCAAAATTCTCAAATCACCCATGGAACCTACCTGAAGTTATTTATCTGGTGTTGTGGTGCTTAGAGCACATGTACTAGTCATCTTCTGTCATCCAATGAAGACTGATGTCATGCAAAGCCTCGGCTTGGAGAACTGACCAGGTCGCAGGTGAGCCAAGGTTTAAACAGGGCAAAGCATTAAGGCCCATGAAGAGCTGGGAGAGGGTATTCCAAGGAGGGGAGCAGCTGGTGCAGGGAACCGGAGGTAGGAGCAGGCTGGGCCTGCTCACCACTTGGCAGGAAGGCCAGGGTGGCTGCAGCGGAGACAGCAGGGACAACAGTGGTGGGCAGTGCACCCAGAGTGGGGCCGGTGCAAGACCTGGTTATTCCTTGGAGAGACAGGGAAAGCCTTCAGGGCCTTCAGGGCCGGTGAGCAGAGGAGAGAAGTGGTCTGACATGCCTAACTTAGACTCACCCTGGTTGCTCACCACATGAAGAGCAGTCTTGTGGGTGTGAGTGTGGAAAAATGGAAATAGAGAGACTTCTAGTTGTAAGGTTTCTACAATACCCTGAGAAAAAGATGAGGGTCACTTAACGCAGATAAGAGCAGTGGAGGTAGGGAGGAGTGGCTACGTGTTGGGTATATTTTGAAGGTAGAGCCAACAGGGTTTGGTGTTGGGTTGGATGTGGTGCATGAAGGAAGGGGGATCGAGGAAGCCTCCTAGAATTCCGGGTCGAACATAAGCGCCTGTCCCTCCAGAGGGTCTTTCAACCTGCCCCTCCTTCTTGCTCCAATGCTCCTCTCTTGAATCCCCACACGGCCCCTGCCCTTTCCTCCTCCAGGTCTCTGCTCCAGCATCGCTCCATCAGTGAGGCCTTCCTGACCGCCACATATGAAAGAACCACCACCCCCTCCCAGTGCTTCCCAACTCCCTTGTGCCGCACCGTTTTCTCCATAACCTGCATCCCTCTGTGACACACTAGATGTTACACATTTGCATATTGTCTGTCGTCTCCCGTATGAGTTTGCCAGGATGGCTATAACAAAAACCACAGAATTAATGGCTTCAAACAACATAAACGTATTGCCTCACAGTAAAGGCAGAGGCTGGAAACTCACGATCAAATTATCAGGAAGGTTGCTTCCTTCTGAGGGCTGGGAGAGAGAATCTGTCCTGTGCCTCTCGCCTTGCTTCTGGTGGTTTAGCTGACAATCTTTGGTCTTCCTCGGCATCACCCTGATCTCTGTCTTCGTGTTCACATGGTATTCTCCCTGTGTGCATGTTTATGTCCAAATCTCCTTTTGTAATGACGTCAGTCCTATTGGTTCAGAAGCCCGCACTACTCTAGTTGACCTTACTTTTTTATCTTATCTTTTTATCTCCCGCAGGAGCGGATGAGAGGGGCAGAGGGACACAGAGAGAGAATCCAAAGCAGGCTCCACACTTAGCACAGAGCCTGATGTGGGGCCCTGATCCCACAACACTGAGTTCATGACCTGAGCCAAAATCAAGAGTTGGATGCCCAACCAACTGAGCCACCCTGACGCCCCTCCAACTGACCTTATTTTAACTTAACTAATTGCATCTGCAACCCTATTTCCGTATAAGTTCTAAGGTACTAGAGATCAGGACTTCAACATATGAGTTTTTCAGGGTTCAACTCAATCTGTAACACCCCCCAACTAAAATATAAACTCCATGAGGGCAGGAACTTGTTTTTTTATTTTCTGCCATATCTTCTACCTAGAAGACTCCCTACCATGTAGCATATGCCAAATACTGAATAAATGAATGAATAGAGAAGACTGGGAAAGAGAATTTACAGAGGTACAAATCAAGCAACCCACGTGAGGCCTGTTGTTTGAGATGCTTATTAGAAATCCAAGTAGATGTCAATCAAATGACTGCAGAATCTTGGCAGGCAGGTTCTACTGCACTTGTAGAGATGGGAGTCATCAGCAAGTGCCTAGCATTTACTTATTTATTAATGTGTATTTTTGTTTTGAGAGAGAGAGAGAGAGAGTATGAGCAGGAGAATGGGAAAGAGAATCCCAAGCAGGTTCTGCACTGTCAGCACAGAGCCTGATGCAAGGCTTGATCCTACGAACACTGGGATCATGACCTGAGCCGAAATCAAGAGTTGGATGCTTGACCAACTGAGCCACCCAGGAGCCCCAGCAAGTGCCTGGCATTTAAAGACACAAGACCAGGTGAGACCAACTGGGGAGAGAGCATCCACCGGGCAGAGGTTGGGAGACAGGGACCCAGGATAGCCCAACACTCTAAGTTCAAATGGAGAGGTGAGCAGGTCAGAGAAAAACAGCACTGCAGTGTCTCATAAGGGGGAGAAGAAAGCATTTCAAAGAGGACACGATCACTTGTGTCAAATGCTGTTAGGAGCCAAGTGGAAGGACTGACCATGGAATTTGGCAAAATAAAGGCGATCAGTGGTCTCAACAGTGGGGACAAGACCCAACCCGGAAGGGCTTGACGAGAGAATGAATGATGCAGAAGTAGAGACGGGAAGTATAGATGATCTTTTCGGGAGTTTGGCTGTCAAGCGTCGTGAAGGGAAGACAGCACCTGATTGGGTCAGATTTTGGCCGATTTTGGCAGCTAGGATTAAAAAGAGGGGAAGGGGGGAGCTCCTCATGGCTTCTAGCCCATTTTATATCTGACGGGTCCAAAGAACAAGCTCCAAAGACCTGTTATTTGCAGACCTCACAAACCCCACAAGCCTGTCCCTGCCCGCAGTTCAGGAAAGCCAGAGGCCACATGCTACAGACCGCTCTGGCTTAAGCCACCCTGTCAGATGACCTCAGGAAAGGCCTTACAGGTATCCTACCAGGTGAATCTGCAGTCCCAAGATGCCCTAAGAGATGGTATTTTCTCAGTAGCCGCGCTGAATGCCTGCACGGCAGCAGACTCCCCATTGCCAGGAACCACCATTAACAGCTTAAAACTAGGCTCGCAAACTAGTCATTTTCTCCAGCAGGAATCGCAGCAGGAAATGGAAACTCTGGGATAGCGGAGCTGGGGGGGGGGGGCAGGAGGAGGCCCCGAGAGGCCTCCAAGCGTGAGGACCAAGGACCAGCAGCCCTGGGAGGAGCGCTGCTCAGAGGCCGAGGGAGAGGAGTCTCGGGCCCCAGCTCCATGGTTGCCATGGTTTCCGTCCTGCTGCCTTGGGGACCAGTGATGCACAGCTCTGTGCAGGGGAGCCCTGGGAAGGCTCCATGTGCCACACCGCACCCAGCCCCCCTCCCAGAGCTGCCGAGAGGCACGTGCGTCAACGCCAAGGTCACTGGCCCATCTGTGTTGGAGGCTGTGTGGGACAAAAGCTGTGCCAGCCTTGGCAGGTGCAGGGTACCAGCTGCATCTGTTCTTGGCGGCCGAGAGCAAATCGATTCCTGCTGAGTGAAGCCCGCTCTCCAGTCCAGAAACGGGGGATCTGAACTGGGATCCCAGGGTCCTGGCCACTTGGTAAGCCATCGCTTTGCTCCCTCACCGCACCCCACCCGTAGAGTGGCTATGACACCACCTGGCCTCCACTGTCTGTTACTCCAAACCAGCCGTGAGGCAAAGCACTGTCACTGGCTCCATTCTGCAGAGGGGACAGTGAGTCACGGGAATGCAGAGCAGTGGCCACCAGTCCTAAGTGTGAAGGCAGGATCTGATTGGGAAGGCTGATGCCCCGGCTTCTCCGTTTTCCCACCAGACCACACTGCATCCATGTCTACACCACCTGATGCCATCAGAGTCACTTCCAAAAGGTCATTCCAGAAGCATATTATTGGGTGCGGGCTGGAGGGAGGGAGAGGGAGGTGTGGCTTCTGAAGGCCCATTGAAGTAACCCTTCTCAACATCTTGGCTTCCAAGTCTGGAACACGTGCTTTCCTTGCAGGGTAGACAGGAGTGGGAGCCTACTACGTTCATGCTGGAACAAGTCAGCACACATTTGCCAACCCCCCCCCACCCCGCCCCATCACCTACAGTGTCACTGGGGAAACTCAGTGAAGGGCACCTGTGACCCTTTGGGCTATTTTTTCAACTTCCTGAGAGTTTAGGATGCCTTCAAAATAAAAAATAAAAACAAAAAACAAACAAGCAAACAAAAAAACCCAAAAACCGAATCTGTGTCACATCTCATCTAAGGGCACCATGGAAAATAAAAAGACAAGTGAGCCCTTCTAAAGTAAGGCTTTCCAGGCTCAAAGTCTGTCTGGGGCAGGGGACGGAGTGGGAAGAGGGAGGGGAAGGCAGCTATACAGACATAGTAGAACATGGTGATTTTTTAATTTTTTAAAAATGTTTGTTTTTGAGAGAGACAGAGAGAGAGAGAGAGAGAGAATGAGCGGGGAAGGAGCAGAGCGAGAGGGAGACACAGAATCTGAAGCACGCTCCAGGCTCCGAGCCATCAGCACAGAGCCCGACGCGGGGCTCAAACTCACAAGCTATGAGATCATGACCTGAGCCAAAGTCGGGTGCTTAACTGACTGGGCCCCCCAGGTGCCCGTAGAGCGTGATGATTTAAAACCCAGACTCCAAGGGCACCTGGGTGGATCCGTCACATGCAATTCTTGATTTCAGCTCAGACCATGATCTCACAGTGGTGGGATCGAGCCCCGCACTGGGCTCTGCACTGAGCACGGAGCCTGATTAAGATTCTCTCCCTCTCCCTCTGCCCCCCTCCCCCACTTGCTCATTCTCTGTCTCTCAAAAATAAAAATAAAATACATTTTTAAAAATAAACACATAAATGGGGCGCCTGGGTGGCGCAGTCGGTTAAGCGTCCGACTTCAGCCAGGTCACGATCTCGCGGTCCGTGAGTTCGAGCCCCGCGTCAGGCTCCGGGCTGATGGCTCGGAGCCTGGAGCCTGTTTCCGATTCTGTGTCTCCCTCTCACTCTGCCCCTCCCCCGTTCATGCTCTGTCTCTCTCTGTCCCAAAAAAAAATAAATAAACGTTGAAAAAAAAAAAATAAATAAATAAAAAAATAAATAAACACATAAAAAAAAACAAAACCTAGACTCTAGACCAGCACCACCCCATAGAATTATACTGTGAGCCACAAATGTAACTTTTAGTTTCCTAAAATTGTATGTAAAAAGGTAAAAAGAAAGCATGAAATTAACGTTAATAGGCTTTATTTAACCTAGTAGGTCAAAAACATGATCAAATCAGCAAATGATCAGTATAAATGATTACAAGGTATCTTACGTCCTTTGTGCATCCTAACTTCAAAATCCCGCGTGTATTTTGTCCTTATAGCGTATCCGAGTTCAGCTTGGCCACCCTTCACCGCCCCACAGCTGCAGGCGGTGAGGGCCCACCGCAGGGGACAGGTCAGGCCCACAGGGGGACTTCCTGGGCTCAGATCCTGGCATCACCACTCACCTGCCCTGTTGCCCCAGACAGGTCTAAACCCCAGTTTCCCCTCCTGGAACCCACTCTGGGTTGACCAGGTGACTTCACACGTCAGTTGCCACAGGACCCAGCATCGAGAAAGTGCTGTGAGGGCACCACTGCTCTTCCAGATGATATTAAGAGCAGCCAGGAGCAGCGGCCAAGGGGGAAACGCAAGCAAAGAGCTGCGGGATCCAGGAGGCTCCATGGGGTCCCCTGACTCATCACTGTCCCTAGGAAGATGCTCCTTCCTTACCTCCTTTCCCCATTCCCACTGCTAACTTATCCTTGTCCCGAGCAGTTCAGGTGTGTGCATGGAGGAAAAGAAAAGGAGGGATGAGGGAGAGAGAAGCAGGAGAGAGGAGGTGCAGGGCAGCAGGGAGGAGAGGGGACGAGGAGGAAGGGGTGGAGAGGGAGGGGGAGGGGAGGGGATGGGGGGAAGAGGGGAAGAGGGAAGGGGAGGAGTAGAACAGGACAGGATGAGTAGAGGAGGAAGGGGCAAGAGGTGGGGGGAAGGAGTAGGTGAGGAGGAAGGAGAAGGAGTGGGAAGGGAGGGGAGGGGGCTGGAGAGGCCTGAGAGAGCCCGACCTTGCCTCAGCGTCCCAGGGCAGCCACCCCCAAAGGGTCTGATTGAAAATGACAGACACCAGGAGAGACTCAGACCGTCGGCTCCCTTTCTGCTGTACTCTGCCTCCCTCTCCTGGGCTCCGTGTCAAACAACCCCGTGAATCCGGACACGCAGCCTGGTGGGAAACCAGCCGGAATCAGAAGCGCTGGGCGTCCCGTGAGATCGAATTCCGAGGGGAGTATTCCACGTTTCGGTGAAGACGTGAACACAGTGCGGCTCCTGCCCCGCCCCCCCCCCACGTGACCGCACAGCGCCGTGAATCCGTCCAACCCGGCCCATGTCCGGCACCCGCCGTCTCCGGGGCCAGCACTGCAAATACACCCCTGTGCTGCGGGGTGCTCGGTGCCACGCTGGCGGGTCCGGAGTGTCGGGAGGAGGTTCCACCTGAAGCGATGGGGATTGAAAGCTCCCTCTTGAGTAAACACAGGCCCCTGCCTTCCAGCTGCCCAGTGAGTACAGGCTTTGTGCCACCCGTTCCCGCAAGTCTCAAAACAACACTGGAGGGTTAGCCACCACGCCCAGGAGGCAGTACTGTGACTGTCCCCTGGCCGGAGCCCCCACGCTTGCCCTCCCTGTGCCACTCCACGAGCCTGCCAGCAGGCCTCCCTACTTCGACCCTTACCTCCTACGATCTGGGCTCAACACAGAACTCAAAAGCATCCTTAAAAAATGCAAGTCAGATCCTATCCTTCCTCTGCTCAAAACCCTCCCCTGCCCCCACCCATGTCACTCAGTGTGAAAGGTCCCTGTGGGCTCTCTGTCCTCACCCCCTGCCATTCCCCCGCCATCCTCCAGCCTTACAGTGCTGCTCCTTCTGGACACGTCTGCCCCAGGGCCTTTGCACCAGCTGTACCCTACGCATGGGACATGCCTCTCTACACTCCCCACCTACTGACCCCTTGAGTGCTTCAAGTCTCTGTCTAAGTGTCACCTTCTCAGGGAGACTTCCCTCACCACCCTTTTGCGTGCCACAACCTATACGCCCCTCCCTGAGGTAGACTGACTGCAAAATGGCCCCTATGGTCTGTCCCTCCCTCTCCCCTGTACCCACATCTTTTGCAATGTCTCTTTTCAGCTCTTCCCTGTAGGATGTGGTCACTAGAATGCAGCAGAAATGACAGCATCCCTCCAGTCGAGGTCTGGCCTATATCTGCTCTCTCAGAACCCTGCTTCTGTCATGACAGCAAGCCTGGGCTGGCCTACCGGGGGAGGAGTGGCCGTGGGGAACACAGAAGACTTGGCCTGAGGCCGTGCCAGACAGCCAGCAGCCACGGACACAGCCAAGACCGGAGAAGGGCCCAGCTGGGCCCCGCCCAAACCGCAGACCCGCAGGGCAATACAACTGTGGGCCAGAGAGCAGCTGCTGTCCAAAGCCAGCAGGTTTGGTGATCGTTACACAGTAGTGACTGACCGATACATCCACCCCAAGCACTGCCAACCACCTTACCCTGCTTTACTGTTTTACTCTTTTCCTGTTCTCCACAGCACTTATTACCTTACAACACATTATATTTTTTAATGGCTTTATTTATTTATTTTCAGAGAGAGAGAGAGAGAGAGAGCATGAGTGGGGAAGGGGCAGACAGAGAGGGAGAGAAAATCCCAAGCAGGCTCTGCACTGTCAGCACAGAGCCCGATGTGGGGCTTGATCTCACGAACTGTGAGACCATGACCTGAGCTGAAAGCAAGAGTCAGACACTTAAGCGACTGAGTCACTCAGGTGCCCCCAACGTACTACAAAACACGTGTTACACATGTTGTTTTTTGTCACTCTCCCTTGACTATATAGAATTGTATTCCCTTGAGGACAGACACGTCTGTTTTATTCACCGGTGCATCCCCAAGTGCTTAGGACAACACAGGGCACATAGCAGGTGCTCAATCAATACAGAAGAAATGAATAAATAATGACTAACACCCGCCACCCCACCATTAATGATACACATAATGATGCACATTAATGATACACATTGTGCCCAGCTCTGTGATCAATGAGCTTATGTAACTTTCACAGCAGTATTACGAGGGAAGCGCTCAATCCCCATTTTACTGATAAGAAAACTAAGACCAGAGAGGTGAAGCAGCCATTTCAAAGCTGCACAGCAGGCAAGTCACAGAGCTGAGATGAGAACCTATGTATCTGACTCCAAAGCCCATCCAGTGTACTGTCCTGCCTCCTGCTACCCACCCACCCAACACACACACACACACACACACACACACACACACACACACGGTCCAAGCAGAAATGCTGAACCTCTTAAAGGAGCATAAAAGCAGGATAGAGAGAGAAAGGAGGGGAAAAGAGAAATTTTCCTGGAGGGGTTGGCAGTTGAGCTAGACTTTAAAGCATAAATAGAATTTTAAGAGATAAGAAGGCAGATAAGAGGTAGTTGTTATTTACTTAGAAAACTCTGTAATCGCCTAGGTAACAGACACACTCTTTTTTTTTAATTTTTTTTAACACTAATTTATTTTTTTTTTAAAACAATATTTTTTTTAATTTTTTTTTCAACGTTTATTTATTTTTGGGACAGAGAGAGACAGAGCATGAACGGGGGAGGGGCAGAGAGAGAGGGAGACACAGAATCGGAAACAGGCTCCAGGCTCTGAGCCATCAGCCCAGAGCCCGACGCGGGGCTCGAACTCACGGACCGCGAGATCGTGACCTGGCTGAAGTCGGACGCTCAACCGACTGCGCCACCCAGGCGCCCAACACTAATTTATTTTTGAGAGAGAGACAGAGACAGAGCATGAGCAGGGAAGGGGCAGAGGGAGGGAGACACAGAATCCGAAGCAGGCTCCAGGCTCTGAGCTGTCACCACAGAGAGGGCTTGAACCCATGAACTGTGAGATCATGACCTGAGCCGAAGTCGGACAGTTAACCGACTGAGGCACCCAGGCGGCCCGGTGACAGGCGCATTCTTAAAGGAGCCAGAGAAGCACAGTTACAGCAGCATCTCACACACAATGTCCAGGGTCCAAAGATGCTGTGCGCTTGCCGTGAAGAGGGTGCCGCGCATTTGCAGACACCGTCAGTGGGGGGAAATCAGCGGGCATTAGGATGCTGGGCAGCGAAGAGGATCTCAATTCAAGGAGTACTTAGCCAGTGCGCCTGCCGCACCCCCAAAATGCCGTGCTCCCCAAAGCTTCTAGAGAGTAAGGGAGATGGCAGCTAAAACCCTCCTACTCTTCCTTAGCCTCCCTTTCTCACTTCCAGCTTCCAACCTGTTTCTAAATCAGGCTCTTTCTCTCCTGAAAACAGCCCTCCACCTGTCTTACACGGTTAAGAGCTTTCTCGAAGATTCAAGCCAAAATTGGTCATCTGTCTCCCCCGGCCATCCGAACCCCTCCACCCCGCTGCCCACCTCTCTCTGGTTCGTCACCAAAGCTGACATGAGAGTGATTTTTAAAATACAGATGTTAGGGGCGCCTGGGTGGCTCAGTCGGTTAAGCGGCCGACTTCAGCTCAGGTCATGATCTCGCAGTCTGTGAGTTCAAGCCCTGCATCAGGCTCTGTGCTGGCAGCTCAGACCCTGGAGCCTGCTTCGGATTCTGTGTCTCCCCCTTTCTCTGCCCCTCCCCTGCTTGCTCTCTGTCTCTCTCTCTCTCTCAAAAATAATAAACATTAAAAAAAAATTTTAAATAAAATAAAATACAGATGTTACTCTACCCCTTCCTCCTTTAATGACCCGCAGACATCAAGATAAAGTTCCAACTTCCTACCATAAATACACAAGTCCCTGCAAAGTGGCCCCGGGTTGTCTCTTCAGCTTCATCCCCTACAGCCCCAACCCATCCCTGGAGTGTCCCCAGATCCTGCATTCACCCTGCCTTTGGAGAAACTGTTCTGGCCAGTGAGAATACTCTTCCCCACTTCTCTCTGTTTTCTCATCTAGAAAATGGGCAGAATGGCATCCATCACTCAAAGTGGTCGTAAAAGTCAATGGAAATAATGCAAGTGAGAGTTCTAACCAAGCCTAGCCCAGAGAGCCCCAAATGGCATCAGGGCATCTGAGCCGGGAGGTCGTCTGATGGCTCCTCCTCTGTGTGGGTAAAGCAACTCACCATTCTAAGGAGGGGCTGCCTTTATTCACGAGGCCAGAATCCGTCCCATCAACAATACGGAGCCCTCCTAAAGCCCCATAGGACATTCGCCTGCCTCCCTCCCCCAACTCTGGCCTCCCTTCCTGTCCTCCCCTTTGCATGCCCCTGCAGCCACACTCCCCGCCCCTCCCTTGCTACTCCTCGTCTTCCCACCGCAGGGCCTTTGCATCCACGGTTCCCACTGCCCAGAATGTTCTTCCCAGATACCCACATGGCTCACTCCCCCACTTCCTTTAAGTCCAGGGGCATAAAACAGGCAGGACATATGCTCGTATGGCAAATACTCCAACAGGGAAATTTTTTATTGTGGTTTTGCCCTGAGTTACTACCTCTAGAACTGTTGACTATCAAACAATGAAAACACCATTTTACGTGTCGGTTTCTGGGTAATTCTAGTAGAGAGAGACAGAGAGAGAGAGACAATAAGAGAGATCAAAGTGCACTACCCCTAGGCACCTCTGACCTTCCTTAAATGATACCTAAGCAGCAAGATTTCCCAGCGCACCCACATAAAATAACACCCACGTGCCACTCCAATTTCTGCTCCCCCCACTTAGCGTGGCTTTCCTTCTCTCTGGGATGTGTATCATCACCTGATTATTTTCTGTCCCTCCCCACTAGAAAGTAAACATCGTGAAGGCAGAATGTGTGTGTGTGTGTGTGTGTGTGCGCGCGTAAGTGTGCGTGTGTGCGTGTGTTGGTTTTGTGGTTTATTATTCTTTATTTTCAGTGGGGTAGAAGCTGGGTTCCTTTCCCTCAAGGCACACTTAGATGCCACACGCATACAAACCCCAGGCATTAAATCATTGCACAGAATTATTAAGCAGGAAGACAGGAGTGAGGTCAGGCGCGGAAGAGGGGACTCCTTCCTCTAACTCTGGGAAGGAGAAAGGCAGGAACTCGGTCTCTCTTGTTGTCTGCTTCATTCTCAGCACCTGCAACATTCCTGGCACACAGTAGGTGCTCAGTAATTATGTGGCCAAAGAAATGAACAGCCAGGGTCGGTGCCTGGGAAAGCTGAGACTAAGCAAACTGGGCTAAAACAAGGCCCACACAGCCCTCTGGTCCTGACGCACCAGGAGAGGGAAGCTAGAAGAAGGGCATCCCGGGTTTTCCATAAGCCTGGACAGGAGTTCAGACTTCTCCCAGTCACAGCCCCATCGAATGCCCAATGCCTGAAAGGCCACCTTTGGAGACTTTGTCCTCCCCTGAGTTCTTAGATGCACCAGCACAGGTGTGACCCAGATGGGGCCTCTGCAGAAACAACTCTGAGGCTGGGTACCCCCCTCCTCCCCGCAGCGCATTCATGCAATTCACATTCTGGCCACACGAGGTCACCGTAGCTGCACGTACCATCAGAGATGGCCCTCTTCAGGGAGTGAGTTTGTTCTGATTTTCAGTAAGTCTTTGAGGCCGGAGCAAGTAGGAAAAGGCAGTCTATAAGAACAGTGTTGGGGCGGATTCTAGAATTCCTAGAACATACGTGACCTAGGTGTGTCTTTATAAAGGCAGTAGATACAACCAAAGAAAGGTGGGCTCCCAAGTCAGGGTATCTGGGTAAGGATCCCAGCCCCACCTCCTTGTGTGATCTTGGTTTCCCTTTCTGCAAAATAGGATAATAAGAGTGCTTTCCTCACAGGGATTTTGTGAAGATTAAAACAGTGATGCACACAGAACTCTCCAGAATAATGCCAGCATAGACTCAGACAGAGGTTGTAAAAGTTAACTGCTTATCATCACTTTTTCTCCCCTTCTCTAAGCCTGATCTATAATGATAAATTTTATGATTAAATTTTGTGATTAATGGCTTTTTTCCTGTTGGACTGTAACCTCCATGAAAGAAAAGGCAGTTTATATATTTTTAATTAAAAAATTATTTTAATGTTTATTTATTTTTGAGACAGAGACAGAGGGTGAGCATGGGAGGGGCAGAGAGAGGGGAAAACACAGAAACTGAAGCAGGCTTCAGGCTCTGAGCTGTTAGCACAAAGCCCGACGCAGGGCTCGAACTCACAAACTGCGAGATCATAACCTGAGCTGAAGTCAGATGCTTAACCAACTGAGCCACCCAGGCACCCCTATTTTTAATTTTTTATTGTGAAAATTTTCAAATATACATAAAAGTGGAAAGAATAGCCTGTATCTGTTTCTACCATGGCCCCCACCCCCGCTCCCAGAACACTGCCTGGCACGTAGTAGGCCTTCAACACATGATTTCCTGCGTGCCTATTAGGTGCTATTATAAGCCAGGTCAGTGTCGAGCACCAGGGCTAAAACAGTGAATTAGACCCAGGCCCTGTGCTCGAGGAGCTCAAAGTCTGGTGAGAAAGGCTGACTTAATTTGGCCATCTCCTGGCATAGGGGTGAACTAATGGAGGGTATTATGGGGAATCTCACCTCGTCAGGTGAGGTTTCCTGGAAGAAACGTACGTCTATGCTGAGAACTGACGGGTGTATAGGAGCTAACGAGGTGAACAGGGTAGGGGAAGAGCCTCCTAGGCAGAGGAAACAGCAAGTGCAAAGACCCCGTGGGGGCACGGCCATGTCCAGTAGGCAGTGGAACTGACTGCCAATTGACTGTTCCATAGGACTCACTCTATTGAGGCATTTTCCAGGCTGTTCTGGGGACTGAGAAGAGAGAACCAATCACGAATCCTGCCCGTTACTCCCGCCCTGACAACTCGCAGCCCATCCAGACCCTCTCACGGTGAGGTCGGCCATGGTCCCCACGGTGGCCTCCTGTCCCATCGGTGTTTCTAGTCACAGCGGGCCTGCACCAGCTCTGGGAGGGCAGAAAGCTGAGCCAGTGAGAAGAGCCAGGAGACACGGCAGCAGGGGGACAGGTGGAGCCTGGCTGAGGACCACATGGGGGAGGTGGTGCAAACGGAAAGAAAGGACGTGGGTGGGGCAAGGCCAGAGGCAGGAGCAGCAGGGCAGGTGTGACCTGGCGCGGGTGGGATGGGTGTCAGACGCTGCCCGGCCGGTGCAGTCCAAAACTCTTACCGCGACCCACGCAACCTGGCCCCTGCGTCTTCCTCCAAACGCATCTGTCGCTAACCCCCACCCTCCGCTGCTCCACCACACTGCTGTCCTTTCTGTTATGGAGCCAGCCAAGCTCTTTGGCCGCTCAGGGTCCGCCCTCCCAGACTCCTCTCCCTGCCCAGAGGGTCCTCCTCAAGCCATCACTCCTCCCAGACCGGACAGTAAGGTCTCCCCTTTCATGTGGTTCCCTGGATTCCCTCCCGAGGAGATTCTCCTCAGCCTGTTAATCTCATGAATTATACCTCGTGCTCTTCCCTGAGACTACTTACCAAATTAGCCATGGAACATCTATTTGTGCCTGATTAACTTCTATCTCCCCCACTCCATCATAAGGTCTGGGTACACGCCATGGTTTTAGTGTTCCCCGTAGTGTATCAGGACCCAGGCAATGCCTAGCACACGTGAGTACTTAACAAATATATGAATGAATGAATGAGGTCAGCCCTAATGTACGTGCCCATTCAATACCCAGCAGGATGACCACTATCAGGTTCCCATCCCTAAGTGTCGAGCACTGACCAGTCTGGTCTCCTGGGTGTCACTGTCACTGCCATCATCATTATGATCATATTTCTAATGATACCTAGCCCTCTCCATCCTAACAGAAACACGGGCACCCAATTCAAAGTTGCCCCCGAGAGGCACCATATCTCATCACCCTCTTACTGTCTAAACTCATCAGTGTCATAAACGATCTTAGTTTTCTGCCTGTGTTTTTGTTGTCGGACTTCGTGCCCCGAGAAAGGCAGGGGCCTGGATTCTCTTGGTCAGTGCCCTCATCCCCAACTTTGAGAACAGCGTGTGGCATCCAAGAAATGTTACCTCTCACCTTTTAGCCTGCATGTATCACTTCATTTTGCATTCCCATACACCTCTACGAAGCGTGTGCGATAAAGCCCACGTTGCAAATGAGAAGACAGAGGTCCGGGGAGGCCGTCTGACTTCCAGACCACCGCTGGTCAGAGGCAATGAAGCTCTTACTTCTGGAATCAGAGCTTTCTCCAAGTGTCCCAACAGCTCACGAGGCTCTGACACGGGTCAAGATTTCTTCTTCCGGCTCAATTCCTAGCGCTTCACTAGGAAAGGCACAACAAAAGCAACACTGTCCTCCAGGGAAGACCCACATGGGCTGTCCCCAACCCAGTAAGGGCCTCACCCACCTAGCAACACAAAGACAATCTTAAGGAGCCACTGTCATATGTCTGAATTCACAACCCATGGATGCCAAGGCCTCACTTAGTAACCAGGACGTCTCATGACCTTGACAACATTCTTCCCTTCCTTGGGTCTTCACCTATGGATCAAAGAAATGAGAAGCAGGCAGCAGCTCTCCACCTCTTCCTACATCTTCTCTGTCTCTCCCTCAAGTCCTTGATTTTTTTTTTTTTTGAAAACCTTGGAGGCAATAATTTGTTCCCCAACAACAGAATAGCAAAATAGTGGGCACCTACCATGCTCCAAACATACGCACGATTGTATCACGAGCACAGCCTTCCCGCAGGAGCCACATCATTAGGCGGGCCACCCTTGGAGGATACAAACACAGTGACGAGAGCCTGGGAGCAATGCCCGGAAAGAAAGGAACGACCATGTGTCTGTCAGAATCCTTCCCAAGAAATACGTCTAGAATTCCCTTTCAGAACGTGAGCTGGCAAGGAGCTGGAGGACAGTTTTGTCATAGGTCAGGAACAGACAGGAACGAAAAGACAGAGAAAAACCAAGATGTCTCTGGTTAGACAACTGTAAACGGTAAATCCACTCAGAGAATCAGGGCTGGAACTTGGACAATTTGACATTTTCACAAACAAATCGAAAAAAGAAATGATGGAGTAACACCTACAGACATCATTAAAAATTCCTGCAGGTTCACATGCCAAGCAAGAAGAGTCAACGATCGTACAATTGGTGATGACAACAACAAAGAGAATGCCAGAAAGAGAAAATACAGACCAATGATTTAGAGGGAATCAGTACAAAGTAATTTCAACTCAATTAATAAAAATGGGAACGTATTTTCCAGTTCCAATTAGGAATAATGTATTCAGCACTCATTTACTCAGCAGCCTTTCCAGAATTTTTACCTCAGGTCTCACTAGGTACTGGTGTAATGAGCATTGACCATAAGCAGACATCAGTGATGGGGCCAGTAGAAGACGACCTCCTAGTAGAATTACTGGTGTGACCCGGTAATCTGTGGACAACATAGTTTTAACTCCCTGAAGAAGAGATACCCCATGTCAATGTTTAGAACACTAGGGCAGGCACCCCTCCTCTGCTTGTGCCAAGGAGCAGAAGGAAACATTCCCAACCTGACACTGTAGGTTCAGGCCCTTGGACCAGAGAGCTAGAGAAGTATGAAAAGATCCCTGAAAGGGCAGAGAATCCCTCACTCGGAAGATAAACTACCAGCATACCCACCAGATGACACATCCCAATCATCCTTCACAATTCCTGGACACAGACTGTGGTGGACAGAAAGAATACTCAGAGAGAAGGGAACAGGGGATCTTAAACATGAGGACAGGTGCACAGTCATGACTCACCCCACACTTGAGGGAAACTTCCACCTAGAAAAGAAGTTCCAAATTGAACAGAAGGAATTAACACTTGAAGAAATGGAAATGACAAAACAGACAATAACTTTTAAAATAAACATAATTAATATTCTCAAAGGGATAGGAAGTTTAGTAAATCTTTAAGAACCGACTATTGGGGCGCCTGGGTGGCGCAGTCGGTTAAGCGTCCGACTTCAGCCAGGTCACGATCTCGCGGTCTGTGAGTTCGAGCCCCGCGTCGGGCTCTGGGCTGATGGCTCAGAGCCTGGAGCCTGTTTCCGATTCTGTGTCTCCCTCTCTCTCTGCCCCTCCCCCGTTCATGCTCTGTCTCTCTCTGTCCCAAAAATAAATAAACATTGAAAAAAAAATTTTTTTTAAATAAAAATAAAAAATAAAATAAAAAAAAAAGAACCGACTATTATAATCACAAACAATTAGGGATTGCCAACATTTCAAAACATGGCCACCTGAATTAAAAATTCAGTAGGGGTGAGGTACCTGGGTGGCTCAGTCGGTTAAGTAGTTGATTTCAGCTCAGATCATGAGCTCATGGTTCATGGGACTGAGCCCCACATGGGGCTGTGTGCTGACAGCCTAGAGCCTGCTTGGGATTCTCTCTCCCTCTCTCTCTGCCCCTCCCTTGTGTGTTCGTTCTTGTCCTCTCTCTTTCTCTCTCTCTCTCAAAATAAAAATAAACAAACATTTGAAATTCAATAGGGGCTTGAATATTAGAACAGACACAGCTGAAGACGAATTGTGTAAGACAGAAGATAGAGCTAAGAAGTCCCTCAAAATACACCTCAAAGTGGGGCACCTGAGTCGCCCTGTCGGGTAAGCGTCCAACTTTGGCTCAGGTCATGATCTCATGGTTCATGAGTTCAAGCCTCGCATCAGGCTCTGTGTTGACAACTCAGAGCCTGGAGTCTGCTTAAGATTCTGTGTCTCCCTCTGTCTGCCCCTCCCCTACTCACACTCTGTCTCTCTCAAAAATAAATAAACGTTAAAAAAAAATTTTTTTTAAACACACCTCAAAGATCTGAGAAATAAAATATCAGAGAAAAGGAGATCAAAGATAAAGTGCAAGGGAAAAGTTAACAGATATACAAGAGGAAACCCTGGTGGTTCCAATAACTGTCTGATATAGCACAATCCAACAAAAATAGAATGCAGGCCGTAAATGTAAGCCACATGTAATTTTACATTTTCTAATAGCAAGTTTAAAAAAGGAAATAAGTGTAATTAATTTTAATAATATACTTTAACACATTACATATAAAATATTACCATTTTCACATGTAATTAATATTAAAAAGTTAATGAGATGTGTTCTTTTTTTTAATAGGTCTTAGAAATCTGGAGCATATTTTAAAATTAACAGCATGGTTCAGTTCAGACTAACCACACCTCAGATGCCTAATAGTCACATGTGTGTTGTGGCTACCATAGGGGGCAGTACAGATCTAACAGGAACCTTAGAACAATTAGAGAACAATTAGAATGCAGGAAAAGAAGTAAGAGACAAGGTGAAGATATGAATCTTCAGATTAAGAGATTCACCAAGTGAAGACATCCAGATGGCCAATGGACACATGAAAAAGTGCTCAACATTACTCATCATCAGGGAAATACAAATCAAAACCACAATGAGATACTACCTTACACCTGTCAGAATGGCTAACATGAACAACTCAGGCAAAGACAGATGTTGGCGAGGATGCAGAGAGAGAGGATCTCTTTTGCATTGTTGGTGGGAATGCAAGCTGGTGCAGCCACTCTGGAAAACAGGATGGAGGTTCCTCAAAACACTAAAAATAGAACTACCCTACGACCCAGCAATTGCACTACTAGGCATTTATCCACGGGATACAGGTGTGCTGTTTTGAAGGGACACGTGCACCCCCATGTTTATAGCAGCACTATCGACAATAGCCAAAGTATGGAAAGAGCCCAAATGTCCATTGATAGATGAATGGATAAAGAAGATGTGGTGTATATATACAATGGAGTATTACTCGGCAATCGAAAAGAATGAAATCTTGCCATTTGCAACTACGTGGATGGAACTAGAGGGTATTATGCTAAGCGAAATTAGTCAGAGAAAGACAAATATCATATGACTTCACTCATATGAGACTTTAAGACACAGAACAGAAGAATATAAGGGAAGGGAAGCAAAGGGAGGAGGACAAAACATAAGAGACTCTTAAATATGGAGAACAAACAGAGAGTTACTGGAGGGGGTGTGGGAGGGGGGATGGACTAAATAGGTAGGGGGCATTAAGGAATCTACTCCTGAAATCATTGTTGCACTATATACTAACTAATTTGGATGTAAATTAAAAAAATAAAATTAAAGGGGCACCTGGGTGGCTCAGTCGGTTAAGCGTCTGACTTCGGCTCAGGTCATGATCTCACGGTCCGTGGGTTCGAGCCCCGTGTCGGGCTCTGTGTTTTCAAAAAAGCAGCCTGGAGCCTGCTTCAGAATCTGTGTCTCCCTCTCTCTCTGACCCTCCCCCGCTCGTGCTCTGTCTCTCTCTGTCTCAAAAATAAATAAACATTAAAAAATAAATTAAAAAATAAATAAATAAAATTAAAAAAAATAAAGATTCACCAAATCCACGAAAAGAGACCCACACTTAGTAATGCAACAGTAAACATGCAAATCAAAACAGAGAAAATCCTGAAAGCTTCCAGAAAAGAATAAAAGATTACCAACATAGGAAGGACAATAAAATTGAGATCAGACTTGTCATCAACGAACGCCACCAAGTGCTGGAAGAAAAGGGGTTAATTTCTGAGTAAAAGTTACTTTGGATCAGGAATTCTTTACTGAGACAAATTATCATTCATTTTGAGGTGAAAATAAAACTTGTCCTCAGAGGGTCATCCAAGACTCTTTCTAATATCTTTGCAAAACTCTCTCTTCGATAGTTAAGGAGACTAGAAACAAGCTTGACTTTTATAGCATTAAGTATTCCACTGGCCAAAACATACCTCCAGATTATAAGAGTAAAGTGTTGATTTAGACCATCCCAGAACCATAAGAGTAGCTATAACTGCCCCATGAGTAAATTAACCTAAAACACACATCCAATACATGAGGGGTGAGAGAAGAGAGATTATATGGTCCAAGGAAGAATCATCCCAGGCCAACAGGCCATTGAAGTCAGGAAGCCTTTCTATAGCTTCCCCAACAGATTGTTCTGTAAACTCCACTTGAATGACCCCAAACACAGGCTTCTCACTACTCCTGAGACAGCCCTTCCATTGACTACTAGGTAGTCTGGGCCTGTTGGAAAGTCCTTTGCATTGAGCTAAACATTTATTTCCCTTTATCTTGGGAACAAAAGAATTACACAATTAGGAGGGAAGTCAAGATGACTTTGATTCAGCTTTCTTATTTTACAGATGAGTAAGTGGAGGCCCAGAGAGAAAAAGGCACATCCCCAAGCTTACAGAGCATAGCTGTGGTCCGGCTGGCATTATTGGAATCTGATCTGTGTATGCAGGTTAGCCAGTAGCCTTGCAACATGAAGAGCTTTCCATGATGATCTAGTGGAGAGATTTTTCAGGATCATGGTCAAAGCAATAAAAAGTGGGATATCACCTCTGGACGATGGCCCAGAGACTAGCTTATAAAGTAAAGTGCTCTGAGCTGAGGGTAATGCCCTGGAATCTGGAATCTGGGAGTTTATATCTGTTCCCGACAGACACTGACCCAGCTTACTGCAGTTTATTCTCTATCTTTCCACTGAAAGGTCCAGCACAGGGTATTTGGAGCACAAGAAGGCAGCTCAGAAAATTAAAAAAAAAAAAAAAAAAAGCAGCTCTAGAGAGCCTTGAAACCCTTTCTCCCATACAAATAAGAAGCTGCCAGAGGGAAGATTACCCATCAAATAGTCCTCAAACAATCAGCAGCTCCCATAGGCCTGCAGGAATCTAGGTTAAGACACCATCCTTTATTTACAGCAAACAGACCTGACCTGGTTCAAGGTTTCCCTGGGAAACCATTATCAAAACTGCCCTGCTGAGAGCAGATGAGGAAGCTATGCCTGAGGCAAGACAACCAACAGGGCAAAAGGGCTGTGGGCCATGCCTTCCTCCCAGGATGCCTGAAGGCTGACGGCTCCATGTTCCTCACAATGCACTCACTTCAGAGATTTTTATGAATGCATAAATGGATGGCTAAGGGAGTCAGGGGACCCATCCAAGTCCATACAGCCTGCCTGGTCTCAGAGCCTGAAGAACCACAAATGCCTTCATCATCATTGGGATCAACCCTGCACAAGCCATTCTGCATCGTCCCATCATCCCACCATCCCTGAATCAGCCTAACGGCTGAGTCAGCCATATCAGCATTATTGTTATCCCATATTTGAGCTAAGATTCAGAGCAGCTATGTAACTTAGCCAAGCATTCAACATTAGTATCATCCTGTTACCTGTAAAACCGTATGAGTTATCTCCAAATCAAAACTCTTGACGGTGAAGGGGTAGCAACATTATTATTATTATTATTATTAATTATTATTATTAATATAATTAATACAATAACTATGCCAGGACAACAGACATACTTTGGTGCTGTCCTGAGCTCACCAGGAAGTGTGGTCACCCAACTGTGTTCCAGGCACAGCTCTAAGTGCTTTGTATGTATTAGCGCAACTCATCGTCATATACCATTATCCCCATTTCACAGATGGGAAAGTCAAGACACACAGCTATGAAGTGGAAGACCCAGAATTTGGACGCATGTAGCTTATTCCCAGGTCCCAAGCCCCAGAATCTGTGCAATACTGCCTCTCCTGGAGTCAGGAAGCACCTCAAATAGGGCTGACCCCCAAATCCATGCTCTATCCACACTACCATATTCCCTCTAGAGTTCCCCACTCAGAGACTCTCCACCTGAAAATGCTATTTTACTGCCTGCTAGTTCAGATTACAAAGGTTAATACAGGGCAGTGTTCTGGCATAAAAAGCTAAAACTAAAAGAAATCCTATGACCCCTCCCCCACCCCCCGCAAGCATGGCCAGTTCCCAGTAAGACCAGAAACATTCTGTTCTCCCTTCTCCAATGATTTCCTGAGAACTACACCGCTATCACATCTCTTGGGAAAGCTGTTCATTCCTTCTCACATCCATTTAACACACACTTCTGGATAGACCACCTCACCCCTGATATGCCCCAAGAGGTAGACCCAAGCCAACTGTATCAGTGGACCCCCTTGTCCTAGGGCTGCTCAGTGGACTCAGCCAATGGGAAGTGAGAGGCAGGTGAGGTCAGAGTATTCATTCCTCTGCTCTCTCCCCATTGGGTGGCAGTGAACTGACCCCAGCTCCTGTCAAACATCCCTCTCTAGGTGCCAACAGAACCCTCCCTCCCCTGCCCCCTGGGGCCTGGCTGGACTGCACTGCCCCATGCAGCTTCCCTCCTTCCTGCTCCCACCTTCGTAAACTGGATCTTCATTAGCACCAATAACCCAATTGGGACATGCCAACTACTTCCTGCCAGTCTACTGAATTCACTTATTCAGAAAATATCTTAAACTTGGACAGTGTTGTAAAAGCTGGGGATTTACAGCCAGGAAAAACAGACACACTCTCTGTCCTCATGGAGCTTACGCTCTGGTGGGAAAGACAGTCAAATCTCAGAGACAAGTGCAAAATGCCAGCTGTAACTGCTGCGGGGGAGCAATGCAGGGTTCCGCGAGAGGTGACTTTGGAGGGCACTGACCTGGCCTGGAGGTCAGGAGGGCATAAAGGATACCAAGACCGCCTTACACAGAGGCATCAGGAGGGCGGGTAGAAGGCCTTGGAAACTAACGAAGCCCAAGGGTGGAGGAAGACTAGCCCAAACAGACCAAAAGCACATAGAATCGCAAAGAAAGAGGCCTGGGAGAGACAGGTGCTCTAGGAACTCAGCCACAGGTGTATGGGGGGGGGGGGGGGGGGGAGACTCAGAAGATGGGGCTGAAGAACAAGGCAGGGATGAGATCAGGGAGGCCCCCACAAGCTGTTCAAAGGCCTTTGTACCTTACTTGGTCCTGATGCCTCTAAGACATAGCGAGCAAGATCATCCTGACGTCAAACCCAGTCTTGCAATGAATGGTCGCAGCAGGAACTCTACTGGGCCTGCAGCCGAGTGGTGTCTTGGCTGCATTTTGAGCAGCAGCCTCCTAAAGGTGGAGATGGGGCCCTGGGTCAGCCTGTATGAGTCTAAATCCTATTCCCACCTACCAACTGGGCCAACTTGGTCAACTGCCCGGTGACCCAGATACCTCCCTTGTAAGATGGGGGCGGTAACAGTCCTTGCAGGATGTTGTGAAGTTGGAAGGCGATAAGGTTCAAGGAGTACTCAGAAGGCTGCCTGGCCTGGGGAAAGGGCCCTGTAAATGTGAGCTATTACGATCTTCAGTATGGAACCCCACATAAAGGCATGAAAAGAATTCCACCCTAAAAACGCCTCCTCAAACAGAGATGCTCATGAAAAGCCATGCAGAGATTATTAACTGTTTGATAAGGACCACTGCCTGATGTTCAGAAGGCTGATCTTTTTCCAAGCCCTGAGCCATCTAATAAGGGATCGTTTTCAAGTCAGCCGACCTTGAATCTCTCCCGCTGCCACTTAAACAGGAGATCTTGCTGCTGGCGCAGAGCCCTCGCAGAAGTTGTGTCTCCAACTACAAGAGCTCACGGGGCATCCCTGGGAATGATTCAGGAACAAAACGGTACTTTGTGCAGGCAGGTGTTTTGCAATAATTAAGTGTGGTCCCTGAACATAAAAATCAGAGCTGCTGGAAATAAAAATCTTGAGAGGAACTGCAATTTCTGGGACAGCTACTCCCTCCGGGGAAGAAAAAATGATGTCCTTACCAAAATGTTGGTTAGAAAGAATAATAAATTCGGTCCAGAAGACCTGGGTTTGAGTTCTGTCTTACTCAGCATTTACTGGAATAATCGTTGAGTATCTAGTACCTGCTAGGTGCTGCGATTCATTAAACCAGAGAGGCAGCACATGTGTCCTTGAAGAGCTGGGACATCTGAGTCATACATCAAGTCAAGTCATGATTTTGCCTCTTGCTACTTGAGTGACCTTGGGGAAGTCACTTATTAGTTTTCTAAGCCTCCATTTTCCCATCTGCAAAATGGGAAGGGGCCTGGGGCAAAACCTTGAGCACACCTTCATTTCCAAAAATAGCAGCCCATCAGGAGCCAGCAGAACTTCTGAAAAGAAGCTTCCAGAGATGCAGAAGGGAAACCAGGAGACCCCAGGTGGTATCATCAAAACAGCAAAGATTGTTTGCACAAAGAAGCAATATTCCATGATATCAAAGGCTGCAGAGAGGTCTTAGAGGTAAGGCTCCAGAAGCCAACACTGGATTTCAATACAAGAAAGTTGCGTCTTGCAGAAAGTGTTCCAAGTGTCCTTTCCCCTCAAGCAGGACGGCTTTTAGTCACCCGACATTCTCACTGTCCTTTGTTCTTCCTATTCCCCAGGCTGAGTTAAGAGCCACCCAAGGAAGTTGGTTCTTCATCCTTGAAAGCTGTGAATGTTGCCTTCTACGGGAAAGCAGTCTCTGCAGGTGTGATTAAGTTAAGGACCTTGAGTGGGGGAGATTGTCTCAGATTACCTGGGTAAATGACAAATGCCATCACAAGCATCCTTCCTTATGAGAGGGAAGCCAGAGGGATTCTTGAAGAGGAGGGGGCAAGTGTGACCACAGAGGCAGAGGTGGAGGGATGCAGCCACAAGCCAAGAAACACCTGGGGCCACCAGAAGCTGGGAAGAGGCCAGGAACAGATTTTCTCATGGTCTCAGAAGGGAGTGGGACCCTGCTTACACCTTGATTTCAGACTTCTGGCTTCCAGAATTATGAGAGAACATACTTCTGTCATTTGAAGCCATCAAGTTTGTGGTAATTTGTAACAGCAAATTACCCAGGAAACTAAGACACAACCTATAGGACGCATCTTTAGTAGGGGACCTCCCTGGTAAACAGGGTTTATGGATTAAGACAGATGAAGAAAGTATTCTATTACCTTCAGGGACATAAAACCTTGGCTAGTTAGGATCTTTGACATATGTTTCGGGACACAGAGGCAGAGACCACAGGCCTTCCGGAACACTGTTTCAGCTGCTTCTTAAGAACCTACTGGCACCTGTTGGGATGAGCACTGGGTGTTGCATGGACACCAATTTGACAATAAATTTCATTTAAAAAAATAAAATAAGATAAAAAAATTTTAAAAAAAGAACCTACTGGATGCCATTTACAATAGCCAAATTATGGAAGCAGCCCAAGTGTCTATCCATAGATGAACAGTAAAGAAGAGGTGATATATAGATATACATATATATATTACACATTATATATACAATATATAATTATATATATAATTATAATATAAATTTTATGTGATATATATTGTATATATATAATATATATTATATATAATGTAATATTATTCAGCATGAAAAAACAATGAAACCCTGACATATGCAACAACATGGATGGAGCTAGATAATATTACACCAATTGATATAAGCCAGAGAAAGATGAATACCATATGATTCCACTCTTATGTGGAACTTATAAACAAAACAAACGAGCAAAGGAAGAGAGAGAGCGAGTGTGAAACCAAGAACCAGACTCTTAACTATAGAGAACAAACTGGTGGTTACCAGAGGGGAGGAGAGTGGGGGATGGGAATTAAAGAAGACACTTGTCGTGACGAGCACTGAGTAGTGCATAGAATTTCTGAATTGCTATATGGTACACCTGAAACTAATTTAACACTCTATGTTAACTATACTGGAAATAAAAACAAAATAGAAGCTGCTAGATGCCAAGGATTATCCTCAGTACTGGAGGGATAGGTGAAACAGTTCTAATTTTCTACAGTGAGTATAATAATTACTATTGATCACTATATTGGCAGATTTTTGTGTTCATGACCTCTCAATCCTCAGAACTCCTAATTTTTTATGGATGGGGAAAAAAGAGAAATAACTTGTCCAAGGGCACACAACTAGTAAGAGGACGATCCTATTTTGGAACCAGGAAAACTGGCTCCAGAATTTGGACCCTTCATGACTCCACTATGCATTTTATGATTGAGGAAATAAAAACCTTGTTTTAAAAGTTAGCTATGTGAGGTTTCTCCTATTCTATCAAGATGACTGTGGTAAGCAGATTAAAGGCACTTAAATCAAGACATGAGGGATTCAGGTTAGCCAAAAATGCACTTCTTGATAGAAAAGCACCAGAAATTGCTGACCAGGGAAAGAATACAGAAAGACTAACTCTGGGTTTATTTAAAAATAGGATAGTATCATCTGCCTGAGTGACTCTCCCCCAAGGATTCAGGAGCCCAGACCGCCTGATGGCTGACATCTGGCCACTCTTGCTGCTGGAGAGATGCCTTCCATGGAACACGTCAGTGTTCTTCCTCAGGAGTTGAGCAGAGAGGGGACCAAAGCAAGCACAAGAACCGCCCCTGATGTCTGTGGACCACACCACCACCTCCTTCCCCACTCCGGTGGCCCTTGCCAGAACCAGCATTTCTCATTCCCAATATCCTAGCTCACACACCCACTAAGTCCATAAAAATCTCCTCTCCCTCTTCCCACTCCCCCTACACACACACACACTCCCAAACTACACCACTGAAAGACAAATGTTTCTGAAAAATCATCCTGAGGCACAGTTGTGTTAAAAACTCATTGTGAAAATGCTCTTAGGTCTATCACTTATTGCTATATGTATTGTGAGGCAATGTTAGTAGGTGCATAGGAATTGTTTAATTTATACCTTTCAGATTTTGTATCTTTCAGGTGGATTGGGCCTATCTTTGCTATTTTATGAAATATTTCTCCATCTTATGAAACATAATGGCTTTTGCCTTAAGGTCCACTTTGTCTTATATTAACAAAATGACACTTTTGTGTCCACTTACTTTGGGTTAGTGTTTGCATGGTATATATCTTTTCTATCCTTTTACTACAAATATTTCTGTATCTTATATTTAAGGCTTATCTCTTATAAGAGTATAACATTGGATTTTTTCTTTGTTAATTGAAATATCTAATTTATTTACATGTATAATGTAATTATTGACATATCTGAGTTTAAGTCCACTTATTTTCTATTTGTCAAACTGTTTTATGTTGCTTGCTCTATCTTTTCTTGCTTCTTTTTGATGAATCAAGTATTTTTTATTATACTTATCCCCTTATTATGTTTTCAGTTACATATTTCCACCCTCCTATTAATGGTTACTGCAGAGATACTGACACACATCTTTGACTTATTAGAGTCTAATATGAATTATAATTTTTACCACTTTATGGCCAGTTCAAGATATTTACAATGCTAATTCCCTTTGACTTCACTTGATTTTGTGTCATTGTGGTTATGTTTTTTTAATTTTGCACATACTTTAAACAATTTTATTCAGGTACACTTTACATATCTTAAAATTCACCCATCTCAAGTATACAATTCAATAATTTTTAGTAAATTTTACCAAGTGGTGCAACCATCAGCATAAATTAGGGTTATTTATTTATTTATTTATTTATTTATTTATTTAAATTCTAGTTAACATACAGTGTAGCTGGTTTCAGGAGTAGAACCCAGTGATTCATTACTTACATATGACACCCAGTGCTCACCCCAACAAGTGCCCTCCTTACTGCACATCACCCATTTGCCCTCACCCCCACCCAGCTCTCCTCTAGCAACACATCTGTTCTCTGTATTTAAGAGTCTCTTATGATTTGCCTCCCTCTCATTTTTATCTTACTTTTCCTTCCCTTCCCCCATGTTCATCTGTTGTGTTTCTTAAACCCCACATATGAGTGAAATCATAGGATATTTGTCTTTCTCTGCCTGACTTATTTCACTTAGCATAATAAACTCTAGCTTCATCCACACTGTTGCAAATGGCAAGACTTCATTCTTCTTAAATTAGTTAATAGTTTTAAATGAGTTTGAGAGCATTTTATCCCCCACCCAATAAAATCCCCCATGTCCATTTATAGTTAGCACTCACTCCTATTCCTAGCCCCCAGGCAACCACTAATCTACTTTCTGTCACTATAAAGCTGCCTTTCTGGACATTTTATATAAATGAAAGCACAGTGTGTGGTCTCTTGTACTTGGCTTCTTTCACTTACCATAGTGTTTTTAAGGTTAATCCATGATATAAAGCATGTGTCGATAGTTCATCCCTTTTCATTGCTGAATAGTATTCCATTGTACGACATGCTGCATATTGTCTATGGATGTTTATGTTGTTTCTTTTTTTTTTTTTTTTTTTGGCTACATGAACAATGCTGATATAAACATCTACCTAAAAGCCTTTGTTTCGACATTTGTTTTCATTTCTCTGGGGCAGATACATAGAAGAGAAACTGCTGAATCATATGATAGTTTTAACTCTCTCAGAAACTGCCAAACTGTTTTCCAGAATGGCTTACCATTTCACATTCTACCTGCAGTGTATGAAAATGTTCGTTTCTCCATATCCTTACCAACATTTGTTACTGCCTATCTTACTATAACCATTTCTCTAAGGACTAATGATGTTGAGTATCTTTTATTAGTCATTTGTATATCTTCTTCTATATACCACATAGGCTTCTTTTTCGATTAGGCTGTCTTTGCATGATATTATTTATTTTCTAAAATCAACATGTATTTAGATTTACCCATAACTACCCTTTGAATTTTTCTTCATCCCTTCCTGAATTTCTGTTCTTGCTAGGATGTTTCTTCTGCCTGAAAACCCTCTTTTGGTATGATGGTATTTCTTTTAGTATGGTCTGCTGGCAAGAAATTTTCTAGATTATTTACCTGAAAACACCTGTATTTCACCATTGTACTATGAGGTTATTTTCTCTAGATATGGAACTCTTACATAGCTCTTATTTTCTTTCTGTGCTTTAAAGATGGTGTTCCACTGTCTCTGATAATATGGCTTTCACCAAGACTTTAGAAAAGTCAGCTGTTTGGAGGCACCTGGCTGGCTCAGTCTGTAGAGCAGGTGACTCTTTGTATCAGAGTCACGAGGTTCAAGCCCCATGTTGGGCCTAGAGCTTACTTTACAATAAAAAATACAGCTGTTTGTTCTACTGCCTGTTTGCTAGACAATATCTTTTTCCCTCTGACTTCCTCTTTGTCTGTGGTTTTCATAAGTTTTATGATGATGCACGTAGGACCGTCTTCTTTGTACTTACTCTGCTTGGGATTTCTAGAACTTCTCGGGCCCACGGCTTGATGTTGTTCATCAGTTTTGGAAGATTCTTAGCCAGTATCTCTTCAAATATTGCTTCTGCTCCATTGTCTTGCTCATTTCAAAACTTCACTTATATCTATTAGATCTTTTCAACCTGTCTCACGTGCCTCACACTATTTCTGTACTTTCCATCAGTTTTTCTCTATAGGCTTCTGTGTGTATATTATGTATTGATTTTCCAGGTCACTAATCCTCCTTTCCGTTCTAATCTGTTGTTAAACCTGTATATTAAGTTAGTTTCAGCTACAGTATCTTTCACTATTAGAGTTGTCATATGATTTTTATTTTTTTTTTTTTAATTTTTTTTTCAACGTTTATTTATTTTTTTTGGGGACAGAGAGAGACAGAGCATGAACGGGGGAGGGGCAGAGAGAGAGGGAGACACAGAATCGGAAACAGGCTCCAGGCTCCGAGCCGTCAGCCCGGAGCCCGACGCGGGGCTCGAACTCACGGGCCGCGAGATCGCGACCTGGCTGAAGTCGGACGCTCAACCGACTGCGCCACCCAGGCGCCCATAGAGTGGTCATATGATTTTTAAAATAGATCCTAGTTCTCTAACCAAATTCATCTTTTCTTGTGGAAAGCATATTAATCACAGTTATTTTTAAAGTCCATGTGTCTAATTCCAAGTCTTTGTCTTAGATTTTGGTTATTTGGTCCTATTCCCTCACATATCTGGAATTTCTTATTGAATGCAAACTACTGCATATGTATGAAAAAGTATAAAGGTAATTTGAGGCTCTGGTGAATTACATCCTCTCCCAGAAAGGATTTGTTCTGTTTTTGGATAAAGTGGAGGCAAATCACCTGAATCTGGTTGAGAACTGAGGAATCTGAGGCTGGACTTCAACCTCTTCCGAGGGATGCCCTATTTTTAATTTACTATAGCTCCTAAAATATAGCCATCCCAGGACACTACCTTGGAGTCAGAGTTGTTGTTGTTGTTGTTTTTCCCCCAAGGACCCTTTTCCTTGGAAGACTCTAATTTCAATATTTGTCTCCCAAACCCATGAGATTTCCAAAATCCTTGCTTGGTCTTCCAGCCTTTTGACCCCACTGCTTTCTGCTCAACTAATTATCTTTACAGCTCCATGCAACATGCAACTATCAGATGCCTGAAGAGGAAAGACACAGCAGAATACTGGACTGACTTGACCAGGCTCCTCCGCACTCCCTGGACCTGATGCCCCAAGTCCTAGCTGCCTTGTCAGCTCCTTGATGTTCTCAAACACATGAATCTGGTTGTTTATACTGGTGGTGGTGGTGGTGGTGGTGGTGGTGGTGGTGGTGGTGGTGGTAGGTTTTATTCTTATTAGGGGCCCCTTATTCTAGATGTTCTCAGTGGGAACATCTGTCTGCATCAAGTTTCTTTTTCATTATCAGAAAGAAAATCTGAAACACAGCTGTACTTGTTCTAAAGTACCATTCGCTGCCAAAACTCCAGAACACAGAGCCTCCAGGAGAGGATGATTGCTGGGAAAGAAGCCACACATCCCATTTGCTTTACCGAGGCACCTGCCAAACAATCACTGCCCTCGACCTGAGGTGGCAAGGTTTGGGACCGCCAGTACGAGAGATGGGCAGAAAGGAAGCCTGTCTAATCTAAATAGGAATCAGTCGTGTAGTTAATGGCCATCAGTTCCCTGAGCTGTGCCCTATTCATCTCCAGCACACAGTAAATAGCAAATGTTTCAGGAAGGAAGGGTTGGGGAATGTTTGAAAGAATGTGAGCAAGGATGAAAGAGTCCAGTCTTCCTACAGTAGCTGCTGACCATGCAGATTTTTCCCACTTAATATCATAGATGTATTTCAAACGTTTGGGGTATAAATAAAACTCATATTGATCATTTATTTCAGAAGAAGTCCACTGAAGAATCAGAATGAGTAACAACTCATTCTCCAAATTTAAAAACAAGCGAACCCAAATAACCCCCATAAAGAACAGCAGCTAAAATTTTTTTTGACTCTACTCATATACAAGGCACTACATATGTTTTTTTTTTCTATTAAACTTTCAGGTCACTAATTCTCTCTTCTGCTATGTCTAACCCATATAACGAGTTACTTTTACTTATAGTATTTCTCAACTGTAGAGTTGCCACCGATTGTTTTTTAAAACTTCTAATTCTCGGGGCGCCTGGGTGGCTCAGTCGGTTAAGCGTCTGACTTCAGCTCAGGTCATGAGCCCGCAGTCCGTGAGTTCAAGCCCCGCGTCAGGCTCTGGGCTGATGGCTCAGAGCCTGGAGCCTGCTTCCGATTCTGTGTCTCCCTCTCTCTCTGCCCCTCCCCTGTTCATGCTCTGTCTCTCTCTGTCTCAAAAATAAATAAACATTAAAAAAAATTTTTTTAAATTCTAATTCTCCGATAAATTAGCTGATATGTATAGATTACCAAAAAAAAAAAAAAAAAAAAAACTGGAATAATCGTATATTTAATCCTCACAATTTTGAGAAGGAGGTATACATAATTTGTCCCCTTTCTACAGATGGAGAAACTAAGTCCCCCCAGTTATGAAGTGGCTTGCCTAGAGCTGCAGTCAGTATTGTTATGATCGGCTGGCCACCCATGACATTTAATCCCATCAACTCCAAAGTTCATATTACATCTACTATCCCATGCTGTAAACTCTGATATTTATAGCTTGGGTTGTCTCGGTTCGAGGTGCAACCACACATCTGTTTGGGGCTTATAAACCAGCTGGCACTCTGTGCTAGAAATGCAACTCCCCAGCAATGAGCTAGAAATCAGTGCACCAGCTCGTCAACCTGTTCACACCTCCCTTCCACAGATCTGAGCCATTGGATGACATCCCCAAAGTCAAGACTCTTGGTCAAAGTCCAGTAAGTTCTCTTGAGTTGACTGGTGGCAGCAAAGAACAACAGTTAGCAGGCTCTGTTGCCAGACTGCCTGGGTTTGAATCCCACCTCCTATCCTTCTTAGCTCTGGCACCTTGCACGAGACTCTTGCACCCTCTAAGCCCTAGTTCCTGTATCAGAAAATGAGAATTAAAATAGTTCGGTTTGTTGGGAAGATTAAATACCAGGATATCTAAAATGTATAGCGTATGTACGAACTGAAGTATTATTATAGTAGTTCAATTCGACTTCATCTCAAAGTAAAAACATTCATTGAACATTTGCTAAGGGCAGCTGGGTTGTGCAGCAAGACTGATGAGTAAGACCCAGTTTCCACCTTTGAGGAGCTCTGGGTGAGTAAACAAAACCCTGTGAGTCTTGCCTGAGGACTGAGTACAATGTCTGGGAGCCCGGTGGTGAGAGTGGCTCCTTCCCACATCAGGTTTTAGAGGAAGAAAGGAATTCAAAGGGAGGGGGGTGGGGGGGGGGAGAAAGGAAAGGAAACAAAATAAAAGGCATAGTCACATAAAACTGGATATCTGAGGACTCCTGGGTGGTTCAGTCGCTTAAACATCCGACTTTGGCTCGGGTCATGATCTCATGGTTCCTGAGTTCCAGCCCCGCGTCAGGCTCTGGGCTGATGGCTCAGAGCCTGGAGCCTGTTTCCGATTCTGTGTCTCCCTCTCTCTCTGTCCCTCCCCCGTTCATGCTCTGTCTCTCTCTGTCCCAAAAATAAATAAACGTTGAAAAAAAAAATTAAAAAAAAAAAAAAAAAAGAAAGTCTGGCATGACTGGAGAATAGGATTTAGGGACAGAAAACATGTTCTCCTCCTGGCATCGATGTAGGGAGGTTTTCCCAGCAGTGTGCACCGCCTTAACCACCTACCCTGCACACAGGAATTTCATGGACTTTGGCAAAACCACAGGTGACTTTAAATTCATAGGTAACGATTTGCCACCAGCTGAGCTGTAGGCTTATCTTTCCCACCACCTTTTCTAGACAGCCCTTTCCAGAAGCTTCCTTCGGGAGTGAAGTCTCAAGGCGGTGGTTCACCCCAACACACACAACCACTGCAAAGGCAGTAAAGCTGCTTTTGCCTCTGTGAGTCTTGTGATAATTCACTGCTGTTTATTATCTTCTACGCATCGATTCCATTTGAGTTACCACGGAGAAATGCTTCCGCTATTAAAAAGGATTAGTCCTGCCTGTTTCCATTTATCCAGAGATGCGGGAGTGGATATTCTTGGCAATTTTGTTTTCCTTGTTTTGGCTACAGACTAGCTCCCTCTTGGCAACCAACAAATCTTTGGCTTCAGACTACGTTCTACAAGGATTCATTCATTCATTCACGCATGCATGCATTCATCACCAAACAGTGGTTAAAGGCATCAACCTTGAGGCAGACAGACCAGGGATAGAAGATCTAAGTTGCCACTAACCAGGTATGTGACTCTAGGAATGTTACTCAACCTTTTGGAGATCAGTCACCTCGCAGAATCACAGCATCAATCAAATGAGCCTGCCACAGAGCGAGCAGTCGGTGAATAATTAGCCAGTATTCTCATCCCTCAGAGGATCCTTCAACAAACTGTTAGCATGTCAACTCCAGGAGGGCAGGATTTAGGTTTGTTCGGCTGTGCCCCCAAAGCCTGGAACTGAGTCAGGCACAAAGCAAGGTTCAGTAAACATTTGTCAAATGAGCGACTGAGCACTTACTTCATGCCAGACTCCATCGGTGTTCTGTTTTGTTTTTTTAATGGAAAAAAGTGCTATGGGGAGGGGGTGTCAGGATGAGATCCCAGAGCAGAAAGAGGACATTGATTAAAAAAAAAAATGGTGAGGGGCGCCTGGGTGGCTCAGTCAGTTAAGCGTCCGACTTCGGCTCAGGTCACGATCTCGTGGTCCATGAGTTCGAGCCCCACATCGGGCTCTGTGCTGACAGCTCAGAGCCTGGAGCCTGTTTCAGATTCTGTGTCTCCCTCTCTCTGACCCTCCCCCGTTCATGCTCTGTCTCTCTCTGTCTCAAAAATCAATAAATGTTAAAAAAAAAAAAAAAAAAAAAGGTGAAATCCAAACAGAGCCTTAGCAGTACCATACCAGTGGCTGGTTTCGTACTTTTGACAAAGTACCACAGTCTTCTATGATGCATCGGGGTAAACGGGGTGGGGATTGAGTGGGGACTCTCTCGTCCCATCTCTGCAACATTTCAGTAAACCTAAGATTTTGTGAAACTAGTTCACTTAGAAAAAAAAAGAATCACTTCCTTTTCCCGGTATCTTTTTAAAAATAAACTTCTTGTTTTGCAATGGTTTTATAAAAGGACTCAGTGAAACTCCAGCATGGTGACAACAGCAGGGCTTGAGCAGGGCTCAAGGAGGATCAGAAAATGTACACGTGGCTTCATCCTTCCCAGATATTGCAACAGTCCTGATGTCAAGCACTTATCAACAAACACAGACCGCTGGTGATCATGAGCTCAGGCCCTGGAGTCAGGCTACCCAGGTTCAAATCCTAGCTCCCCCATGTGTGAGCTGCGTTACTGTGGCCAAGGAGCTTGTCCCCTCTGGGCCTCCATTTCCTTTTCTAGAAAACGGGGATAAGAAATGGTGCCTGTGTTAGGAAGATAACATGAGGATTCATTGAGCTAATAGGTTTAAAGAGCTGAGAATTGTATCTGGTACGTAGAAGGGAAGGCAAGCTAGCTAATCATCTTATTTCTTCCTTGATAGATGAGCTGTTAAATGTAGAACGTAAGCAGTTTGCCGCTGTCTGATGTCTCATATAAATACATTTACCAATCAGAGAGTTTAACCGGGAGATGTTTGCATCCCGATTTTGGTTTCTGAAATAGCTCAGGCTAAGCCACACTTAATAATTAACGTTAACATGCCAGGGGCCAAATACACAAGTGCAAATAACAATCAACAAGGACTGTCCATGTTTTCGATTATCCACGCCCTTGATCTTCTGTCATTAGTCTGGATAATGAGGAAGTCAGATGCTGCTGTAATGCATGACTGCTTCCAGTCTAAGCTTCTCTGAGACTGAATGCTAAGTCTCACCCGCTCAAGAGACAGGTGTCCATGAGTGCACACACATACACACACACACTCACATGCCACTCTGGCTGAAAAGCATTGGCAATTCCCAAACAAGCAATTTGCTCCGGTCACACCCGGCTGGGTTTTCCTGCACCACAAAGCACAGCAATTAAAACGCGTCAGGGAAGCTGCACTGGTATTTGGACAGAGAATTACTAATTTATGTTTACAGTTTACAAATCCAAGCATGGCCATGTACTTGGCCCATTACAGTTGTGTAATAAAACTATGGTGACTGCTTTTATTTGGCAGAAACTATCATTTCCTTAGATTTTGCAATTTACTAACATTAATTGGCAAAACTTAATTCTTCCAGCATTAACAGAGATGAATGGCCCTTCATTATTAACCAGGAGAAAACCCAGGGCCCTGTTCACAGCTATTCTGACCAGAGGATTTTACTGGGAACCTGCAGGGGCTGCTGCTCACTTCATTCAAGTCCAGACAAGAGAGGCTTTGCAGGAGGAAAAGGCACTAAAGGGACAGAGCATGAGACCAGGAGGCTTTGCAGATCTGCGCGAGTTCTCCTGGCTGGCTGGGAGGGTCAATCCAAGGCTCCCTGAGGACCATCAGAGTTTTCTCTTCCAACCCATGACTAAATGACTGGCATGTGCCAGACTCTGGGGATGCAGAGACTATTAAATAAAGCACAAAGCATTTATTTTCCCCTAGAACAGCACGTCTGGCAAACTCCTACGAATCCCGCAAAGCCCAGGCCAAATGTTATCACCTAGGTAAAACCTTCTCCAAACTCCCAGGCTGAGTCAATGACTCTCAGCCCTTCTTGGGCTTTGAGCGTAGAGCTTTAGCTCGTCTGCCTATCAGCAAACCACCCCCCTCCCCAGCAAGACTGGCATCTGTGAGGGTAGGGACTGTGTCCATGTTTTCTCAAACCTACAGACTTACAAGAAGCATCTGTTTTTCACTCGTGGATCTGTGGGTCCGTTGTGCTCTGCCGCTGTGGCTCAGTTTAGCTTCAGGCTGCAGCCTGGGCTCAGGTCTACTGCTTGGAGAAGCAGCTTCTGAGGAAATGGTCTTGTCATGGCAGGTGGCAGAAAGGCAAGAATCCAAGCTTAATCATATCAGCATGTTAAAATCTCTACTTAAACCACGGCCACTAATATTTCACTGGCCAAATCAAGTGGCAGGACCAAGTCCGACATCAAATAGCGGAGGGAAAGGGGAAAGACTTTCCCTCTACTTTATTGGGATGCATAGCAAAGTTACGTGACAAAGAGCGTGCCTACAGAAACACCCAGGGATGGAGTGGAGAAGTAGGGGCAGTGAAGCCTCATGGTTAGGAGTGAGACTCCAAAATCAGATTGCCTGAGTCCAAATCTTGGCTCCTCCTGCCCCCGACTAAGACTGTAACCTTGGAGAAGTGACTCAAGTGCTCAGAGCCTCAGTTTCCCCATCTGTCAAACTGACGTGACGATAATACCGAATTCCTAGGGCCTGCCATGAAGATTTAGTGAAAATAGTCCTTGCAGAGCATTTAGCACGGGGTCTAGTCACGGCAAATGTTCAGTAAATGCTACTCACTAGTTTAATCCCCCCTTCTCTGCATTGGATCTTCTTCCAGAAAACACCAAACACTCCCAGCCCTCACCCCTTACCTACACCAACCCTCCCGTGGCCAGGCTCCCCAGTTTCCCCTCCAGTTAATAAGATTCCTTTATTAACCACGAGTAGGTCTTTCCTAGCTGCTCAAAGTACCCCCGGGCACCAGGCTCACATCAGGCACAAAAGCCCGGGGCTGACATTGATGCGAATCACCAAAGTCATTCTGCCCATAAAGAAGGTGTCTCGTGATGGATGGCTGCAGGCTGCTGAACTGCAGTGTGCCTCCAGGACCATCCATCTCCTCCTCGGAAGCCGGGATATGCAGCCATGGAGACGATGAGCACACGGTGGGAGTCAACTTTGCTCCTAAATGAACGCACGGGGTATGTCTGCAGCCTGAGCTTTCAAGTGGATTGAATCGAGACAAAGATGTTCGAGATTTCGAGATACAATATGGCCAGGTGCCTATCAGGTGCCTCTCCTGGGTCCCCTCAGTTCGAATTAAAGAGTGTTGCAGCTACCTGACCTCAGTCATCAGCTGGCCCAGACCTAGTTTACAATCCGGAAGGCTGATTCCCAAGAGAAGGGTCTATCATCACACAGTTAGTTTGGGGGCAGAAAAGGGATTGCAATCTATCCCTTTAGGGCTCCTTCCCCAAATTAGGTATCAAGGGAACAAAGGAAAACAAAGATTTCCTCCAAAAATGGGGGTTCTTTGGCCCCCAGGTATCTATTCATTCAAAAATTACAGATCCCGGTATTTTATTAGAGAGTGATGCTTAGCTTACTTTGAAGAATCTCCCTACCTGAAAGGTCACTCCCCAGAAACCATGTTCACATATGCTCCCAACTGTCAGCACCACCCAGACCCTTGCTGGATGAGTGTTTTATTCAGAATAAGAGTCCTGGACACAATGAGGTTTTTTTTATTTTTTTTTTTATGTTTTTATTTTATTTTTGAGAGAGAGAGACAGAGTGTGAACAGGAGAGGGGCAGAGAGAGAGGGAGACACAGAATCCAAAGCAGGCTCCGGGCTCCAACCTGTCAGCACAGAGCCCGACGTGGGGCTCAAACCCACGGACTGTGAGATCATGACCTGAGCCAAAGCCCGACGCCCAACCAACTGAGCCATCCAGGCGCCCCAATGTTTATTTATTTTTGAGAGAGAGAGGCAGAGGCAGAGTGCAAGCAGGGGAGGGGCAGAGAGAGAGGGAGACACAGAATCCGAAGCAGGCTCCAGGCTCTGTGCTATCGGCATAGAGCCTGACATGGGGCTTTAACTCACAGACCATGAGATCATGACCTGAGCCGAAGTCGAACGCTTAACCGACTGAGCCACCCAGGCTCCCCGAACACAGAGAGTTTCTAAACTCTACTTACTTCCAGATGTATTCCGTCCTGATTTGAAGTTCAGAAAACTAATGACAAGCAGAGTTCTAGAAGCAGTGCTGATGCTGTGTAACGTTGGGCACCCTCTCTGAGCCCCAGCATCATTGTAACACCGGGGGAAGAGACATCCTTCCCACCTCGTGGGGATTCGGGGAGATGGCACGCAGTGTTGAGTAGGTAACAGTCCTCAGAGTAAGCCACGACATGTGACGATCACCACCACGGTCTGTGACCCTAACAGGACCCAGGGCAAGGAAGTAACACAACAGGGTCTCCACCGAGGTTGGTTCACAACATGGGAAGACCCTTCCAGAAGAAGCCCCAATACTGCAGGTATTTAGGGCCACAGGCTGCTGTTTTGCAGAAAGCTGATCTGCCCCCAGTGGCCTGAGCAATGAAATCTCTGACCACTCCACGTGGCCATGCCCTCTGGTTCCTACCAAGGTGCGCAGATCAGCTCTGTGGTTAAGAGCCGGGGCTCTGAGCGCACCAGGCCAGTCCCCACCATGGTGTCTCTGCACTCGCTCTGCCCCCGCTGGATGTCCTTCCCCTGGACCTTCACGTGACTGGCTCCCTCTCGCCATTCAAGCTTCAGTCTGTCCGTTGACCAGGCAGAGTCACCTCTGAGCCCCTTGGGCTTGGCACTTCCTTCCTTTCCCGCACATCCAGTTTCTCTCCATTACCCGGCTCCAACTGCTGTGGAACCTTCTCGGTATCTGAATATGGGTCTCTTCTTGGCTTCCCCACTGAGATGTAAGCCCCATGAGGGCAGAGACTTCTCTGTCCTGCACCCACTGTATTCCCCATGCCTAGAAATGCCTGCCTCAGAGCAGACCCTCAACCAAGAGCCGCTAAGCGAAACACTGAGGTTGAGACTGATAGGCCGTTCGGTCTGATGCAAAGACCAAGCTCTTAACACCCTGCGCCCCCCACCCCCCCCCCCACATTGGCTCTCTTCCCAGCGGTTCTAACGCAGCCTCCTGATATGCTGCATAGGACAAATTACTTCTCTCTGCTTGAGACTTTTCAGGTGTCTGAAAACAGCTCCCAGGCTCCACTTTAAGACCCCTCTGCAATGCCCCAACCCTGCACAGGTTTCCAGACCTGCCTCGAGGTGCCTGTGTAACCTTCCGATTCCTGAAGGTCCTTCTCCAACGGCACTAAGGCTGGATTCGTCCCAGGGAAGGTGACCTGACCCTCTGTGCCTTGACACTATACTTCCATTAACAAAACCCGGGACCGCAGCGCTGTTTGATCTTAGAAGCCTTCTGAAAGGCTTTATGGAACACGAAAACTGGGTCACATACAGAAGCAAGACTCGAGCCTTGAAGACACAGAAAACCTGGCATGTCTTTATCTGAATAGCTGTCATGCCACGATGACAGAACACCGCGTGAGGGTTTCTGTGGAAAATAACGAGTTAAGCTAGATGGATTTTTACTTTTAGCCACTTTAAAGCAAATGCATATTTAAAACATATTTACCCAGGCCTCTTTTTTGTTTCCTTAAAGCTCAACAAGAATATTAACCTTTGAAAGGAAGTGAAAAACTTGGATGATAAATGCTTCTGGTCTCCCTAGCCATTCCCTCTGAAGCCCTAACTCGGAAAAATAGCAAATGCGGAGGCTGCTATTTCAACTGTCACCTCGATATTAAATATAATCTGTCACTCTAGCCAGCCTTTCGTCACCTGAAGGTACTGATTTGTGCTCAGGAAAAATTTACAGTCATTTATTTCAGTAATGCACTAAAGTTCTCAAGAGATTTTTAACTCTTAAAGCAAACATAAATCTTCCTCTCTTATTTTCAGTGCCTCGTTATTTTTACTCATTAATAACACGGAGTTGTCACTGTCACTGTAATCAGCACCCAATGTCACTTCCCTTGGGTGCCCACCTTCGCCAGAAGGGAAACTGAAAATGGGCAAAGGCTGGAGAAACGTGGAAGACACATGGGAGAACACTGGCATTTGTATACTGACTCATTCTTGTCCTAAACACTGAACGGGAGACTTTAGAGAAAGGGAAACACTTCCGAGTGGCGTAGGCAGAGATGCGGCCAAACTACGAACGAGCATCCCCTGTGCTCCCGGTGGGGACGTGCGATGTTCACTGGCGGTCCCGGCCAACACAGGGCAGAGGGTCATACCCAGCCTGCCCACCTGGGCAATAACAGCACCAGACGCCCAGGCCACAGAGAAGGACATAGTGCTGTCAGAAAGCAGGGCCCTCACCTGTCTCAGGAGGGGTTGGTGAACGCTTCCTGGGAGAAAGGACTTATAAATAGACGCCGAGCATGGGACGCCTGGGTGGCTCAGTCGGTTGAGCGTCTGACTTCGGCTCAGGTCATGATCTCACGGTTTATGAGTTTGAGCCCCGCATCGGGCTTTGTGCTGACAGCTCGGAGCCTGGAGCCTGCTTCACGTTCTGTGTCTCCCCCCTCCCCTCTCTCTGCCCCTCCCCTGCTCACGCTCTGTCTCTCAAAAATAAATAAATGTTCAAAAAAATAAAACTAAAAACAGACACCAAGCCTAGTGACTGAAATAATGCAGAGACCCTGGGTCAGAACCAGACTCTGTAAAATGAGAAAGTGAAGGCTTACAGAGGACATGGTCCTCTCTGAGGAACTCTGACTTTCTCCCACCACCCCCATACCTGCCCCTCTCAAGTCTCTACGATCTCCATCCATGGCCACCTGCCCTGCTGGCCATGCCAGGAAGGCCCTTCTACAGTCAGCATCGCCTCTTCTCTGGTTCTCATCCCAAACATTCAACCCACTGGCAAATCCCATGAGCACAGCATGCAAATGTACTTGAGGACTGTCACAGCTCCCTGTGCCAGAGTCATGGTGACACTCACTCTCCAAACTGGACCCCCTGCCTGTGCCCTCTAGTCCTTATGGTCCCCTGTCAATACTGCGGCCAGAGGGGCCCTAGAACTTCTAGGTCAGTAAGTTGCTCCCCTGTTCAGAGCCTTCTCACTGCTTCCCATTTCACCCAGAAGCCAGGCCAGATGCCTTCAACGGTCTACAGGGTCCAAAGTGATCTCCCACCCTACCCGCTTCACACAGCGCCTCTCCGACCTCACTTGCACCACTTCCTCCCTCCCTCACGGCCATCATGAGGCTCCTTGAACTATCTCAGGTCTTGAGACTCACCACCTCCTCCGTCTGGAGCACCTTCTCCTGGGAACTCACACGTCTTCCAAATCTTTGCCCAAATATCACTTCTACACCAAGATGACCTTCCCCAAACACCCAATTTACAGTTGAACCCCATCCCCTGAACTCTTCATCTCCCTTCCCTTTTTTTTTTTTTTTTTAGCTCTCACAGATGAGAAGAGAATTCTTTCAACATAACCTCAGTAGGTCGTACAGAAAAGTATAAAGAACTACACCAGCCATGGAAAGACAGGAGCCCTGATGTATGCAGGAACATGGCTGAAGCTTGAAAACATTAAGCTAAAGGAAAGAAGCCAGAGGCAAGGGCCACATATTCTATGATTCCGTTGATACGAAATGTCCAGAATATGTAAATCCATGGAGACGGAAAGTGGGTAAGTGTTTGCCTTAGGCTGCGCAGGAGAGGGGAGGGTGGGGAGAGGAGCGATATTTAGCGATATCAGGTTTTGTGAGGCAATCAAAACGCACCAGAGCGGACTGTGGTGACAGCTGCACAGACCTGTAACTATAGTAAAAATCGCTGAATTGTACACTTTTAATGGGTGCATTTTATGGTATGTGAATTAAATCCCAATAAAGCTCCTTTTAAAGAAAAAGACTATAACATTACCTGGGATTGGTAAACGATCACTTACCCATGTTTGCTTCAGGTTTGTTTTTTTTTCGTAAGAGAAAATATTACTGCAGCTGAAGTCTCTTTCATACTGTCTCCCCAACTTAAGTTTTGTGACGTTGGAGAAACTTAAAAGTTTTTCATTGCGGTTTTAATACTAAACCTTATCTTCAACCATCCCACCCCCACCACTGTTCAGTTGGATATTTTAGTCCCAATTTAAACAAATTTACTTGGAGGGGCCTTTTCCAATTTTGGCCATCTCTGGATGACAGAGACCTCGAAGAATAACAGACCATGCATGGGGGGGGGGGGGGCGCACCTGGGTCCAGGACACCACGAATACACCAGACAGCTAGCCACTGCCACTCCAAGGGCCCTCAATTCTGTCCACGTGGCCAGCCCAGCAGCCTCACCAGTCAGATCCGATGTCCTGGAGCCACTAGGGTGCACTAACCGACGTTCTAAGCACCGAACTACAGAAATGAAATGATATGGCTTTGAAAACACAACCAGAAGCGAGGAAAAACCATTCCAAGGGAGCCCAGTCTCTGACCTGAGCTGGCGAGTCCTGGCACGTGGTCCCGCCACGGACTCCGAGGGTGGCGAGCCAGTTCAGGCCGCACAGGGCATCCGCACGCCAGATGCCCCCGATGTCCCGTCGGCCTCCAAGGTTGTGTGATCGGCTGAGTCACACTGCACCTCAGGGTGACTAATGACTGTGTGTGTGGAGCTGCAAATCGGCGGGGGGAAGGGGGGAGGGAGGGTCACTCCAGGCCACGTTCAGCTGCACTTCTCTTTCTTCCCACTCAATGTCAGACCACGGCAAAGCTCCAAGTGGGGAGCAGAAGGGTCTGCCGGTGGGGAGCTGGAAGAGCAGCCCCCAACAGACCTCCACTAGGGAGCCCAGTGTGATCCCAGGAGACCTGTCCGATGGGAAACAGAAATGGCAGTCCCTCCCCCCTGGGCTAATCCATTCATTCGCTCACGGTGCACGGAGTGCCGCATCAGGGGCCAGGAGATCGATAATGTGAGTGGCTCTCAGGGAGCCCCAAATCTGAAACATACATATTTGTTCTCTATGTCTAAAGAACCCAGAACTTTCCTGGAAGAATACAAAATGAGGGAAACTGCTAATCCACGAGGAAGAGAAAGTCAAGTTCTGGGCCCATGGATTTCCCCCCCAAATGCTATAGAAAAGTCAGAGAAAGCCAGGGCCCAGGGCCCCAAGGGTGAGCTCCTCTCCTCCCTCCTCTTCAGCATCAGATGGATCCAAGTAACTTAGTGTACCATTCTGTGTGCCAGACCTCGGGAATAAGAGAAATGGGCTGGGGGTGATAAAATCACCAGTCCCCGGTCTCAAATGACTCGTGACCTGATCAGACTACAATAACAATGCAAATAACCATGGTGCGGGGCAGGACAGGAGCATGGGGACGGGGTTATCAAGGGCAGGGGAAGACATCAGCCACGGTTCAGACTTCTGGATTTCACAGAGCAGGAAGGTATGAAAGAACCTGGAGGAGATGCCCATGGATTAGAAAAGGACTCAACCAACTGTAGCCATGGCAAACTCGGGCCCACCGCCTCCTTTTATAAATAAAGCTTTACTGGAACACAGCCACACTCATTCATTTGCAGAACATCCATGCTGCTTTCACTCTACCACGGCAGAGCTGAGTAGCTGCAACAGACACTGTCTGTCCCACAAGAACTAAAATATCTGCTATCAGGATCTTTGAAGAGAAAGTCTTCCAAATCCCTGAGTTAGAAGAGTCAATACTTGAAAGACACCTGTTCTCTTCGAAGTGACCACGAAGTCAGTAAAATCCCAAATCACCCCAGGATTTCATTGTGAACATGGATAAGCTGATTACTAAATGCATTACGGAAATGCAGAGGACTAAGAACAACCAAGGCAATCCAACTTTGAAGGATTTTTCTTTTTTTAATGTTTTTAATGTTTATTTATTTTTGAGAGACAGAGAGACAGAGTACAAGCAGGGGACGGGCAGAGAGCAAGGGAGACACAGAATCTGAAGCAGGTTCCAGGCTCCGAGCTGTCAGCACAGAGCCCGACGCGGGGCTCGAACTCACAAGCCGTGAGATCATGTCCTGAGCTGAAGTCGGATGCTTAACTGACTGAGCCACACAGGCGCCCCTTTGAGGGATTTTTTTCTAATATCATCCTTGGATAACAAGAACCCCAAAGAATAACTCAGAGGGTGCACACAGATGCCATGGGTCTGTGCGCAGTGAGCATGCAAGAAAGTCCACCTTCGCCAGTCCAGATGCACCATCACGTTCCTCTGAGCTGTACCTCTGACCTGTTTGTGTGGCCGGCCTGTCAAGCTCACCAGCCAGATTCCAGGCAAAGCTGGAAGACTCACACTCCTAGACAGCAAGACTCATAAGCCACAGTAATTCAGACAGGCTGGTGGCGGAAAGAACCGAAGGGAAAGTACAAAATGACCACACACATGGACACTTGATTCATGACAGGGAGCACTGCAGAGCATGGGGACAGGATGATCTTTTCAATAAATGGTGCTGACTCAAGGGGATAGTCATATTGCCAAAGAGGAATCTTGACCCCTGACTCACGCTATACACAGAAATCAATTCTGGGTACATTTCTGATCCAAATATAAAAAACCACATAGTAGGCAAAGAATTCCTAAACAAGACACAAAAAGCACTATCCACCAAGGACTATATTAATATTGTGGATTATGCTAAATTTAGAAATGACTTCTCATCAAGATTCCAACGAGAGGGTGGAAGACAGACAAGCCACAGAGGGGGAGAGCACACCTATGACCCCGAGACTGGTCTCCATATTACAGACAAACTCCTACAATCCAATAAGAAAAAGACAACCCAGTACAGAAATGGACAAAAAAGTCTTGCGCAAACACTCCACAAAAGAAGTTATCCAAATGGCCAAAAATGAAAAAAATAAACAGACGATATCTAGTGTTGGCGAAACGATATGGCGCAACCGGAACCCTCATATACGTTCGGTGAGAGCGCGCACTGACACGACCATCCTGGGAGATCGTCAGTATCTAAAGCTGCACCCGGGCAGCTCTCCTAACTCCTGGAGATGCGTGTGCCCTCGGCACCGAGAGACCCGTACGAGAATGCACACAGGCACTATTCAGAACAGTCAGTAGCCCAAAGGACCATCAACCACAGAAAGGACGTATTTAACGCATGTGATAGGGCCATGCAGCAGAATACTACACAGCGGTGAAAAGAAGCAAGGATTGCTACACTTCACAGCGTGGATGAATCCCACGACAGGTTGAGAAAAAGAAGCCAGACAGAGAGTAAAGCATATAATTCCATTCATACGACGTTCAAAAACAGACAAAACTACCCTATAACGTAGGAAGTCAGGATGGGGGTGACCTTTGGGAGAAGCAGGGCAGTGGCGGGGGCGGTGGGTACTGAAAGAAGGTAAGAGAAGAGACTTCAGGTATAGGTAACATCATACCTCCTGAGCCGAACGGTGGTTACACAGATGTGTTCACTTTGTGATCATTCATTGAGCTGCGCTACGCTCCCGATTCGTGCACATTTTCGTACGTGTCTTACTTCGATTTTTACTTCAATTTTACTGTTCCCTGTGCAGAAAAAGCCTGCTAATTGTTTACTTTGCTAAGTAATCTCAATTTTACTCCAAAAGGGAAAGAATATTGGAACACCGAAAGGCTCATAAAGAAAAATGTCAGAGCGAAGGAGTCCATTAGATTGAGTAAATTGATCTTCATAAAAGAGTTTAAAATGAGGCTTTCAAAACCATCTATATGCCTACAGCTCCCCAGTTTTCATCTCCAGCCCAGTCCTGGCTCCCAATCCTGGTGTGTATTCCAACTACACTCCCACCACCTCCACATAAGCATCTGACAGACACGTCTCAACCCCATCATGCTCAGACCTGGCCTCCTGCCCCAGATCGGCTCTATGGCAGCCTCCGCTGTCCATGCTGATGGAAACTCCACCCTCCAATGGTTGAGACCAAAAACCTTGGAGTAACACCTGACTCCTCTCATCGCCTGCACACAACCTATCAGGAAACTGTATCGATTATCCGTTCCAAATGCGCCCGGCATCTAACCATACTTCAGCACTCCCTCTGCGACCACCCTGGCTGACGTTATGTGTATGTCACACATGACTCTTTAAAAAGGGAGAACTCAAGAACAGGTTGTTGTTGTTCTTTTTTTTTTAATGTTTGTTTAAGAGAGAGAGAGAGACAGAGTATGAGTGAGGGAGGGGCAGAGAGAGAGCGAGACACAGAATCCCAAGCAGGCTCCAGGCTCTGAGCTGTCAGCACAGAGCCCAATGCGGGGCCTGAACTCACCAACCATGAGATCACGACCTGAGCTGAAGTCAGACGCTTAACCGACTGAGCCACCCAGGTGCCCCCAAAACCAGTCATTCTTCTGCTCAAAAACCCAAGTCCTGACGGGTGGTCTATAAGTCCTTCTCTTCACCTCATCTCCCTTGGCCCTGCCCCTTGCTGCCCCCCAACCATACTGGGGGTCCTCTCACCGATGGGCCTTTGCATTAGCTCGTGCACCTGCCTGCAAAGCTCTTCCCAGTGAGCTGCACAACACGCTCCCCTCTTTCATGACTCTGCTCAGATGTCACCTTCCCAACCAGGCCTCCTTTGATACATTTAGTAGAGCAACCTGCCCTCCATCTCTCCCCTCTTCCTCCTCCCTGCACTCCCAGTACTCTCACATTTTCTAATTTTCCTTTTGTCCATGGACTGTTACCGCCTTCTAGCCCATCACATAACTTACTTACTTTGTGTATTTTTGATGCCTCGTTCCCCTGCGAAAATACAAGCTTCCGGAGAAGGGTCACCGTGTATTACTGTTCATTTGCATAGTCCACGCAGCTTTAACAGTGCCTGGATTACAGCAAGTGCTCCATAAGTATCTGTTAAGTGAATATGACTGTGATGCTATCCTTGGGCTTCTCTTCTAGTGGCAGCTGGATACTGGGAACCACTTAGAAATTCCACTCCATATGGGGATCCTGGAAAGAGCACAGAGATGCTGGAAGATGACCATTAGTTACGTGATATGTATGGAGTGCATACTCTGTGCCACACCCTGTTCCAGGTAGTGGGGATACAGCAGTGAACAAGACTGAAAAAGTCTGTCGTTTGTGGGCTCACTTTCTAGTGGCAGGGGAGACAGAAACAGATACATCTGCAAGGTTATGTCACACTGAGCAAACGGAGACAGACTGACGGGCAAAAGCATGAGATGGAGAGGAGCCAGTTGAGATGTGTGGTCAGGCAAGGCTGCTCTGAGGTCCAAGGGAAAGAAGGAGCTGGTCGCTCATGCTCAGTGATGGGAGGAGAGACATGGAGAATGTTCTAGAAGTGATGGAAGCCTATGGAAGGTTTTATATCTCTGCGTTGAGTGGAGAACAGACGAAAGCGGGCAAGCATGGAAGCAGGGAGATAAATCAGCTATCACAGGATAGGATGCGACGTGGTGCAAGAAAGTCACAAGCAATTAGAAGCTACTTTAAGTGAACTGCATGTGTATTTCACATGTGCATGTGAGCACACACACACACACACACGTGTACGCGCACTCACTCTTCAAGGGAAGCAGAATCCTGGCTGATCTTGGCATTCAAAGAATTCTTTTCATTGAATCGAATGAAGAACAAAACTAGTTTCTCCCCTGCTCAAAATCCTTCTATAGCTACCCATTACTCCAAACCCCCTCCCATGCAGTACAGAGCCACACATGTGCTAGGCCCATCTCTCTAACTTCTCGCCCTACATCTCAGCACACTGGCCCCTGGCTGCTCCTCCAGCATGCCGTGCTCCCTCCTCCGGCCTCAGGACTCTTGCACACTCCATGGTTGTAATTTCACATATATTTGTATGATTTGACTAACATTGGTCCCCTCTACTGTGCTGTGAACAATAAGAAGACACAGACCCTATTGGTTCAGTTGACTCCTCTATGTAACACCTGGCATACAGAAGTGTTAAATGGGTGGAAAAAGTAGTACTTAGAGCAGCCTTTGAACACCTACTATCTGTAGTAGGCAGTGTGGGGCATAAGAATCAAGCTGAGATATAGCCTCTCTCTCCCAACACAGAGTCGCCATAAAGATGAAAAACAGAGACGACACATTCAGAAAATACCAGATAGAACTAATCAAAGCCAACATCTGCTGCCCGGCGTCCCTTCCTCCTTCAGGCAAACATCACCCTGGGGAGAGGCTCCTTGTCCATCATGTGCAGCTCTGGGGGGGGCTCTCCATCCAGGGGTCCTAGTCTCCCATCAGAATAGGTGGACTCATGGGTGCCTGGGTGGCTCCATCGTTAAGCATCTGACTTCGGTTCAGGTCATGATATCATAGTTCGTGAGTTCGAGCCCCGCATTGGATGAGTATGAGCCACACCTCAGCGGCCACGCCCTGCTTCTCTTTCTCTCTCTCCCTCACCCCCCCCTCTCCCTCTCCCTCCCTCTCTCTCTTTCTCTCTGCCCCTCCTGGGATTCTGTCTGCCCCCTCACTCACTTGTGCCCTCTCTCTGTCAAAAAAAAAAAAAAAATCTCTTAAAAAAAAAAAAAAAAAGAGTCGGTGAGCTCAAGACCAAAGCTCAGCCAAGAAGAACCTCGCTCCTGGAAATCTACATCTGGCCTGCAGGATGCAAGCATCAAAAGCATCCAAAGGCATCAAAAGGCTGATCAGCCTACTGGCAAAGCCTCCGAGACCCTGCTGTGGGGGTCTTGCTCCCGAGGTCCCCCACCCTGAGCGCTGCCCTGTGGCCAGTCTTGTTCAAAGCCTGGCTCCCCACCTCTCTTTTGGATTCTCTGAAATCTCTTCCGAATTGCCTTTTCCCTTCAGAATTAGTTTATATTGCTAACAGCCAAGAAATCCTAATTGAAGCAATGGGTAAGCACTGGTATTCACAGAAGAGGGAGGCCGAGTGAGGTGGAGCTGGGCCCACACTCTGGCCTTTCTCCGCCGGCGCTAAAAAGGGCACATCGAGGCACGACACTCACTGGGGCCTCTCCCCGCTTCATCTGTGATGGCCACTGGATCAGAGACGGTCCAGCTGGGGTGGAAACAGGACAAGACAGGTGCAAGGCAAGCTCAGTGTGCACAGCATCAGCACCAGGGGCTGGGTGGGGGAGGAGGAGGGAACTGACAGGCACCCACCGTCCGCCAGGGGCCACACGTGAATTTCATGGGGCTTAGGCACTTTCTGCCTTTGCGGGTGCCTTCTTTGATAAAAATATTAAAAACCACAGTTCACGACTGCTGGTATTTGAAGACAAATATATTAGTATTTTCATATAGAATACTATGTACGAAAACATGTTTGTTGACCTGAAGTGCATTTTTTCTTTTGACTTTAAAAGAAATTAAGGGGCGCCTGGGTGGCGCAGTCGGTTAAGCGTCCGACTTCAGCCAGGTCACGATCTCGCGGTCCGTGAGTTCGAGCCCCGCGTCAGGCTCTGGGCTGATGGCTCAGAGCCTGGAGCCTATTTCCGATTCTGTGTCTCCCTCTCTCTCTGCCCCTCCCCTGTTCATGCTCTGTCTCTCTCTGTCCCAAAATAAATAAATAAATAAATGTTGAAAAAAAAAAAAAAAAAAAAAAAAAAAAAAAAGAAAAGAAATTAAAACACATGAGTTCAAGCCTCATGTTGGGTATAGAGATTACTAAAATAAATTTTAAAAAATAAAATAAAACAAAAATAAAATAAATTAAAACAATTTTGTAAGCCCCTCAAAGTACTATAGACCCCAGGTTCTGTACCATCCACGGTCCTCCCAAGGCATTGCTAATGTTCTTCTGTTTCCACCACAGGAAAAATGCTGGTTGAAGACAGAGGGGGATGTGCGTGTGTGTTTATGCATTTACACAACATGCATACATACCTGTATGTATTGTGTATACATACATATACGTGTATATACACGTACCTACACACACCACACAAATACATACATAAAGTTGTATTTTCTATTAATGTGTCACAAATTTCCACAGAACTAGTACTTAAGCAACACCCATTCATTATCTCCCGATGCTGTGAGTCAGAGGTCAGGGACAGCATGATGGGGCCATCTGCTCAGGATTCCCAAGGCTACAGTCAAGATATTAGCCGGGCTGTGTTCTCATCTGAAGGTTCTAAGGAAGAATCTGCTTCTGAGTGCATTCAAGTTGTGAGCAGGATTGCTTTCCTTGTGTCTGTGTGACTGAGGTCCCCACTTTCTTGCCACCTGCCATTTGGGGATCACTCTTGGGTCTCTGGGCCACGCTCTGGTTCTCACCACATGTCTCTCATAAGCCGGCTATTTGGTTTTTCAAGGTCAGCAGGAGAATCTCTCCCAAGTCAGCTAAGACAGAGTCATATACCATAATGCAATCACAGGATGACATAACCTAATCAAGAGAGTGACATCCCATCCTGCCCCCAGATGCCACCTGTCCAGAGGGTGGGGATCTTGGGGGTCACCTTAGAATTCTGCCTACCACGGGAGCAGCAGCAAATAGCAGCACCTGGACTTCCTCCCTCTGTGCCAGGCACTGTTCTAGTGAATCATACAAGTTCTAACGCTTTTGAGGAAGATGGTAATGTCTTATCATCTTCCATGTTAACAGTTGAGGAAACTGACACGCGCGAGGGCTGGGTAGCTTGTGAGGCTCACGGTCCAAAGCAACATCCCTGTGATTACAGGACGGCAGCGGTAAGACTACGAGGCATGAGTCATTTCCTTGTTATTTGTAGTTTTCTTGTAACTGTTTCACTGGTGCCCGATCAATATTACACCTGCCTGTACAGAGTATTTGGTGCCTGCCCCCCGCCAGGAGCAACTAGCACACAAGCGGGGCTTGAAACTCAGGCAACATACCCTTGGGTTGTTGCCAACCCTCGTACCCTGGCACTCAACCTTCAGTGTATATCCAGATCACCGGGAGGGCTTGTTGAGGCCCAGATTATCGGCCCTTCCCCAAAGCTTCTGATTTCAGCAGCCCTGAGAAGGAGCCTGAGGATGTGCATTATCTTTTCTTCTTCTTTTTTTTAATGTTTATTTTTCAGAGAGACCAAGAAAGACAGAGTGTGAGCAGAGGAGGGGCAGAGAGAGAGGGAGACCCAGAATCCGAAGCAGGCTCCAGGCTCTGCGCTGTCAGCACCGAGCCCGACGCGGGGCTCGAACTCACAAACCATGAGATCATGACCTGAGCCGAAGTCAGATGCTCAACCTACTGAGCCACCCAGGCGCCCCAGTTTATCTTTATTTATTTATTTATTTATTTTTTATTTTTTTTTTTTTTTCAACGTTTATTTATTTTTGGGACAGAGAGAGACAGAGCATGAACGGGGGAGGGGCAGAGAGAGAGGGAGACACAGAATCCGAAGCAGGCTCCAGGCTCTGAGCCGTCAGCCCAGAGCCCGACGCGGGGCTCGAACCCACGGACCGCGAGATCGTGACCTGAGCCGAAGTTGGACGCTCAACCGACTGAGCCACCCGGGCGCCCCAGTTTATCTTTATTTATTTATTTTTTTTTTTTTTTTCAACGTTTATTTATTTTTGGGACAGAGAGAGACAGAGCATGAACGGGGGAGGGGCAGAGAGAGAGGGAGACACAGAATCGGAAGCAGGCTCCAGGCTCTGAGCCGTCAGCCCAGAGCCCGACGCGGGGCTCGAACCCACGGACCGCGAGATCGTGACCTGAGCCGAAGTTGGACGCTCAACCGACTGAGCCACCCGGGCGCCCCAGTTTATCTTTATTTATTTATTTATTTATTTATTTATTTATTTTTTTCAACGTTTATTTATTTCTGGGACAGAGAGAGACAGAGCATGAACGGGGGAGGGGCAGAGAGAGAGGGAGACACAGAATCCGAAGCAGGCTCCAGGCTCTGAGCCGTCAGCCCAGAGCCCGACGCGGGGCTCGAACCCACGGACCGCGAGATCGTGACCTGAGCCGAAGTTGGACGCTCAACCGACTGAGCCACCCGGGCGCCCCAGTTTATCTTTATTTATTTATTTATTTATTTATTTATTTATTTTTATTTTTTTTTTTTCAACGTTTATTTATTTTTGGGACAGAGAGAGACAGAGCATGAACGGGGGAGGGGCAGAGAGAGAGGGAGACACAGAATCCGAAGCAGGCTCCAGGCTCTGAGCCGTCAGCCCAGAGCCCGACGCGGGGCTCGAACCCACGGACCGCGAGATCGTGACCTGAGCCGAAGTTGGACGCTCAACCGACTGAGCCACCCGGGCGCCCCAGTTTATCTTTATTTATTTATTTATTTATTTATTTATTTATTTTTATTTTTTTTTTTCAACGTTTATTTATTTTTGGGACAGAGAGAGACAGAGCATGAACGGGGGAGGGGCAGAGAGAGAGGGAGACACAGAATCCGAAGCAGGCTCCAGGCTCTGAGCCGTCAGCCCAGAGCCCGACGCGGGGCTCGAACCCACGGACCGCGAGATCGTGACCTGAGCCGAAGTTGGACGCTCAACCGACTGAGCCACCCGGGCGCCCCAGTTTATCTTTATTTATTTATTTATTTATTTATTTATTTATTTATTTTTTTTTTTCAACGTTTATTTATTTTTGGGACAGAGAGAGACAGAGCATGAACGGGGGAGGGGCAGAGAGAGAGGGAGACACAGAATCGGAAGCAGGCTCCAGGCTCTGAGCTGTCAGCCCAGAGCCCGACGCGGGGCTCGAACCCACGGACCGCGAGATCGTGACCTGAGCCGAAGTTGGACGCTCAACCGACTGAGCCACCCGGGCGCCCCAGTTTATCTTTATTTATTTATTTATTTATTTATTTTTATTTTTTTTTTTCAACGTTTATTTATTTTTGGGACAGAGAGAGACAGAGCATGAATGGGGGAGGGGCAGAGAGAGAGGGAGGCACAGAATCCGAAGCAGGCTCCAGGCTCTGAGCCGTCAGCCCAGAGCCCGACGCGGGGCTCGAACCCACGGACCGCGAGATCGTGACCTGAGCCGAAGTTGGACGCTCAACCGACTGAGCCACCCGGGCGCCCCAGTTTATCTTTATTTATTTATTTATTTATTTATTTATTTATTTTTATTTTTTTTTTTCAACGTTTATTTATTTTTGGGACAGAGAGAGACAGAGCATGAACGGGGGAGGGGCAGAGAGAGAGGGAGACACAGAATCCGAAGCAGGCTCCAGGCTCTGAGCTGTCAGCCCAGAGCCCGACGCGGGGCTCGAACCCACGGACCGCGAGATCGTGACCTGAGCCGAAGTTGGACGCTCAACCGACTGAGCCACCCGGGCGCCCCAGTTTATCTTTATTTATTTATTTATTTATTTATTTATTTTTTTATTTTTTTTTTTCAACGTTTATTTATTTTTGGGACAGAGAGAGACAGAGCATGAACGGGGGAGGGGCAGAGAGAGAGGGAGACACAGAATCCGAAGCAGGCTCCAGGCTCTGAGCCGTCAGCCCAGAGCCCGACGCGGGGCTCGAACCCACGGACCGCGAGATCGTGACCTGAGCCGAAGTTGGACGCTCAACCGACTGAGCCACCCGGGCGCCCCAGTTTATCTTTATTTATTTATTTTTTTTTTTTTTTCAACGTTTATTTATTTTTGGGACAGAGAGAGACAGAGCATGAACGGGGGAGGGGCAGAGAGAGAGGGAGACACAGAATCGGAAGCAGGCTCCAGGCTCTGAGCCGTCAGCCCAGAGCCCGACGCGGGGCTCGAACCCACGGACCGCGAGATCGTGACCTGAGCCGAAGTTGGACGCTCAACCGACTGAGCCACCCGGGCGCCCCAGTTTATCTTTATTTATTTATTTATTTATTTATTTATTTTTATTTTTTTTTTTCAACGTTTATTTATTTTTGGGACAGAGAGAGACAGAGCATGAACGGGGGAGGGGCAGAGAGAGAGGGAGACACAGAATCCGAAGCAGGCTCCAGGCTCTGAGCCGTCAGCCCAGAGCCCGACGCGGGGCTCGAACCCACGGACCGCGAGATCGTGACCTGAGCCGAAGTTGGACGCTCAACCGACTGAGCCACCCGGGCGCCCCAGTTTATCTTTATTTATTTATTTATTTATTTATTTATTTATTTTATTTTTTTTTTTCAACGTTTATTTATTTTTGGGACAGAGAGAGACAGAGCATGAACGGGGGAGGGGCAGAGAGAGAGGGAGACACAGAATCCGAAGCAGGCTCCAGGCTCTGAGCCGTCAGCCCAGAGCCCGACGCGGGGCTCGAACCCACGGACCGCGAGATCGTGACCTGAGCCGAAGTTGGACGCTCAACCGACTGAGCCACCCGGGCGCCCCAGTTTATCTTTATTTATTTATTTATTTATTTATTTATTTATTTATTTTTATTTTTTTTTTCAACGTTTATTTATTTTTGGGACAGAGAGAGACAGAGCATGAACGGGGGAGGGGCAGAGAGAGGGAGACACAGAATCCGAAGCAGGCTCCAGGCTCTGAGCCGTCAGCACAGAGCCCGACGCGGGGCTCGAACCCACGGACCGCGAGATCGTGACCTGGCTGAAGTTGGACGCTCAACCGACTGAGCCACCCGGGCGCCCCAGGGTGTGCGCTTCTAACGAGATCCCCAGTGATGCTGATCCAGGACTGACTTTGGTTCTGCTGCACTGGAATAATATGGTTTTTCAAACCACCTGACGCAGGGGCTCCTCGGAGTTCTTGTTGAATAGACTAAATGGGCCAGCAGTGAGACCTCTTAACCAGAATCTCTCGGGCAGAGACTGTGAGTCTGCATGTTAAACAGCCTTTCCCGGTGACTATGTAACACTGAAGTTAGAAAGGCACTCTGAAAAGGACCATCACCTCCCAGGTTTCTTGCTTGGCCAAAGTGGGCCGGAATTGGTCAAGTTTAAGCACCTGGCCTCGAACAGCAGTGGCTATTATCTCCCCAGAGATCAGCAGAAGACCGGCCTGAACCCTGACCGGCGAGGCTGTCAAAACGGCCTTGCTGGAAGAGGAGAAGCCCCTGCGGGGAATGGGGTAGCGCCCGGATCCATTCCTGACCTCACTCGGCCCAGAACTCCTGTGACCTCACCCAACGCCCTGCACTGATGTTGGCAGGGCCAGTTCTGCGGAGTAACAGCTCCACTGCAGGCCGGCAGCAGAGTCCCACCCAGAGATCAAGTCTACAGCACAGTGTGTCCGGAAAACCCACATCAAGACCCACCCACCACCTCCCACAGGCACCTCCACCTGACCAGACCGGGGCCACACAGAACGCCCCCTCCGTTTCCACAAGCGGAGGCCTCTGCCAGCTCGCTTGCTTTGCCCCTCCCGTTGTTTCCAACGGTTGTCCACACGGCAGGCAAGGAGCAGGCGTTCTGTGTCTTCTGGGTGCCCTACAGGCCCCTGACACGGTTCCTACGTCAACATGGCAAGAGGCTCCAACACCCTCACCTCAGCCCCCCATCATCAGCGGGATAATAAGGCAGATGCCACCCACGCCACCTGAAGCCAGTTCTTCCCAGGGACCTCTTCCTACACCACCCCTGGACCCAGCCCAGGCTGTCCTCCGGCTTCCCTGTGACGCCCGGCCAGTCGGTAAATCCTGCATGGAATGACACAACTTGTGTTGGACAGGACCTCCTTTTGACAGATATGGAAATTCAGTCAACCCTTCACCAATTTTATCCACTTTTTTTTTTTTAACGCAAGTCTTCATTTCCCCTTTATTTTTTTTTTTTTAGTTAATGTTTATTTTGAGAGACGGAGCATGAGTGGGGGAGGGGCAGAGAGAGAGAGACACGGAGACAGAGACAGACAGACAGACAGACAGAATCCAAAGCAGGCTCCAGGCTCCGAGCTGTCAGCACAGAGCCCGATGCGGGGCTTGAACTCACGAACCACAAGATCATGACCTGAGCCTAAGTCGGCGCTCAACCGACTGGGCCACCCAGGCGCTCCTTCATTTCCCCTTTAGATAAGAGGCCGTCCTGTGGGTGTTAACACCAGCCTCCTCCTCTGGCCTCAGTCTGTCCCCCTCCAGCCTCTGGGGAGAAGCCCAGCCCTGGCCCTGGAAGTTGAGGAGGCCAGGAGGGTATTAAATGGCACCTGTTTATCCTGTCAAGTGGCAAATGGCTTCCTGTGGCCTTTTATCAAGAGTGTGTGCTCACATCCAAACCGGATAAAGTGCCAACCCCGCAGCGGCCAAAATGGCCCCAGTAAACCAGAGTTTCAATTGGCGACAGCAACAGGCTCCTCGGGACAGGAGGAAAGGGTAGGATTCTCTTCTGACCCAAGGGAACCGAAGTTCCAGGTGCCCCCCAAGTCCTGTCTGGGTGCCGGATGTGGAGGCTCAATGGGGAGCAGAACTCCGGAACTTTGCTCCGATGCTGCCTCTGCCTGGCGACAGCCGGTCTCCGCGCTTCGCCAAGCATGCGGTCCTCAGAAACTTTTACGCGTTTGTATACAACCCTCATGGTTCCCACCTTACAGCAATGCTATCACCACTCCACACAAAAACCTGTGGTTCCGAGAGATTTAAAACAATAATAATGGGGAGAAAAAAAAATAACTCGTCCAAGTCACACGCTCCGTAAGTAGCAGAGCACAGCTCCAACTCCAATCTGCCCTCAAACCCTTGCCTTTAACTTCTGTATTCTTGTGGAATTGCCCAGAAGGGACTTCTGAGGATCCGAACCCAACACTGACGTCCTGCAGACAACCTTCTTCATCAGACACTTCTTCCCCTTTAGCAAAGCAACATTGTGCCTTATACAATGTCTGGTCTAAGGACACAGCTTTTTATTCAAAGTGTCTCTGCCTGGGCCTCCAAGTGGTGGGGGTCATTGGATGGATTTTAAAATGAGATTTCCAGGTTCGCCCGGGGGGCTCAGTGGGTTAAGCATCCAACTCCTGATTTCAGCCCAGGTCACGATCTCACAGTTGGTGGGACGGAGTCCCCGCATCAGGCTCTGCACTCACAGTGAGGAGCCCGCTTGGGATTCTCTCTCTCTCCCCCTCTCTCTGTCTCTGCCCCTCCTCCATTCCCACACTCACACTCTCTCTCAATAAATAAACTTAAAATATAAAATAAAATAAAATGAGATTCCCAAAATGGCAGATTATAGCACTTAAGAGAAGTGATGTTCTCTCTGGTATCAGAAAGCAGAACTCCAAAACGTGGGCCTCAAAGGATTATAATCTCTTCCCCTAGAGACCTCTTCTCATTTTGGAAGAGCCTCAGACACCTGATGGGAGTTAGTGCACATTTTAAGTGGCCAGTCCTGGGGCACCTGGGTGGCTCAGTTGGTTGAGTGTCCAACTTCGGCTCAGGTCATGATTTCATGGCTCGTGAGTTTAAGGCCCGTGTCAGGCTCTGTGCTGACAGCTTGGAGCCTGGAGCCTGTTTCAGATTCTGTGTCTCCCTCTCTCTCTGCCCCTCCCCTGCTCACGCTTTGTTTCTTTCTCTCCCTCCCTCCCTCTCTCTCTCAAAAATAAACATTAAAAAAATGTTTTTAAATAAATAAATAAATAAAGTGGCCAGTCCAGGGGCACCTGGGTGGCCCAGTGGGTTGAGCCTCCTACTCTTGATTTCAGCTCAGGTCATGACCTCACAGTTCGTGGGCTCAAGCCCCACCTCGGGCTCTCAACTGACAGTGCGGTGCCTACTTGGGATTCGCTCGCTCTCAAAATAAACAAACATCTTAAAAAAAATAAATAAATAAAGCAGCCAGTCCAAATGTCCACATCAACCTCCCACCTCACGGGGGTGAGGCTGGCAAGCCCTATTTGGGTTTAAATGAGGGTTCTGTGCACCTCGACACTCGAGACAAATTTCACAAAGCCAATCCAGGAAACGGGGCCCCCCTTTGACGTTTCCATCCCCACAATTTCCATGCCCTTAATTCTCACACATTTTAGCTCGGACTGAATATTTCAGTAAGGCTGGCACCAGGGTTCCCCTCCCCTCATAAATACTTCATTAGTCCCACTACATCTTCAAACTAGGCTTTAATCATAAGAAGCCAAGAAAGACATTTCATCCTGAATAAGCCCAAGTACCGAATATCGATTTGTTGTTCTTCTGAAGAAAATGCAGGTGTGGGACCAGGTGGGCAATAAAGCAGGGTGCAAGGACAAGCCTGACTGAAGTGGGACAGATGCAGGCAGGTTCCCCCTTATCCACAACCTTCCGTCCTCCAAGGCTAGACTCGGCTCGCCCCCTTCACCACCTGGGAAGAGAGGCAGATCTAGACCTTCCTCCCTACCCTCCTGTCCCTGACAGCAGCACAGAGCCTTTTGTAGGTTTCTGGAGGCTCTTATTTCCAGGCATCCTAGGAGGGAGAGCGACCCAAATAGAGACTCATGAACTGAAATCACTCCGATGCCGCCCGGACTGTAATCTATCTGGCAGACACACTCTTCACTGTTAGTGCTAAATAACCAGTGCAGTTAAATGGCGTGTCAACCGATCCCCAACTCAAGGTGGTACTAGGATTCTCAGTCCCCTTGCATGTGCATTCCGCCTAAACTCTACCCAAGTGCCTATCTTTCCTTCTGTAGAGAGATCTCATAGGACAGGACAGTGCCCACCTGCTGTGCTGAATCAGTAGGTTTCATCTAAGGGTCACGATAACCCGGAGAAGCATAAACTCACTTTGCAAAAGAAAGTGTCCCAAGCAGTGGTCTTGTGCTTTCCCTTTTCGGTCTTGAAAAGCACATGTTTGTTTTATGTTCTCCTCCAGCTCAGACAAGTCCTCAGCAGCTCTGTCGTGACGCCGTTTGGGGCGCGCATGGGTCCCGTAACCACGGGTTTCTGCACACACAACAAATTCCGCCACTCAGCATCCCAGCTCAGAGCCTGTTTTATCACTTGAGAAGTTTATGACCCTTGAAAGTGAAGTGTAGGCCCCACAGTTCTTTAGGAGACCAAGGGACAAGATAATAGCAAAGGGTTCTTGTGCCGTGCTGGGCTCATTTATCAGTGATCAACCAAGAAAAGCTGCAGAGGCCCTTTGGGCCTCTACACGGCTCCGAGCTTCTATTCCCAAGTGCCAGTGGCCACAAAGGAACTTCTGTTTAAATCAGGGACAACCAGGGTGGTACCACCTGACAAACTGGATTTTTAATGAACACTTAGTACTCAGGGGAATGAGCCATTTCAGCTGGAACTTTCTTAGCTAAAGTGTCATCAGGCCAAAGAGCTAAACTGGGGCCTACAGCAATAAGCTTTGTGCAAGAAAGCATGTATTCCTTTGAAACCCTCCAACTTTCTCATGACCTTTCTCTTTGCCCTCGAAGGCAAGTGACTGGTTGGTTCTTCATGCTAGAGCAGGCAAGAGGGTCTTTCTAGGCCACAAGACAACATGCTGACGAGGCCTGTATTTCACTGGCAGGCCAGCCTTCTGAACTACCCACGTTACAGGCTCCCCGATGGACCTAAAAATAAACTGTCTTCACATAAAACAAAGTCTTGGAATCCTGTTTCAAGCAGAAAAATCGACCAGCTGCTAAAATGTGGCTGGGGATGTCTTTAACCCAAATTATTTCAATTTCTGCAGGCCAGCCGAGAACAAAGGCTCTATAGGTACTATAGACTTGTGCATGGGTATCACTCTCTTCAGATCACAGGGATTCTCCTCGATAATCTACTTTAGGGTGAGCATATTCTCTTGTTCTCTCTCAACTACACAATCTTAAAATCTCACCCAGCTGGGGCACGAGAACAAGTTAAAAAACGTTACAGTTGGAGACGTTACTCCCACCCCATTCAGAAATTTCTCACTGGGAGACAGCTTTCGCCAGACTAATCTGGGCTCATGTTTCCCAGAAAACAGTTTGGAACTGGCTAAGGACGGCAGAAATTTGGTTTGTCTGTGGAAGGGATTCTGGATAAGAAGATAGCATCAATGGCTCCAGGGACTGGTTACCTTTAGAATATCCTCCCGGAGAGGAATGCCTGGACCTGAGGGTGACGGAGACACAGGTGATGCCAGTGTAGATCATTCCAGGGCCCCTCCCCACCTACACACACCCCATGAAACACACCTCTCAGCTTGCAATGACAGCCTGGAGCCCTGGGCTGGGGTCTTCTCTGCCAGTCCCTACTGGTTTAACACTAAATTTAGATCCTAGACCCCACTCACCCTGACAAACTCCTGGCACAGTTCCTGGGGGCCTTCGCCAGGGGTCACTTGATCTCAATATGAAGAAACATTGCCAATTGAGCCTATATGGGTAGGAGAGACACAAAGCATATTTCCAGAGCCTTCTGTGGAGCTCTGGACCTGAAGGAGCAAGTTGGGGGGGGGGGGGGGAAGAGTGTGCCCTGAGGTTCTGGAAAGTTCTATTTCATGGTGGAGATGACCTCACAGGGGGAGGGGAATTCCAGATATAAAAACACTTTCCAGGTTTCAGCCACTGAGGATAGGGCCACTACTTCAAGAGAGGGAGGAACAAAAACTACCCATGTAGGGTATTTCTTTCCTATGAGTTCATGGAGCCAGGAAGCCGCTGTCAACTACTCCATATATTACCTAAGGGCACAGGTTGTTTCACTTCGCAGTCAGTGGCCTTCACGCAAGCTGGTGAGTTTCAGTTTCCAAAGAGTCACAAGAAGCACAACATAATTTCTTGGTCAGTCTGTCTGACGGTCCCTGGGAATGAAGATTTGCACCAAAAGAAGTTTCAGGAATGCATTCCATCTCTCCTAAGGCTGGAATACCAACAGCTGCAGAGGAGTCATATTCCACAATAATGGTCAGTTCTGGTGCTGCCCCTCCCTGTGGCTTTGGTGATGCCCGACTGGCACACAGTGAGGTCCCGAGAGACCCCAGGGCAAACATCTGGCCCCATCCCTGAAGCAAAGGGGGTGATGAGGAACAGACTCAAGGGCTGTTACTGGTTGCCAGAATGGAAGATGCTATGGGTCAAGTGAAAGAAGAAACCAAGATCAGCTGCACATATGCATAAGCCAAGAGGCAACATCAGGAACAGACCAAAGCAAACCAAAACCTAGGAAGAGGTGAGCCAGGAGAACTTGGGCCACTCCAACCATTCCAGACAGCAGGGCCCTGTTAGCAGGAGGTAAGGCCAGGCTTTTACGCCACAGGGTTTTAGCAGTGCCCCTCCCTGGCACAAGTTAGCACCTATGCCTTAACGTCTTCAACCTCTGGCCCTCTGAGAAGCAGCCTATTACAGTGGGCTGTGCTTTCCTCTCTCCAGCCTTGAGATTCTTTGGTGTATTTCTCTTCCAGGGAATATGGTAGACTCGGGAAAAAAAATGCCACGGAACATCTGGAAATACAATGGGTATTCTTAGAAATACAAAGCTGAGCTCTCAAAGTTAGGGAAGCCTGTGATAGGTATGGTTCCTCCAAAAGAACTCTAGAATTTGTAAATGTTACATTATTTGGAAAAGAGGCCTTTGCAGCATGATGAAGTTAAGGGCCTTGAGATAAGAGATTATTCTTGATTATCCAAGTGGTCTCTAAATGCAATCACCAAGTGCCTTTACAAGAGAAGGATGGAGAGAGGTCACACACACAGAAGAGAAGGAGCAATGTAACCACGGGGCAGTTACTGGAGTGAGGAGGCCAGAGTCAAGGAATGCCAAGAGCAGCAGGAGGCTGGAAGAGGCAAGGAACAGATTCTCCTCCGGAGTCTGAAGGTGACACCTCGACTTCAGCCCAGTGATCCTGACTTCAGCCTTCTGGCCTCCAGAACAGGGAGGAAACAAATTCCTGTTGTTTTAAGCCAAGCTTAATGGGAACTTGTTACAGCAGCCACAGGAAACTAATATGTCCACAAAACACATTAACAAAGAAATACAGAACTAAAAACCAGAGTGAAAAGCGCACACACACGCTCGGGCTCTTCAGAGGCATGTGCTGATCTTACGAAATGGTTGCCAGAGTTTTGTTGGCACCTGGACCAGGTAACAAGGCCCCTCTGTGGCTATGCTGGAAACAGGTGTTAGAGCTGCACCTCACACGTGCACGCATGAGCACCAACACACACATGCACACACATGCACACGCATGTGCGCGCACATACACGCACATTCCAGCCGCCTCAGAGGGCTTCGTGATCAAGAAAAGAGGGACCTTGGATAAGGGTCAGGCACAGAAGCAAAGGGCGATAGGGTCTAAGTCCTGGATTGAGCAGAGCAAGAGGCTGATCTTCCTTAGTAGCTCGGTAACCCCAACCCTGCCCTCAAACGGGTTCGGGTTCAAATTACACTGCCTGGGGCATGAGGAAATCCCCAGTTTGGAAATTCACGTTGCCTGCGGTAATGGTATCGCACAGATAAAACCCCCAACGTGAGCTCAAAATCCAAACTTACAAAGTACATAGGGTAAGAAGCCATCCTGGACATGAGTCAACAGGAAAACAGAAGAACTGTCTCCAGAGATGCCAGGGATGGACTATAAAATTCCTTTCTCAGGTAAACATGACTCTAAATGATTACACAGCTTAACTAGAAAACCAGGATCGAGGACAGGAGAGATGACAGATTACTATAAAAAGAAACAGAAACCCTGGAAGATGCAAACACTACTCAAATAGAATTTCGAGAGGTTTAAGAGAAAAAAGATGTTAGGGGCTCCTGCGTGGCTCAGTCGGTTGAGCGTCCGACTTGGGCTCAGGTCATGATCTCTCTCTTTGTGAGTTCGAGCCCCGCGTCGGGCTCTGTGCGGACGGCTCGGAGCCTGGAGCCTGCTTCGGATTCTGTGTCTCCCTCTCTCTCTGCCCCTCCCCTGCTCATGCTCTGTCTCTCTCTCTGTCAAAAATAAACAAACATTAAAAAAAAAAAAAAAAAGATGTTAAATGAAAAACCTGACTGCCTGAGTTAAGCTGAAGATTAGATACGGCCAGAAAGAAAATTAATAAACCAGAAGGTAGCTTTTAAAATCATTTATCCAGAATACAGCAGAACGACGTGGTTGGACAATACGAAAAACGGGTCAAAATGAGAAGTCCAATTCAGATCACATAGGAATTTCTAGAGGCAACAGGAAGAGAGGGAGACAATCAGTTTTCTAAGAAATTAAGTGGCTTAACATTTTCTGGAACTGAGACCCCAGTTCTCAGACCTGAGAAGCATAAAGCCCAAAGAGGATAAACGAAATTAGATCCACTCCCAGACACACTATAGTGAAACTACAAAGCTTCCAGGATAAAGATTTTAAAAGCAAATCCAAAGAAAAGGCAGATAGCCTCCAGAGAAATGACTTCAAGAGAAACAGAATCTGACAGCGACAATCGGAAGACAGGAATATCCTGCCCAAATGCTGAGAGAAAAATAAGCTGACCTAGAAATCTATATCCTGCGGATCTCATTCAGCAGCACTGGCCAAAATAAACCTAAAAATTTTGTAGACCCTTCCATGGAGTCCTTTCTGTGGCTGGTCCCGATCTCCATGCTGGACTGGTCGCAACCATTCGGGAACATCTCAGCTGTCATTGGCCTGGTCTCTAGAATCCAACTCGTCATACCCTGGAGGGATGGGTACCCCATCCTCTGCTCTTCTGACTAAGCCAACGAACGTCTCATCCCTCCACCCAGCCCTTTGGACCGCTGCTTCATTAGAAGTGCTGATCAGGGTTGGACCCTGCCTTGTCCCCACACAGACCTTGCTGTTTTCCCACAGCCTTCTGGGTCTTCCACAGCCCCAAGGGGCGGGCCCACCTGTCTCTTCTGAGCACTTCCTGCTATCCTGCTGGGGCTGCAGTCTCCCCAGAGATTCAGAGGGACCCACCGTGTAAATTCTTTCTCATATTCACTTCTCACCTAGGAATCGGAGCCAAGACTCTGGCGTTTTCAAGGAGCCTGGAACACTTCTCTCTCAGACCAGCTTGCAACCTCTGTAAATCTCTCCCAAGAACTGGCTTTCTTCCCACCCGATATCAGCCCTCCAGGTCCCCGAGTGGGTACGGACGGAAATCCCCTCCTCGCGTCTCCCTTCACCCCATCCCCAAACCAGTCCTCTCTTCAAATGTCCTGACAGGTCCTCACGACAGGGAACTGCAAACGACTTCAAGACGATCAAAGAGGAGATTGCGAGTTTTGAGAAATCTTACGATCCAAGTGGAGCCCAGCCTGAGCACTTGACTGCCCTCGTGCTGTGTCTTCTCCCTTAGATGGAAGCCCGATGATGGACTGACATTCCCTTTGGTGTCTGAGGCTGGGGCTCCCTCCTAGCAACAGCGACACTAGACCCTGTAGGTTAAAACAAAGGCAAACACACACCAGAGAGAACAGCTGATAAAGAGATCAACAGAAGCACATTAGCCTTTCCAGAAAAAGCCCAGACTACACCTGCTTCATCTAGTTTAGTCCTTACATCCTTAGGAGGAGAGAGGAGATTGGAATCGGTCAAGGGAGCTGAGGTCCAAAAGAAAGACGCTGTGTGAGGGGCGCCTGGGTGGCTCAGTCGGTTGAGTGTCCGACTTCAGCTCAGGTCATGATCTCACAGCTTGTGAGTTTGAGCTTTGTGTCGGGGTCTGTGCTGACGGCTCGGAGCCTGGAGCCTGCTTCGGATTCTGTGCCTCCCTCTCTCTCTGCCCCAACCCACTCATATTCTGTCTCTCTCAAAAATAAATAAACATTAAAAAAATTTTTTTTTAAAGAAAGACGTCGTGTGAGACTATAATAAACCAGAAAGGGTTATTCGTCAAGGTCTAAACATCACCACCATAAAAGGTGGGGGTGGGGATGAGGAGGTGGGAATCCCGGCACATCACTAGTTACTGTTTTTACGTTTCCAGAGTCCTCCACATCAGGACACTTGTCGCCTACTCCAAACATCGTGGTGTCAGTTTTAAGTCCCCAAGTAGCCCTCGGGGCTCCCGGTTTCCACTTTGTTCTTGCCTAGTGATGCCCGCTGTGGGCAGAGAGTCTCTTACCCACCAGCCACTTCACAGGGGGACCGTCACAGACGACTGTGCTTCTCCTTCAGATTTTTTAAACCTACGACCATTCCATTTCAACTGAGAAGAGGTGGGGGGAAACTTGTCTGGGTGAGAGCTTTGCCCTTGGTTTAAATGGTTATCTGGCAGAGGGCTTGGAAATGCCAATGGGGAGAATCCGCTCTTCAGTTTTTCAGAAGCTGGTTCATCCACGTAGGGCCTCATGAGAACAGCCCACAGGAAGCTGATCAAGCACACGTGTCCAAGAACAAGAGTCTAAAGGCTAGCTAGACCTTGGGCAAGAAAAAGCACCTCCAAGGTTCGCTCCTTGGGGGGGCTCCCGGTACTACCTAGGCCAGCTTCCAAGAGGAAATCCACTAGTCACTTAACCCCAGTACAGTAAAGTGGGGTCTCTCACCTATTCCCCCGCAAACAGGCCGTTTTCCTTCGTACTCGGCAGTACCCACCAACTCACCGAATCGAAGATGCCCCCCCTTGCCCTTCAGTGCTGCCACCACGAGCAGGGAGCCGGCTCTGTTCCTGACCACCTGGGACTTCTCGGGGACCCTGGCACTAATGGTGTGGCTCAGACTTCCCGATTCATGGCGGCACCTGGAACGCCACAGCTTCGGGTCAAAAAATGGAATGGAATGCCTCGGAGCCTCGGGATCATACTCCTTCTGTTTGTTCCCATTCCCCGTCTGGAGAAGGCAAGTCTTCTCCAGGTTCCCACATCCAAGAGGAGCGAGAACACACCAGCCACTCAAGTAAAGCGCGCTTACGGCAATGCCAAATGGTCGGCTAGCTCACAAAAAAAGCGCCCTGAAGCCCCAGGGCCTCCTGCAGTCGTGGTCCAGCAATACCATATTTGTTGTACAAGGGAACGTGGACGAGAACTGGGGTCGGGGGCTCAACCTACAGCTCTTATTTTAGAAGGAAGGGCAAGGGAGTGGGATCCCAGGAAGTGGGAACAGCACTGAGGCTGGAAGCAGTCTACACATGGGAACAAGAGGCCTGTTAATGAGACACCGTAAACTGGCGGCCCACAGACTCTGGAGAGTCTGACCCTCCAGGATTTGACATCTTGCATTTGGTGATACACGTTCAAAAACTGGGAGAATCTTATAGGAAAGTCAGGACTGCAGGGCTCTCTTGGAGAACAGGATCTGGCCACATCAGCAACCCCCATAGTCCCGCTGAGAACGGGCGCCCAGTTCACCTGATCCGTCCGGCCCCTGTTCCAAACCAAACATTCGCTTCTTCCGCTGACTGTCTGGGCCTTAGACTACTTCCTCCGACATTGGATGCTCCACATTTTTAACTAGAATTTGAATTTTATTTATTCAGCTGCCCCTTATTAAGGCTGACCATCTAATGTATCATGTAAAGGAGGACATGCTTGAGAATGAATGAGGTGCTATACTAATTACACTGGAAGACAGACATGAGCTAGGCCTGTCCTGGGTAAGCTGGGTCCAATGAGGACCTTCTTTAAACACCCTTTTGTGATTAGCGGATAGGAATTCTCACAGATCTGGTGTGATTCCTGGCCTTGGGGATCAAGAGAATAACCAATGTTGAAGGTGGGGAATTTTTTTTTTTTTTTTTTTAACCACAATGATTAGCCAAAGGAGAAAAGTTGCAACTTTTTACTGGTCAGAAACACAAGACCACAAGGAATGCCTTAATTCCTGGTGTTACTAAACTCTGTCTGGCTAGGCAAGATAGCGATGATGTGCTAAAAAGGAACAGTAATAACGACAGTGTTATGAACTGAATGTCCTCCCAAAATTCACATGTTGGAATCCTAATCCCCACTGTGATGGTATTTGGAGGTGGGGCCTATGGGAGGTGCTGAGGTCGTGAGGGGGGAGCCCTCACGTGGGATGAGGGTCATCAGAAGAAGAGACACGAGGGGCACATGGGGGGCTCAGCAGGTTGAGCATCCGACTTCGGCTCAGGTCACGATCTCGCCTTGGTGGGTTCGAGCCCTGTGTCGGGCTCTGTGCTGACATCTCAGAGCCTGGAGCCTGTTTCACATCCTGTGTCCCCTCTCTCTTTCTCTCTTCCCTGCTTGTTCTCTGTCTCTGTCTCAAAAAATAAATTTTAAAAACATTACAATTTTTAAAAAAAATTTTAAAAGAGAGAGAGACGAGAACTTCTCTCTCTGCTCCCCCCCCCCATGGGAGTTAGGACGAGAAGGCAGCCATCTGCAAACCAGGCAGTGGGCCCTCATCACAGACTACCCAGCCTCCAGAACTGTGAAAAGTACATGTTTTTGTTTAAGGCATCAGTCTACGATATTCTGTTATAGCTGCCCGAACTAACTAAAACAGACTACAAATGTTCATATACATAATGCATTCTGTGGCAGGCACTGTGATGAGCATTTCACTCCTATTAACTCATTGTCAGACTCACCACAACCCTGTGAAGGAAGCAAACTACGATTTCCATTTTACAGATGAGGAGTCTGTGGCACAGAGAGGTTAAGCTACTTGTCCAAGGTCACACAGCTAGTGATCAGCAGAACTGGGGTTTGAACCTAAGCAGTTGAGTTCTCAAGTCCATCCTAATAACCACATGGCCCTGCCTCTGACAAACAGGTCTCCGGAAAAAGAAGTCAACGAGAGACCAGCTGCGGCTTCTAACGTAGGACCCGTGGGAAGGCTGCGCTGCTCGCAAGTCAGGACTCCTGCACACGCTGCTTATATCCACCGTCACAAGGATCCAACTTGTCCCTGTCACCTTCCCCTCAAACAAACACCACTGGTGGGAACTCGCTGAGGTCAAGGTATGGGACAGGGGGTGTCACTGACAGTAGCTGCATCCTCAGGAGGTCACCAGGATGCTGAGAGACCCTCCCTGGGGCTGAGGATGGGAGATGCTGAAGGGGGCAGCTGTGGCTGCCACGTTGTCCTTCACACCAGCAAGTAGGCTCCTTTCCCTTTAAGAGCCTGGAGTCAAGCGTACTCCCTCTGATCAGCTCAAAGGACCACTGCCCTGATCCCACAAGCTGACCTGAGGGCTCTGAAGCATTAGTCAGAAAGAGAAAGAGAATGAGGGGCGCCTGGGTGGCCCTGACTGATCCCTGATCTCGACTCAGGTCACGATCTCACAGTGTGTGAGTTTGAAACCCCGCCTCGGGCTCTGTGCTGACAGTGCAGAGCCTGCTTGGGGTTCCCTCTCCCCCCCTTTCTCTCTGTCCTTTATCCACTCATGCTCTCTCACTCTCTAAGTAAATAAACTTTAAACAGAGAGAGAGAGAACGAACGTAAACACAAGTCTGCTTTGCCAGCTCCCACTCACGCCACCCTACTGTGCTAACAGCTTCTCTTGAGATTGACGGCGATCGTGCCACGGGGTGAACAGCTCTGTCAAGGCAGACACGCCACTGAGCCACTGTCGCACTGATAACGGCTACAATGTTCCCAACACCGCAGGAGGTTTAGAGGACTGGGAGACAGCTAAGATGATACATCGTGACCTGGAGACCCCCCAGGGCTGAATCTGAAGGCACCAAGGGACGGGAATCACAACACACTGTGCATAACTGTGGAAACACGAGATGTGGGTTAGAGCCCCTTTAAGCTACAAACTCCTGGAGGTGGACGTTGTCCTCGGTAACTCTTATCACTGCAGAGTTCGTGTTCGTTCCGCAAACAGTCATTTGCTGGCACAGACGTTCATACGTCCGGAGACGAATCCCTGAGGAGCTGAGGAATTCGACAGAGTCTGGACAGAAGAACAGGAACAAGTACAGACTTTGGATGCAGATGGCTTGAACTTGAAGCCTGGCCCAACCGCTGGCTAGTTAGGAGCAATACTTCCTTTTACGGGCCTCAGTTTCCTCGTCTGTAAAATGGGGGTGATTTTAGTAACCTTCCAAGGATGCGACGGGGAGGAAATACGGTAAGGTGCAAGCACTTAGCATAGTGACCATCCCAGAAGAAGCACCTCGTTGTCAGCCGTCACTATAAGTATTCCTCGTCTAGGACGTCCAAACATGCGTTCCCACCTCAGAGACAGCCAGACGAGGAACAGCTCCGAGACAGCCATCTCTTGGGGAAACCTTAAAACCGGGTCCCCCCTCCCACAGATGGCAATGCGGGGAAAAGGGCTCTTTCCTCTGCTCTTCTTCATCTGCTTTCCTTCTGCAAAGGACCCGGTGTGCTCAGCTCACGGCGGATGGCCCAGCTCCTGGTTCTCTCCTTTCCCGGTTCTAAATACGGCAAGCGGCTTCCAAACACGTCCAGATAAACCCCTATATTGTCCAACAGGCAGGACAGGGGGCCTTCGGAAGGAACGAGGTAATAAAGCCAAAAGATGACTGGACCTTGGCTCCGGGCTTCGGCCTCACTTATGAGACAGACAGACAGACAGACGTGACTTGCATACATTTGAGATTCTGTGTGGCACAGAGCAGGAACTGGCCCTTAATTAGTGGTGCCAATGGGGAGCTAGTGGGTGGCTTCTGAGCGGCAACCCAGGAGTGATGCAGAGCAGTGGCAGTCCAGGTGCGAACGTCCGTCCGCCTTCCTGCTCCCTCCTCTCTGCCACCCTCCCCCTTGAGCTGGGCCTGGATTCAGGCAACGTCAGCGGGATACACTGGACAGAATGACTTCAGTCATTCTGGTCAAGGAAAGCAGCCCCGCAGAAATGCTTTCCACCCAAGTCAGACAGGTTGGAAAAGGGACCAGAATGACACGGGGGCAGCTTGGCGAGTCAGAGCCCGGTACCAGAGACCAAGCCTCCGGGAGCCATGGTCTGCAGACCATCGGGCCCGGGGGTCAGTCGAGAGCCGGCAGCGGAGACCCGGTCAAACACCAGGTCAGAGGGTCTCCCCCATCCGACGCTGTGGGGGCGAGGAGGAGACGGGCAGGTGGAGTTACTCAGCTACCCTGAGACCAACACAGCACCGGCTTGAATCTGGACTCCACGCCCCCTCCCCAAATCCTCTGTCAGGTGCTGGAGACAGCCAGAAACCAGTGACGCGGAATGCTGTGAGCTCCCCAGTGGCCTGCCTGCCTGGGAGAGTGGCCTTAAGCTCCCCACTGACGGAAATCAGGCAGGAGCACTGAAGAACAAACAACGGCCTCCATCAGTCACGTCTGCCTGGCCGGGCCGACGTCCCTCCGTCCCGTTCGGGCTACAAGCAGGGCCCAAAGGAAAGGGGAGAAATTTGGGCTGGGGGTTAGAAACCCAAGAGAACTAGCTTCGTAGGGCGAGGCATCCCAAAACGGGTGGAGGACCCTGGAGGGGGACGAGGGTGAACGACACCATCAGAGCTAAAGAAAGAGCCAGGACGCCATTCTCTCCACATCCTTAAAAAATGCAAAACAAAACAAAAAACCCTCTGCAGAAGCCGCAGGATCGCCCTTTTTGAACACAGGCTTTGGGGGCGGGCTGACCAGGGTTTAAGTCCCAAGTCGGCCAACACCTAAACTCACCCGTTAAATAGAAAAAGTACCGTCTACCTGCCGGGTGGCCATAAAGAGGAGACAGGCACCATCTAGCCCAGCACAGGGGCTGCAGATCTGGGAACACAGCGGAAACCAGTCTTACTAGAGCTGTGAGACCTGCTCTAAATAGTTCCTGCCTAAAGCAACGCCTACTGTGCATGGTGAAGCAGTGTGGGGTGCCGGAGGAGGAAATAAGAAAACCAAGGTACCATGTAGCATAAAGGTTCGGCACGGAAGCATCGTGTGAGCGCTCCCACACCGCCCCACACGGTCCCACTCTGTCTAGCCCCATTCTGTGCTACATATGTTGGTCTAGGGCAGGGATCAGCACGCTTTATTTTCTGCAAAGGGCAAGAGAGTAGATATTTCCGGCTTTCTGGGCCACAACATCTTAGTAACAGCTGCTCAACTCTACTGTTGTAGCACAAAAGCAGCCACCGATAAAATGCACGTGAATGGATGCAGATGTGTACCAATAAAACTTTATTTACAAAAGCAACTGGTGGACCACATTTGGCTCCAGGGCCATAGTTTGCCAACTCCTGGTCTAGGGTTTGGGGGTTCATCAAGTTCACGCCACCAGCAAACAGCCAATGCAAAAAAAAAAGCTGAATTGGGACTAAATGAGAAAGAACTCCATGCTCTTTCCATGGCCCCACCAGACCCTTCACAATCCCACCACCACTAACTGGGTCAGAGTTCTCAGTGGCCCCACCCATGGCCAGCTGCATTCTCGCTGCCCCCTAAATCCGATGGGTCCCTCTATGCCCCTTCCCCCCTATCTCCACCCCACTAAACATCCCTGACTACTCCATCTATGAGGAATCAACTTCTCCTAAGTCATGGGATACTTACAGACCCGAAAGATTAAGCCAAGTTAGCCCTGGGGACCACATGCTTTAGCAGTTAAAGGCACAGGCTTGGGCATCTGACCAGGGTTCACCTTCCCCTTCAGCCCCTTCCTAGTGGGATGAATGTGGGCACGGCAGGCAACCTGAGTGTTTCCCTTGCCTGCGGAAATTGGTTAGGAGTTTTGAAAATTAAGTAAGAGAGTTTAGGTGAGACATGGAGGAACCGTTATTCAAAAATGGAATCCTGGGGCGCCTGGGTGGCGCAGTCGGTTAAGCGTCCGACTTCAGCCAGGTCACGATCTCGCGGTCCGTGAGTTCGAGCCCCGCGTCGGGCTCTGGGCTGATGGCTCGGAGCCTGGAGCCTGTTTCCGATTCTGTGTCTCCCTCTCTCTCTGCCCCTCCCCCGTTCATGCTCTGTCTCTCTCTGTCCCAAAAATAAAGAAACGTTGAAAAAAAAAAAAAAATGGAATCGTGAAAAAGCCACCTCCTGTATAATTCTCTTTTCCTCAGTAGGCTTTACATTTACCAAGTAGATCATCATCTCCTTGCAAGATCATTTCCTTTTGACCTACTCTCCAGATTCTGTAGTTCTTGAAGCCGTACGGAGAGAAAGCACATAGTAGGTGCTCAGTGAGGACGTGTGACTGATGGCTGCACTACCCCCGGGGAGCAGATGCAACGAATAGGGCGGGAGGCCCCTGGAAGCTGCACAATCATTTCTCCCAGGCTGAAGATCTCATTTGTGATGCCAGCTGAACTACCAATGGCTGGCTGGAGAGGGGTCTACATTTTCTCTCAACCCCTTTCACCTCTTCATTGACTGAGCTCTTTTGACTTAACTTTTTTGGTTCTTATTCCTCTTTGCCTTTCTCCAGGCAGAGCATTCTCCCTTGAGACTGCTGGTCATTATTAGTCTAGGTTGCATTGCTTTCTTTTTTTTTACATTTATTTGTTTTTTGAGAGACAGCATGAGCAGGGGAGGGGCAGAGAGAGAGAGGGAGACACAGAATCCGAAGCAGGCTCCAGGCTCTGAGCTGTCAGCACAGAGCCCAGTGTGGGACTCGAACCCATGAACCATGAGATCATGACCTGAGCCGAAGTCGGATGCTTAACCAGTTGAGCCACCCAGGCGCCCCCCCCCCCTTTTTTTAATGTTTATTTTTGAGAGAGAGAGAGCTTGTGGGAACACGAGCATGAGTCGGGAAGGGGCAGAGAGAGAGGGAGACACAGAATCCGAAGCAGGCTCCAGGCTCCGAGCTGTCAGCACAGAGCCCGACTCGGGGCTCGAACTCACGGACTGCGAGATCATGACCTGAGCCGAGGTCAGATGCTTAACCGACTGAGCCACCCAGGCGCCCCTGCTGCATTGCTTTCTTGACAGAAACAGTTTTGGTTTTGTTTTTTGGGTTTTTTTTTTTTTTTTAAAGGAGACAGAGGATCTCACAGCCTGATTTAGGCCTGGGTGTCTCTAAAAGCTTAGAGAATAAAGCCACAGGGGACAGCACCGAGGCACCGTAGAAATCCGATCTGCCTTCCCACAGTTAACTTCAGAGCAGTAGAAAGGGGTGTGAAACCTTGGTCCGGGCAAGCTCCCAAGCCCTGGTTCTTATGTGGAAGTAAAGGCACCTGTAAACCACTGCAGATCGAATAATCCACAGATACATCAAGTGGGAGATTCTCAACTTTCCGGACAAACCAGGGTCACACTGCCTGTGGAGAGGAGGGGGTTGGACGCTTCGATCTCCTAGAACCGAAGGCAGCCATCCTACTCTCTGCAATCAGGGATGCCTTCACTGGGGCGTGGAAGGATGTGTGCCCAGCCCTCCCCACATCCTCTAGACACATTAATAAACACTTGCCACTCACCGTGCCGGCCGGGCGCCAGGCAGTTCTAAGGCTTTCCGTGCACCGACTTAAACTTCGCGATGACCACGTGAGTTTGTCTAGCAGTGCCCATTTTACATATGAGGAAACTGGGGGTGCCTGGGTGGCTCCGTCGATTAAGCCTCTGACTCTTGGTTTCAGCTCAGGTCACGATCTCGCCGTTTGTGAGACTGAGCCCTGCATCGGGCTCTGTGCCGGTCGTGCGGAGCCTGCTTGAGATTCTCTCTCTCCCTCTCTGCCCCACCCCTGGCTTGCTCGCTCTCTCTCTCAAAAGAAACAAATAAACTTTAAAAAAAAAAAAAAAAAGTTTACTGATGAGGAAACTGAGACAGAGAAGCCAAGTAACCTGCCTGAGGTCACACAGCCGGTAACGGGTGAAGCTGGGACACCTGGCAGTCTGGCTCCAGAGCCCTCGCTCGCCCGCTCCATGAGCTGCCACCTCGCGCAGACACACAGCACCCTTGGAAACCAGGTCGTTTATTTTCTCCAGTGAGCGGGGTCTTCTGAGCCCCCAGAATTGAAGGTCTGGACAGACGGGTGGCCCAGGAAAAGGGGAGGGGTCTGCCACCACCCCGTGAAAGCATCAGCATGGACACAGGCCCCCAGACTCCTAATACAGTGCTCTTCTCGTGGTCTTCCAGACTCACGGCCAAGATGCACAATGAACACTCGGACACCCACAGAACCTCTGGGGAACACGCAGTCCTTCTCCCGACAGGAATGAACCCAGAAAGCAGGGAACCAGGCCAAGATGAAGCCACCCAGAATCCTGGGTGACTCCAGCAGAATCGTAAGCACCCATCGAGCACCGGTCTGTGGGCTCCAGCCCCGTGACCGTTTGCAGCAGGCCAAGCACCTTCACCTGGTTTTCTCTGTGACCAAATGCACATCCGAGCAAGATGGCTGGCAGACAGGAAGGCTGCGGCCCACAGCAAGTTTCCCTTCTGTACAAAACGTGAGCCTTTGGAAGACAAAGTCAGGAGCAAAGGGCAGCGAGCTCTCCCCGCAGCAGAGACAAGGGCCGGGAGAGGCTGCAGGACAGACCCTCAGGAGCACCCAAGTTACTCAACACTGACTGAGGAGGCTCGGCTCGCACACCGACCTCAGCAGCAGAGAGAGGCCAGCTGACAGATGGACGGACAGTCTAGGACCGGCACCCACCCCCCGAGAGATAACCACAGCCACCGCGTCATCAGATCCCGTACCCCGACGTGCTCTCCCTCACCCTCCAGGTGGCCACAAGAGGAAAGAGGTGACAAGACAAATGGGGGCCCTTGCTCACCATGCCTGAGTGGCACATTCAGTCTGCTGGCGTGTCCTCAAAACTTTAAAGTGAACGTGCCAGGCAAAGGGAGAAGCGCAAGCAGGCACGGACGCACGGGCCTCCACCGCTGGGGCTCCCGGACGGCGCCCCTCTCCCCACACGACACCCCTCCTACCTGCTTCCATAAGCTGGCACTGCTGACCGAAGACGTGGGAGAAGGTGACCGGGCCCGTGGCGGAACCGGCTGGTGCCAGCGTGGAATCCATGGCGTTTCCGGGGTCTTCGGTGTTGGTCACGCGGCAGCGGCCGGACCCTTCAGAGCGTCCAGGCCAAGGACGCCGCCGCCACCGGCCCCGGGAACCGTAGGTCCGAGGCTCCCCGTCACTTCCAAGAAAACGTCCCCGCTCCCGAAGTTTATAACGCTTCTTCCTCTCACCACTCACTCCTTGCGGGTTTTCTCAAACACCAGGCTGGTGAAAAATGAAACCCTCTATGGCTTGGCAGATGGTGCACGCTAGCCTAGCCGGGTCAGACGCACAGGGAAATCTAAGTTTCACCCAACAGGAGTCCTTTCCTCTCGTCCGGGAGGGATGACTGGGATGCGGAGTCCCCGGAGTCCTCGCGGCTGCTCCCTGGTGGCCGCCGGCTGGCCGGCTGGAGAGCTCAGGCCCCAGCAAGTGCCCGGCGGCTGCAGGAAAAGCGCTGCCTCCTCGGGTCTCCTGCCAGGGGGGCAGGGCAGGGGGCGAGGCTGCTCAGGCGCCCCCCCCCCCCCCGGAGAGCTGGCCTCACCGGCCCTCCTCTCCCGCAGGCGAGGCCCCGCAGCCGGTGGCCGGCAGGGTCCCCGCGCCCCTGGGCGGCCGGATGCAGGCGGGGAGAGCGCGGCGGGCGGGCGCAGCGCGGGCACTCTGCGGCTCTGGAGCGCGGCGTCCCTGGCTCATCCTTCACGCCCGCGTCCCCCTCCTGGCAGGGCTGTGAGGAGGAGAACGAGACGCGGTTAAAGAGCCCCTGCTCCGACCTGCAGCTGCAGGGCCCCCCCCCCGGCCTCCCCCTCCCCCCCGCACCACCACCCCTTTTCCGTGATGCAAAAGGGACGGTACTTGGAGATATTCTGGATGCAGAGGGAAGTGCTAACTCAGCCCAGCAGGCTCCTGGCTGCTGTAACCTCTTCATGCCCGCAGCCCAGGAAGTGCCAGCCTGCGGGAGAGGAGAATGCCACCACGACAAACCCAAAGACCAAGAAGAGACGAGGGGGCAAATGCCACACGTCCCCCATGGGTGACACGGGGACGGTCTGTCCGGGTGCTATTCTGGGCACAGAACAATCCACCTGCTCCCCCCCCCCAAAGGGACAGTGTCTCTGGGAAGGGGGGAGAGGAAGGAGAAATACCTTTCACATGATTACAACAGCTGTGGCAGTGTGTGCTAGGTCTTTATTTTGATATCCCATCTGCTGATCACAAAGGTGCTAACTTGAGAGACTGAGAGAGAGAGAGAGAGAGAGAGAGAGAGAGAGAGAGAGAGAGAAGGAAAGACACCGCACCCTCTCCAGCCAGCATTTTGGATACTCTTGGGCGGGAGCTGGCTGCAGTGCTGGTGGGACCCTGGTACCACAGCCACCAGGACAGAGAACACGACACGCAGCACAGCAGCCCCCATGTCTGTTTCCCCGGGACGACTTTGGCTCTTTGCCTATTCCGTATTTAAGATACAGAGGGTAAAGTTCCAACTTATTTGTGGGCCAAAAAGGCTCTTAAACAGAAGCGCTTTCCATTCAGGCTCTCTGCCAGCCCAGGGATGTTCAGAGGGTCGTGTGGGATGGTCAAGGCAAGGCAGAGGAAGCCTGGAAAATCGCCCAAGAGTTACACGAGGTCTACTTCACGTTCACGCTCCGAGGTAGCTTGAACAACGGAGTATTCGTTCCCTTGCACACAGAGGTTCTTCTCCAAGGCATGGGGTTACGGGACATCAGAGACCATTCCCTCTGACCACCGAGGTCTCAGACAATCAAGGAGAAGACCAGACTTTTTGAGAGCTGCGGAAAACCCCACGCAGGATGGGAGGCGGACTGGGTTCCCACGTCTTGGTGGCTCCATAAGTTTTAATGCATCCTACCGATGAACGACTGTGCTGCCACTAACAGAGAACCCAAGGTAGGTTGTGGGGAGGAGGCATGAAGAGGAGGAACACCAGGAATCTTCAGGGTGGTGAACGATCTCTATGACACTATAAGGAAGGATACGTGTCATTACACGTTTGTCTAAACCCATAGAGTGTACAACAGCGAGAGTAAAGCCTAACACAGACCAACCACAGACTTTGGGTGACGACCACGTATCAGTGTGGGTTCATCAGCTGAAACAAGAGTCCCACTCTGGTGGGGGGTGTTGATTAGGGGGCAGGCAGGGCACGAGGAGGGTCTATGGGAAATCTCTGCACCTTCCTCTTAATTCTGTTGTGAAACCAAAACTGCTCTAAATGTATTGTCTTTTTTTCAAAAAATTTGTAAATGTTTACTTTTGAGAGAGAGAGAGAGAGAGAGAGAGAGAGAAAGACAGCACAAGCAGGGGAGGGGCAGAGAGAGACAGGGACACAGAATCTGAAACAGGTGTGGGGCTCGAACTCACGAACGGCAAGATCATGACCTGAGCCAGAGTCGGACGCTTAACTGACTGAGCCACCCAGGTGCTCCTTGTCTTTAAAAAAAAATCCAAAAAAAGAAACTTTAAAAGAAACTTTTTTTTTTTTAATGTTCATTTATTTTTGAGAGAGAAAGAGAGACGGAGCATGAGCAGGGAGGGACAGAGAGAGAAGGAGACACAGAATCTGAAGCAGGCTCCAGGTTCTGAGCTGTCAGCACAGAGCCCAATGTGGGGCTTGAGCCCATGAACCATGAGATTATGACCTGAGCTGAAGTCAGACCCTTAACCAACTGAGCCACCCAGGTGCCCCCTCCCAAAAAAAAAAGAAAAAAGAAAAAACTTTAAAAGAATGGGGCACCTGGGTGGCTCAGTTGGTTCAGCATCGGACTCCTGATTTTGGCTTAGGTCATGATCTCATGGTTCATGAATTTGAGCCCTGCGTTGGGCTCTGAGCCCTGCATCAGTCTCTCTCTCCCCCTCACTCTCTGCCCATCTCCCTCCCTCCCTCTCTCAAAACAAATAAATAAACTTAAAAAAAATCCAAGGTAAACCTTCATACAGTAATTCAACCCGCAGATGTCTTTTGTTTGGAAAACCATGGGTTCTCCTCCCTTCTCTGCACACCCAGCCCACTGCTGCCCCCCCCCCCGCTCCACAGTGTTCCATATACTAAACCTACCACTGGGCTCTCTGGGCGCCAGGCACCTGAGTTGCCTCCTGCGCCCCCGGGGACGGTAAACACAGTAATGATGCCACCTAATGGTCAGTCATCAGTATGTCACCCAAGTCGGGACGCCGTGAATGAAGGGAAGCACCTCGTAATTACACCAGGATAAGTGGCATCAACCGGGAGCCATGTACAAGAATTTCCCCGGCTACATACCCGGGGGTGGGATGATTCGGAAATATATGCAAATTTGATTTCATTAAATGCTGCCAAGAACCACTCCAAAATGGCTGTGCTGGTTCGCGCCCTCACCAGGGATGCACGCGGTTCCAACTTACTCACATCTTTACCAGTAATTTTGGCAAAAATTAGAAAGCTGAGCAATCCAACAGGTATAAAAAGCCATACAAGTCATCGTTCTGATTTGCCTTTCCTCAAGTACGAGGCAATTGAGCCCTCCTTGGAAAGTCCATTAACACTGCAGCTGCCTCTTCAGGAAAAGACCACGGTAGAGTCAGGTGCCCCATTTCCTGTTCGTAGCCTCTACCCACCTTTCCAGTCATCTCTCTTTTCTTTCTTGTTGATTTCCTTGACTTTGCGAGATTTTGCTTTGGACCTTGCCAATATCTCCTCACTGACACCTTCGTGCCTGGTGTCTTTTCTAGACTAGAAATGTTTCATTTTAATGTGGTCTGGTCCGTTGCTTCTTCTGACTTGCAGCCTGTTTCGAGGGTCTTGCTTAAAACACCCTTCCCTAAGGCGGCAAAGTCAGCCTCCTTTATAGTTTCACCTTTCACGTGCAAGCCTTATCTAACTGGAGCCTACTTTTACACCTAGTATAGGGTAAGGTCCAGATCTGGTTTCCTTAAGACTGTGAACCAGCTTTCCCAAAACCGTCTCTTCCCAACCCATCCTTTCCCCACTGTGACCCCACTATTACCACCTATCAAGTACCCATACCGACGGATCTGTTCCTGAGCTGTCTCCTGTTCTTCCAGTCCCCCCGTACTGTGCCATCCGTGGGCAACATTGTAGAGTCGGTGACCAACATTTTTAAAAGCCCAGATTCCAAGTGTTTCAACACGCGTCAGGTCTGCTGTTGTTGAGCCTACCCTCTCATGTGCAATACGTGCCTTCCTGATATACCAAATCTGGTCTGCATTCATTTACAGCATAAACCGATTTCTCCTAGAGATGTGGTCAGGTATTAAAAACACCTCCAAAGACAAAGGTCTAACGAAAATCACACTCAAGGAAACATCTACTGACTTACAGGGCTTTTGTTACATCTGTGCTACTAAAGATCATTTATTAATTATCTAGTTGATACCTGACACGATGCTAATCACAGGCAGACGGAGCAGAGGTGGGGCATGGAAGGTGGTGGAGGCGAGGAACGAGGAAAGGGTGGGAGAGACGACACATAATCTGATTGGACATGTTAAATACACAGAACAATTAACTTGTAAGAAGAGGAAAAACACCACAGTGTGAATTGTGGATCATGAAAGGTCTTCCCAATTCCAATATAGGTGAGGGTTATGACCTTTAGGGAAACCTTTAATTAAGGGAAGGAGTATGTCAGCTGGATCTGAGAACAGAGGTGGGCTTTGCATCAGTAGAAGAAGACTGGGCTGGGGGGAGGGGCTACACAAGTAAGTCATTTGGGCAATGCTAGTTTACATGCCGTGTTATACTGAAAAGGCTCTCAAGGCCACTTAGGGCTCTTTAGATTAGGAAAGATAAAACCTCGCTCTACTTCAAATCAATGGTCATATCTACATTTTTAAAATCTCCCCTGGTACCTTTTCAGACTTTAAACTGACCTGCCTCCGAGGGCTCCCTTGACTTTGCTGAGGCTCATACTCCCCAGAGGAGTTAAGAACCAATTCTCTGACTGATCGGGCTCAACCCATCAGCTGTTATCACCCACAGTTCCCAGAACAGAGTACCACAGCCGGGCATCGTAGACGAGCAGAAGCAAAGGGGAGAGCAATCTGGGAAAAAGGGACCCCGGGCTCAGAGCAACTTGTTTCATGAAGCTTCGTGTCTCGTAGCAAAAGCCCCCTCAGCAGAGGCTGTTACATACCATGAGCCATGCTAGGAGTTCCATGGACGTCCTGATTGAGTAACAGATACTAACATGCCCCTTCCTGGATGAGGAAACCTGGGCTTAGGGGAAATTCAGGTGCTCTGCCCAAGATTATACAGCCATTAATAGGATCCTCAACAGGAACGGTTCTACTGGTTCTCTGCTTTGTGACTACCTGTTACGCACTTCGCTGGAAAGTCCTGCTGCTGAAACACAGTCCACAAAGGTTTCCATATTGACTCAAGGGTCCCAGCAAGACATGAAATAGGTCTTTACTTTTACGAAGTGTTCAACAGTTTTACCGGCATATAATTCAAATGCCATACAATTTACCCATTTAAAGTGTACGATTTAGGGGCGCCTGGGTGGCTCAGTCGGTTGAGCGTCCCACTCTTGATTTCAGCTTAGGTCATGATCTCACAGCTCATGAGATTGAGCCCTGCATTGGGCTCTGCACTGACAGTCCACAGCCTGTCTTTCTCTTTCTCTCTCTCTCTGTCTCTCTCTCCTCTCTCCGCCTCTCCCCTCCTGTGCTCTCTCTCAAAATAAATAACATAAAAATAAAAAATTAAGTGTACAATTTAGTGGATTTTAGTATATGCACAAATATTTACATCAGCACAATGTTGAACATTTTCATCACCTCCAAAAGAAACCCAGACGCTTTAGCCACCACCCCCTAAACACCCATCCCCCTTCAACCTAAGCAGTCAGGAATCATTCTGTCTCTATAAATGTCCCTATTGCAGTCTTTCACATGAATCGAATCATAGAATACTTGTTATACAATCATGTCTTGATGCAGTACTGGGTACTAAGTTATCGCAGCAAACTTAAAGGCAACAAAGGCAAAAATAGTACTTGGCTCAAAGGAGCTTAATTAAATTTCTAAACAGACTCATTTGGAAAGAGTAAGGCTTTCTTTCACTAGAGAAGTCACTGATCAGTAAATCTAGGCCACTCGCCTTCTATTCTGTCACAACAAAACCTGTAGAAGTAAATGTAATTTTTCTCTGGAGTAATAGGTCTTAAATTAAATCTCATCAATCCTAGGGCTTAAATTATTTCTATAATTTCATATATACTTTCCAGCACTGAATCAAAAATAACCAGTTATCTCCTTCCTTCCTTCCTTCCTTCCTTCCTTCCTTCCTTCCTTCCTTCCTCTCTGAATTATGGAATTCAATCCAAAAGAGATGAGAAGACAGACAAAAATCCATGCCTGAGGGGTCAGTGGTGGGGCCCAATGCTGAGTCAGAACCCAGGAAAGGTGAGGAAGGTATCCATATGGAGCAGCACCAGCAAAAGGAGACTGGTTACACTGGGCAGGGGAGATTAAGCAAATAGGTAAACATATTGAAGATAATAAGACAGGTCCGTTAGAGAAAAGGGAAAACTTAGAATGAAATTTATGGTGTTAAATAGGAATTATAAGTATGGGTATGAACTCATGATTTCAACCTCTCTATATAATATATATACCACATATAAATAACTACAAACATATATATCTATATTATCTAATATGTAAGTATATACCCAAATAAATGAATACAGATTTAGACGTGTGTGTGTGTGTATATACAGTATGTCAGTATATAGACTCTATATTCCCTAATTCTGCCCCCTGGAAGTGCCTGGAGGCAATGACGCCCCAACAGCAATGACATCTCATAGGTTCTATATACCATTCTTCCCTAAAAGGAACCAGACCTGGTTGGTTCTAAGGCTGAGACAAGGAAAACACAAGAGCTTGATGTCTTGTTTGGCCAGGAAGTATGAAAATGCTCAAAGATGGATGGAGATATTCCCAACAACACACACAAACCAGTTTAAAGAGGGTCCCACTGACCAAGTCAAGGATAATTTGAGCATAAAAAATGATAATAATGTATTTAACTCATTAAATAGAAATCTATGTTTCCATATGGATAGATAGATGGATGAGTATGTAATACATACATACATAGATTACAGCTCTTTATACACTGTAAATAATGTAACTGGAAAATTGTCATTTGACTGCCATTCAAAGTGATACATCAGACAAGAAACATCAATGAATGTCAAAACCATAGATGAAAGTTTGATGAGGAACAGTAGACTTAATGTCTCAAACTATGTCCCTATAAAACATTTACTAATTGCAAAGAGAAAAGGGAATGACTTTACAGTGAAACCTGATTAAGACACTATCCTACTCAAGTGACCCAAGCTAACTCCATTAGTAAAAGAACAATTCAAAATCATGCCCCAGTGAATAGGGTACAATAAGACAAACTCAGCATGACTTCTGCAATATCCCTAACAAAGATCTATTACACGAATCTAATCATGAGGAGATCAGAGAAGCCCAAACTGAGGAACATCCTACAAAATAACTGTTCTGTAATCTTCAAAAGTAGCGAGGTCATAAAAGTTAAGAAAAATCTAAAAAGTATTCCAGATCAAAAGCAACTAAAGAGGCAGGACAACCAAATGTGATCCAGAATTGTTCCCATAAAACTTGAAAGGAGTACCATTCATTATATCGTAATAATGGATTGGAGTTGATTCTGTGTGATGATTACACTGTGGTTGAATAGGTGAATTGTCCCTGATGTATAGGAAATGTACCCTACAATGTTTGGGAGTGATGGAGCATCATGTCTACGACATACATACTCTCAAATGACATGTGAGGGAAAAATTCTTTGTACTATTTTTGCTTTTCTGTAGGCTTGAGAAAAAATAACCAGACATAACAAAGACAACATGATCAAAATGCAAGAGAGTCAATGGAAAGACAACCACAGGTAATCCAGATAACTCGAGTCTCAGATACAGACTATAAGTTTGCACAAGATGATCAAGGAAACAGGGGTGCCTGGGCAACTCAGTCAGTTAAGCATCTGACTCTTGATCTCAGATCAGGTCTTGATCTCAGGATTATGAGTTCAAGACCTGTGTTGGGCACCACACTGGGCAGGAAGCCTACTTTAAAAAATACGATAAAGGAAACAGAAGAATGTAGAGAATTTTGGCAGCGAAATGGAAAGTATAAAAAGTTACCTAATTGAAAAAGTAAGCAGCAAAATTGGTTATTAGACATAGGTAGAAAGAATTCCCGAGCTGGAAAAACAGAACAAAGTCTGAATGCAGCACAGAGAAACAAGATGGAAAAAAAAAAGAGAGAGAGGACAGAATGAGACAGTAGAATTCTACACCCACTGAAACGATCCTTCAAGAATGAAGAGTAACTAAAGGCATCTTCAGACTAAACAAATCAAGGAAAACTCATAGGAGACCCAGTCAAAAATACACTAAAGGGAGGGGCACCTGAGTGGCTCAGTCGGTTAAGTGGCTGACTTTCGCTCAGGTCATGATCTCACGGGTTCGTGAGTTCGAGCCGTGTGTCGGGCTCTGGGCTGACAGCTCAGAGCCTGGAGCCCGCTTCGGATTCCGTGTCTCCCTCTGTCTGCCCCTCCGCTGCTTGCACTCTGTCTCTTACATTGTCTCAAAAACAAATAAGCATTAAAAAAATTTTTTTTAAATACACTAAAGGGAGTTTCTTCAGGGAGAAGAAAAATCACCCCAGATGAGAGCTTGGGGCTGTAGGAAAGAACAAAGAGAAGTGAAGGCTAGTTGTAGCTAAATATAAATTAGATAGAAATCAATGTGAACATGGAATATTAATATATAATCATACACTTATAATTATTAATGGTTAAGATTAACTTATTGTCTATTAACATATCATAAGGTACTTAACTGTATTTAAAGTACATATAGAAATAAAATACAAGACCAAAATAGCTTGAAAATTGAGAGGGGGGTAAATGGAATGAGAATGTTCTAAGATCTTTGCATTGTCCATGAAAATATAGGAGCATTAGTGTTAGACCATGATAAGACAAGAATGCATGTTATGATCTCCAGTGTAACCACTGAAAGTATAGGAAAAGAGTATAGAGGGGGGAAATGAATATAAAAATAAGCACTCCAAAACATGTCAGGAGAGAAGAGAGAACTTAAAAGAAAGCTGGTCTATTTCTGTCACTATCAGACAGGGAAAAAAGAAAAGAAAAAAGAAACAAACAGCTTTAGACACCACAGATATCCTTCCTAATAACAAAATGATCAGTTCTAGAAACCTCAAAACAGGAGACAAAAAAATGGATAAACTATATGGAAAAGTGAAAAATAGAAAAACTAAACAAAGAGCAGAAAATATTGAAAAATGGGACGTAACATATTGACCAATGTGCATATATAATGTGATCAACAGCTACCAAATATACCTTTTTTAAATGTAGAACACTACAAAAATTGCCCCTATGCCAGACTTTAATTCATGTTTCAGAGAAATGTCAAAAGAAATAAAAAGAAACTTCCTTTAGCTATAAAGAATACATATTAAAAAGCCCATAGAGAGAGGGATGAGTAGGCAGAGCATAGAGGGTTTTTAGGGCAATGAAAAGACCCTGTATGGCACTGTAATGATGGATAATACCATTATAAAGTTGTCTAAACCCACAGAATGTGCAACACCAAGAATGAACTTTAATGTACCTATGGACTTGGATATAATGACGTGTCAACGGAGGTTTATAGATTGTAACAAACACACTACTCTGATAATGGATATTGATAATGGGGGAGGCCATACATGTGGGGGGCCACAGGGAATATGGAAAATATCTGTATCTTCCTCTCAATTTTTCTGTGAACCTAAAACTGCTCTAAAAAATAAAGCCCACTGAAAAAAAAATCTAACCTGTCTCCTCCCAGCCAGGATAGGGACAGAAATAGCCAAATAAATGAAAAGGCAACATATTCAACTACAATAAAAAAAGAAAAAAGAAATGAAAAAAAAAAGAACCCTATAGAAAAACATAATTCATAATGGTAAAATATTGAAAGCTTCCCCCTAAAATCACCACTATCATCACTTCTATTCATCATTATACTACAAGTTAAAAAAAAAATGAAATTAGAAGTTTGAAGTAAAAAAAAATAAAACTGTCCCTATTTGCACGACATGATGGTTGTAGGAAATCCAAAAAGAAGAGTCTACAGATAATTATTAGCATAAATTCAGCAAGGTTGTAAGATATAAAGTATATATAAAACAGAAATTATATTTCTCTATATGAAACAGAAAATATAAATTTTTAAATATAATAGCATTGAAATATATCAAATAACCAGGACTATATCTACTGAAAAAGACGACAGACCCCTCTACAGAAAACTCTGAAAGATGGAGAGAAAGTAAACAAACCAAAACAAATGAAGAAATGCACCATTAGGCATGGACTCAGTAATTCAATGTTGTAAAAGTTTCAGTTCTCCCCATATTGATCTAAGATTTAATCTTACCGAAATTTGAACAGATTTTCTGTGAAAATTGACAAAATGATTCTAAAATGTAATTGGAAAGGCAAAAGAACAAAATCTCTTGAAGACCACCAAAAAATGAGAAGACCTGCTCTGCCAGGTTATCCAGATTGTCAAGCTTCGGTAATTAAGAGAGTATGATATCGGTCCAAGGACACAAATGGACCGAGCCACTTGTGCTTGGTCCAGAAGGTGACTCATAATGATAAAGCAATAGAGATGCACAGTGGTGCTCAACTGGAAAACCATATGGGGGGGGGGGGTGTAAAACTAAACTAAAATTTGACCCCAACCTCACACCATACTCAAAAATCAATTATTAGATGGATCACAGATTCCAATGGGAAATTAAAACAAAACTTCTTGATGATAATAAAGACTATCATTTATTGCCCAATGGCTTCTTAAATAAGACACAAAAAGCATTAGCCATTAAGGAAAAGATTGATAATTAAGAGATCAAAGCCAAGAACTGAACGAATTCTGTGGCTTGTCTTTCCACTATAATAGTGACACATGACGAAATGTGCACCACGTATAGCCAAGAAAAGATTGCTACTCTCATTACAGAAAGATCTCCCTCAATTCATTAGGACAAAGAACTCAATTACAACACAGACAAAAGCACTTCACAAAAGAGGGTATTTCAAAGGGGAAAGGCAAATTGAAACCACAATGAAATAACTAACACATATCCACCAGAATAGCCAAAACTTAAGATAGACAATTCCAAGTGTTGGCAAAGGTATAGAGCGGCAGGAACTCTCACACCCCATTGGTGGAAGCGTGTGCAAGGACTGTGCAAACGTTTTGGAAAACTGTCTGATTAAAGTTGACCTTCCCACCCGCTCTCTGGCCTAGAAACTCTACTCCTAGGAAGACACCTAACAGGACGCATGCGGCATATCGCCAGTGTTCAAAGAAGCATCCATCACTCGTAACAGTCCCAAACAGCAAACAACCCAAATTCTGACCCACAGCAGTGCAAGAGAGATGTGTGTATTCCATACACTCAGGAAATGTAAGTGAACAAAAGACATGCAACATGGGAGACTCTCCAGGTTGAAAGGGAAAGCCAGACACAAAATTCATGGATGAATCCAATTCGTCCGTCTTGAGGAACTTCATATAATCATTGGTGTGAGGGGTCAGGACACTGATCATCTTTAGGGAAGAGGGAAAGAGGCTCATTGGGAGGATCTCAGGGCACTTGCAATGTTCTCTCAACATAGGAACTCTCTCAACATAGGAACATAGGACTCTGTGCTGTTGTTTACTTCAATAAAAGTCACTTTAGAAGGTCCGGGTGGATACACATCAAACTTAGCAACAGGACAACCCAGGGTAGTTCCATTTTTCCTTTACATTGTCTAGAATAAAGTTGTACTGTTGTAATTTTTAAAAAAATAATTAAACACTGAGTTGGGAGAATAAGTTTTCTATCCCCCAACCACTGTTACTGGAAAAAAAAAAGAAAAGCTGAACATTTGAGAAGTGAGCTATTAAACAAAAGCAAACACTACTTTATCTTAGCGCTGTCTTCACTCTGCTCATTCCACTTACGCTTTCTCCTGAGTACGATACAAATTCCAATACCCCTTCCTACGATGTCTTTTTGCCGCATGTTTAGAACAGTCCCCGGCATGGACAGACCCTCAAACATAATGGACAAATGGGCAACCTGAGATTTGGTGGATGTTTTTTTTTTTCCTAGTGGGGATTTCCCTAAGGAACTGCACCATCAAGTCGGGCTTAGCTTTCTCAGATCTGTATCACTACAGTGATGGTGTCTTTTATTGCCCAAACTGGAGCACTGGAGGGGATGCTGTTAGCAACTATACTGGTATGTCAGGCATAAACCAGGACCATTCCAGGCAAACTGGGACGTAAGGGCTACAAGCTGGCTTGGGACTAAGAACGCAATAGCTGGAGAACATTCAAAACGTAAGGCAAGGCTCCTCCGGGATTAGAGCCGTGCTGCCAACCTTGTTATTAAAACAGGGTAATTGTGTTCTCTTACTTTCTACATAACAGCTAATGCTATTAGCTCTGAAATAGAAACCTGTGCTAAATGCATCTTTTATGAGACACGGCCTTTTGTACTTTCCCTGCCTTATTTGCCGGGTGCCAAATACTGTTTCTGGGAGGAAGACCGCCTGGGGCACACTTACCAACGCCACACAGACAAGCTGAGACAGAACCGTTGTTCTATTTGCCTCTCGGGCTCTTTCAATGCAGTCCGGGGGTTGAATTCTGGACTATTAAGAGCCCTGGGAGCTTAGTAAATATTTGTCAAGGGAGTCACGTGGCACAGTGGTCTTTCCGGTACCTCCTACATGTTATACCCCCTCCACACATCTAGCTTTTGCACCTGCTGCTCTCTGCCTGAAATGTCCCTCCCCCTTCCTCACCGAGTCGGCTCCTTCTGGACCTCAGCTTTCAGTTCTGACATCACTGCTTCACAAAATACATCTCCGATCACCCCGGGAAGTGCCTCTGTTACAGGGTACCCAGACCTCCTATGAGGAACCAGGTCTTGACGTGAGATTTCTCTAGGGCCAGAACCAGGGTGGGGCAAGTGAGACACTCACCTCAGGTGCGGACATGAAGGAATCAGAACAAATTATATATCTTACTGCAATATGTTTAAAAATGTTTGTTTATTTATTTAGAGAGGGAGGGAAAGAGAGCACGAGCAGGAAGGGCCAAAGAGAGAGGGAGAGAGAGAGAATCCCAACTGTCCGTGCAGAGCCCCACGAACGGTGAGGTCAACACCTGAACGGAAACCAAGAGTCAGATGCTTAATCGACTGAGCCACCAGAAGCCCCTGTGCAGTATTTTTTACTAGAGAGCAGAATGAATGCAAAAAGTTTCACGACAAACGCAAAATCAAAATGTAGAATAAAGACAGGATCGCAAGGCAAGGCTTGTTAAGGTACAGATTGCTGTTAAATCCCATCCCTGAGTTTCTGATTCTGGAGGTCTAAGGTGGGGCTGAAAATCTGCATTTCCCACCAGTTCCCAAGTGGTATTGACACTGCTGATCCAAGGGCCACGTTTGAGAACCACTGCTTTGGGTATAGTCACCCCACCTCCCACCTCTCCCCACATCAAAGTATAGAGAAATAATCGCTTCTATGCCAGGAGAAGAAATCGGCAGAAAAGCAGTCCAACATTTGACGGTCTAACCTCCCGTGGTAGATGCATATGCGTGTGTGCCTCTCACATCCTAATGCCCAAAATCGATGAACATGTTATCTTATGTGACAGGAAAGGACTTTGCAGATGTGATTGAGTTGGGGCCCTAAGACAGGGAGACCAGCGTGCACGGTCCCAAAGTAGTCACTTCCTCTTGATGAAAGAAGGTAACACAGTGACAGAACAGAGATGGGCATGATGTACTTCATGAGGGCATGAAGACAGGAGGGTGGGGCCACAGGCCAAGGAATATGGTGGCCACTAGAAGACAAAAAGGACAAGAAGACAGATTCTCCTCTCGGAGCTTCCAGAAGCCCTGAAGACACCTTGGGGTTACCCCAGTAAAACTATTTCGGGCTTCTGCCCTCCAGAACGGTCTGAGTGGCTAAAATGGACAAATCAGGAAACTATAGATGCTGGAGAGGATGTGGAGAAGCGGGAACCCTCTTGCCCTGTTGGTGGGAATGCAAACTGGTGCAGCCACTCTGGAAAACAGTGTGGAGGTTCCTCAAAAAGTTAAAAATACAATTACCCTATGACCCAGCAATAGCACTGCTGGGAATTTACCCCGGGGATACGGGAGTGCTGATGCATAGGGGCACTTGTACCCCAATGTTTATAGCAGCACTTTCAACAATAGCCAAATTATGGAAAGAGCCTAAATGTCCATCAACTGACGAATGGATGAAGAAATTGTGGTTTTACACAATGGAATACTACTTGGCAATGAGAAAGAATGAAATCTGGCCTTTTGTAGCAACATGGATGGAACTGGAGAGGGTTATGCTAAGTGAAATAAGTCCTACAGAGAAAGATACCATATGTTTTCACTCTTAGGTGGATCCTGAGAAACTTGACAGAACACCATGGGGGAGGGGAAGGGGAAAAAAAAAGTTACAGAGAGGGAAGGAGGCAAACCATGAGACTCTTAAAAACTGAGAATAAACTGAGGGTTGATGGGGGTGGTGAGAGGGAGGGGAAAGTGGGTGATGGGAATTGAGGAGGGTACCTGTTGAGATGAGCACTGGGAGTTGTATGCAAACCAATTTGACAATAAATTTCTTATAAATAAATACATACATGTTGTTTGAAGTCACTGAATCTGTAGCTCAGTTACGTAGCTGTAGGAAACTAACATCTTCCCACGTGAAGGAGCCTGGCGTGAGAGCCGCTCACATCTGCTACAGGAGAACGCATCTCAGCCAGGCCATTCATGTACATTATCGCTAATATTCCCACTGGCTCTGACAAAATGGAAGACTGAAGCTCCATTTATAGCCATAAAACTAGCAGGTCACGGGGGCGCCTGGGTGGCGCAGTCGGTTAAGCGTCCGACTTCAGCCAGGTCACGATCTCGCGGTCCGTGAGTTCGAGCCCCGCGTCGGGCTCTGGGCTGATGGCTCGGAGCCTGGAGCCTGTTTCCGATTCTGTGTCTCCCTCTCTCTCTGCCCCTCCCCCGTTCATGCTCTGTCTCTCTCTGTCCCAAAAATAAAATAAAAACGTTGAAAAAAAAAATTTTTTTTTAAATAAATAAATAAATAAATAAATAAATAAAAACTAGCAGGTCACGGACAGAGGCAAGGTTCCAACCCAGGCTAGTGACCTCTAAACCTCACCACCTTTCCCTCCCCTCATAACACTGACACTTAGACACTTGGTACCAAGCTCAGAATCAAGCCTTTCACATACGAGATCATAATCCGTCCTCACCACCATCCTCGGTGAAACTAATTTCATCCACGAGAAAACAGATTCAGAAGAACAACGACTTTCCCATAATGTCACAGCTAAGAAGAGAAGCGCTTGGAATCAAATCCGGATTTTATGTCAGAACCAGCAGCGCATTTAATTAACCATCAGACCATATCGTCTTCTATGGGAGGAGACAATAGGTGTTGGTTCTTCCGTGAGAGGGACCACGTGCTTTCCATTCATCTTGAGCTCCGACCAATCCTCGTGTGCACCAACCTAAGGGCACCATGTGGACATGGCTGGACCTCACACTTCCCTTGAGATCTATACCCTAAATGAAACCAAGAACCCAAATCCTGCAGGTAGTGTAGACCAGCATCCCATCCACAACACCACCCAAGGCAGGGCTAGAGTCCTATGCTCCCTCCTAAAAATCTGATGAAAAAAACATGAGCCTTTCCTCAGAAAACCAGGTACAACTTTACATGCACTCTCAGGGTCCTCATGTTGGCCCCACCACCACATCCCTTCCTCCTGCCAAGCCCCGAAGTCCATGCTTCTCACCCCAATGCCACTGCCCTGTCCCCACCTGGCTCCTAGCTTTGTGTCCCTTTAGACCAGGGGCATAAGCTGCATTCACCTGACCTGCATTTTAAGCACAAACCAGGCACGGACTCCAGAGTTCAAAGCAAGGGTCCTTCCTCCCCACACCGCAATGACACCAAGTATCGTAAACCTGTTATAAACAAAACACCCAGGGACACACTGGAGAAAGTCACTCTGAACCTGGCCACCAGGCCAAGGCAGGATTGGCAACCACAGAGAGAGGGGCTGGTGTTCCCAGCAGACGTCAGCACCGCCTCATTTCTTCGTTTCTCCAGACGGTCTGAACTCCTTCCTACCTCAGGACCGCTGGAATGTTCACGCAGGACTCTAGTTCCTGGGCCTACGTATGAATTTCTCCAACAGCCAAGAAAACGAAACGGTGTAGTTCCTAGCAGGCCACGGCAGTCTAGAAGGGCAACCCACATCACCAGAGGTTAGACCAGGCAGTGCTATTGCAGTCTCTTTCGGCAACCCAGGTAGACTACAGGTAACAACCACCCAAGCCACGAGGCTTGAACGATAAGATTTATCAACACAGTCCCAAGGCAGGTTTCATAGTTTAAATTTCTTCCCCTCCCCATCCCCCCACCCAAAAAAGTACATGCTGAAGCCCAAACTCCCAGCACCTCAGAGTGTGACCTTATTTGGAGACAGGGTCTCCACAGAGGCAACCAAGTTTAAGATGAGGCCATGAGGGTGGGCCTTAGTCCAGTATGACTCATGTCCTATAAGAAAGGGAAGTCTGGGGGCGCCTGGGTGGCGCAGTCGGTTAAGCGTCCGACTTCAGCCAGGTCACGATCTCGCGGTCCGTGAGTTCGAGCCCCGCGTCGGGCTCTGGGCTGATGGCTCAGAGCCTGGAGCCTGTTTCCGATTCTGTGTCTCCCTCTCTCTCTGCCCCTCCCCCGTTCATGCTCTGTCTCTCTCTGTCCCAAAAATAAATAAACGTTGAAAAAAAAAATTAAAAAAAAAAAAAGAAAGGGAAGTCTGGACCCAGACAGGCACACGGGGACAACTCCAGGTGAAGACAAAGGCAGAGATCGAGCCAAGGGGTGCCGAAGATGGCCAGCAAACCCCCAGTAGCCAGGAGAGGCCTGGGACAGACTCCCCCTCACAGGCCCTCAGAAAGAACCAACCCTGCAGGCACCTTGATCTTGGACTTCTGCCCTCTAGTAACTCTGCTCTGTTGCTTCAGCCCCTCAGCCTGCGGTATTCTGTCACGGCAGCCCCAGCAGACAAACAGACATTCCTAGCAATCCTCCCATCTCACAGGGCACAGTTCCATCAGAGAACCAGTAACTCGTCTGGGTTCTAGCAGGGCTCAGCCTGGATTCCTGTCCAAGCTGGGGTCTGTCGGCCTCCCACGCACGGCTGGACGCAGTCACTCCAGGCAATGATGCCACTGAGCTCATCAACCGCAGGCATCAGCGGGGCTTCTGTCTGCACTGGAGTTGGTGCTACAGCGGGTGCTGTCCTTATCTTATCATTCAGATGGCCTGCTCCATCTGAATCTGGACTAAAATGGAGTGGCCGAGTGACCCCTGAATGGAAAGGGGGCCCAAACTCCTCCTGTGGCTCCCACGGTCATTAGCATGGAAGAAACAACCTCATAATGGCGGGGTCGGGGGGGGGGGGGGGGTGTTGGAAACAAATTCAGCTTAATCAGAGAAATACAGTTTGCAGGCAAAGTGCTAATTCATCAAAGCACAGCCAATAGAGACATTCGCTCGGCTTTCATTAGCCCAATGAACACAATACAGGAGCAGTTGCGCATAAAGAGGCAGAGACCAGTAATTCCTTCCAAGGAGCTCCTGGGTGACCGGGTCTTTCACATGAATAAAAGGGAGCTGATTAATCAACGATGGTGAATAAAAGCTGCTTGCTATCCACCGAGACATGAACAAGATCTAAGCTAGATAGTGCTTCCCACCCGCCCTTTCCAAGCCGGTGCCCCCTCTCCCAGCAGAACGAAACGCGACAAGAGCAGATTTTTAACAACGTGGCTGCCCTGCCGTCCCGGCTTCATTCCTTTCCCTAAATAATCGATATGTGCGGATCACAGCTGCTATAAACGTCAAGCCGCAATTTGTGACTAACGCCAGTGCAAATCAGTTCGGGCAGCTCGTGACCAGAGGCCTCCCCCACTGCAGCCAGGGTGGAATAATAAAACCGCTCAGGGGCTGCGGTGGCATTTTTCTTCCTATCAGCTCTCGACGCAGAAGGGCTCACGATTTTATTTAATCTTGCAGGCTCCCCGGGAAGGAGGAAATCATGGCTGGAATCCATGATGCTCAGTTGACCTTGGGAAGCTCAAGGACGGATGGACCTGATCCTTAAAAGCACACGTCCTTGAGCAAAATGACCTGTCATTCCTAGAGACCAACAGGGAAGAACCCAAAACTTCACCTGCCTCTGGGCCTTTGCACCTGCAATTCTCTTAGCTTGTGATGTTTTGCTTCCTTCTTGCCCAACAGCTAACCTCAGTTGTCACTCTGGTTTCAGCTCAGTGGTTTCTTCCTCCAGAAATTCTTCCCTGACCTCTGGGGCTGGGTTGAGCATGTTCCTCTACGCTCCTATAGTTCATGACACACGGAGACCCTGGTTTTCACTTACCCAACAGCACTTACCCCATCTGCCAGTAACAGAAACCTAGTGTCCTTTGGGAGGTCCCCACCACCAGTGCACACAGCCTTGGTGGGCTATCAACCTACGATCCTGTCCACTTGGGGCCAAAGAAGTAGACAGAGAGGCAAAGTCAAGTGAAATTCTCCTGCCGAGGCAACCTGGTGTTGGTGCAAGTGAGGAAAATGGCGAGAACCAGTTCGTCCCAAAGGTATCGGCTGTCTGTATCTCCTGCTCCTCAGACCTTCAGGGCTGGTGCCCACTCCTGTCCTTTCAGCGCCCAGGTGTTCAACTTCTCCTCCAATCCTGTGAACCATCCCCGCAGCCTCTCAGTGCCCTGTCTTTGGCTGAGCTAAGCCAGAGTCGGCTTCTGCTGCTTCCAACCAAAAACCCCGAGGTCCTGTAACATCGCACCCGCTCTACAGAGACTGCCTAAGAAAAGTGGCTGTCGCGTGGCGCCTGGGTGGCTCAGTCAGTTAAGGAGCTTTAGCTAAGGTCATGATCTCATGGTTCACGAGTATGAGCCCCACATCGGGTTCTCTGCTATCAGTACAGAGCCCGCTTCGGATCCTCTGCCCACCCCCCCCCCCATCTCTACCCCTCCCCTGCTCATGCTCTCTCTCTCTCCAAAATTAACATTAAAAATACTAAAAGAAAAGTGGCTGTCACTGATCTTCATACCCTCTGTGCCTAACACAGGGTCTGGCACATGGTAACTGCTCGCCAGTTTATGGAGTGTAGGCTCCTGGCACTAATCACGGAGTAATGCTGCTTGGATCAGCTGGGTCAAGAGCTGTCAGTCTGACATGAAACACATCTGCAGGTCTGCTCAAGATGCACGCACTGAGAAGCAAACGTGATGGCGTAGAAACATGTCAGGCTTCCAGGCATGCATGTCCGAATCTAGAGGCCAACCTCAGAATGTGTTAGTCAGAACCCAAGGGCACGGGGTTGGCCTGTTAGTCCTTGTATCCACAGCACGACACCTGGCACCCGGACAGGTGCTCGAGAAGTGGGTCTGAGTGTGTATCACCCGATGTCAGTCTTACCTTCAGCATCTTTACAGGAAGATAATGTTGTCCCCTCTCCAGACTACTGAGGCTTAAAGTCAACACCGAGCAAAACATGTAGCATGATCAGTGTCAGGTGTGCATCAGCTCCCCTCTCGTCAGAGGGCAGGTCCAGCCTTCAAGTCTCTCCCTAAGCCATAACTGTGGTGTGCAAGGGGAACCTCAATTTAACCCTGTGGCCCCCAACCCTCCATCTAAGTTACCTAGTCTAGCGTCTGCCGACGGAGGAGAGACTTTTTCCCTCTACCCTCCAAGACTCTCCAGCTGGGGCCCCTGCAAATTAGAAGGACAACAGACAGACTAACAAGAGGAAAACAAACAGAAGTTTGTTAACCCATGCAGCGCACATGGCACGCACAGGGGAGAAACTCAGATGAGGAATTCCAAGGGGGGTGTTAGAACTTGGGCTTTAGACAGCATCTGAACAAAGGACAATACATTTGTAGGGAAGCAAAAGGGAAACGGGTTTAGGCTTTCAGGGGTGGCAAATGTACGGGGAAAAGTAACGGGGGAAAAAAGAGTTGCTTACTGAGGTTTGTTAGGCAGATTCCTCTGGTGCGGTCTCTGGGCCCCAAAGAATCAAGAGTTGTCCCCAGTGATTAAGCAGGGTAGAGAGCAGAGGGCAGAGTATTTTTCTTGCGTCTGCTTTCTCTCAGTTGCCTTCAGCTCAACATGGCCCTATGTCAAAGGGGCGTATTTAGGGTAGTATACTCTGAACGCTTTCGTGTCATATATAGAAAGGTAGGACCCAGGGTTCCAGACATCCAGCTGTAGCTGTCCAGAACATGAACAGTACCCTGGGTCACCAGGACCCACTGGACAGCAAGCACAGTGTGCCCGCAAAGAATGGTTACAGAACAGTGCAGATAACTATATGTATAATTCCACTGATCTGACTTTGTACCCAACTGCCCTGGTGATCTGCCCTCTAAAAACTGTCCCGTCTCCTCCCACCTCCCAAAAGAGCTTAGGACGTCATTCTTCTCTGGGAGAGCAAACACAACCATCTAGATCAAGGGTTGGCAAAGGTTTTCTACAATGGGCCAGATAATAAATATTTCAGGCTCTTCAAGCCATAGAATCTCAGTCACGGCTACTCCTCTCTGCCGTGGTAGCATGAAAGCAGCCATATCTATGGTTATGACTGTGTTCTAATAAAACTTTATTTATAGACACTAGAACTTGAATCTCATCTAGTTTTCAGGTATCACGAAAATTTTATTTATTTATTTTATTTATTTATTTATTTATTTTTTTCCAGCCACTTAAAAATGAAAAAAAAAAAAAAATCATTCTAGCTCTAGAGCCGTAGGCTATATTTGCCCCACAGGCCAACGTTTGCCCCATCTGGCTGGTGACTCACTTACTAGTCCATGGCACATGATGACAACCATTAACTGCTCACTCCCCTTCCCAGCTAAAACACCCCCAGAAACCTGCACCACGGGGAAAAAAACTGGCCAAGAAAGCATAGAGAGAAATACTGTCTGGAATAGAAGGAGCAGTAGCAGTAGTTAAAAGCTGTGGAATTTGACCCAGGACAGCATTCTATTACCCCTGCTTCCTATTTGTCCGGCCCTGGGCAATTCGACTAACATTCCTAAGCCTCGGCTTTCTCTTATGCAAAAAGGGTATGTCCTACCTCATGGGATTAAGAGGGCTGAGTGAAAATTAACCTAGTCAAAGCATTTAGCTCACAGCTTGGCACCTGGCAAGAGCTTCTTGGTGGTTGGTCCCAACATGGAAGGAACAGAGTATTTCAACGTTTTCGATGCCAATTAGCCTAAGAGCACCCGTACGTGTGCAGAATGTGTGTACAGAGCAATATACACACCAAACAAGTTTGCTGAACCCCAGAAAGGATGCACTGTGTTTGATCTCCTGGATACGAATGACTTCCTAAGCTGTCCTAGGAGGTGGGAAGAGACAGGACAGTTTTCAGAGGGCAGATCAACATGGCAGCTGGAATGTACCCGGAAAGAGTCCTGTTGACTTTCTACTTCGGCAGCAGAAACTCAGCTGTTTGTCGCCCTACTGCCCCATTTTCCATTCACCCTAACTAGTGTGTCCTTGCTCTGCACTGGGACCCATGGACCCCTAAACGGCAAACAATCCCTTGCAAGTTGCCTGTATCGAGAGCCGTCGTCAGCAACCTGCAACACAGCCCTCTCTGCCACACAAGAGCAGATGGCCTTTAGCCTTTAGGATTGAGGGCCCTTGCACTGTGGAAGTGAACGTACTTGCTGCAGCTGTGATCCCCGGGGAGCCAGCTAGGCATCAACCAGGAACAGGACATCGTCAGACCTGCCCTCGGAGGGCTACATGCAAGGCACGATGGAGGTCTTTTTCCTTGACGCTTTGCACGTTGACCTTATTTTCTGATGCAGTCAGTGGGACCTCAGGTGGGCACCACGGCAGGCTTTCTTCTGCCTTGGCTTCAATTACAGCACTTTAGTCTCAACATCACTACTTAGCACTCCCCCCTCAAGGTCCCGAACACTTCTTCACTCACCTAACAGGGTGTAAAATACCAATGGGGGTCATTAAAGTAAGGGAACTTGGCTAAACTTTCACCGTGCTCATGTCTTCTCCTATTACTGTAACCACCACAATTTATAGGGCAATAAATGAAATGAGCTCTGGCTTTTAACCCGCCATAGAATTAGGCATGGTTCTCAGTGTGGTATTAGAGGCCAAATAACTCACTGAGAAGCACCACAAAATTACTGCAGTTGGGTGCATCTAGAACCAGAGTATTACATAAAAATGGGCAATTACATACAAACAAGCTTAATAAGACCCAAATTCATTGAGGACCCAAGATGGGCTTCTTGTTCAGGAGGTCCCCTGCTTCAAAATAGGTTAACAAAGGGTCCATTTTTTTTTTTCAACGTTTATTTATTTTTGGGACAGAGAGAGACAGAGCATGAACGGGCGAGGGGCAGAGAGAGAGGGAGACACAGAATCGGAAACAGGCTCCAGGCTCTGAGCCATCAGCCCAGAGCCCGACGCGGGGCTCGAACTCACGGACCGCGAGATCGTGACCTGGCTGAAGTCGGACGCTTAACCGACTGCGCCACCCAGGCGCCCCAGAGGGTCCATTTTTAATAGCTTCGCTGAAATGCAATTCAGTGGCCATACAGCCCACCCATTCAAAGTCTACAGTGCAACAGTTTTTAGTAAAGTTACAGATTTATGGGGCCACCGCCACTATCTAAAAGGTCATTTTTAAGAAGTTCGGAATTCAGGACACGAGTCAATGACTAAGTCTTTTGGGGTATGGTGGACCCCTGTGAGCCCCCTGAAAACCATGGACCCTCTATTTCAAACATAGTTTCAGGGAGTTCTGGTCCCCCAGAGCTGGCTAAAGCTCCTTAACCAAATCCCAGCAGTGGGCAAAGGGGCCACATATTCATTTTCACGTGAAAATTGCCTCCCAGCCCCAAATAATGAACAACTTGATGAAAAGTACTCAAGCTTGAACGTGCCAAATTAGAATGGATTGGCCACACTGACTCATTCCACAGCCTCATATCCAAGTGCTGGCACTTGGGCTCAGTACTGACACGGCAATGAGAACGGCGAGCTCATAAGCCAAGAACATGGAAAATGTACTTCATGGCCAGTCCTCACTAAGCTGCTATCGGCAAAAGACTTGCAGGTTATTTATTCCCCTAAGCATTCTAACCAAGCTGATCAGACAAGAACAAATTGGGAGTCCAGACTTCAAGGTCCCCAAACTTCCAGGATGCACAAAACAAAAAACAAAGTTCCTATGGGAGCATTGGGACATACTGTATTTAGTTATCTCTGAATACAAGACGCAGGATTCTACTGGTAAACGAGGAGAATTCATTGGAAAGAAATAGGAAATGTGTGGAACCCCAATAAAGGGGGGAAATGTGTAATGGAAATCAGCAGTGTGGCGGGCTTGTCTCTTCTGGGGCTGTCTAGAATCTGACTTTCTTATTCTGGGGCAATACTGATAAGTTACGGTATTAATTGCCTCAGCATTTAACCCTAGAAACCAAAAGAGAGGGTGAGAATCTTCCTTCTTCTCCCCCAGCTCGTGGCAATCAGTGGGCGGGTGTGTGACAGGAGCCTGGCTCCCCACCCTCCCAACTGAGGCTTTGAATCTGCAGAGAGTAGTAGGAAACAAAGGAACAATTGGGATAATTCTGGGGTGTCTGTGGAGGGGTAGCCTGATGACCTAACAGCATGCCTTAGTAACTGCATCTCTGGTCTGGTGGACTGTTTCTGCTAAAATAGGATTTTCACGCGTCCTATTTCTTACTTCTCCAGAACAGCCTTGGTCAGTGCCCATGTTTCAAATCTGACCTTCCGTATCCTTCCAAAGGATTCCTTGTTCTTACTTAAGAAAGGGACAGTTGGTACTGTAACTTACAAAACATTTAAGACATCTCCTGGGACCTCGAAGCAAAAATGGCAGGAACCGTATCGAGGCGTAAGTCTCTGGTCTGGGAACAACAGCTGAGATGCGTGACTGCCAACCATTTTTCTTCTGGCGTTTCATCACTCTCTCGGAAGTCAAAGTCTCAGACAAGGGCATGTGCTGGGCAGAGCTTGGGTCCCCCACTCATACCCAGGCCGCGATGGTGAGAGGAAGGACTTGCCCCATCAGCAACTAAACAGAGAGCAAGCGATGGACTTGACCTCTCCTAACTAAATCATTCACGCTAGGGACAAGGCATCCCCTCAGAGCATCCGATGCTGAGCTGGCAGAAAAGGTTAGGGTCTATCCCGCACAGTGAAGGCTCACCCTTTCAAAGACTGTGAAGCTCTTTTTCCCTTGCAGTCTCCAAGCCCAGACCAGTGCTATATCCTTCAGGTACCACCGGACTGGGCACGTGCTTACATAACCACAGCATGTGAACCGGATCTCACATGTTAACAGGACCCGATCCACCCTCTGCTAGAGCCGGGTTCCCAGGGGGCCTGGCTGGACGATGCAAATCCCGGAAGGAACAGGACCCATATCCACGCTTGTCTCATCTGTCATGTCCCATTTCTCCCCAGTCGGAGACCGTCACCGGCCTGCTCTTCCCTCGCGTGCCAGGACACCTTCTCTGCACAGATGCGTATAACTTGCTGTCACACACCAGGCACGGTGCAAAGCTGAACACCTCTCATCTCCAGGCCTTATTCTTCACAGACTCTTCACTGATATGCTTAGGTTAGAACTGTTCTAAGGATGATGCGTGTCCTTCTTTTAAAAGTAGGAATTTGGGGGCACCTGGGTGGCTCAGTCTGTTAAGCGTCTGACTCTTGATTTGGCTCAGGTCGTGATCTCTCGGGTTCATGAACTCGAGCCCCACGTTGGGCTCTGCACTGATAGGGCGGAACCTGCTTAGGATTCCCTCTCTCTCTGCCCCTCCCCCACTGATTTTTTTTTCTCTCTCTCTCTCTAATAAATCTTTTTTAAAAAAGTTTAAAAGTAGGACTTTAAACATGACAGATGAAACATACATTTATACCAACTCCCAAAACTCCAACAGAATTATAAAGTAATTAAAAAAAAAAAAAGGTAGAAACCCACGGGGCAAAGAAGAGACATGATAGAAGAGGGAAATGTCCATGAACCCTGGAGGCAGAGAGAGTGATGTCCCAGAGACGGCTGCTGTAAGCAGAGAAAACACATGGAGGGCGCAGCAGGTGGAGTGGAAGGCAATGCCAGGGAAATCCAGAAAACCCCAGGAACTGAGTTACCAGGCACCTCTGAAGGTCGGGATGTAGGGTCTGGCTGAAAAACAGGAAGAGGGGTTGAAAGTCCGTAAGAAACTCTTAGATTGTCCACACTCCTTCCCATAACGGGGCAGAAAACGGCAAGCACATTCCAGGAAGCAAGTGGACCAGAAAGTCCCTGGGCTCACGAACGCCAACCACAGCTGAAGGCAAGGGCAAGAGTCGCAGTGACAACAGGGAAAAGCCCAGGCGCCTGGAAGGTCTGCGTGTCGCATTTCCCTACTCAGCCCTCAGAATGCCGAGGCCAGTCTTTTATCAGCCTGGCACACCCTCTTCCCAGGATCCTCCTGAGAAACGAATCATCCCAAAGGAAAACCCATAGACAGAGACCCTCAGGAGTCCTGGCTGAATGTCTAGGTCTCCACCCAAACACCAGGTGAGGGTCCCACAGAGAGACAAGCACGGCCCCTGCACAGAGAGCTTCTAGTCAGCTGCAGAGTCTCACCCTCGTATGACAAGACAGCTCAGAGCCAGCTGACCCCAGCGGGACCACCTAGTCTACGTACACACAGCGGGCTCTGAAGCCAGAGGCCTAGGTTCAAATCCCGGCTCTGCCACTGGCCAGCTGTGGAATGGAGACCGAGGATGGAGACAAAGGACTATCTCGTGGGTGGAGGATTAAGTAAACTCTTGTAAAGCTACAGAGAACAGTATCTAGAATATAAAAGAACTAAATAATGTCTCCATAGCTATATAAAAGCTCCGTAGAAACACTCAGGCAATGCATTCTGTATAAGACACTGAAAGAAAATGTGAAGACAATTTTGCACCCGTAAAATTATGGGATATTAATACAAGAGGACAGAAAAAATGTACCACTCTTAGGATATAAAAATCACTAAAGTTAAAAACAGAAGAGGAACAGTACCAAGAAAGTCTCACAAAAAAATATAGAAGAATCAAGATCAAGATTTAAAAGTAATGAAAATTGAAAAATCAATCCAGGAGCTAAACATAAAAACTACAGAAGTCCTGGGGAAAAAAATTTTTTTTCTGGCACATATACATGTTTATTTTTTTTAATATGGAATCTATTGTCAAACTGGTTTCCATACAACAGCCAGTGCTCATCCCAACAGGTGCCCTCCTCAGTACCCATCAGCCACTTTCCCCTCCCTCCCACCCCCCATCAACCCTCAGTTTATTCTCAGTTTTTAAGAGTCTCTGACGGTTTGTCTCCCTCCCTTTTTTTTTCCCCCTTCCCCTCCCCCATGATCTTCTGTTAAGGTTCTCAGGATCCACATAAGACTGAAAACATATGGTATCTGTCTTTCTCTGTATGGCTTATTATGCTAAGTGAAATAAGTCATACATGTTTACTTTAAATTTTACTGATAGGGAGTATAGAGCACACAGTTTATAAGTAATAATAAAATGGACAATATTCTTTAACGAGAATTCTATGTTATCAATTGATGCGCACAGAATTTTCCATTGGTTTTGGCTGAAATTTTCTATCTGTAGCCAGCTACTAATGTAAATAGCAAGTATGATTTTGACAAGAATCTTAGTTAATATTTCTACTGGTGTTAATGATTAATAGGAAAGCGAACAAACAAAAAAACAAAGACAGGTGCTGGAACCTCACTCATTCTTTGATGACAGGAGTGACCTGGAGAAACTGGACAAGAGTCTTTTTTAATCTTCTCATTTCAGTGGAGTTGACACACAACGTTACATTAGTTTGAGGTGTACAACGAGTTTAAACATTACTCTGTGCTCACAAGTGTAGCTGCCCTGTGTCTGCCCTACGCTATTACAATGCCGTTGACTGTACTCCTTATACTGTGCCTTTTACTCCGGTGACATACTCCTTCCATAACTGGAAGCCCACTATTCACACACCCCTTCACCCATGTTGACCACCCTCCCCCTGCCCCCAATGAGCCTTCCTGCTGGCCACCATCAGTGTATTCTTCTCTGTGTTTATAGGTCTGGTTCTGATTTTTGTTTGCTTGCTTAGTCATTTGGGCTTTTTTAGATTTCATATTATTTTGTAATTTTTTTTTTAAGTTTTAAACTCTCAACAGAGTACCCAGCGGGTATAACGAACGAAAAATGCTTAGTCGTGCTGTGAAGTTTCCGAACATCAAGGACAAAAAGAAGATCCTAAAAACTTCTGGAAGAAAACGAAACAGGTATAAAAATAAGGATAGCATCGAGTAACATATGTGATCGACCGAACAGGTGCATGGAAAGGTACTCAACATCACTAACCATTGGAAAAATGCAAGTCAAAACCACCGAGAGATGTTACCTCACGCCTGTCAGAATGGCCGCCATTAAAATCCCAAGAGATAACGAACGCTGGAGAAGATGTGGAGAAAAGGGACCCTCATGCATTGCTGGTGCGAATATAAACAGGGCCGCACCAATGGGAGACAGTATGGAGGTTCCTCAAAAAATTAAAAATAGAACTACCCTATGATCCAGCAACTCCACTTCTGGGTGGATGTCCAGAGGCAAGGAAAACAAGCTCTGGATGTGATACCTGCACTCCTGGCTTCTCTGCAGCATTAGTCACAGTAGCCAAGACGTGCCAGCAACCTAAGTGTCCAGTGACGGGTGAATGGATAAAGAAAACGAGGTGTAAGTATACAACGGAACATGTTATATATACGGTGGGACATATTTAGCCATTAAAAAGAAAGAAGTTCTACCACTTACAACAACATGGAAGGCCACTGAGGGCATTATGCTGGGAGAAACAAGTCAGACAGAGGAAGACAAACACTGTATGATCTCTCTTGCAGGTGGAATCAAACAAACAAACGAACAAAAAACTGAACTTGTAGATACAGAGAATGAACTGGCGATAGCCAGAGGCCAGGGGTCGGGGGTGAACAAAATGGTTGAAGTTGGTCAAAAAGTACCAACTTTCAGTTACGAGACAAGTAAGTCCTGGGGACACAACGTAGGGTATGGGGACTAGTTTCCAATACTATGTCGTATATTTGAAAGTTTTCTTTTTTTTTTTTTTCAATATATGAAGTTTATTGTCAAATTGGTTTCCAAAATGTTTTCATCATAAGAAAAAAAAAAATGTCTAACAGTGTGAAGTGACAGTTGTTAATTAAACCATTATGGTAAACATTTGCTATTCAAAGATACGTAAGTCATCATGTTGTGTACCTAAAACCAATACAGTGCAATAAGTCAATTACAGCTCAATAAAACTGGAAAAAATAAACCTCAACAGATGTAAAAGAACTGAAATCACAGAGAGTAGATTCTCTAATCAAACAGATTCAAACTAGAAATCAGAAGAGAGCATAACGGGAGAATCTCCAAGGACTTAGAAACTAAGCCACACATTTCTAAATAACTCACGGGTCAAGAAGGAAGTCTCAAGAGAAATCAAAAATACACTGAACAGAATGAAAATGAAAATATCACATATCAAAATTTCTGGGACACAGCAAATGCTGGGAGAGAGAGGGAAATCTATAGCACAAAATGCATACGTTAGAAACAAGGAAAAAAGTCTCAAATTAATAATCAAAGCTCTCACCCCAAGCACCTAAAAAAACAAGACCCAAATACATCCCAGGCAAGGGAACACTAAAGGGCAGAAATCAATGCAATTGGAAAGAGGAAAACAATAGGGGGGAAAAAATCAATGAAACAAAGAGCTAGTTCTTTGATGAGACTCATGAAATTGACCTTCCAGCAAGACTGACAAAGAGAAACCAGAAAGTATCAGGAATGACACAAGAGAACTGAACGGATAATGAGGGACTATTATGAACAACTGTATACTGTATACATAAATTGGACAACTTAAAGAAATTAATTTCGGGGCGCCTGGGTGGCTCAGTCGGTTAAGCGGCCGACTTCGGCTCAGGTCATGATCTCGCGGTCCCGTGAGTTCAAGCCCCGCGTCGGGCTCTGTGCTGACAGCTCAGAGCCTGGAGCCTGTTTCAGATTCTGTGTCTCCCTCTCTCTGTGACCCTCCCCCGTTCATGCTCTGTCTCTCTCTGTCTCAAAAATAAATAAATGTTAAAAAAAAAAAATTAAAAAAAAAAAAAAGAAATTAATTTCATTTAGGGATGCCTGGGTGACTCAGTCGGTTGAGCGTCTGACTTCGGCCCAGGTCATGATCTTGCAGTTCGTGGGTTTGAGCCCCACGTCGGGCTCTGTGCTGACAGCTCAGAGCCTGGAGCCTGCTTCAGATTCTGTGTCTCTCTCTTTCTCCGCCCCTCCTTTGCTCGCACTCTGTCTCTCTCTCTGTCTCAAAAATAAATAAATATTTTTAAAATTTTAAGAAATTAATTTCATTTAAAAACACAAATGACCATAACTCGCCCAACATGAAGTAGATCACTTGAATAGCCCTGTGGCTATTTAGGAAACTGAATTCATAATACAAAAACTCCCAAAAAAGAAATCTTCAGGCCTAATTGGTTTCACTTAGGAGTTCTACCAAATATTTAAAGAAGAATGAAAAACAATGCTCAACAAGAAAAGGAAATAAAAAAGCATACAGATCAGAAAAGAATAAAACTGTCCCAATTTGCAGATTACATGATTGTTTATATAGAAAATCCCAAGGAATCTGCCAAAAAAAACTCTTAGAACTGCTGAGTTCATCAAAGCCACAAAATACAAGATCGACACACAAAATCGGCTGTGTTTTCTTCCACTTGTAAGGAACACATGAACATCAAAGTTAAAAAAGCCAATACCACTTACAGTCATTCCAAGATAAAAGATTTAGGTAAAATCCAACAAGCATGAATGTTCAGGGCTTTTATGTTGAAAACTACATGACACAGATAAATCAAAGAATGTCTAAATAAATCATGTTCATGATTCCAAGAGCGAAGCATGGTAGAAATGCCAATTCTCCCCAAATTGCTAATGTAAGTTTAACACAATTCCTGTCAAAGTCCCACCGAGACTTTTTTTTTTTTTTTTTGGTAGATACAAGATTATCCTAAAATTCTACAATGATTCTCAAATTACATGGAAAGGCAAAATAACTATAACAGCTAAACAATTTGGGGAAAAAAAGAACAAAGCTGAAAGAATTAGTCTACCTGATTTCGAGACTTAGCGTACAGCCGTAATAATGAAGGCTGTGTTGCCCTACAAAAAGCAAAAGACAGCATACAGATCGACGGAACAGAACTGAGAATCCACAAGCAGTCCCCACTCACACAAATATGCCCATCGACTTCTGATGAGATACAAAAGTAATTCAATGAAGGAAACGGCTTTTAAACAAATGACACTGAAGTGAATATTCCTAAGAGAAAAGAAGACCCTTGACTTAAGTCTCACACATTACTCACAAACTAACTCAAAAATGGATCACCAACTTAAATAGAAAACATAAGACTTTTAGAAAAGAAAACACAGGAGAAACGCTTGGGGACCTAGGGCCAGGCAGAGTTGCTAGACTTGTCACTAAAAACATGATCCGTAAAAGAATAAACAGGTTTTCATCCCAAAAAACAAACAAACAAAAAGTTTCAATTGGGTGGTTTTGTTTTGTGAAAAAACCCTGGTAAAAGGACAAAAAGACAAGCCGCAGACTGGAAGAAAATATTTGCCAACACATACGTAACAAAGAACTATCCTCTAGAATATATAAAGTGCCCTCAAAGCTCAGCAGTAAAAAACAAGCATTGCAATTAGAATATGGGCAAAAGACAGCAGACATTTTGCCAAAGAGGATGTACAGATGGCAAATAACCACATGAAAGGACTGGCATCATTAGCCATCAGGGAAGTGCAAATTAAAACCACAATGGCTAACATAAAAAATAGTGACCACACCAAATGCAGAGAAATCACTCTCTGGATCGTTCCTACGCTGGAGAACGTAAAATAGCAGAGCCGCTTTGGAAAACAGTTGGGCAGTTTCTTAAAAATAAAACAAAACTGGGTATACATCTCAATGATTGCACTCCCAAGAATTCATCCCAGAGGAACGAAAACTGTGTTCACACAAAAACCTGTGCACGAGAGTCTGTCTATAGTAGCTTTATTCCATCACAGCCCCGAAGTGGAAACAATCTAGATGCCTTTCAATAGGTGAAGTGCTTACTGGGATGCACCGTGGAATGCGACTTAGCAATAAAAAGGAACAAACTAGCAATACACACATGATAACCTGGAGGAACCTTGAGAGAACCTCACTGAGTGAAACAAGACAGTCCCAAAAGGTTACATATACTATGTGATTCCATGTAGAACATTCTTGAAGTGACGAAATTACAGAGATGGAGAACAGATTATTACGGGTGAAGGAGTGAGGAAAGTTGATGTGGCTGCAAAAGGGGTCTCCGTGGTGATGGAGATGTCCCGCATCTTGACCGAATCAAGGTCAATATCCCACTGTGCTACAGTTACCACTGGGGCAAACTAGGCAAAGGGTACTCAGGATCTCTGTAGTATTTTCTTACAACTACACAGGAATCTACAATTAATCTCAAAATCAAAAGCTTAATTAAACAAACAAATACAAGAAAGTGACCACTATGAAAGTCAGGACAGTAGTTACTTTTGGAGGGAAACAAGGCAGCTGTAATTGGTGCTGGATGGCTGGGGCAAAGTTCCATTCTTGTCCTGGGTGGTGGTTGGGAGGGAGTTTATATAATCCACATATGTGTGTGTGTGTGTGTGTGTGTGTGTGTGTGTACATGTATACACATATGCATAGAGCAGCCATTCTGTGTCCATCCAAGAGTCAGCAAATGTGGGGAAGGGTCCCTAGTCAATCCGCAATCAGCATGTTCCATGCTCAAGAAATAAGCATTTGTCTTCAGCAACTAAGACTAAAGAGCCCATCCTGACTGATGGGCACAAGGGGGAGAGGACAGAGGTAAAAGTCATCCGGACTCCAAGACCTAGGCATGAGTTACAAACACTGAACTAGCAGCAAATGCCAGTGTGTCCCTGGGGAATGGTGGGAGGGACTATCTGATGAGGTTAAAAAGCGAACACTCTAGAGGCACCTGGTTGAGCGTCCGACTTCAGCCAGGTCATGATCTCGCGGTCCGTGAGTTCGAGCCCCACGTCGGGCTCTGTGCTGACAGCTCAGAGCCTGGAGCCCGTTTCAGATTCTGTGTCTCCCTCTCTCTGCCCGTCCCCTGCTCACGCTCTGTCTCTCTCTCTCTCTCAAAAACAAAATAAACATTAAAAAAATTTTTCAATAAAAAAAAAAAAGCAAACACTGTGACCACTTTCCCGCATGTACTCCAAGGCCCACACCTACTACAGACTCAGCTGTCTCTTCCGTGGATCTCGCTTGCAGTTTCCACGGGACAGAAAAATTATCAGAATGTTCATGTTATGGACTGAATTGTGCCCCCTGCCCAAATTCGTATGTTGAAATCCTCACTCCCAGTACACCTGAGAATGCGACTGTATTTGGAGACAGGGCCTTTAAAGAGGCAGTTAAAGCCAAATGCCATAAGGGTGAGCCCTAATCCTGTAGGACGGGCGTGCTCACGAGGAGGAGGAGAGACACCAGGGATGGGAGCACAGAGGGGAGACCGCGTGATGCCACAGCGAGAAGGCAGCCACCTGCAAGCCGAGGGGAGAGGCCTCGGGAGAAACCAGCGCTGCCGACAGCCTGATCGTGGCCTCCCAGCCCTCATTGCTGTGAGACAATAAATGGGCTGCTTAAGCCCCCCAGTCCGTGGTACTTGATCGCAGCCACGTGGCCCAGGGCAATCGAGAACAGAGGCTGCGCCCTGAAACGTCCCAGGATCGCACTGGATCCTTCCAGCAGCGCCTCCCGCCATGAAGGCTTACCACGGGGCCCACCCCAGCCCGCACCTTCCACGGCTGCCCTCGCCCCTCAGAACACCCCCCACGTTAGCCGTCAGGGATCACACATGGCGTGCGGGGTTCCGTGTGCAAGGCCAGACAGGGGCAGAGCCAGAATCAGACCCTCACCATTCTGCGGCTTGTTACGCCCCAGCCTCCCCCAGCAGGGAGGGGGGGTGGCCCAGAGGCGGGCTGGGGTAGGAGCGGGATCAGGGCACCGCCCAACAGGGGTAAAACTAGACAGGCAGACTGGAACCAGCACTGAGGATATCTGAAAACCCCGTTCTGGTGGGAACACGACCCGGAATGCCAGCCGCAGCCCTTTTGCCAGTGGGGAATCGCCTGTACGGGCTCCGACGGGTCCGCCTGCACCGTAGGGATGAGCGGCTCAGGCAGGGGGGCTGAGCAGCCGCAGAGCGGCCCCCCTGCTCCCCCGTGTCCAGAGTCAGGGCGGCCCGATGTGCCTCCCGCCCAGCAGCCCGACTGCACGCAGGGTCTTCCAAAAAGACACACTTCCAGCAGAGCCCCCTCCTGGAGGGGGGGCCGCCCGGCTTGCTCTGACGAGCTTCAAGGGCCCCTCGGTCTACTAAGGTCTCCAGAGGTTAACCAGACCTCATCCAGGGCTGGGGGAGGGAGCGGGGGTCTCCCCTCTGTGATCACAGGAAGGACAGCGCATTCCTGGCCCCCTCCCCCGTTTCTTCTTCCACCCAGAAGGGGAGTCTCCCACTCCCGCATCACAGTCCAAGTGGTCACCTGACCCTTCTCACTTGTCCAGTCACTGGGGAATGCACACCTTCACAAAGGGTGGGGACTTTTGCCTTTCAGAGGGTTGAATGCATCCCAAACACAAGAAATCTCTGTAATAAGCAAGCATGCTAAACGAGCCGAGCGGGATTTAAAAAACAAAAACAAAAACAGATTTAAAAAACAAAGACAAAGGGGCGCCTGGGTGGCTCGGTCCTCGGGTCCCTGGGCGTCCAACTTCCGCTCAGGTCATGATCTCACGGTTCCTGGGTTCGAACTCTGTGTCGGGCTCTGTGCTGACAGCTCTGAGCCTGGAGCCTGCTTCAGATTCTGTGTACCCCGCCCCCCCCCCCCGCCTCTGCCCCTCCCCCGCTTGCAGTCTGCCTCTCTCTTTCTCTCTCTCTCAAAAAATAAACTTAAAAAAATTTTTTTTTAATAAAATAAAAAACAAAGACAAAAACAAAAAACCGTGAAAGGCTGAAGAGAAATGAAGGTGGCTGTTTGGTGTCTCCCCACTGCTCCCGGGCAAAAATGTCCCCGGCCCGAGGTTCAAACCCAGCTCCACCCAACATCCTATGGCCAGGGAGGGACTGGTCCCAGTCACAGGTGGGCCATGAGATGGCACTGACCTCGAGGTGGGGCTGGGACGGTGGAGAAGATCAGCATCATGACTGCCCATCACAGACTTGACCACCGGCATGTTTTTAGATTAAAAGGTAACCAAGCCTTCGCATGAGGCCAAGTCTGCTCCCTTGCATGTCCTATGCCACAGGTCCTAGCCCTGCCCTGGGGCCACACCTGGAGTTTGGTTATGGAAGAAATATCTTCAACACTGGGGGACAAGAATACCCATCCTTCCTGCACACAAACACAATCACAATCATTCTCCACGTTAAAAAGCTTCATGTCCTTCTAGAAGGCCCAGGACTCCCCCCAACGGTGGCTGCTCCTATGTGGACTGGGGGTTGACCCCATCACTGGGGACCTAGAGAGGGAAGACGTTCTGAAGAGACGTACCACAGAACAGGCCTGGTGTCAGGAGGAGAGGACAGAGCCAAGGAGCCGTAAGCAGCCCAGGCCCATTCCACCGGCAGGAAGGGCGAAACCAGAGGCCTCTCCCAACCGCCAGCTCAGCACAGTGAAGCGAGGGAAGCCAGAAGAAAGCACGTGCATCTGGCCATGGCCATCCCGGGTATGGCTCTTGGGTCACACTGACTGCACCTTCTGCAGGTTCCCTTCCTTTTTTACATCCATCCTGACTGGGGAGAGAGCCCAAGCAGGGGAGGAGCAGAGAGAGGAAGACAGAGGATCTGAAGTGGGCTCTGCGCTGACAGGCTGACAACAATGAGCCCGATGCGGGGCTCGAACTCACGAACCACGAGATCACGACCTGAGCCGACGTCGGATGCTCACCCGACTGAGCCACCCGGTGCCCCTGAGCCTGGAGATTTCTACCAGACTTTTGGGAGCAGCAGTGGGTCTGCAGAGCACAGAGCTGGCACCAGATAAGCCCACCTGAGACACCTTGCTGGGGAGGCTGTCCCCAGGAAGGGAAAAGAGCACCTGTGCGACTCCCCTGCATTTGAGCTCTCTCCCCGCCTCTGTCCAGGTAGCTGTTCGGAGGAGACCAAGGGTACTTCGGCAAAAAGGTGATTTCCTCAAGACTGCAGAACCAAGCTGGAAACAGAGCCCAGGGCAGCTGGTTTCCACTCACCCCTGCCCTGTGCCAGGAGGACCCTGCTCTCAGATACTCTCAAAAGCCCTCCCCACCTCTCTCAGCAGGAGTCCTATAGCCTGCCCTGCTTTAGAGAGGATGGGCATGGGGGCCTTGGGTGGCATCGGGCAAACCAAAGAGCCTTAGGAAGACAAGGAAGAGCCTTGAAGCTCATACATTTGCAGCAATTAGAGGACGTTCCATGGAGACTGGGGCACAGGACATCTTCCACTTAGACCTTCAAGAACAGACCAGTAGTCAGAACTAATCAACAAATTCAGTAAAGCCTCAGGATACCGAAGCAATATCCAAAAATCAATTATGTTTCTACATGCTATCAGAAAGAGAAATTAAGGGGCGCCTGGGTGGCTCAGTCGGTTAAGCGTCCGACTTCGGCTCAGGTCACGATCTCACGGTCCGTGAGTTCGAGCCCCGCGTCGGGCTCTGGGCTGATGGCTCAGAGCCTGGAGCCTGCTTCCGATTCTGTGTCTCCCTCTCTCTCTGCCCCTTCCCAGTTCATGCTCTGTCTCTCTCTGTCCCCAAAATAAATAAACGTTAAAAAAAATTTTTTTTTAAAAAAATAAAAAAAAAAAAAAAAAAGAAAGAGAAATTAAGAAAACAATTTACAAGGGTATCAAAAAGGATAAAAGACCTAAGGAATAAATTTAATCAAGGAAGTGAGACACCTGTACGCTGAAAACTAGAAGATCCTGATGAAAAAAGCGAAGACACAAATGCAAAGATGTACTGTGCTCGCAGATTGGAAGCACTGAACTTATGAAATGCCCACACTATCTGAAGACATCTAGATTCAATGCAATCCCCATCAAAATTCTAATGGCAGTTCTCACAGAAAAAGAATAATCCTAAAATTTGCATAGAACGACCCCAAACTGCCCCAGCCGTCTTGAGAAAGAAGAACAGGAACAGAGATAGCATGCTTCCTGCTTTCAAACTCTAGCACGATGCCTTAGTAATCAAACAGTATGGTACTGGCATAAAAACAAACAGACACATAGATCGAGGGCATAGAATGCAGAGCCAAGAAATAAACCCTGAACCTACGCGTATATGGTCAATTCAGTTACAACAAAGTTGCCGAGAATGCACAATGGGGGAAGGATGGCTTCTTCAATAAATGGTGTTGGGAAAACTCAACAGCCACGTGCACGAGAGTGAAACTGGGCCACACTACCTTATACCATACAATCATGCAAAATTGAAAAATTAATCAAAAAAAAAAAAAAAGCAGGTCGCTTCATCCACCATTTGAGACTTCAGAGGAGTACAGCCTCTTTAAGGTGGTTTCCTCCTCCATAAATATTGAAGCAATGATGGAGTTTACCTCCATGGGGTTTCCATTAGGCAGACACGTAGCCCGGCGGTTGGTACACAGTGTGTATTTAATAACGATCATCAATTATTGCCTTTTAACATGGCCATTCTACTTCCATTCCGATAAAAAAAAAATCATACTGTGGGCAAACACAAGGATGTCCATATGAAAATGGAGATTCCAAATGACAGCTATAATGTGAACCCTCCACCACCACTGTGACCATTAAGAGAAATGCACAAGTAGCAATGCTCTTAAAGTGTAAAAGTTCAATATAAATGACATCATAATGAATACTGATAGTCCACAGCCGGAGCTGGGCACTCTTCTAAGAGCCTTTGATGTAACAATCAACTTAATCTTCCCAGACACCTACAGGGAAGGTCTGCGATCATCCCCACTCTAAACATGAGGGAACTGAGGCAGGAGGAGGTCCAACAGCATCTCAAGGTCACACCAGCAGGTTGGTGGCATGGCCAGTTAGCTGACACTTATTTACATAAAAACCTTGAGGATTAGGCCCTAAAGGGCCAATGGGTACCTGGGAACTTCTTTAGATTCTATTTTTCTCAGGTTACTTCAATGTGTATTTTCCAAATAGCAAATTAAGATTTTGGTGTTTAAGGAATCACACCAGAATTGGCCCCAAATTGGCCCCGTGCCTCGGGTGTGGAGGCGGCACACACAGGTTAGATGCTCACTGGGAGCCGGACACGCCCCCAGGCTTACAAAGTCACAGGAGGGCTGGATGGCCCAAGGGCAGCTGCCCCTCCCGGGGCCCCACGGTGAGCATTCACATGCTCCTGGTCCCTGCCTTCCCTCTGTTCCCGTCCTAGCGCGGCCAGTGTCACCTAATGGCACTTGGGTAAAATGAAGCAGATGGGAGCCATGTGTCAGCTGGCTTAGAAGGGCTCACCCAGCATGGCCCCGGGACAGGGCAGGGGGCCCACAGCCGTAGAAGCCCTTCCTTGCCCAAGAATGATGGCATTTGGCAACATCCTACCTGCCGACACCAAAACTGGTCCACTTGTTTGCCCCACTGTCAAAGGAATCACATCAGATGGCAGGAAAGACAAGATGGTTTAAAAAAAAAAAAATCTTATGCATCAAGCAAAGGTCAGAGCCGCAACTCCAAGACGTAGGCAGGCATCAAAAGCCACTTGAACACTCTTTAGAGTCCTCAGGGCCACACTTGACATTGCTGACCTTCACATCCACAGCATGAGCTATAATTGAGAGCAAGGGGAGCCACTGCACCAGCTGCTGGGCTGAGGGCCAGGCCTGGCTGACAAGTTCAGGGAGAACAGCTGGAACCGGGCAGGAGGTCCCAGAAGAACACAGCTGAGGGCCTTAGTCCTCTGAATAGGGTTGCCAGATTTGGCAAATAAAAATTCAGAAGGCTCCATTACATCTCCATTTCAGACCAACAACAAATTTTTAGTGGAAGTATGGCCCATGCAATATTCGGTACGTATTTATAGTTAAAAAAAAAATCACTCATTTATCTGACATTTAAATGTAACTCGGTGTGCTGGGTCTGTCTGTTCCCTCTGAGCTGACATTCTAGAGAAGCTGAGAAACTAGAAAATCTCAGGTAGTGAATAAAATCAACAAGACCAAATGACAGGGAGGCCACATTAGACCTCAGGAAAGGAGGCTGAGGGGACTACACCTAAGCTGAGAGTCATGTGATTTCTGGGTGGAAAGTTACCGGTTAGTGCAAAGGTCCTGTGGCAGAAGACAGAAGCAAAACCACAATCGGTATGGCTGGAACAGAGAGAGCAAGGAAAAAGATGGTGGTGTTTAAGGTGAGGCTGGAGTCAGTGGGTTTTCTAAACCAGAAAAAGGAGTTGGATTTTATCCTAAGTGCAGAGAAAATCCTTGGAGGGTTTTTTTTTTTCATGTTTATTTTTAAGCATGAGAGTTCATGAGCAGGGGAGGGGGAGAGAGACAGAGAGGGAGACACAGAATCTGAAGCAAGTTCCAGGCTCTGAGCTGTCAACACAGAGCCCAAAGGCGGGGGGGGAGGTTGAACTCACAGACTGTAAGATCACCACCTGCGCCAAAGTCAGAGGCGTAATCGATTGAGCCACCCGGCCGCCCTAGTCCTTGGTGAATTTTTACAGTGACATAACTGATTCAGAGATGTACACACCGCCCAGAGAAACACACAGCATCACAGGCCAAGATCAGGGCTAGGAGGGCACAAACGAGGCAACTTCCGGTTGCAAAATGTAAGGACACCCTCACTCTTAGCTTTGTGCAAGCGCTGACTCTCAGTGGTCCCACAGCCCCCGCATGGAAGTCAGCTGGCCCAAAGTCACAGGACAGAGAGTGACCTTCCCCTGCCTCACCCTATCAGCAAACCTGCTCTTTCTCAGCCCCTGCTGCTGGAGGGCAGGCCAGAGGAGAGAAACTCACTTTGTGCTCCATCCGTCTCAGGCACAGGCCGCTTCCCCCTGGGCCGGGTGCTTCACCCCCCACCCGCCAGCCTCTTGGAAAGAAGGGTCAGACCCCGGGCCAGGCGGCCGTCTTGGAGCAGAGGCCTCCTCCGGCTGAGCCACGGCCAGGCAAGGCTGGTGGGGGCGGTCTGAGGCGTCCAGGCTCCTAGCCTGGAGAACTCGCGCCCTCAGGACCCGACGGGTCAGGAGCCGGACACCCCACGGCCGACCCTGCCTCTCTGCCTTCATCTCACACCTGAGTGGGGGCTGGGGGGCCAAGCCACCCTCTTCAGGGCAGGGAGCTCGGGGACCTGCTCTACCCACCCCTCCCCCAAGCGGTCCGTGGCCTCCACGTTCCTCTTGACGCCCATTGGCATGAACGAGAGGCAACCGGCTCACCCCGGGGCCAAGGGAGGACCCCACCCGCTCCCGCCCAGGTGCCCAGGAGGGTGGCCCGGCCTGTGTCCGGAAAGCAGTGCGCTCGCGCGACCCCTTACCCGCGGGGGGGGGGGGGGGGGGGGGGGGGGGTACGGCCAGCACCCACCCTGCACGGACTATGCGTCTCCCCACAGGTGCACACCGCTGATAACGCTCGAGCGTTGAAAAAAACAAAGCTTATAAATCACGGGCAGCAAGGGATGCAGGACGATTAACAGCAACATAGAACAATTATAACAACCTGGAGGAAATGTCGTGGGTGCGCTCGCGCGCTCTCAAACCGCCTCAGGGCCCTGTACTCACCCTGCCCCTGATGACGTAAGCGGGGAAACGCCTACGTGACGTGACGGCGCCCCCGGAGGCGCATGACGTCCGCGTGACGCAGCGGCAGGCTGCTCCGGACCTGGGACTTGACGTCAGACGTAGCACCCGCTTCCGGTGGCGGTTGCCGGGGCAACCGGGACGCGGCCAGCGTGGAGTCTGCGCGCCTCGGTGCGAGTGCTGACCTCAGGCGACCCCAGGAGGGATCGGAGGACCCTATCATCCCCGCGCTGCCAGCTGCCGCAGCCGCAGGCCATGCGGAGCTCCATGCTCCCCAGCGCCTCGCTCCCGGTCTCTCCCCCAGGGGCGCAGGTTTAAGGATCTTCCAAGCACCCGGTGGGTGGGCGTCTCTGGAGCCCGCTCCCCAGTCCTGGCGGTGACTGGGCGCCAGGCACAGCCTGACGCTCAGAAAAAGCACTGGAGAAGCCGGTTAATGCAAACCCCAGGGGCGCCCCTGATTCACTCACTGGTCTGCCTGTTTGCAGACATGCTACGGCCTTTGCCCGGCGTTAAAGTTGGTGGACTGCGCAGAACTGTTGGCCAGGCAGGTGGCCCAGACCCCACCCCACCCCACGCCCCGCCCCGCCCCCAGGGATTCTGATTCAGCAGATGTGAAATTGGAGGCCAAGAATCTCTCCTTGAACAGTCAGTCAGGTGATCCCTGAGGCAGGTAAATTCACTTACCTTTAAGCAAACACATAGTAGCTAGAAATCAGGAAGGTGGGCAGAGTGGTCATCCCCTTGTACAAACGAGGAACCAAGGCTAGGCCAGTGACATGTGCTGGAGTGAGCAGAGTTGGGATTTCACCCATACCATATATATATATATATATATACACACACACATATATATAGTATGTATGTATATGTGTATGTATGTATGTATGTATATGTGTGTGTGTGTGTGTGTGTGTATATATGTATGTATTTGTCGAGTTAGCCAATATACAGCGTATATACAGTGTGCTCTTGGGTTTCGGGGGTAGATTCCCATGACTCATCGCTTACATACAACACCCAGTGCTCATCCCAGCAAGTGGCCTCCTCAATGCCCATCATCCATTTTCCCCTCTCCCCCACCCCTCCCATCAACCCTGTTTGTTCTCTGTATTTAAGAGTCTCTTATGGGTTTGCCTCCCTCTCTGTTTGAACCTATTTTTTTTCCCTTTCCCTTCTGCCATGGTGTTCTGTTAAGTTTCTCAAGTTCCACGTATGAGTGAAAACACAGATCTGTCTCTCTCGGACTTATTTCACTCAGCATAATACCCTCCAGTTCCATCCACGTTGTCACAAATGGCAAGATATCATTCTTTCTCATTGCCAAGTGTGTTCCGTTGTATATATAAACCACATCTTTATCCATTCATCAGTTGATGGACATCTTCACCCATACTTTTAAACCTCTGCTTCTCTTATGGCCAGTCTGGGGTGGAGAAGTCCAGTAGCTGACTGCTGTTCTGGGGAGCTGGGGGGGACTGACCCATGGTGTACACAGTTTCTACCTGCACGTGGCCTGAGAGCTGGAGAAACCAAAGGGTGACATGAGTGGCAGCAGCGAGAGGCAAGTAGGAAATACTGCACTTTGGGCCGGAAAGGGCTGAATCCAATCCCCCAGTCTACATCTGCCAGCTGTGTGGCCCTGGGCAAATGGCTTAATGCGTCTGAGCCGGTTTCTTCACCTGTGAGATGGCTGTCGAAGTACCTGTCCTGCTGGGTTGCTGTGACAGGAGAGGGAATGTGTGGGGAATGGGTGGCACATGGCAATTCTCAGTAAACGGCCCCTAGAACAACAGCTGGAGGCACTGCTGCAGAGGTAACAGTTGCCAGGTTAAGAGCCAGCGGACCTGTTAGATACGAATTCCTATAGATAAACAATGAGCGATTCCCTTTTCTAAGTGTTAAGTAAGTCCCAAATATTGCACGAGTACATCCAAACAAAGGGATATCTGGCCATAGAACGGAAGGAAGCGATGTACGCTGCAACCCGGGTAAGCCTTGAAAATACTATACGAAGAGAAAGCAGCTGGTCACAAAAGATCACATGCTGCGTGACCCCGTTTCGGTGGCACGTCCAGGAGAGGTAAATCTACATGGACACAAAGTAGATTTGTGGTTGCCTAGGGCTAGCGGCTTGGGGAGAAAGGGGGAGTGACTGCGACTGGGTAGGAGGTTTCTATTGGGGTGACTGGAAATGTTGTAGAGCTGAATGCAGTGCCAGGTGTACAACTCTACTACTAAAAAGCACTGATGTGTACAATGATGTGGGTTAACTGTATGGTATGTGAATGTGAGCTCAATAAAGCTGCTCTAAGAATATATGTACGATCACAGAGGCCTTTCTAGCCTTAGTGAAATGGCTTAACTAACTAGCTGGCAGGTGGAAGAGGGTTTTGAAGGCAAGTGACCCTACTCACCAGGTAGGCTTTTCCACAGTGAGCTTCCTCGAAACCTCGGCTTTCTCTCACGGCTGGAAGGGGGCCTTCAAAGCCGCTTCATCCCACTCCCACCCTACGCCCCACAGAGATCGCCAAAATGGAAGACACAAAACACAGAAACCAAAACGATCACTCCCAGGCTTGTTCCTTACAATCGGGCTTCACACTTTTATTGTTACTTTTCTTCACATGGCAGATACAGAACCGTCCTCTTCCGTGATCCAAACCCACGCCCCCAAAACCACCACTGACCAGCAAACACCACTCTTTAGAAGACCACCCCCGTTGTCGCGATCGGAACACTCGTGTAACCCTTTCCACTAGTCTGAGAGGGTGGAAAGCTGACCGGCACTTTTGCGCATGCAAAAACGAGTGGCCCCCAGCCCCCAGCGACATTTCCTGGAATTCACCATCGGCTGAAGGTGAACTTTCGAAGCTTTGGGTTCGTGAGCCTTCCTCGCTGCTGAAAGGGGAAACCTTCCAGAACGGAGAAGATGAGTGTCGACATTGATGGGACAAAATCGTATCGTGAGGATAAGGAACAGCCACAGCTTTCCATGCTTGTGAGGGTTAATTTTAGGAGTGGGCAAAAGGATTCCAGCTTATGGGAATTTACAACAAACAATGGTGTGTAGCTGGGTGGCAGATGGAAAACTGGGATGCGGGCCAGCCATCGGCACTTTCCTGTCCATGTGAGGATCTCGTGAGACCTTTCTCCCGGACCATGATCAGACCCTACACTGCAGCCAGTCAACTGAGTAATTAAATAACACAAGTTATAAAACTTTAAAAAGGGGGCATTTACAGTCAGGGACATAAATACGTGCTTTTAAAAGTGTCTACGTACATATTTACAGAGTTGCAAGATCAACCATAGTAGCCCTGGGGGAAAAAAAAAGTCCCTTTTTGTGTGTGACCACTCATGTTCTCCCAAGTTCTCTCCTTCCACTGTGAGTCTGATACATCACTACTGAAAACGGAGCTGAGAAAACAGCGCCCAAGTGGTCTCAGACATCCGTGTCTGGGGTCTGCCCCAAAGGCACAAAACCCAAGACCCTCACTGAACTGGGTCCAAACTCCTAGCTCAGCTCACCCGTTTCTCCGAGACATGGGCTGTCCCTGCACAAAGCAGGGGCCAGCTCCATCGTTCCCTGGCAGGCGACTGGTGGCCTCTAGAAACCTCTTCTTCTTCCCCCTGTGCTTCTTAATCCTCCCGCTTATCTTCATTTCCCAATTTTTGTTTGTTTCCCTTTTCAGCTAATTTGGGAAGGTCAGTCGCTAACATGTTGATGGTCCCAAGTGAGGCAAAGAAGCACTGGGGAGACCTCCCCCTCCTGCCACATGCCATCCCATCCCCTGCCTCTCCCAAGGGGGCAACCAGGTCTGCAAATGGGGGCGGGGACTTCTCTCCCAGATGCCCAGGGACTGACTAGAATTTCGAATCCGGAGACGACTCAAGCCAGCAGCTCAGGCAAAGAAGGGGGGTTTTCGAAGTGCGCAGGCCAAGGGGGTCGACAGCAAGGCTCTGACGTGTCTACACGCCGTTGATTCCCAGAGACGTTGGAAGGCTAGGGAAGGTGGGGCGGTGAGAAATGAGACTCGGCCTCCTCCTGAAGGCCTTCCTCGGACAGGCCTAGAACTGACCCCTGAGCCAGACCACAGTCCCCGCCATGGCAAAAGACAACTCGAGAAAGCAAAAAGCAGGATCAAGGAGCTCTTGAAAAATTGCATAGTAGGAGAGGCCCCACCCCAGCAGGAAGGCTGAGCTGCAGAACACGGTCCCAGGGGCTGCACCCACGTGTCGTCCACGCTGTGGAGTCAGCTGCCTTCCTGCCTCCCTGGGGTTTGGGACCCTCGTCTGAAGACCGCACACGCACACCCACGCACGCACACACTCCCTCCCTTTCTCTCGCAGGCTCGTAAAACTGGAATAGGTCGGTACTCCCTGCGGGGCAGAGGGCCAGCCAGTCCCTTTGGCTTCACTGACTCCAGGTCACTTCAGGTGCTGAAGGAGAAAAAGAAAAGAAAAATGGTAACAGTGGCCGCATCCTCAGTGCCTTCCCTGGGCTGCTGAAGCACCATCTCAGTCAGTTCTTCTAATGCAACAATTTACTGACATACACCACGCGTACAGAAAGAAAGCACAGCTTGATGAATTTCCACCCGTGCAACCAGCACCCAGATCAAGAAACAGAACGTGACCAACCTCCCCTTAGCCCCCAGCCCAGGCTCCTTTTTAGGACCAGCACTAACCCTCACCCCCAGAATAACTACCTCCCCTCGATCACCAGGGATTGATTTTTGTCCGTTTTTTAACTGAAGTAAATGGAATCAACCAGCACACATCCTTCCCGTCTGGGCTTCTTCCACATGGTGCATTTGGGGGATTCATCCCTTTGGAGCCCGTGCGTGCAGCTCTGCCCACCTCCTTGCTGGGAGATTCTACCGCGGGATCCTGCCACTTTCATCTAGCTGGTCCCCACCAGTGCACGAGCGGGCAGCTTCCGATCCGGGGCCACCGTGAGGGATGCGGGCGGCTAGGACTCGCTTATCTACGCCTGGAAGACACGTGTGGCGCCCATGCGTGCCTGTTTGCGCCAAGTGGAAGTGCTGGCTGGTAGCGTGTGCACGGATGACATAGGAGCTCTCCCATGCGTGTGCACACACCCGCTGAGCGTCTCCCTAGTGGTGTAACTGCTGGGTCCCGGGGATGCGTTTGTCCCACTTCAATCAATACTGCCAAAGGCTTTTCCGGAGTGATTACACTATCACCTGATTTCATTCTAATGGTCCCAATGACCCTCATGGCAGGTGACACTGATCCCCATCTTGCATGGAAGAAACAGAGGCTCAGAGAGGGCAAGCGGCTTTCACCAGGTCAGGCTGGTAACGAGGGGCAGAGGCGGGGCTGGAACTCAAGCCGAGCCCACCTCAGAGCCCACGTGTGCTTTCCGTCATAGCGAATGGCTTGGGCTGCGCGCCTCCTGCACAGAAACCCCACTCGCAGTACTTGACAACAGAGCCAGGCTCGTGAGTCAGTCCTCAGTAACTTCTGCTGCACTGGGCAGAATAGGAGCATGGCGTTGTGCTGGGCCAAGTTCAGGGGCTCCGTTCTCTCACCCCATGGACCTGGTCATCATTCCTGTAACTCCTACTCCTACTACAACTACGATTCCTCTTCCTACCACTACTCTGATAACTCAGTGGGAGCAGAAACAGCAGGGCTGATTCAAGGCAGGCTGACCACACACCAGCCACTTTCCTAAGGGCGTCTCACGTACTAACCTACGCAGTCCTTGCAGCAGACCTATGACACAGGTATACCATTAACCCATTTTGCAGATGGGCAAATTGAAACGCAGAGAAGTGAAGTACCTACCAGGACTGTTGGAGCCAGGATTTGCTTCCAGAAAATGCACACTTGACCACGATCCATTCCAACCCCCACCCACCGAAACCTCTTAATGGGGCTGGAAGGAGGACCGCTTGCAGTACAGGAGGGCGCCTTCAAGAGAGGGGGCCTCCCTTCCCAGTGGGGGCCCACGTGTGCCCAGGCCCATCCCCGCACAAGCCGGGGGAGAAAAAGAACGCAGAGACAGGGGCCAGCCATGGAGTGGCCTGCATGTCCTCGGGCCGGTGTGGCTGGTGTTATGTGTGTATTACCTGTGGGTCATCGAGCGGGACCCACAAAAGAAGCCATCTTACCAGTCCCCAGCCCGAGGGGCAGCCCTTCAGGGAGGGGACCCCAGCAGCAGGGGCCGTGGGCTGGACCACTGGTGCTGGAGCTGGGCAGAATTTGCTAGAGGGGAGCTCTCTTATCAGGTAGGCGGGCAGGGGGAGACACCCCACCCACCCCACTCCTGGGACCCCATAAGAGGCCAGCGCTAGGAAGCCTGCCCCGAGGCCAGCGACAGCTGAGGGGAAGATCACGGAGGCAGCCAGATGAGTGAGAGGTGCCAGTCCCTTCCCCGGACGTCCCCTCGAAGACCCCGGGGCCCAAGTGCAGCTGGCCCCAAGCAACAGAAAGAGACAGAGGCGGACAGGACATACAGGGGCAGGCTTCACGCTGGACTGGGCAAGGTGGCACGTTTTATACCTGAAAGCGAACAGAAAGCTCTGGGCTTTGCCCATGGCACCGATAAAGCCCAGAAAAGGGAGGTGCCCGCAGACAACAGTCACAGGAGGAAAAGCCGAGCTCCTAGCTCGGTTCGGACCGTCGAGTAAAGTGGCCAGAGCCTCTAAGCCGGCGAGAGCAACAGGTGAGGGGCAGTCCCGGGGCCTGGGCGCTTCCAGGATGTCACCCGTTCCTCATAACAGACCCCACTGCACACACAGTCTCACACGGGGTCTCAGGGGACAAGCGTAGGCCACTTAAAAAGTCCACCATCCATTCTAGGAGTCAGACGACTCAAGTTCTGCCCCCAGTTCTGCCAACTGCCTCTCTGTGACCTACATGCCCTGCCCACGCTAACATCCTTTGTCACAGCACTGAAAAAAAATCATTCTGGAAATGTGTTAAACACGGCAATGGGCTGAACTGTGTCCCCCTCAAGATTCATAGGAGGAAGCCCTCACCCCTCGTGTGATGGGATTAGTGCCCTTACAAGGGACACCAGGGCCTCCTCTCTGCACCACGGAGGATGCAGCCAGAAGATGGCCTCTGTGAGCCTGGAAGAAGGTTCTGGTGAGGACCGTGCCGGCGCCCTGGCCTGAGACTTCTGCCTCCAGAACTGTAAGAGACAAATGTCTGCATGTTTAAGCCCCAGTCTGTGGTATTTTGTTATGGCGGCTCCGAGCAAGAACAAACAGTATAAATAAGGTGTTCTTTAATTTGTATACACGTATGTGTATCTATAGATAGATAGATCTATATAGATAGATCCACAACAGGCTTGTTGTAAATACAAATTAGAAACATAAAAAAGTTTAAGACTTGAAGGGGCAAGTTCCAGTCACTTAGAAATTAGGCCATTCAGTTCCGAATGCTCACTGTTGATGGGCGAATAGAGGCTGTTAACTGCAGATGCTAATTACATTGGGCTTCTATTCACCTGAGCACCTTGCCGGGGAAGCTGCACCTGTTTGAAAATAAGGGAAGACAAGGCATACTTCCGGGGTCGTGCCCTGGCCCCTGGGCAGAGCCCGAATTAGCAACGCTTGGCCAACACTGTGTCACCACCAGAGACTGCAGTGGCCAATGGACGCACCCTGTCTGCGGACGGATCAGCCCAGTTGCACCTGGCTCTCCTTCAGGTTGCAAAGAACACCTCCAGCGGCCACCACAGGGACGTCCCGGGCCCCAGAATTATCCTGGCACAGACTCCCATTCTCTGGCAGACTCCAGCCCAGCCTCTCGTCTCCAGGCCCCAATCCTCCCATCTGTAAGATGGGAGAGGGGAGGGACGATCTCCCGGGCCTTCCAGCTGGGTGCTATCCTACCGTCCACTCCAACTCGGCTCCCCAGCATCCCCAGCTCAGGGCCGTGAGCCCTCTCAGGAGCCTGTGCTGGAGACGCGGGCTCGGTTCTGGCTCAAGACAACAGACTCTCTGGGGAAAGTGGATTCTGTTTCCGTTCCCCTCCCCAAGCCCCAGAGAAATAAAGCCAAGCCCAGAGACTCCAGCAGCTTCAGGAAGGAAGCAGTGAGTGCACTCTGTGGGCATCAGGGCAGGTGGAAGGGAGGAAAGTAGAACACAGAAGACGCCAGAGTTTCAGAATTCAGCCCATTCTTGCCTTAAACAGCGATGTTCTCATTCTGAACGACCCTGGCTGCATTAAGCAGGCATCCGAAAACTTGAGTGCGTCCCAGAATCACGGGGCCACCTGCTAACACAGATTCCCAGGCCCTGCACACCAAGGATGCTTTTTAGCAAATCTGGAGTTGCACCTCGGGGTATCTTTAACCGGTGCCCCACTGCACAGGTGCGTGCAGTCCTCCAATCGTTTCTTTAGAGGCTGGTCTCAGGGACACAAGGAAGGAAGATGTGCCGTGTCACCAACAAAAGAAGCCCAAGCCTACTCGAAGTCACTGGCAAAGCCCAGCCCTCCCCTCAAAAGATGTCCGGCTCCTATAAGTGAAATCAGGTTTTACCATCAGACAGTCTAGAAAGAGATTTCTGGTTCAACATAAATTTAACCTTTGTATCTTACAGAAAAGTACTACTTTTGGGGCGCCTGGGTGGCGCAGTCGGTTAAGCGTCCGACTTCAGCCAGGTCACGATCTCGTGGTCCGTGAGTTCGAGCCCCGAGTCAGGCTCTGGGCTGATGGCTCAGAGCCTGGAGCCTGTTTCCGGTTCTGTGTCTCCCTCTCTCTCTGCCCCTCCCCCGTTCATGCTCTGTCTCTCTCTGTCCCAAAAATAAATAAAAACGTTGAAAAAAAAATTAAAAAAAAAAAAAAAAAGTACTACTTTCACTTTCAAATACGTTGTGCGAATAAAGACTACACGATCTTTTCTGGGCTTAAAGCCTCTGGAGGTCTCGATTAATGCTGGTTATTGTTGCTGTTCTTATTCAATCAGTAACAAGAGCTAATACTTACCTGATGCTTTCTATGTGTCAGGCACTGATCTACATGTTTTGCGTACATGTGACCCTTGTAATTCTCACAACCTATGAAGTAGGTCACCCCCACTTTATAGATGTGGAAACTGAGGCTCAGAGAAGCTGAGTATCTTGCTGAGGTCCCACCGCCAGTAAGTGGCAGAGCTGGGGGCGGGGTCCAGGGTCCGCACCTACCTGCAGGAAGGCCCCGGAGTCTCCACCCGGCACACACCAGGCCCACCCTCTTCCCTGCTTCCCAGCCCAGCCCAAAGACCCAAGCCCCAGCCCTCCCGGGCCCCAGAGCCGCCCACGCAGTGCCAGAAGCTGCTCCTGTACCTGTCAGGGAGCAGGCGAAGTGTCTACTCTTTGAAGAGGGGTCCCTGGAACTGGGCTGCAGCCGTCGCCTTGACATTCCTACACTGCCTGGTGATGTACGGGGCGGCTGGAGGAGGACACCGGGACGCCAGGCGGAGACTGTAGCTGTTGGGGAGAGAACAACACACACCATCACCAGGGGCCCACCCCGGTGCCCCAGACAGCACCCTGAGGCCTACGGCAGGTGAGCTTCAACAACCCGCGGGAGCTCCACCGCGCTCCACCCACCACCTTCCGTCCCCTTGAAAGTGATGGCGGAAGCATCTGCCAGCTGGGTGCCGAGACACGGCACTCGGCAGGGGTGTCCTGGGGACCCCCCCCCACCGCAGAGGGACGGGCGAGCTGGGGGCGTAGCCCTGCTGTGCACACAGCGGCTGCACTGTTTCCCCATCTGCCTTCCCAGGCACGTCCTCCCCTCGGAAGCATCTGGAGGCTCCTGGTACCAAGGTGCCTCCAGCACCTGCAGCCGGTCCTCTCCAGGCCACTAACGCTGCACTTGGCACCTATCCCAGCCTCGCTGCGCCAAGCACGTTCATTCCGGGAATCTCTGAGCCCGGGCTACCACAGCCCGCTAAATTCGATTATTCTTTCCCAGGGAAGCCTTTAAAACTTTTCTTAAAGGTAGGTAACGTAGACCACGATTCCTCCCCTCCCTTCACCCGGCAAACCCAGACTCATCTTTCAGGTCCTGGCTGGGATACCGCTTCCTCCGGAAAGCCTTCCTTCTTTAACCCCTGGGTGAGGCGTCTCTTCTGCAGGCTCCCGCTGCCCCCTGGGGCTTCCCCACCACAGCACTTGTTCCACTGAGTCACAACTGCAACATAACGGATCTGCCTCCCTCCTGGCCCGCGAAATCCCAAGGTCAGGGCTTCTGTCTCGCTTGCGGATATATCGTAGCACAATCCACTCAGCACAACAAAAATAAGTATGTGTTGACTAAGAACCACACATACACCGGAGATGTGCTAAGTATTTACGTCCATCAACTATCTCCCTCTACATACAATCTATCAAGGCGCATTTACTATATTAGCCGTAATTTACAGAGAAGGAAACAGGCACAGAGAGGTTAAGTAACTTGTCTCAGGTCCCAGTTCTGTCCCCAGACGGAAGAATGGAAGTGAGCAGGCCCTCCGGACAGGAGAGGTGGAAGGTGAGGGGAGCGGGAAAGCAGGAAGGGTGAACACTCCAGGCACATCACCTGCACCGGGAGTTGGCCCGGAGCCAGCTGTCTGAGGGAGCGAGAGATGGGAATGGGGCCAGTCTCGAAGCTGAAACATCAGGGTTTAGATCGCTGGTTCTCAACAAGGGCAAGCATTTGGCAGTGTCCAGAGACATTTCTGGTCGTCACATCTCAGGGAAGGGATGTGGCTACTGGCGGCTGGCGGCTGGGGTCGGGGATACTGCTAAACGTTCCACAACAATCCAAACGCTAACCGCGTCAAAGTTGCAGCCACCAAGAAACACCTGTTACGATAAACGAAGTAAGCGAACGCGTAAACAAACAAACGTATGAACAGACAAATGAGAATCTGGCCCCCAAGTCAAGACGCAGGGCTGCCCCCGGGGTGAATTCCTCCCCCAAGCTGTGCGGTCGAGGCCCGTGGTCAGCTTATTCTACTATCTGAGCAAGATTCAAGGCAGAAAACTAAGACCCAATGCTCAGCGGCAAGCCTGTGCCCCAGATGGACCACCAAAGCCCCAGGGTCACAAGGCCCATGGGGTGGCCTGGGGGCTGGCTGGTACCCCAATGTGAGCACAGCCCCTCAGGCAGCCGACCCGACTGTGGGAGAGACAGTCAGCTGGCTGGAAACCTGGCCCACCTGCACGCCCCTGTCCTGGGACACCGCGGATCCCCCTACACTGCCCCCTCTCTGCAGAAATGTCTCCAATGGAGGGGAGCAGACCCTGCATCATCAACGTCTACGTCTCCCTCTGTCACCATCATTACCCATCTACTAAACACTCAGACACCAGATCCGTCAAAGATAACTGCCCTGGCCTCCCAGCCCTCTCCAGTTGGCCGGCATTTCTCTGCTCCCTGGCACACCTGTTCCACCCTCAGGCTCCTGCAGCTGCGGCAACCACAGCCTTGTCCGCTAGGGGGCGAGCTTTCTCCCCAACGCCTCCCTCAGCATCCATGTGGTTGGAGAGGTTACATTGGGGGGTGGGGGCCCCTCTTGCCACCTCTCAGCGCACGGCCAGGCCCAGCAGAGGGCAACGCCAGCCGGCACACACACATCCCCTGTAATTCCCAAGTACTTTCTTTCTCTGCTATTATCTCTGGACCCTCCCGGCAGCTCAAGATGTAGGGAGAACAAGCGCTTTTTTATAACCCATTTCACAGATGAGGACACTGAGGCTCAGACAGATTCGGAGACTTTCGTGGGGCAGCAGAGCCCAGCCCTTTCAGTTCCATGGACCACAATTTCTGGGGAGACACCAAGTCACCACCTGGATGTGTCCTATTAAGACTGGGGCAGTGATATCCAGCAGGACACCTGGTCACAAAACCCTTCCGGTGGTCAGAGAACTCTTGAGAGCCCGGGGGCTGCCCAGAGCTGAGATGTCAGGTGCTGAGAAACAGCATCTCGGGAACCACGTATCTCTCCAGCTCCCAGCAAGGTAGCGGTTAACACACAAAGACCTCCTGACTCGAGGTTCCCACTCTCTAGCTGTGTGACCTCGGCAAGTCAGGGGCCTCTCTGGGCTCTGGTTTCCCCATGTGCAAAGCCAGCCATTTCATCCATTAAATTCAGAGGAAGCTCTTAGCACGGGACGAGCTGGCACTCTCCAGCATCCACCAGCACGGTGTCTGCACTGTGGCAGTCGGCGGGGACGTGGGCGCCTGCCAAGTGACACGGCCCGAGGAGGGGGCGGCACGGCCGTCAGTCCCGATCCTCGTGCCCACCTCCCTGCCTCCCGGCCTCCGAACCTCGGGACACCATCCCTGCTGGCCTGGAGGCAGAGCGGGGCTAGGAAGAGCCCTGGGACCGGGATGTCAGGTCACTGGCCTTCTAAGAATTCAGGACACGGGGGAGGCACCTGGTGCCGTGATGACTGACGTGGCGGATCAGAGCAGGAGGCGGGCCAGGCCCTCCCTCCACCGGCCAAGTCCCTCCCCCTCCTCACTGGCCTCCTGCTCCTACGCGCGGCCTCCCCTGCCATCTTTCTACAGAACAGCAAGCTGCCCCTTCCCAAAAGGCACCCTGGATCATGACACGCCCCTGCGGCAACTGTCAGTCCCGGGCTCCCAGCACAGTGACCCCGTTCTCGTTCCTCGACACACGGCGGGGGGGGGGGGGGGGGGGGCGGCGCATCGCCTCCCGGCCCCCTTGGGCTCCTGTTACCCGGGCCGTGCTGGGCTTGCTTCAACACGTCTGTCCTTCTGTCCGTCTGCACACAGCCCTCCTCCTAGAGGCCCTCAGCCCCGGCTACTCACGGGGAGGCCAGGTCTGCGCACCAGGCCCGTGGCGTCAGCGTCTCTGGGGGTGGCAGGGGCGTCGGTACCTGTGAGCTCCCAGTGATCCTACCCGGGGCTGAGGAAGGCCCCCCCAGGTCCTCATGGGGCTCGCCCCTCCCTCACGGTCTTGCTCAAGGCCTCCCTCCGTCTGAAGCTGCAACACGGCCTCCCAATGGCCTCCAGGCCCTTTTCCTTTATCGTGTTCAGCACCGTCAACACACTCAGAGTCTACTGGGTTGTTCGCTGGCTCCGCAGGGGGCTTCTCATCACTGACGCATCCCCGGCACCGGGACCTTCGCCTGGCACACAGGAGGGGGTCCACCACCGGCCAGGTGCTTGGCCAAGGAAGCTCTGGGAAGTAAGACAGACAGTTCTTTATGTCACCCAGTCCGCATGCGACTTAGTGCGGCCGAGACGGGAAAAACACCCAGGTTCGGAGAGGGTCTGATGCCAGCGCGAGGCCAAGACTTGGGCCCCCCTGGCCCCCAGGCCACCCTGTTCTCATTCAGCCCCCAATGGTTTCTGGTAAGGAGGACAGCTGGACACGTGGGTCTACACGCAAGAAACAAAACTGAAGAAACAGGAATGAAGGCCACGGCTGGGAGAGGATTCCAAGAGTGGAAGGTTCCAGTTCAAGGACCCCTAGGACCTACCAGGGTTGGTTGGTTTGCCTGGGCCATCTCCATAAGCTCATGGGTCACGGCGAAGGCACGCCGTCCCCTCACACAGCCTTCCTGGAGCCTCAGGGAGGGGACTCAGCAGCCACACCTGAGCCTCTCTGGGGCCTTCCAAGAACAGAGGGTGCAGGGACCAGAGAGGGAGTCAAGTGACAACAAAACAACTTAAAAAAAAAAAAAAAAAAAAACAGGCAAAGGCGATCCAATCACTGAACAAATAGTTTAAGGACACAGAGAGGCAATTTGCAGAGAAACCCCAAGCTCATGAACAGCAAAAGACGCCGTCGTCCAAGAAGATCACTGGTCAGACTGGGGACATGCACTGTAAGCTCGGAGCCCGCAGGTGAGGGAGGGTGGCCGAGCCAAGGACGGCCCCCATTCCCTGCCACTTGGGGGGCCGAGCACCCCACGCCACCTCCTCAGAGCCTATTCAATTAGTCAGAGCTACTAACCCCGACCCCGGGGATGAGCTGTCACTGCGGCTCAGCACGTGTGAACGAGGCATACGGAGCAGGGAGCACGGGGATCACACCTCCACCTTCCCCGGCCACCTCCTCAGTCAGAAAGGGAATAAATGAAAAGGCGGCAGGCCACACTGTAGTGATCCCCACGGAGAGAAGTGACGTCGAGAGCTCAGGAGTGCACGGCGGGGGCAGGCAGGGCCGGAAGGCGGAAGGGAACACCTCACAGAACCATGTGCATCAAACCCGAAGGCCGTGGGACACGGATCTGCTTGGACACCCGGGCCTAACCTGGGCTGGGTGGTGCGAACGGTACGTGCAAAGGGCCTGAGGTGGAACTTGCCTGGAATGTCAGAGAAGCGGGGGCAGAAGGGAGGGTCTCATGACCCCTGAGTGAGGTGGGAGCCAGGTTGTCCTTCTGGGCAGCAGACGGATATGACCCGGCATGCCCACTGTGTTGGGCACAGACTGTAGGATGACAAGAATGGAAGTGGGGAGGGGGAGGGGGACCAGTTAGGAAGCGACTGCCGTCATCCAGGTGGGAGTGGATGGCAGCTTGGACCCCGGGGTGGCAGTGAGAAGCGGCCGACTCCAGGGATGGTTTGGAAGTGATGCAGACAGGATTTGCTGATGAACCGGATGTCAGGGCTGGGGCGGGGGCCAGGAAGACACTGGAGTCTGGACAGACCCCGGGGCAGGATGGTCTGCCTTTAGCCAAGATGGGAAGATGGCAGGAGACGCTTCAGAGAGAGATCAGTTTGCACGGGATTCCATTTAAAGTGTGTACTCGACCCAAAGGAGAGGTCACGTGGGCGGCTGAAACGAAACTCAGGACTCCGGGGTTGGTCAGCATCTGGGGGGTCCAGATGGCTCACGAAAGGGAAAGGGGCCACAGAGAAAAGTGCAGGGACCCAGGATGGGATGCGGGGGGGGGGGGGGGGGGGCAAGTGGTGACCTGGGGAAGCCCGGAGAGAGCGGTGGCAAGAAGGGCAAGCATGTCAAGGAAGGGGGAGCATTAAATATCTACTGTCGCCAAAGGTCGAGGAGGCCAAGACAGAGAGCCATGGACACGTTCAGTGGCCTAGAGCCTGCTGGTAACTGTGGTAACAGCAGCCTCCAGGGCGCAGTAGAGAAAAACCCCGAGTGAGTTCACAAGAAGAGGGTCCAGAGAGCTCCCTCAAGGAGAGCTCGGTCAAGGGGGGGCCGACGGGTCCGAGCAGAGACCCCTTCCCCCGCACCAGTCAGGAGGGATGTCCTGGAACGCAGTCCCCACAGCTGGTTAGGCCACACAGGAGTCTTACGCAACTCTCCACAAGTTCTTGGGAGTGCAGCTCACTCGAAGTCACTGTCTCACGTTCTGCACTCTTGCCAGAGGTAAAGGGGAGGCAAAGTGCGTGGGAGCCGGTGCGGCAGTAAGACAACCGGAGACGATGCTGAAATTCCCTGGAGGCTGGGTGCAGCCCCCTGGTCGGGGCTGTGGATGCCACCGCCTGCTTCCTGGAGCCAGCCACCGGCCATTTCCAGGAATGGTGGCACCTTGTGACTCCACCTTCCTTCCATTCTGGGAGGTCCCCACCGAACGGCCCCAGGCCGGGAGTCAGAGGTAGGAACAGGGACACGGCACTGGGATGCAGGAACCTGAGTTTCAGCCCTGATCCACTGTTGACTCGCTAAGTGGCCTCTGGAAAATGCCTCCACCTCTCTGAACCTGAGCCATCCCACCTATAAAATGAGTATGTCAAGCAAGAAAAACTATGCAATAGTATCATTTAGTGAGCACCTACTAAGTGCCGGGAGCTACTCTGGGTGCTTTATGGGAGCTCCTCGAATATTCCCAGCAGCCCTTGGGGCAGGGACAGGATGATCTGTGTGTTACAGGGAAGGAGACAGGTTCAGAGAGGTGAACGTCCAAACCACATTCTCTTAGCCAACCGGGGTGCAACCAAACTCCGAATCCAGGACCATCTGACCCCAAAGCCTGGGTGCCCCTCCCTGACACAGTTCTTGTACCGATGGGGACCAAAGAGCTCTTTTCAATATTCCAAGAAGCCAAATGGGGTTAACCCTTTGCCCACAGGACAGCGACCCACGAGGACAGAAGTTGGGCTTTGGGCTGAACTGTGTCAGTTCAGAGGAACCCTGGCATCAGGAGGCAGGGACGGGGGGGGGGGGGGGGGGGCGTGGGGAATTCCAAACTCCAATGCTCACTGGAATCACCTGGAGAGATGGAAACGATCCTGCGGCTGGAGCCTCAGCCCTACAGATTTTAATTCAGCTGATTTGCATCCCAGGCATTGAAAATTTTAGAAGCCAGCTCTGAGAGCCACTGTCTCCTCAGAGCTGGAGAGCTTCTGTCTCCTCCAAGTGTGGTCAACAGTCCCTGCGGGCCTGTTAAGAAATGCAGCTGCTCAGCGCCCCCCCACCCTGCCCCCTCCCCAGCGACCTCCTGGGTCAGAACCTGCATTTTAATAAGCTCCCTGGGGGAGTATGGGGATCTGAAGCCCGGGGAGCATGGGGCTAGTGGACACCTTCAGCAGGGAGTCGAGTGCAGGCCACTAGGTGGCTGTGCCTAAGGAGAGCCTGGCACCAAAGCCTGAGAGAGGACCATGGGGGTGGCCCTGGGGGGACAGGGGCAAAGGTCTGAAACCACTGGCCTTCAGGTGAACGTGGGGGTGCTGGTAGGGAGGCCCGCAGCTAACACTCAGGGGTGGGCAATGCCAGCCCGGCCCCCTCTGTGCTTAGATGGTGTTTTCACTCACTATTCCCTGTAACCACGTGAGAAGGGTTATCGTGCCCTTTCTCTGGCTGAGAAGACGGCACAGAGAAGTTAAGTTACTTGGTCAGGGTCACACAGAGAGGTGGCAATAGATGGGAAAGGGGGAAGGAAGGGGGAGGGGGGAGGGAGGGAGGGAGGGAGGGAGCCAGGATTCACACAGATCTGACCCCGGAGCTGAAGTCGGCCTGCGGGCACAGATCCTCCTTCCCTCCCACCAGCTCTGAAGGAGGCCACGTGCCAGCTCATAACGCAAGCCAGTCGACAGGAAGGCTGGCCCGGCCCGCGGTGACCTGAGCCAAAGGGAGCTGCCAGCGGGGAGATCCCTGCCGTGGCGGCGTCTCCGGCCCTGGCAAGACTAGGAGAGGGGCAGGGGACCCCAGCGGCCATGCCAAGAAGCCCTTCACTCTCTGTGAGGAAACGGAGCCAAGCGAGGAGGTCACTGACGCAAGATCACACAGCAAGTTGTTCTGCAGAAGCAGCGAGGGGACACAAATGGCAAAGAAGGGCAGGAGCCGCAACGGCCTCGGAACGAGGACCGTGGGAGGCGGGTGCCCCTGGGGCGAGACTGAACTCCAGCCCCAGAGAGCTCCATCTGTGCTCAGGTCTCACCCACCCGTCTGCCACCAAGCCCGGCACGAGAGGTGCCTGGACAGTGTTGCCTGAACAAGCAAACGGCAAACGCGGAGGGAGCCCAGGTCCTGATGCAGTTCAACCTCCACATGGCTTGAAAACCCAACCCACCCAGAAAGCCAACTTCCCGGAAGGCTTCTCTCACTGCCAAGGCCCCACCCAAACCGCGGGACCGGGTCCCCCACTTTTAGGACAATTCTTTGAACCCGACTCCGCAGGCACCGCACCTGCACAGCACAGCCAACCGCCCCAGCCGAGCCCTCTCGGCCCCAGCAGGACAGATGGGGGAGTGGCTCCTCATGCAGACACCTGTCACCGCACTTTGCTCTGGCCGCCACCCAGCTCCATCCAGCACGCCCCACACGCCGTCCCTTGTCCCCTCTCACTGAGCAGAAACAGGCTGCTTTCCTCAACAGGAAACAGCTAAGACCAGGAGGGAGGCCGAAAGGAAGCGTGAACAAGACGGATGAACACACACAAAGCAGATTCCCATCTCGGGACAGAAACGGGTTGATAAGCCTCCCCGGAGGGCCGGATGGAAAAGCTCTTTTAAACGGCAAAACTCTGTGAAAATGCGAAGACTTCGTTATTACGGCCATTCCGTCTTTTACAGTTGACACAGGCCAAAGAAAAAGAGACTAAGTCAACTCCAGGGACAAACCCCTTGCATGGTTTGGAGTCGTGGGGGCCAAGAGTCTTAATTAGCCGTGTGTGGATCTGCCCTGGTAAACGGGGTTTCTAGGTCTTGCTGTCTGGTGCCCATCCCAGAACACTAGACAAGAGGTAGCTACCTTAGGGGGGAAAGCTTGTGGGAGCCCAGGGGGTTCCTGGGCTACCAAGGTGTCTCAACCAGCTCATTTTGGGAGGCCTGGGTTGCGCCACAGGAAAGGCATGGGTGTCCTGTGCCGGAACGGGGCACAGGTCACCAGCGATGACGCAGCCCATGGGGCAAGGGCGCCGTGGACCCGGGGCCTGGAGGCCTCATCCTCAGAGAGTGCAGGGGTCTGGGTGGCAGAGTCTGCTCACGTACCCGCCCCGTCTCCCCGCACTGTCCCGCCATTCCCGAAAGCCCTCACCCTGCATTCTGGCTGACTCAAACAGGCTGGAGTGAGGAGGGCTGGGCCAGTTCATCCTGTTTTACAGACGGGCAAGCAGAGGATGCCCGCAGGTGCTGGAAGACTTGGGACCCAGGCCAGCCGACTCCACTCCGGGCTGCTGGGCTTCCCAGGACTGTGTGCTTCATCTGATGTGTGAACCACTCGTTCACACAGGCTCCCTCCCTGTCGGGGACAGACGCCCAGCCCGGCAACACCGGGGAGGCCTGGGGACTCACAGCCAGGTAGCGGCAGACAGGGAACGAAAACCTTCCTAATGTTTTTTCCGTGTAACCGGCATTTCCCCAACCAAGGTTCAGTAGAACAAGTTGCCCCAGATGCCACACGTGTCATTACCACCTGCGTCACGGCGGCCAACGTTTCCGTGCTTGCTGTGCGTCGAGGGCTGTGCCCAATGTTTGATGGGCAGTCACAAACTGAACCTTCATGAGCCCTTTATGAGATGGGTACTGCTCCGTTTTATACACGAGGGCCCAAGGCACAGAGAGGTTCGGCAGCTTGCCCAAGAACGCGCCCCCGGCAAGAGGCAGAGCTGGGATCAAAGTCCAAGCCATTCACCTCCAGAGCATGAGCTCACGAAGCCATACAGGTGTGTCCGTGCGGAATTACTGGGCCTTTGATGTGCTCACAGGAGGTATAAACTCCCAAGAGGAGGACGCACGCCATCATGGACTCCAAACTTACTTCCTCTGTCGATCTGGTTAACTAGCTACTGAGTGCCTGCTCTGTGCCAGGTACCGTGGGACACAGTGCAGAGCCAAGCAGACGTGCCCTCTGAAGACACAATGAGAAGTCTGCAAGAGGATGGCTTTGATCCATGTGAAACTGCGGGAGGGCCTGCTAAAGGGCAGGCGCGTGCGTGCACACACACACACACACACACACACACAAATTTAATTTAGCCTCTTTGAACAGAAATTTCCTAAAATCAGCCATATGAAGAAGTATGTCCTGAATTTAATTTAGTATAATGGGTGGCAGTCAGGTCTGGGCCTTCGTGGGGAGAGGGCCTTGAGACTTACTAAAGTGTATCAGTATTGCTCAATCAAGCACCTATTATACACACACACACACACACACACACACACACACACGGCCCTGTGCTAGGCCCGGGGGACACAGCCGTAAACCAAACAGACCTCCTCTCTGTCCCCATGGGGCATGTGTCCCAGAAGGGGAAGGTCGTTATTTGCATAACACAGGAATACATACTTACAGAGTGTGAAAAACAGAGGCTACCTGAGCGCTCAGAATAAGGGAACAGACCACAGAAACACTGTGTGTGTGTGTGTGTGTGTGTGTGTGTGTGTGTGTGCGCGCGCGCGCACATGTACACAGTTCCTGTTGACAACCTGAGACTTTGGTATTTTGGGATTTGCTTCTCTTTACCACGTTGCCTCTTGTTTTACTTTATGGGGTAGGGAGAGAGGGAAGACAAAGCAAGCACAGGTTGTAGAACTTCCTTTACCCCCTGGATGAAGAGACGGGACTTCCAGAAGAAGGGTTTCTGTCCCTGAAGGCCACTGCTTGGGGAAGGGGGGAGAACTGTTACCACAAGTTCTCACCCCCGAATCTCTCCTGTCCTCTTGTACCTGGGTCTCAAAGCAAGTTTTACACGAGGGAATTGGGGCAGTGTGCAAATCTGAAGAAGACCAGGGCAGGAACTCACCCAGTGTCTCTACCCTGGGGGCTTCTCTGAACTGTGAACAACGGACTTTTGCTTTTCCAAGGCAGCAGATCTGACAGAATGTGAGGAGCCGAGGCCAGTGCCTGCATCTCTGACGGGGTGGCACTTGCCTTGCTGCAGATGGTTTTCAGACAGAAACAGCCCTGGGGAAATAGCAGGAAACTTGGGGATGCCTGTGATGGAGGTGCCTCCCCGGATAAGTCAGGGGGCGTCTCCACTTGCCGCGCAAGCCCAGAGACGGTCTGGTCTGTAGCACACGAAGCCGCCTCCGAACCTACCACCGCTGCCGCCATCAGAAGCCACACGGGTCCCCTGCACACCCTTGGCCCAGAACACCTCCAGGCCCTTCCCGATCTCCCCAAGCCTTCAACCCCAGAGACCCCCAGACTCAGTTCTTGGGCGTCTCCTCTTTACCTACGCTCGCTCTCTCGGGGATCTGCAGTCTCGTGGTTTTCAGTATCGTGTGCACTCTGAGGACCCCAGAATTCACATTTCCAGCAGGGCCCCTCCCTCTGAACTTCAAACAGGATACTCGACTACCCCTTCCACAGCTCCCCCTTGACGGTCTGAGAGCATCTCAAACTTCACCTGCCCAAAACTGAACGCCCCACGCACGTGCATCCCACATACTGGCTCCAATAACAGTCTTCCACCTCCTCACTTAAGGGCAAAAAATAAATAAAAATGCACCTGGGTGCTGGAAGCATAGGTGAAAAAAGCCTGCTGTCATCCTGAACTTCTACCCCTGCTACCCTCCCGTCCATCCACCATCACTCCCGAGCTGGGTTACCACACTGGATTCCCAGTCTGTATTTCTACTCTTGGCTCCTTCCAGTTCATCCTCACCAGATGAACAAAGGAGACTCTTTTAAAAGGCAACGCATCCCATACTACCCCTGCCCTCGAAGTCCCCCAATGGCTCCCACTCAAGAGTACAAGAAAAGTCGTTACAGTGCCTGCAATGGCCCCGGGTTACCTCCCCGACCTCATCTTCTATTCCTCTCCCCTCCGCCTTGTTCCCCTCCAGACAAACAGCCCGGCCTCCCCAGTGTTCCCTGAGCATTCCAAGGATGCTTCTGCCGCAGGACCTTCGCACTTGCTATCCTTCTGCCAAGTGCTTTTCCTCCCCAGGTCCCCACGCTTGCTTCCTCACTTCCGACTCTTTGCTTCAATGTTCCCTTTTCAGCCAGACTTTCTCTGGCCCTCACATTTTCAGTGGTAGCCCCCGATTCTGGCTTCAGATCTCCCTACCCCGCTTTCTCTGTTTTCCTTCCCTCCACAGCATTCACCGCCTGACATTCTGTGTAGCTCCTTGCTTGTTCACACTCTGTCTCCCCACCAGAACGTGTTTCTTTCACCACTACAACCCCCAACACTGACCAGCACACACCCCCAGGCGCTGGCCCTACACCCGCTCCCGAGCAGATGGGTAAAGGAACAAACACACAAAGGCCTGAGACCTGCACTGTCCTTCCGACTAAATCACACCCGCAATCACCTGTGAGTTCCGGTTCCTATTTCTTTTTTTTTTTTTTTTTTTTTAATGTTTATTTATTTTTGGGACAGAGAGAGACAGAGCATGAACGGGGGAGGGGCAGAGAGAGAGGGAGACACAGAATCGGAAGCAGGCTCCAGGCTCTGAGCCATCAGCCCAGAGCCTGACACGGGGCTCGAACTCACGGACCGCGAGATCGTGACCTGAGCTGAAGTCGGACGCTTAACCGACTGAGCCACCCAGGTGCCCCTCCGGTTACTATTTCAAGTGGGGCAGGCAGGGGCACCTGGGTGGCTCAGTGGGTTATGTGTCCAAATCTTGGTTTTGGCCCAGGTCATGATCTCACGGTTCGGGGAGTTCGAGCCCCCCCTTTGGGCTCTGCGCTGACAGCATGGAGCCTGCTTGGGATTCACTCTCTCCCTCTCTGTCTGCCCCTCCCCCAGGCTCGCTCTCTCAAAATAAGTATTTTAAAATAGTAAAGAAGTAAATAAAGTGGGGCAAAGAACTTAAGTGACTTATAAAAGCAGCCTGAGTGTGAAATCGTCCTTTGCCTTCATGCAAATTTTTCATGATTTTTCACCCACTGAGTGAATGATAACTGAGTGACAGTTTTTAAGCAAATTACTCTGAGACTTAAGCATTCAACTTGTTTTTCATAAACAGCTCTTACGTTCCCATTTTGTTGGTTTGGGTACTGTTTAATTGAGTCATACGAGTACAGTCAGATACACGTAGCATAAAACAGGTTTGGGAACAAATACAACGGACTTCTGGCAGCATTAACTTGACCGCTGGGAACGGACACGCACGGGCTCTCCCCGCGAGGGTGTCAGGATGCGATCCATCACTGGGAACGCGGGGCATCTGTTAACACGGAGGGCTGACTAAACGGAAACACTGACTAAGCCTCCACTGTCTTTCTATCCACGGTTGGAATTGTACCAGAAGTTCTGAAAGATTCCAGGTAGCGCTGTGCCCTGGCAGGCCTGGCACTCTGCAAGATGACCTCACACTATTCCTTAGGCGGCAGTGACCATGCTGGCCCTGAAGACTGCTGTGCACACGGGGGAGCCCTGTGCTTCCCCTTCGGCCTCGTCAGTGGGATCATATCCCCCGGCACCTCAAAAGCGAGTGTGTGGGGGAAAGGCCAAGGTGAGTGACGCTGTGGCATAGGCCCAGTTGGGGGAACAGCCTTGTTCAGCACGGCCCCGTCAGGTGCGTGGGACATCGTGAAATCAATCAGCGTTTAAGCTCTAAGAGGAAAGGCTTCGAACAAAAGTGAAAACACACGAGAAAATCTTCCACTGCCGTGTATTTTGGAGGATCTACAAGTGAGGGACCCTTGAGGAGATATCCGGGGTCAGGAGGCAGAATTAAAGCTGGTGACACAGGGAGGGTGACCCTATTTTCAGAGCCAAAAATCGGGGGAGAGGGTTTAAAACCGTAAAGGAATTTTTAGATAGTTCTACCCGGGCATCAAGGGTGCTAGATCAGTCACAGGCAGCCTGTGCGCACCGGTGTAGATCGGAGCAGAAACAATGCCACCAGCGTGGCTGAATGAATGAGCCAGCAGCTGCAATTTCCTTCTGGCCTCTATCGTTTACTGACTGGCTTTCCTTAGACATCTGTAACCCTGAGGACTGTGCCCTGAGGTGGTAACCCTTTAATGCTGGGTGTAATTAACTATCACCAAATAACCAATCCTTTTCTTTCAACCCGATTAAAAAAAAAAAAAAATTTAACGTTTATTTATTTTTAAGACAGAGAGGGAGACACAGAGCACGGATAGGGGACGGGCAGAGAAGAAGACACAGAATCCGAAGTGGGCTCCAGGCTCTGAGCTGTCAGCACAGAGCCCGACGCGAGACTCGAACCCACGACCTCCAAGACCACGCCCTGAGCCGAAGTCAGAGGCTTAACCGACTGAGCCACCCAGGCACCCCTCTTTCAACGCGATCTTAATTGGTCATTTACTTATCCAATGGACGTTCTCTATTCTGTTGCCAACAATTAATTGCCCCCAAATTCACACTTTAGGCCAAAGAGTCCTAAATTCGGGCCAGATAAGCAAATGGTAGCTCAGACTATTATTCCTAGAGACTTTTTTTTTCCCTTTTTATTCCACAAACACTGAGTGGACACCTACACGTGCTAGGTGCTACATGGGTGCTGGGGACTGGTGACCACACTGGTGGGGGACGCAGCGCCCAGACTATACTAGTTAATAGCTAAAGGCCGCCTGTCGCCCTCAGAAAGACATGCTAAGAGCAACACCGGACAAGGCAGAAAACCCTTACTTTCACCATGGCTGACGCTTAGAAGTGTCCCTAACTGTAGCGCCACCCTGCTCATCCGTCACGGGGTACTCATCAGGATCGAGGAAAAACGTTAACTGATGCGTTCTGAAAACCGAAAACTACCACCTCGAAGACATTGCTAATAACCAAAAGAAGAGAATTTCAAATGAAAACTGGAAGCAAATTAAGTTAACGAGATGGGGGCGATACCACGGTCACTTGTCCTTTTTAAGACCCAAAGGAGAACTCCTTAGTTCTGGGTAAAGACGCATTTGAGAAGCCGATGAAAACAAGAAGAGTTCAAAGACCCACCCCGGAGATTATGATTTAGTAGGTCTGGAATTTTAAATAAGCCTCCTGGGTTAGGTTTTGAAGCAGGTGGTCCGCTAAGTGAACATGCCGGGGTGGGGGACAACCCTAACTAGGGCCCCTTCGCGCACCTGGAAACACCTTGCGGGAACGCAGCTCCTCGAGCTGAAGTTACCAACACGCCCGGCTGGGCAAAATACCCCCACCCCTCACCCGAGCAGCTGTCCAACTCAATTCAGGGCATCGCCTTAATAAAACACCTGCTGTCAGCTGGCCCTAATGGGCTGCGTCTGTAATTTTTATAAATAGTTTTTAAGGCACACAGTCATACTAATCATGGCGATGAAGTCACTTAAAACAGCACATACTTCAACTACAGTATCTGGGCAGCAATTTACTGAGATGAGTCGAAGCGGTTGGTTCCTGCACCAAAGCAGTTAACGTAGGTTTTCACGAAACCGGCTGGCAAAATTCGATCAAAAGAGCCTCAATATAAATGATAAAGGTAGGAGTATAAGACAGCTATGTACTGGTTATTATGTGAAATTCTGAAAAGCTTCTGGAGCAAGATCCTGAAACAGAGAGGAAAATCCCTGGCAGGTTCACCAGCCTGTGCACCAAGAAAGGAGATGGGTGAACTCCATGTACTTCCTTCCAGAGTCAACCACCTCCTAGCACTTAGCACTAAACAGAGTAGCCACTCAAACATAAAGGACAGGCATCCAGCAAAGAGAGGAAAACTATCCTGTTTCGGAACGAAGGCGCTTCCCCTAGCAGCACACCTTTGCCTTCGCCGAGGAAGCCTGTGCACACGTCACCCGGACGTTCACGTCACTCTCTTCACAAATCATTTCTCTAACTCACATGTTTTCAGGAGCTTGAAAGAAAAACAAAACCCAAAAAAAGCAGTCTCTATGTGTTTGTTACACCTAACACTCTCCTATTACAAGGTCGCTTGTCCAGCAGCGTCACTTACCAGCAAAGAACCAAGAGCAACGACCAATTTTAATGAGTAAGCAAATCATGCCAGAAAACCCACGTTCTAATATTAGCACACCTGACACACAAGGGAGGTCCTTGGGTGTTCTCTCAGGGCCCACCATTTCTTTGTTCGCGTATCCTATTAACAGGACCGCTATCTAGCTTCTGTAACCATCGACGATCAACAGAACCATATCTGGGGACACGAGGAGGGCAGACAAGATCTATAAATGATGAAAAAGGAGACAGTGAGGAGTACATCCTTCTCAAAAAAAACTTCAGGATCCTGAACACCTGAATTATCTGAGGGCATCCCTTTCCACAACCAAGTATTAATTGATGCTTACACCTCGAGCCTTCAGGGAAAGGCGAATTAGGTCTAGCGTAGTTCTTAAAAGCAGGCAGTAGCCGATGGGTGAGACCACAGACATCCCTTCCCGCCATGGGATGCAGACACCAGGCACTCAGCCTGGCCCTCCTTCCCCAAGCACGACCCCACCTCCGAAGCATGCTGTGCAGCACCCAAGCAGGTCCTCCCTCCCCACGCACACACATCTGGAAACCTACTGGCCAGCCATGGCTTGGGAAGGTTTGCAAACAGAAAGCAAGGGGATAAAGGTGCCACTAGGAAGCAGCAAGGTTTGACTCTCTGAACGAGTCAGTACCCGGATCTGCCCGTTCCCTAACAAAGCCGGTAGAATGGGGGCTGAGCACGGGGCATCACACCAGGCCTACAGCAGAAACCACTTCGCTCCTGTCTCCCAGGCACTCACAGAAACGCACTAGGACCATGAGGGGCCAGGACTTGTGCTCGCCTCCCCCCGGTTTGAGCTCCTCTGCATTAGCTGCTGCTTCCTACCCACACACAGGCAGCTACAAACTAAAGCCACGTCTCCTTCCTGCCTCTTAAAGAGCATACCACTGAAGGAAGAAGCAGGCAGGTCGGGGGCTTTCACCCCCAGATCTGCGCGGGTAGGGGCGGGAGGGAGAACACGACTCGTGATGGGCAGATGGAACCACACGGCTGTGGCATCGGGCAAACCGCGTCAGGAGTCTGGGCCCCGCTTCCCCGTTCGTAAAATGGGAGAACACAGAAGTATTTACTTCACAGACTCGATGCGACGACTACGCGGGAGAATATATGGAAAATCCCCAAGACAGCGGCTAGCAAGCACTTCAAATTATCAGGGATCATTCTTCCACTAGTATTTCAGTGGGCTGGAGTTCCTTGGTTAGGTTTTCATGATTTTACAACCAAGCTAACCAAGGTTTTCTTCTGCACCTGGCTTTTAAAAACTGCCACTTGGGCCTTGAAATTCAAAACCAAGAGAAATCAAGTTATGTGGAGAGGCGGTGACAAAATTACAGTCATCTTCGTCCTCGCCCTGATCTGAAAAGTGGTTTCGTGTTTATAGCTCCTTCTATTTCTGACGGGTGGGGTGGGAGTGCCTGACGCAGACAGGGAGGAGCTCCGGCCTGGCAGGCGCTCGGCAAAGCATCCTTGCCACCTGACCGCTTTCTCTCCGGGCACGGGCAGCGGAAGCGGAAGACGAGGGAACGTTCCAGCTACTGCAACCTGTGCCGCCATAAAACCTATGTGGCAAGTCGGCTTTGAGCGCCAGCCGCAACCTTCCGTCCAATCCCAAGGGACATTCCAGAGGGCACCTTTCGGTAACAGCCGCAGCGGCTAACGTTCTCGAAGCACTTCGCTACGGCAGGCGGCATCCGTGGTCCTCACAGGCTCACCTGCCGTCCGCGCAACCAGCCTCTGTGGTCAGATCATTACTGCCATTTCGCAGAAGGGAAAAGCAGGGCTCAGAGAGCTTAAGTAATTTGTCCGAGGTCACAGGGCTGGCAAGTGACAAAGCCAGGCTTCAAACATCTTATTCAGTCAGTAAGTTATTTATACTGACCGGCTGCTACACACCAGGCACTGTTGCAGATGCTGGAAACGCAGCAGCGAACAACACAAAGGTCCTTCCTCCCAGGTAGAATGTTCACTCTGGGAAGGCAGACGTTTAGTAAACAAAAGGTCACAAGTCGGTAGCAATGCACAGAGGAGTTAAGTGGCCCCCAAGACCAGTAGGGCAGAGTGAGAAGATGGAGAGGGCCAAGGGCAGTATTTCCAACTGGATGGTCAGGGAAGGCTTCTGGGAGGAAGGGACAACTGCTCAGCAGCTCCAGGTCCGGAGCCAATCAACACCCTTACCTACGTTCTACTGCCTGTAACGAAATCACAACAAAACCTCAAAAGCCGGCCACGGCTGGCCTACACCACACTGTCCCTCATGGAAGGCCAGAGGCCGTTGGAAAAGTTCTCAACCTTGAATTCCATTCTTGTGTGGCCACGGCCGGCCACCCTGGACCGAAGCTCTACATGGACCCCCACTGCTACTGTGAGGGTCTCCAGGGAGGCCAGAGCGCCAAGGGCTCCCCGACACCTCGGTGCGCCTCGATGGAGGGAAGGAGCCCGCCCTGGAAGACTTCAAGACTGTTTCTAACGTTCTGACGCAAGTTCTAATCTCGTCTGTTCTGGGGAAACCAATATAAACTGATGCTTGTCAGTTGCCATGAAGTAATCCTTTTCCTTTCAAGGCCTTGAAAAGCATGAGCAGTTTCTTCAGGAGCTTCTTCCAAGAGTCGCTCAAGGATCACCATCACTCAAGTTCCACCCCTCCCACCAGGATGGTTGCTAGGCTGCGGGCTTCCTTAGTGGGGCAGGGCCTTCTGGGGTCTACCACGGGGAGGACTCACCATCACCACCACCATGGCCAGCAGCTACTGCGTCCTAAGCACACACCTGACCTTCGATACAGCCACCTGCAGGTGAGGCGGCCGAGGCTCGGCCGGCAGCCTGCCCTGCCTCAGTTACCAGCGGGTCCCAGGAGAACTGAGACCCAGATCACTAGGGTTCAAGGCCTGTTTATTCCCACTGTGCTACACAGCCTCTGCAACAAACCCCCGCTCTGGGCGATGACATCAGCACCAGTCATTTGGGAGACACGATAGCCGTGCAAAACCCAAGCGGGGAAGGTGAATCGGGTGGTGTCACTGTAGTTTAAGGGCATGGAATCAAATGGCCTGTTTGTAGGCGCCCCTTACAGCTACAGCTGTGGGACATAAACCCAGTGACCATGTCCCTCAGATGTGGTCGATTTCTCTGTAAACGGACATGCTATCTCCCTCAGGTGGTGGGGGAGCTTCAGAGCAGACAAGTGCCGCTGGACAGTCAGAACAGGGCCCGGCATACAAGCTGGGCCAAGGAGCACCCCCAGCGCCCCACGGCGGCCGGCTACACCCCAGAGCCCTCTTGGGGGCCTGCACACAGACAGAGTCCATCAGATCTGCAGTCCGACACCCTCGTGACCCAGACTAGCCATTGAAGATGTTTTCTGAATGGCTGGCCGACTCAAACACTCCAGGAGAACGTGCCTAAATTCACAAGTCCAATAATAGCTTGGTAATAGAAGCCATATGAAAATGTTCCTGAACTCGAGCTGGGTTGGCAAGGTTTGGATGTGATTATAAAAAGCAAGTGAGAGCAGAATGTTACTGCGAGGAAAATCGAACCCATATGAGTCTCAAATAACTTCATTCCGACAAAGAATGTTAAAATAGTGTACCGGGGGCAAATTATTAAATACGACAACAAATGCAATGATCTTAAACTGAAGTTCTTATTTTTAAATTAAAAAACAAAATTGCCCCAACTATATCCTAAGGCCCAAATCCCCTTTTGTTATTAACTTACCTGTATAACAAACACCAGGTCTTTTTTTTCCAGTGATTCCTATTCAAAGTTTACATTTAGATTTAATGCTAAGACTCGGTAGTTACCCAAGCAGAATTCCATATTATGACACAGGTGCCTGTCTAAACGTGGGTACGGAAATGTGCTTAGCGTAAATGTGTTCTGACTCAGGGCATAAATCCATACTTTAAAACCCACCGGAGGGGCGCCTGGGTGGCTCAGTCGGTTAAGCGTCTGACTTCAGCTCACGTCATGATCTCACGGTTCGTGAGTTCGAGCCCCGTGTCGGGCTGTGTGCTGACAGCTCAGAGCCTGGAGCCCGCCTCGAATTCTGGGACTCCCTCTTTCTCTGTCCCTCCCCTGCTCACACACTCTCTCTCAAAAATAAACATTAATGAAAAAATTTTTTTTACTTAAAAAAAAACAAAAAAACAAAAAAACACCGTAGCGTTCTCTCACTACTGAAACGCCCCCCTCACTGGGCAGGTCATCACTGTGGTTTCCTGTGGCACATGGTGAGCTGGACACGGGAAGGCACATTTAGGCACTAACTCTTCCCATAAGATATTTACGTTTTCTGGAACATCTGCCTGAATTTTGGGTCACTTTCTATACAAGCCAGAAGACAGCAGCATGGACAAATGCTATTATCCCAACAGTTCAGCAAGTTTACTCTAATAAAAATACTTCCAAAACCCTTTACGTGGCTCACAACAGAGTGTAATTTTTCAACTGCAAGTAAATTTAATGCACGGTCATGACACCTTTTCCCTATTCTTATTCTTAACCAGGAAAGGAAACAAAACCTACACATACCCTCCAGGCTCTTAATCCTATACTTCAGAAATAACTACCCGCAGAAAGTTACGAACAACCCTTTCTTCAGCACTCTTTGCTGAGGTGGGAAGGCAAGCCTGGACCAACTACTATCTTTCTGGGCTAATGCCCCAACAGGTCAAGGTTCTCACGTGACATGTGAAGGAGGACTCCTGGTGACGCCCGGGCCTTCTTTAGAACCACCTTCAAAATCAAAGGCTATTATTATAACGAGCTTGGCTTCTGTTAAGCAGATTTTTCATGAGTAAGAAGAATGACCTACAAAGCCAGTCAGAGCTGAAAGGTCCGGGACAGGGAGAAGCGTATTCCGCGGTCAGCATGAAGCTGGACGCGGGTCTCCAAGGGACAGCTCCTGTCTGCAGTCTTGCTGCACCGGGAAGACTCCGTACCCACAGTGATGGTTCTACTTGTTCACTAAGCCAGAAAACTCTTAGTAGAGAAAGTATCGAGTCCTGTATTCGAAGTTTAGAGGAAATGAAACTTAAAAAAAAAAAAATACATATAATAGATAACCATAAAAACGATCAACAGGATGGCGTAGCCTGGAGGCAGTTCAAATCCCAACTGGCCAGTTGGGAGTGGTGTGGTCTCTGAAGGAAATCACTCCCCCGGGGTCCATTTCCCCATCTGCACACGATACCAACTTCGAGGTGCTATCGTCAAGTTTGAAAGACGCTTAAGCACGGTCCCTCAAACACAGAAAGCACTCGAAAGTCGTCAAGTCCGCAAGGCTCATCAGGTCGTTTCCAAAACCACTCGGGAAAGGAAGCAAGCACAAGGCTGGGAAGATGGGAGGAAGAGCTGGGGTTGCACGTGTGGCTGGAGACGGAAGGGGCTACACAGTGGGGGACCTGGGCAGCCCCCAGACAGGAGACCGGGCCACGGATGCGCCAATGAGCAGTTTTCCAGGTTTCCCTTTGTCACACCCACTCAAATCTCTCTTGTTCCGTCAAACCTTTCCTGACACTGTTTTCATTTTGGCTAAAAAAGAATTTTAACAGTAACATGGAGATCGTGACCACCAGCTGGATCTCGCTCCTACTATGTTATTTTTTCTTTATCTCCTAGCACAGCATAAAGGCCCTGCATCTTGTAGGCAAACTCCCAGAAGAAGGTCAAGAGGCACCAGGAGGGAGGGGACCCAACAGGGGCTGTGACCCTGGAATACTGGCTGAGAAGAAACTGCACACCCAGCCGACCTTCCTCTTCCCGAGGCCGGTCGCCTCTTCTTTCCATAACCTACAGCCCAGCCCAGGGCTCAAGACAAGCCCTTTACTCCCCACCTCCCAGGTGACCCCTCCCCACTACCGCCTTCAGAAAAATGGGAAAGACGAGACAATACCGGCAGGGGAACTGTACGCTCAGACAGCAACACATCAGTGCTCGAGCCATGAAGGGCTACACTAACGGTCTCGTTTTCCCCCACCTCCATTCACTGGTTCTTCAGCGCCTGCTGACATTACCTGGGGCTTTAAACGACAGACTACCCAGGCCCCACCCACGGTCTATTTTAAAAGGTTGGTCGTAGAGCTTTGGAGCCCGTCGTCTGGCACCTCTCTAGGTGAAAAGTCTGAGAGGCGCTGCACGTGACAGCAGGGCTGTGGCTCCTCGTTGTCGTCTGACAGCCGGGCCTGCTGCCCAACAAGCGTGCCAATCCCCGCCAGGTCCCCTTCCAGCCAACCCCACCGCCCAAGTCTCTCAGGCCACCCGATCGCTGTCTACACTCTACGACACACTCCTCAACGGTGCTTTCCGGACACAGTCTCTGAAGGAGGAGATTCCCGAAGGGGGAGCAGCGGGCTGCTGCCACCCGGTAGGGAAGAGGCCACAGGCTACTGGGTCTCCTAAACAAGGACAAGTGGCAAACCACTTCCTCTAACCATCAGCCCGGTCTTTAAAATGCCACCTCGGTTGGGGCGCCTGGGTGGCTCAGTCAGTTAAGCATCCGACTTCGGCTCAGGTCATGATCTCGCGGTCCGTGGGTTCGAGCCCCGCGTCGGGCTCTGTGCGGACGGCTCGGAGCCTGGAGCCTGGAGCCTGCTTCGGATTCTGGGTCTCCCTCGCTCATACTCTGTCTCTCTCTCTCTCTCAAAAATAAAACATTAAAATAAATTTTTTTAATAAATAAATAAATGTGGTCTTGGCATCCAAGTCCGCCTTTCTCTCACCCACCTGCACTCCACTCTCGAGGTCAACGTCTATGCTTTATGGATAAAGTCGGTCCATTCGAAGGTTTGGTATCAAATCAAAATCCACCTGAGTAGCAGACGCAGTAACTGAGCTACAGTTTTACTAAAGTCACTTTCACCAAGTAGTAAAAGGCTGCAGCCAACTAGACATCCATCCTCAAATATGCAGTTAGAGGGATCTTCTTGAGCACCCAGCCTTTGGAAAGCTGTGACAAAGTGACATTTTCCATAGGAAGTATAAACAGGGGAGACGGCCAAACAAATGTAAAGTTCCACCAGGGCCAGGATTTTTAATCCGCTGATGTAACCAGGGACCTCAACACAGCCCGGTATACAGTAGGTGCTCAATAAACCGTGATTCTGTAGAACATCTGACTAGAAAGCACCTGCAGCAACCAGGTTAAAACAGCCAGCCCAGAGAGGGGTTTGTAATCACAACGAGAGGTGCTTCAAAAGAGCAAAAACGTAAGGCTTCAATTACCAGCCTTCTGAATGTTTTAAAACGTTGCACTCCACGAAGAGTAAAAGCAACCAGACTCTCGGGCGGCTCGTTCCTGGCGGGGTGGGAGCTACAGGGCTTCCTGGGGACTCCTCCCGAGGAACTGTCCGTGTGCCTGTCACGCTCCAGCACTGCTGTCGGCACCGGGGGCCCAAGGAGACAGACCCAGTCCCGCTCTTTTCAGTCTGGTGAGACAGCCTGTGAGCATCTATACCCAGTAAAAAAAAAAGACCTCCTTCTGGAAGGAAGGCTCAGAGACCATCTCATCTGTGACCCACTTGGGCACATTGGGAACTGAGATTTGGAGGGCAAAAGAACCTGCCCGCTGGCAGGGACACGGAGGGCACCTGTTGGACGCCTGTTAACTGGCACGTGGAGGGAGGGACGAACGAGGAGCACAGGACGGAAACCCGCTTCTCCTTCCCAGGGCAGCGCTTCATCTCACAAGGCCCAGCTCCTGCATGGGACACTGGGCGAGTTCGGTGCTCAGTTTAGCGGAACATTTAAAACAAGGGGACACCGAAAGCTATTGCAAAGCTCCCTCAGCACCCCTCTCCCCCCGCCCCTCCCCCCCCCCCCACATGCCTCCTCGTCCCTGGGTTTTTGCAACATAGGAGTATCCTCGGCCAGAGGTGGGACCATCTGGCCAAGGCAGGCCGCTCGCACCTTCAGCTTCACTGCTTTTCCCTCGGATGCAAGAACACGCAGAGACAGGAAGAAGGTATGACAAAGCAAGGGCTGCCGTGGAGGGCTTGATGAAACTGCTGATCTTCAATCAATTAAAAACAAACAAACAAAACAGCAATTCCATATTAAGCTTGATACAAATGTTACAGCCTGTTTCATTCTTCCAGGGATTCATAAAAATAAAAACCCCCAAACTAGCGTGAACAGTTACCAAGCAGAGAGGAAGCGGAGACCCCACGTAGGAAATTCTTTATTTCCCTCTTGGCAAAAGGAGTTCACAAGGTTATTTCTCAGCACCACGGTCCCGACTGCGCGTCTACCCTCTAGACGGGATGTGAGTTTAACGTTCAGTGACTGCCAAACAGGAGCAAGGGAAGAGAGGTGGTCCGGGCGGGCTGTGCCCGCCGCACTTCTGCACAGCGCAGCCTCCGCAGCTCCTCCCGCCCCTTCGGCCTCCTCCCTCACTGCTCCCCAGGATGTACAAAAGCAGTCCTTTCACGAGGGTTTAGAAAGTGGTTTTATTGGTTACAATGATATAAAACGTATCTGCTTGAATTCCCTCTAGTTATTAAGTGCTCGCTGGTAACAGCATAAACACACTCTTTATACAGCTGACAAGCTCAATGATTTATTTCACGCCAGAAGGGGGAAAATAGCGAATGGCACGCCTGTCTATAATGACCCTCTCCCTCTCTCTCTCTCTCTCTCAAGGCTACATCGGTTAAAGTCAACGGACAACCCCTTTTGTACGTCAAATTGTAAATTTTAATGTTTGTGTTAGAATAGTCTTTTATATCACTCTCCAACAAGAACAATAAAACAACTCACAGCAAACTTCAATACAAGAACACTCTCCAGATTAACAACGCGAACAGAAATGTAAAACGTAAATCATATATAATACAATTGAAGTGTCCAAAACAATTTAAATAATTTTAAATATTTTATTTTTAAACTGCTACAAATGCTTTACACAACATTTCAACACAAAGTCCCCATAACAGAAATGTAACAAAACGGGAATGGTCGTGAGAGGGTTGAAGTGGCACAAAGTCACCGAACAAGCATCAAACTACACATTTTCAGAGGTAGATTACTTTTAAAGTTGAGAACAAAAATCAACATGAATAAAACCAAGCCTTTTCCACCAACTCAGTCATTAAGAAGGGAGGCATAGAATGCACGGAGAAATGACACTTACATCCTCTGGAAGAGGCCAATCTGTGGGTTTTTTGCTCTTAGAGACCGAAGTGTAAAACCTGGCATGTATAAATTCATTTATACTTACGTGTAGATATGCATCTAGAGAGGCCTGGGGTGCATCCTGGGCGCGGACATATTGCTACGCAGTGTCCGGTAATATAATGGTTATGAATTAGTGCCAGATAATCAACCGAGAGGACAAGGTCCATTTGGATATATAAACATGATGCTGGATAAAGCATTTTTTAAAAAGTCCATATCCAATCCTGATCTGGTTTCCTCTCCATTATGCTGGCAATCTGCTTGTGATATATATTTAAACAAACAAAAAAAAGGCTGAAAGACGCTAAGTGCCTCTCCCTACAGAACTCATTTAAAAGAAAGGCATAAAGAGCTGGTGTGTGACCAAAACATTCTAGAATGAGTGCATCAGAATTTGTCATCCCTGAAATCTACAAAAACTTCTCCTAAAACTGAACTTGCTTTGCAAGGTAAGAAGTTCAAATCGTTCCTTTCTCTGCTGTGTGCCAAGCGCCAGGGCCGCACTTAGATCCGAGCCCCCAGTGCCATGGCGACGTGCCCTCCTCCTTGTAGCCCCATCACCCAGGAGCCAGGCACACGCCAGGAGCCAGGCACATGGCAGGAGCCAGGCACACGGCAGGAGCCGGGCTCCAGCGAAGCAGGAGACCCTGACCCTAAGCCGGGCAACAAGAAGCCTGCCGACAATCAGTTGTGTGTTAGGATTTGCGAGACAGCTTCAACTGGCCTCGCAAGCTTGGCAGATTTCGTATCCTTTGCTGTAGTGCTTATCCTAAGTTGAGCATGCAATGTCTTTATTTAGTCAATTAAAGTTTGTTTTGTTTGGGGGCTTTTCTACAGGAAGTTCCTAGAAAACAAGAAAACTGAAGATAAATGCCAACGCAACGTAACCCAGTATGAACTGACCACGTTCAGGAAAAGACAAGCAGACCATTCAACAGATGTTACCATGACAGCAAAAGAACACCTCTGAAGGTATACAGGAACCTGGGCATCCTACGCAAAAAAGGCTGGAAGGGACCACAAGCGGGTCTCTTTGGACTGGTGTATGGCAGAGGTGGGCATGTAAAAAAATTAGCATCACTGTAGTTTTTAAATCAATTCATGGCAAATGGGAAAACTTGGTCTGTTATTTCAGTTTGCCTTTTCACCTTTTAGTGTTCAATGGGAACATAGTACTTTTTAGAAGCTGCTCTAAAAGGAGCATTAAAAAAATGTAAAAACACCGTGAAATTTACAAAGACTGAAGAGGGGTAGATAGGAGGAGAGAATGCATCTCTCTCCTCGTCTTTCTGTCTTACGCCAAGTGGCAATGAGCCCTCAGCGACAGATGGAACTTCGGTCCCATAGGACGCAGAGGGGTTCCGGCTGCTAACTGAGGAAGGGGAGCCCAACACAGGGTTCACTGGGCTGAAAGGTGTGACAGGACAACCTAAAGACGGGTGGCATGCCTGGTGCCCTCTGCTGCTCTGTCCTAAGAGGAGGATTCGGAACACAGGTCTTTCTGACACCCTGATTGGCACAATGTCTTGTGCTCCAGGAAATGACCGACTGGCAAGTTCTGCTGAACCCTCAGCACTGAATGGGAAACTCTGACTTCACTCACATGGCTTCAAAAACCTGTGGAATCCTCAACTGGCATTTAAATGTAAAATGTCTGAGTGCTGGAGACTAGCTCTTCATCAGTCTGTTTTAACGAAACACCCAGGAAAACATGTGCTGCCAGTTCTGTGAGGTCCTTGAATACGCAAGGGGCTAATGCTGAAAACAAAGTCAAAGCAAATATTTCTAAATATGCGCCATGACACCATCCCTGAATAAAATTTACAAGCAGGAACATATTGAGAAAGGACAGAGACTACAGATTAAAACAGCTCCTTTCCAGTGTAACACGTCCAACCTGCGAGGATGATGAGGCTGGCTTTCCAAGAGCCCTGGGCTGGCCAGTGATGACCCACCACCTTCCCCAGGCCAGAGCTCAGGAATCCCGGTTTCATACCTAATGCACCTTGTATAAGGCGCTAAGAAGAATAAACTCTCTGAGGAAATGCCCACTCTTGTGTCCAGATGAGTTAAGTATGATGTCCTACTGAACATTTGGTTTTTACGTCCCAAAAATACTTCACAAGTTTATGGTCACTTGTAAGCAGCTCCCCGTGTGAGACACACATCCTTCAGATGTGCCCACAATACAGTTCCAGCGACTCCTGCAAACAGGGAGGCCTGCTGTTCCCATCTGCCTGTCAGAAACAATAGCCATGTTTGCTTAACAGACTCTTCCGTGTTTCCTTTTAGGCTCAATCCAGTCCAGCAACGTAACCCCCTGTTAACTATCAAATAAAGCAAAATAATGAAAATTAAACCGGAGCAAAGGAGAGAGACACAATTTTATTAGGCACTTTGGTCCTTTGCACTGTTAAGGGTTCTTCAAAAAAGCACTGGAGGAGGAAGAGCTAAGGGAATGAACCTCATAACTGTATGGTTACTCAGAGAGTTTCTCTTTATAGTACTTTGATTTTTCATAACCTCACTCTTGAATTGTAGAAATAGGAACCAGTACAAAAATGAGTGATTCTTTTAGGTAATATTGCAGACAAACAGGGATGCACACAGTACATTCTAAAGCATCAACCACCTGGGAGATGTTTTTTCAGTACAGTCAGTGAACATGATGGCATTTTCTGGTTCTCTAACCTTAAAAAAAAAAAAAAAAAACAAAACTCGGCTTAAGAACACCCTGTTGTTGTGGAACTTCCGGAACACAGAATGAGCACAAACAGGTACGCCGTTAAACTGCTACAGGCAGGCAGCTTGAACAGCCGATAAACAGGTGCATATTTTCACCAGGGCGAAGCTCCAAGATGCTACACACAGGCCTGTGCCGGGGCCAGAGACCAGATGCCGAACTGGAACTATCACAACTGATCATTTAGTTCACTTACGAAAATCGCTTGTTGAAATGGAACCCTTCACTCCTACAGTAAATCATTCCAATCGGCCTTTGGCTAATGACCCTTCTCCACCTCTTTCTTCAGCCACCACGTAAGGCACACCAGCCCCAAGGACGCCACCTCATCACCTGCGCGCTGAGAACAGCACCTCCGAGTCTCCGAAACGGCAGACACGCCCCAGAATTCACTCTAATGGTTTGTCTGAAACACCGAAGAGCTTCAGACACTGAAAGTGATCGCCAAGAAAGCCTAGAGCCCAGCAGCTCACCCTGAAAGGACAAGCTTTTAGAGTGTCTTACAGAAATTCTGAGGTTGAGCACTTCACGCGGGATTCACCTGTAGGCATTATGCAAGAAACTCCTATCAACTCGGGTTACTTGAGTAACTTGGAAAGTCTGAGAAGCCAATATAACAAGTTGAACTACTGCCCTGTGTTTTTATGTGTCGCTGAGGACAGTCTTAATACGGGGAGGACACGGAATAAAATTGTGAAATCACCTCCCACCTAAGACGAACTCTTACACCATTGCTGGGGGAACGAAGGCGCTGACCCACGGGGCTGATCTGCCCTGGGCTGCCACACCGGCCCGAGGGAACTGCCCGGCTCCGCACGGCTCTCAGCGCCCCCTCCTCTCCTTTCTTCAGAATCTGGCCTGTTTCATTATCCTATACCTGGTGGCGGGGCGCGGGTCAGGGGACGTAAGGCATCTTAAAAAGGAATATGGTGTCGTGTTTTGTTCCATAACCAATCTGAAGCAAGTTTTTCAAATTAAAACACAATAAAAAGAAGACATGATAATAAAAGCATCCTCAGTGACTGTAACTAGGCTCCAGTCACAGAAATAGTCAACAAGATTGCAGTGTGGTTTCAATGAACTCAATGATCTACCTTAACTCTAAGCAATGATCTATGATCCGGAACAATAACAAGAGACACTGAGATGTTACCCGAGATACGAAGGAAGTGTGAGAGAATTTCATCTTTTCATTAATAGGGTACTTGTGATTCTGAACGCTTTTCATGGTTTTAATTCACAACTGGCCCTGTTAGAGAAATGGTACCACGTGCTGAGTCCTAGGTCTGAAACAAAAGCTGGGAATTCGTGGCTGAGGCAGCCCAGCAGTGACCCTTCTTCGTGCCTCCAACGTAATTAACCAACAGCTACTTCCTTTAAATGCTTATGTCAAAATTCTACAGGAAAAAGGAAAAAACAGCCATCGGGCAAGAATATTGTTGTCTTCTGACCGTCTTCCCCCCCGCGCTCGGCAGCTCGGCTCTCCTGTGGCCCTGGAAGCCTCGGCTTACCTGAAGTCCTTCAGCTCCTGCTTGCCACCACCATCCTCCCTCCTGCTGTCGCCCGGCTCGGCAGCAGCTGCCAGCTGGAGGCTTCGGGTGACTGGCCCCCCACTCCGTTCTCTAGATTTTACATTGAACCGGTCTGTTCTTTTCTTACTGGCCAGAGCGGATTTGCTCTGTAAGACGGCTTTGCTTTTCTGTACCCTCACGTGCAGGCTCCGGGACGTCTTGCTCGCGAGCTGAGCAGAATGATTCTTGGCCACAGCTTTGGGTTTTTTCCCCTCGCCGTGGGTTATTTTGGCCATTCTTATGGGGCTTGAGTTCCTTAAGGAGGAGCTTGGCTTTTTGGACTTCACCGAAGCCGTGAACTTGACATTCTGCTTGGACCTGAAGGCCGACGAGGGCAGCGGGACTTGTGCCGGGCCTGAGCTGCGCGCCCTGGTCTTGCCCAGGGGTGCCTGCACACTTTGCATCTTGATCTCAGCGTCCGCGGTCCGCCTGCGGTGGCCGCTATTGTTTTTGTCGTTACTTGCAGGTGACGGGTGTCCACCTTTCTTGGATGAGTGGGCAGCTTTTTTTTTGGAAGGAGAAAGAGGTTTTTTGGGGCAGCTGAAAGCGGCGTGCTTATTCAGGCTCCCGATGTACGTGAACTCTCTGTGACAGTACGGGCAGATGTGCGAGGAGCACTCGGAGGCGGTTTTTAGGTCGGCCTTCTGCTTTGCAGATTTGTTTTTTTGCAGGATTGCTTTCTGGACAAGCTGGTTTTTTTTCTTCAATGCATTTAGCTTGAGCTTGTTTGAGGACATCTTGCTGAGCTCGACACTGAAGTTCAGTCTCTTGGGCTGTCCCATCCGTCTGAAGGCATTTTTCCCCGAGTTATCGAAAACCACCACGCCGTTCTTGGGCTGCACAGTCTGTTTCAAGGGGACTGGGTTTTTCTTAGGGGTATACCTCTTCTTGTCACTAGCAGAGGCACATGCCAGGATGTGTTTGTGTAACTCTGGCATGTTGTCTACACCCTTCCCACACTTTGTGCAGCGAATGGCAGTGGTGAAAGTCTGCGGGATATTGTGCGTAGTGAAATTTGTGGCCGTCACGCCGATCCCCATGGGGTTTCGGTGATGGTACTGAAATGGAGGTGGTTTAAAGCTTGGGTAATGTTGATTGAGACCCAGTCGAACATCTGGGTCTTTTGTCTTTATTCCAGAAGCCATTATTTTTATGGTCGTGTAGAGCTCTTCAGAGGAATCATTTAATTCTTCTTCTTCTTTCGAGGTTTCTAGAGGGTCTTCCGGCAAACTCTGCATGTGCTCTACGTGGGCCTTGCTGGGGTCTGTGAAGTTCTGGGGCCTGAGCGTGCCGCTCTCAAACTCATGGTGTGTGCACACCTTATCGGGGTGGAGATCTCGCTGGTGCTGCTGCAAATTGCACAAAAAAGCAAACTCTTTTTTACAAACCGAACACACAAAGATATTCCCAACTCCATGAAGCAAAAAGCGATGTTCTGACAGATCAGTTTTAGCCTTAAAGAGCTGCACACAAAATTCACATTTGAAGGGCCATTCTTCAGCATGGATAGATAAATGTTTGGTTAGATCTTTAATGGAAAGAAAAGGTGATTCACAGACATTGCAGACAAAGTTTTTGTTGAACGTCTCCTGAACAATCTCCTGCTCAACTGCAGACTGGGGCTCTTCCCTGGGCTTCAGCTCTTCATTCTCTAGTTCCTCCTGCTTGAAAGTTATCATGGGGAGAGAAGCTTCCAGATTATCCCCAGAGGAAACAACGGATGACACTGCCGAGAGCGGCGGCGGCGAGGGGGAAGAGGAGGAGGAAGAAGAGGAGAACGAAGATGAGGAAGAAGACGAGGAAGAAGATGAGGAAAGGGTCGGGGGTCCGGGCGAAGCAGCAGACGTGAGAGGTTCCACGGAAGGGATGGGAGACGGCGAGGGGGACACCGTAGGGGACAGAATGGGAAGTGGCGACTGCACGGTAGCATTCGAGAGCGGAGAGGGACACGGACGGGGAGACGCCCCAGAAGAGGAGGCCGGAAGAGGGACAGTAGGAAGGAGTGGAGGGGGTGGCGTGGCAACAGTCAACACAGGAGGACAGGCCGGGGGGGAAGAGGGATGCGTTGGGATCAAGAGAGGAGGCAGCTGCCCGGCAGAAAGGGAAGATGTCTGCAGGGCAGGCGAGGAAGGAGAGACATCAGGTGGGGACTCGACCACAGGGGCCGATAAACCAGCGTCAGGGCCGAGGCCAGAGTCTGGCTGGGGATCCAGGGATTGACAAGGACTCGGGCTCCGGGTCACGTCTGCAGCATTCTCTGCGGGTAAATCGACGCCATTGTACTCGTTGAGAAGAACCTTCTGCAGCATGCGGGTGGTTGGCTTCTTTTTCTTTATGACACTGCAGGCTGGCTGCACCAGATGGTTTTCTTTCGACTCCTTGCCTTCAGAGTCACTACAAGGCTTCTTATGCACACTGAGGTCTAATACAGATTCCCAATGGACCGGGGTCTTGCCTGTGCCCTCGGCCTTCTGTTTGACACCACTGGATAAGTCCAGCGGCTGTTGGTTGCACACATTGCTGAAAGTAGGACCGGCTGCCCACTCCTTAGACACTTTGTATTCATCAAAGCCTGGCGGGCTCACCGTTTCTCTCTCCTCTCTCCCAGACAAACTCCACGCTGGTGAGTTGCTATGACTTTCTAATTTGGGTTTTTTGGAACCCAGAACGGCATCGGTCCACACCGCTTTGCCATCACTTTGCTTTCCAAAGTCTCGGAGGGCAGGACTGTGTTGTGGGGAACTGGGGGGAGAGCTGGTCCGCCGCTTAAACCTACTCGAGGTCACGGGCAGCATCGACGCGGGAGCAGACACGCAAACGGGACCTAACTTCGGTATTTCCGTGGCCGAAATGCCCGCAGGAGGCGTTAGTTTGTCCTTGGTCTGAAGCAGTTGTTTGAGCTTCGACGACAGGTACACACTCTTCTCTTTGTGGAAAGACACCGCCTCCGAAGTTGATATGCTGAGAGGCAGTAAGGAACACGCGGGCACCGAGGGCTCAGACTCCGTCTCGGCTTTGATTTTAGGGAGCACGGGAGGACTCGCCGTTCTCCGTTTCTTGGACTCACTGTTCGTGCCGCTGGAAGGCTCTTTAGGAAGATCGTCGGCTACGGGGGCCTGTGTGGCCTTTACATTCTGAGTGATTTCCACCGTGACCGGAGTAAGCAGGCAATTGATGCCGTACAAGTCGGCCGAACCGGACTCCATCTCAATCACGTCACAGTTACTCGTGCTGCTGCTGGTCTGAATTTTGCCATCGATGTAGAAATTTAAGTTTTCAGAGATGTTGCTGGAGATGTCCATGATGTACACGTCGTCGGCCTCCCCGTCCTCCTCGGGCTCCGTGCTGGGCACGTAGACACTCTGGGCGGGCGGGGCCTGCTCCGCGGGGGGGTGCGGCTCCTCCAGGAGGCCCCCTTTCCGCCGCACGCCCTTGGGAATCAGATGGCGTTCGTGGACTCTGCGCTGATGCCGCCTCATGTTGGTATGTGTCCCGAAGACCTTCTTACAGTATTTGCACGGATGAAGCTCCTTCACTTCCCCATTCTCTTCTGCAACAGAAGAACCGACATTTTCTTGCGGAGCCTTCTCTGAACGCAAGAGCAGAGAGTCTTGCCCGAGACCGGAAGGAGTCGAGTCGTCCTTTGGAGCCACGCTGTCTCCGGACGATCTGCCATCAGCCGGGTCTTCCGACGGCTGGAGCGTGAGGCCGGGCTTGCGCTTCAGCCCCGCCTCGTGGCGCCGCTCGTGCCTCCGCCTGTTGATCTGGGTGCCGAACGCCTTCCCGCAGTACTTGCACTTGAAGGCGTGATTGACGGTGGATATGTGGATGTGCATGTGGCGTTCAAGCCCCTGCTTGGTTGTAAACTTCCTTTCACAATGCTGACACGGAAACATAAACGTTTCAAACATATCACCATTGGCCTCTTCCTTAGTTTTAGGAGTTCTGCTGACAGGCGTCAGCCCTGGAGAGCCTTCGAGAGCGTCTTTCGAAACATTTTTTGGTTCCTCTAACAAATCTTCAGGCTTCTCGTCACACCGAATTTCCGGCTCTTTCACAGAACTTTCATTTGGCGTGTCAGCTTCTTCCTCCCCCTCTTCTTCCAGCTCATCATCTTCATCTTCTTCCTCCTCCTCCTCTTCCTCCAAATCGTTCGCCTCACAGTTCGCTGCTTCTGGCTTCTCCTCGGGTTCCGCGTGGGGCGCGCAGGCAGTGGGGGAGACTACCGGTTCTGGAAGCACATCCTGACTAACCGCTTCCTGAAGAACGGCGGTCTGCTCAGCTGTTGAGGCCGAAGGCTTCTCGTCCTCTTTGGGACCTAGAAAGCACAGGGAAGCAGAAGCATGGGCGTAAGGGCAAAAACTAGCCACGTTATGCTCAACTCTTACTGTGCAAGTGATTTCTCTTATCACCTACAACGTGAGAGAGTGTGACCAACCAGACAGAGCGCTCTTTTCCCGCTTAGAAAGCTGTGCTGGATAGGAATCCACTTCGCTCATTCACTCAACAAACATTTTTGGAGCACCTGGCACATACCAGACAACATGCTGTGCAGCGAGGACACGTATGTGAACCAAGAGTGCTCACGTGGGGCTTCGATTCTTTTCTCTGTTCAGCCACACACACACACACACACAAATACAATTTTGTTAACAAATCGTAGAGCTTAAAATTGTGCCGGATACTGACACAATACTGAAGTCACCGTTACGGTGTGTGTGATACGGAGTTTCAGGAGTCTAGTTGTGAAGTCTAATTTCTCACGATTCCAAACTGGAAGCAGGAAACCGTTCATCATATTACCAGGTTAGGTTCTCAGTAGCCTGTCTGGAATAGAATGGATTCTCTCCCTCCCTCCTGACCAAAACTGTGTATACAGAAGCTAGGACATTTTTCCAGAACCCGGTGACCAGAGTTTTTTTCAAGTAAAAGAAACTTCAGAGATCACTTCTTCCAAGCCTAATCAAATTATTAAGAATTCAGGAGCTGTGGAAAAAAGGGAACCCTCATGCACCGTTGGTATGAACGCAAACTGGTGCGGCCACCGTGGGATACAGTATGGAGATTCCTCAGAAAATTAAAAATAGAACTACCCCACAATCCACAATAATTGCACCACTGGATATTTACCCCCCACCCCCAAAAAAGAAAAAAGAAAAAAACGCTAATTCAAAGGGATGCATGCACCCCTGTGTTTATTTCAGCATTATTTTCAACAGCCACATAACGGAAGCAGCCCAAGTGTCCATCCAGAGAGGAATGGATAAAGAAGATGTGGTACACACACACGGACATTATTCAGCCACAAAAAAGAATGAAACCTCGCCACGTGCAACAGCATGAATGGAGCTAAAAAGTATCATGCTAAGCAAAGTCAGTCAGCAGAGAAAGACAAAGACAAATACCCTATGACCTCACTCACATGTAGAATTTAAGAGACAAAACAGGGGCGCCTGAGTGAATCAGACAGTTAGGCATCCAACTTTGGCTCAGGTCATGATCTCACAGCCCAGTCCGGGAGTTCAAGCCACACGTCTGGCTCTGTGTTGAAAGCTCAGAGCCTGGAGCCTGCTTCAGATTCCGTGTCTCCCTCTCTCTGTCTCTCTCTGCCCCTCCCCTGCTCGCACTCTGTCTCTCTCTCAAAAATAAACAAACATGAAAAAAAGAAAAGAAAAAGAAAAAGAAAGAAATGAGCAAAGGAAAAAAAAGAAAAACACAAACCAAGAAACAGACTCTTAACTATAGAGGACAAACTGGTGGTTACTAGAGGGGTGCTGGGTGGGGGGATGGGTGAAATAGGTGAAAGGGATTAAAGAGCACACTTATGATGAGAGAGTAACATACAGAATGGTTGAATCACTATACTGGACACCTGAAACCAATACAAAACTGCATGGAAACTTTACTGGAATTAAAATAAAAACTTAATAAAAAGACAAAAGAACTCAGGAGCACCTCGAGAAGGAAACAGAGACCTGAAGTCACTTCTGAGCCTCTATGCCCAGGAGACACCCATGTGAGCCCAACCTGAGGTGGACGGCAGACAGGTGGTCAGGGAAGGACTCACTAGTAAGGAAACAGTGGAACAGAGGCCTGAAGAAAACGAGTCATGCACGTATCTGGGGGAGGGAAGCTCTCCAGACAGAGGAAATAGCAGATGCATAAGCTCTGAGTCAAGAATGTGCTAGATGTGTTAAAAAAAAAAAAAAAAAAAAAAAATAGCAACAAGTCGGAAAGGTGGGGTGGGGAGTAGAAGATAGAAAACTCTTGGACAATAGAAATAGAAAACAATGGACAAGGGTGAGGGCAGGGAGAGGTGGTGGGAGGTGGTCAGACTCTAGATATATTTTGAAGACAAAAATGACAAGATTGCGGACTGGCTGTGGCACATGGGAGAGGGAGGGAGGAGGCAAGGAAGATTCCACAACAACTGTGATAATCCTCTCTACTGGAAGACTGAGGGAAAAGTGGGTCTGATCTTGCGCGTGCACTCTCTCTCTGTGTGCGCGTGTGTGCACTGAAGGGAAATCAAGAGCTACGCTGGATGTGTTGAAGTTTGTGGTACCCAACATACACCTGAGTGAAGATATTAAGTGGTTGGTTTTACAGGACTCAAGTTCAATAAAGAGGCTGAGCCCAGAACTGTACTTGGAACACGGAACTGCACGAGGCCATCTGGAGAGCGAATGCAGACAGAAGAGAGGCGGGAAGATAGTCCCCCAGGTGACTCTGGTACTTAGAAGTCAGAAGATTGGATAGTGAGGTATCTGGAGAGCCAAGAAGACTAAAGAAAGTTTCCAGGAGGGAGCAATCAGCTGTGTCCATAAGTGAGAGTTGGGTTGGCTAAAAAGAGGACAGAGAATTCAACATCCGATATACCAAGGTAACTGGTGTGCTGATCACGGACAACAGTTTTGGGGAACTGTGGGGACAAACGGCTAACGGAGTTCCTAAGATAATGGATGGAGTGGGAAGACAGGGAGACTATAAACAACTCTTTCAAGTGTAGCTATAAAGGAAAGCTGAGAAATGGGGCAATGGCTGGAAGGAATCACAGGGATAGCAAGGGACTCTCAGATGGGCACTGTTATAAGCCCATTTAATGCTGATGGGGGTGGTCCCCGGTGCTGCTTTCTCTACAGTACCCCCTGAGCCCTTGCTAAATTAGGCCCCTTTTAAGAAAGTTCTACAAGAGTTAAGAAAAGGCTCTGCAAAGGAGGCTGAGCTACTCTGAATTCTGGCTGTTCATTCACTGGGCAAAATTTACTGTATGCCAACAGCAGGTAAAACTGTCAAGGCCCTTATTCTTACAGGGCTTCACTTTAACAGGCACTACGTACAAGCAAGCAGGCAACAATACTGTCATCAACGAACGCTCACGCTTTGTGGAGGTACAGGTTGCTCCAGAAGCATAACAGGAGAAGCATCTAAGAATGGCTTGGTTAATCAGGGAAGGCTACTGAGAGAAAGTACAGACTGCCTGAAGGTCAAGGACAGAAGAGGAGAAGCAAGCAGGAGGAAATCAAAACTTGTAGCACACCGTAAATTAGTTTGGACTTACCTGGGGCAGTGGGGGAGGGGGATCCACTAAGGTATTTTGTTTTAAGTTTATTTATTCATTTTGAGAGAGACAGAGACCGCGCCAGCAGGGAAGGGGCAGAGAGAGGGAGAGAGAAAATCCCAAGCAGGCTCCACACTGTCAGTGCACAGCCCGATGCGAGGCTCAAACTCACTAACCATGAGATCATGACCTGAGCCAAAACAAAAGTCACATGCTTAACCGACTGAGCCACCCAGGCGCCCCCATTAAAGGTATGTTAAAGCAGGAGAGGGCCATTTGGAGATGTGGCTACAGTGTGGATAACGAGATTGGAGGCAGGAGACTGATCCTAAGGCAGGGACATTCGAAGGGAGAGGACGGGGCCTGAAACAGGGATGGGAATGAAAGGAAACAGCGGACACAGGAGAGTGGCCAGGCTGTGGACAAGAGGCCTGTCAAAAGACCTGGTGACCACCAGGACGTGGGGGAGGGGAGCTAAAAAGGCCAAGTGTTTCCAGCTCTGTGAACACAAGGTGTTCGCACAAGCTCACCTGCTCAGTCCTAGTCCCCCCACCCCCCACCCCAGCGTTGCCCTAGGAACGTCAGTCTTACCCTCACCCATCCGTCCACCACTACATTTACTGCCTGTCTCCCCACAGACCAGCCTTCTCTCCCCCAAGACAAACTGCCATCAATCCCCCAAGTTCTCCACATACTGGGACACACCAGTCATTTTATGTTGGTAGGAACTAACACCCTTTCCAAATACATTTTCAACAGCACACTGCTAAAAATGTCAAATATAACAACAGAAAATGAAAATAACATCTCTAAGCCTTAGAAATTTTAGGGTTCATTTTAAGTCAAAATCTGTGGCTTCTTTTATGGGGGGGGGGGGGGGAAGGATTTTTTCCCTGTGACTGGTAAACAATTCCAGACTTATAACTATCTAAAGTAATAAGAAGCAAAACATGCAGAGCCCTATTTATTAACTAGTAAGGCCCACACCAACGTGTGTCCACGCACTCGATGAGGTCTGCTGAGTTTTAAAAATAAAGGAAGGTTTGGGAAACACAAGGAAGAGTCTGGACTGTTTGCTCAGTACACAGACCACTTGCTGGGGACAATGCAGAACATTCAGGAGAGGCTTTACCCTATTAAGGAACCAATTGCGCTCTGACCAGCTTTCCACAAACAGGTAAATATTAAGTACTTTTCTTCATAGGACCTAGTGTTATATGAGGAATAAAGACCTGTCTCCAAGTACTGAAGGAGAGAGGGCAGTCGGATTTTCTTTTTTAATTCTGCCACTAAAGGCAGTGACATTCTTTAGTGTTCAAACAAAAGACTTACTTAGCAAATCTGCTATCAGCATGTAGAACTTAGTCAACCTATCTGTTCTTGCTTCATAAAATGCCACAGAAAATTATAATCTTTTATGAATGTCATCACCTCCAACAGTGCTAATAAAGTGGTTTAAAAGGCATCCAAAATATTTTGTTGCGTTTTTTTCTCTACAAATTTTTTTTATTTATTTGAGAGAAAAACAGATTGTGCAAGCAGGGGAGGGGGAGAGAGAGTGAGTGAGTGAGAGAGAGACAGAGACCGAGAATCCCAAGCAGGTTCTGCACCAGCAGCACAGAGCCCGATGCGGGGGCTCGATCCCGTGAACCGTGAGATCGTGACCTGAGCCAAAACCAAGAGTCAGACGCTTAACTAACTGAGCGTCTACCCAGGCGGGTACCTATGAATGTTCTCGAAAGAGTCACAAGGCTCTATTGAAATTTGCCTGTTTGGGTCACTATGAGCAACTCTTAGCAAGCATGTATCTGCCACGTACCAGATCAGAAGACACACCTCCCTCATTTCTATCATCAACAGTCTCAATATAGTTGCTCAACTGCCAAGAGCACAGAGCCACCAGCCTTTCTGACTGACTTTCAATCCTTGCCTCTCTCTGAATTCTTCCATCATGGAGGGCCTAGAATGTTAATCCTCAGAAGGGATGATAAAAAAGAAAATTTTGTGTGGAGAAACACAAAGAATAAACTAGGAAGTTAATTTCTAACAAAAAACAAGAACGCGTTTTTTCACTCTGCACACTTTTCATGCTGATGTATAAAATCAAAGGTGTTTGGTATTTCAAGTAAACTCTTAACTGAAGTGCAAAACAAACGATTTAAGTGTGTAAATCAGAAGCATTCAGCTAAATAAAATGTTTACAAAGTCAATACTGATGCCCACAGTCCACAGGTCACCCCACAGCTCAGGGGACCGTCCCAGAAGCCTTCCGGCATCGCTACCAGTCTGATTCTATCACCGGAGATTTGTTTTGATGGTTTTGAACTTCATAAATTATTTATAAATGTGATCATACAGTACATTTCATTTTATTTTAACCAGGGAATACTTTTATTTTTAACAAAGAAGGCCTTTAAAAATACCTTTAAGGGAAGGTGGGATGTGGAGGCTCAGTTCACCGTTATTAAATTCAGGCAGCCTTGGGGCACCTGGGCGGTTCAGTGGGTTAAGCATCGGACTCCTGATTTCAGGTCATAACCTCAGGGTCCGGAGAGCAAGCCCTGCATCAGGCTCTGCACTGACAGCACCGAGCCGGCTTGGGATTATCTCTCCCTCTCTATCTCTGCCCCTCCCTGGCTCACGCCCCACTCCTCCCCCTCAATAAATACGGCTAAAAAATAAAAATAAAAAATTAATTAATACAGGCAGGCTTTTCGCTGTTAACCCTTTACAGTTTTTGGGGGATTCTCAGAAGGGCATTCCAAGGAGATTTACAGTATCTGTGATTTACAGTAACTGGTGATACATACCCGAACAAGTCCAACTTCGAAGCTTACCTTCCGCAGAATCTCTCATATTTGCAGAAGCAGAATCTGGCTCGTTTGTCTTCAGGGGTGTGTCTTCAGCTTTGTTTGCTTTGTTTTTACTTTCCTGGGATTTTTTCTTCCCTAAAACACAATATTTATTTGTTTACTTACTATTACCCTGAATTCTTGAAAAAGACAATTACTAATCCAATGACAGCAAACTCTATACTTCTGGACAATTATCACGTCAGATTTCTAAAGAAATGAACAGATGATGAATATGAATACGTGTAAATCATGTCAGAGAAGAAAAAGAAACCCAAAACCCTGTATTTTTGAGACTCCTCAAACTAATAAATCATCTATTCGAGAAAACGTAACAATATTGATGTCAAAGGAAAACTGGATACTAACACTGAATTTCAGTACCACACAAATAACAGGGACTGGCAAAAGTCTGATTAGGTGCAAGAAGCCCTTTAGGGGAAGACAATATGGTATAACTTGGGTCCCTTTTAGTTGAGATAAGCTTGTCCACAATTGTGAAAGTGAAGCAAGAGAAGCAGACTCTGTTGGACTACAAAGGATCCGTGTGTGCAACAGCTCAGATATCACATGCAGAGGAATTATGAAGAATTCACTGTCAGGACAGCAGGAATTCTGAGGGTCCCCCAGGGACCCGACTCCAAGTTCAGTACGATTCAGGATTTCATTAACTTCATTAACAACTGCAAAAATGGAATTCAGGAAACACCCACTGCATTCCAACTGACAGCACAGTTCAGAAGGGAAGATTAAAAAGCAACACAGTTCGGACAAGCTGGAACGAGCTCAGGTCACTAGACAGTCCACAGGGACAAGACCTTCTCTAGAAAAGTACGAATGCTGAAGGTTTGGAAGCTCTGTCTCTTTGGGATTTGGCCAGAATTTGTGGCCCTTTGTTTCTATTTTTTCAACTTTAAGGTTCTTTTTCCTGGTAGCTCTTGGGTTTGTAGTTTTCAGAGTCAGAACAGGCTCATCTTCATCTTCCCCAAACCCCTCCTTCTCCTTTAGCAGCACTCTCCCGCTGGGCCTGGCAGACCTGTCCTTTCCTCTCGCAAAACAAGCCTCCCGCCACCTCCATCTCTGAATTACTAAAATGACAAACCAGAACGCACTCGCTCACTGCTCCTGGAAAATGGTGTTCTCCATAACAGAACATCACTACAGAGAAGCCCAGTTAACTAAAATATAGACAGCAGATAAAAATGAGGTGAGACGCACAAATAACACTGAACAGTGCAGAACGTAAAAATGGAAGCATCGATGACAGCAACAAGCACATAGGAATCCTCAAAAAGCACCACTAGATTCTGACAGATATTTAAGAGATGAAACAAGGGGCGCCTGGGTGGCGCAGTCGGTTAAGCGTCCGACTTCAGCCAGGTCACGATCTCGCGGTCTGTGAGTTCGAGCCCCGCGTCGGGCTCTGGGCTGATGGCTCAGAGCCTGGAGCCTGTTTCCGATTCTGTGTCTCCCTCTCTCTCTGCCCCTCCCCCCGTTCATGCTCTGTCTCTCTCTGTCCCAAAAATAAATAAACGTTGAAAAAAGAGATGAAACAAAGAGGAAAAAAGTACAAAATACTTCAAAATCAGCCATTTAATTTGTCAGTCTTAAAAAGCAAACTCTAAAGTACTATTTTAGGGGCGCATAGGTGGCTAAATGAGTCAAGGTTAAACGCCCGACTTCTGCTCAGGTCATGATCTTGCGGTTCCTGAGTTCCAGCCCTGCAGCGACTCTGTGCTGGAGCCGGCTTCAGATTCTATGTCTGTCTGTCTGTCTGTCTCTCTCTCTCTCTCTCAAAAACAGACATAAAAAAATGTTTAAATACCATTTTAAATCCCTAATTCTTTAAGCCCATTTAAAAAAAAAAAAAAAACTGATGCATTCTGCAACTATATTAAAGAGTTTGCCCAAATAAATTCCTGCTAACATGTCCATCCCTCATTTCCAAAGGCATCTAAAATGGACCTCGGGACACAAGCAAGCACTTTACTGGAACCACACTCTGGTGGCAACAGAAGCCAAGAGCCTGCAGGCGGAAAGATTATAAACCAATCCCCTGGAAAGGGCAAGGACATGAAAACACCTTTTCACACTAAAAGAGGTAACCTCCTCTTTCAATTCTTTCTCCTTTTGCCACCTTAACAGCACTGAGCTTAAATCTGTGATGACAAGGTTCTTGAGGAATCCAGCTGTGCTTTAGGAAGTTTGGATTCTATCTACTTTCAGCTAGTTTTCTTATCCTCACGATGACCTATGCCCTTCCCTGTGTGTGATACCCAGTGCAGATCAGATTACCGGTAGCAAACAATACAAATATAAATGATCACTGGCTGCTAACACAATTGCCCCAATGCTGCAGTTCATGTCTGCTGAGAACCACGTAAAGGACTCCTGGTGCCCTAGGATGCTTAATTCTGAAGTTTTATTCAGTAAGGTTTTTCCCTGGACCAAAACCACAAAGTTGTTGTAAGACATCATCAGCACCACCTCATGTACCCCAAACAGCCCAAGAAATGGGCTTTCTTACCTCTAACTTTCTTACCTCTAACTTTCTACTTTGTATAGGTATGGGCTTTTGAAATAAGTAAAAATGGAGGTATAGTGTAAACTGTGCCGGTTATGCATATATATTTCTTAAAAAGTCACACCGTGAAATTTAATAGAAAAACAGATGTCAATCTGTTGTAATACAATCCCTTACAGAAGCAATTCAAAGTTTTTCTGCAACCTCTCAAATGCTATACAAAGCTGGTTAGCAGGCCATACAAAAAACTGGCCTATATGTAAACGGTATGAAATAAGTGAAGTTTCTAGATATAACTTACAATAAAACAGCACAACTTTAATAATATCATTCACTAATACATATTCACACTGAAATCACGTAACTGCCTGCTACGTCAAAGTACTCTTTTAAGTTTTATTCTCTGCCTAAAAGAATAGGAAAACATCTAGCTGATACTGAACGTCAAGGTCTACTTCTGGACTCTCCAAACCTAATTAGTGAGAAGTGCCCCACCCCCCTCCCCCCACTTCCAGGCACCCTCTTTAAAAAACAAGACCAGGAAGCCCTTGATCCCCCGTGGAGAGAAACCATTTGAAGTAGGGACATCTGCATCCTATTCAGATGGCCACAGGCCGCCTGGGCGTCCCGCGAATGATCCTAATGATCCTCTCGGTCGCGGGGCTGTGTGATGCACTCAGCAGCATCCACTCACTAGACGCCAGCAGCACCTCCACTTTTAACTGTTGACAGGCAGATCCCCAGGCAAGGCCAAATGTCTGGGGAGGTCTCCCCAGGTGAAGAACCACTGGGCTGAACCAATACAGGCCACTAAAGACACAACGGGGGCTCTGCAGTCTATACAGTTAAGAATTTTAAAAGTATCTGAAGAATTGCAAAAAGCAAAGTACGGGACAATGGAACTTCCCTCCAAAGTGACTTCAGTGAATGCTGACACTTAGTTTTTCAGGGACATGAGTCTATCATGAATCTAAGAGATGACTCATGACACTGATATTACCTGACACATGAAATGATTCTCACGATCTTAATCGGAACCATCTAACACCCAAGTTACTTCCCATTAGGATTGTAGACTGGAGATGGAAGAGGTTGTATCGCAACCACCTGTCCTACCTGCCATTTTGAGAGAAAGTGAAAGCCAGGGCCCACGGGGGACTAATCAGTCCACGAGAGAACAGAAAGTAGGACCCAGGTGTCCCGACTCACACTTAGGTACGCTTGGTGTCACTCACAAAGCCAAATACCGCAATGGGAACAGAGGAACAGGTGGTGGAACCTTCTACGAAAGTTTCCTTAGATAAGCAATCCCCCCCCCCCATACTTGGTTTCTGTTCTATTTGTAATCAAATTTAAAAACAAAAACAAGCCTATAACCAAAAACAACCTGTAATGACTCTTACAAAGGGGAGCGGGGGCTCGTTAGTGTCTGGGAGGCGGGACGTGCCTCTAGCACTGGTCCGGCAGAGCCCGCTGGGAGCCTGGTAAGCACACGTGTGCACTTACCATCGGGTTCCTGAAGGGTCCTACATAGAAGCTACTGCCAGCTGCGTGTTCCACTTGGTCTAAACAAGAAAGATACAGGAATGAAACACAAGGAAAGTGAAATGGAAACGACAACGAAGAACATAATGAAGGACAGGACAAACTTTATGTATATAAGGAAAAGAAATGCACACAAAGCTATGAAGAAAACTAAATGAAACAGAAGGAAATGAGCAGTTACCTACCGAATCAAAGTTCTCACGCACACACAAAATAAAAAATAAATGAATCTTTAACTGTGATCTCAGCTGCTGACAGGAGGGCTCACTCGGCATACTTACTCTTATGCCTCTGCCACACCCGTTTCGCAAAACAGATGCTCTTACCGCTGACGGCACCATTCTGCCAGAGACCCCGAAGTCCCAATCATGCCGCTCATCTTACAGTTACCCAAGGACCAAAGCCGTGAAGTCATCTGCCCAAGGTCATGTAACTAAATCAGCTCTAGAGCCAGAATTAAAACCTGAGGATGACGACGCTAAAAGTGTTCCTTCTACTACAAAAAGTGTTATTTCTTAAGACCTGTAATGGCACAATCAATACCATATTCTTTAGAAAGCACTCTTTCTATGCGTTGTCTCACTTGGTTTCAAGGGCAAATGAAAGAAAAAAGTGGTAGAGACATTCACTGCATTTATGGGAAAGGAACAGCAATCAAATTGGAATGCAGATTATTTTCCCCATTTCAATTGTATCTTATGCCAGAAACACTTATAAGTCAACAGCCCAGAAGCTCAATCTAAGCAAGTATGATTCACCATAACAGAACTGGGTTTTCTAGTGAAATAGCTACTGTAGAGAGAAAACCAACAGTCATAATGACTACTCTTTAAAGATAATGTCTAGCATTATACCTCTGATGCCTGGATGCAAGTTGCAAAACCAGAATTGCCTAAGGCATCACATAAATAATTTAACCTAGGTCTGGACTGTGTTCTACTAGTCTAATAAAACTGGTCAAACACTAGGAAAATCTAGAGAATAATGTTTCACTTAAAAATGTGCAGGCATCAGAGAAAACACAAAATTCTAGAAGGCATGCTCAGGTTACATTAAAAATTCATCACAACAGTGAAGGCTCACGAATTTCATGATTTAAGTGAATTAAATTTAGAGCCATATGTAACTCTACATGTGCTGCCTCCTCACTGGGAGCTACCCAACTCCTACGTATAAAATCAGAATTCAGTACTGGTGCACAGAAGCCGGTCTATCTGATCTTTGTTGAGGGAGCTCACCACCTTACTCAGATACACAGCTGATTCCGCACCAGGCGAGGCCCCGTCTCTGAGCTCTTACCATGAAAGGTCATGGAGAACATGACCTGCCCCGAACTGGAGCCACCACGGACTCCCCGAAGGACTCCCCAAAGGACGGGCTGTGCCCGTCCTGCCTCTCTCTGGTGCCTCACCTCTCACTCAGCCCTTCATCTCAGCAAATGAGCCTTCGTCCTCTCTCCTCCACTGAAGATCCACTCTCCACGGTTCCCCCTGATCTCATAATTACAAAACCCGAAATCTCTTTAGGCTCCATTTGCCTCAAGTTCCCCCTTTTGTGTCTGACAGTTTCGTGGGTCTTACATTCTTTAGATTCCTCTCCCCAGCCTTATGACACCACCATTTACGATCTCCTTTTGTGACCACTTTTTTTGCAGAATCTTCCTCTTCTTCCTGCCCTCAGACAAGTGGGTCCCTTATAGGAAATCTGAAGATCGGGGGCTTTCGTACAAGGCTGGAGAAAGGCTTCAACAAAGTATTCAGCTGAGCCGAGGGTACAGATCTTAGAGAACAGAACAGACATGGAATAACGGAAATAATGGCTATGTTAAAAGGTAAGGAAGAAGAACCCTAAGATTTGACACAGAAGGAGCCTTTAAAGCTGATCTTAGTCTGCTCCCCAAACTCCACAAAAATGCTTCTCAAAGCTTTATCTCATTGTATGAATTGCCTAAAATCTCAGAGCAAGTTGGCAGCAAAACTGGGATTTTTATTCCCACCCAATTCACTAATTTTTTCTGGGTCCTAATTTTTTCACCCTAAGAAAGATAATGGTGCACCTGGGTGGCTCAGTTGAGAGTCCAACTCTTGATTTCAGCTCAGGTCATGATCCCAGGGTCGTGGGATCGAGCCCCACATCGGGCTCCACACTAAGTGTGGAGCCTGCTTAAGACAGTCTGTCTGTCTGTCTGTCTGTCTGTCTCTCTCTCTCTCCCTCTTTCTCTCTCCCTCCCTCCCTCTGCCCCCTCCCCTGTTCACGCTCTAAAATAAAATAATAAAATAAAAAAGAAAGATAATAGTGCCATGTTCATTGCAAGCTACATTGAGAACTTTATCATAAAACTATAAAGTCAGTATACAGCTTTTCAAATTTTTGAAAGGCAAGGGTGTGGCTTCCATGGCAGCAGGCTGGCCTGGCACTGACAGCAACTCTCAGAACACCTGCTGTAGAGGTAAATCAGAGTTCACGGGCAAGGTAAAACACTTGCTTGGAAAAAAGCATAAAGTTCAGGGGCGCCCGGCTGCCTCAGGCAGTAGGGCATGCGACTCTTGATCTCAGGGTCCTGAGTTCAGTCCCACGCTGGTCGTGGAGCCTACTTAAGACATTTTTTTTTTTTATTTAAAAGGCATAAAGTTCATGTTAAATGACTTCTTTATAGGATCAAAAGAAACACACACACACACACACACACACTCACGAACTCTAACAGACCACGCAGTGAGGACAGTGCATCAAAGGTAATAGCCAAGTCATGGGCTGAAAGAATGGCCGAAACGTGCCATGTGACCTGGTAACGGGAGGCAGGGAGTCAGACCCCCAGCCCTTGTTTTCTATCTGGGGGTGGTTAACCTTCTACAGTTGGTGTGATGGGTACAGAGGACACAAGCCAGAAACACATATGACAGTCCGTCTTCCACAAGGAATCAGCAGTCCGTTTAGACCACTGTAACATATGCTTAAAAAAGAAAACAAGAAGATAACGAATGACTCAGTAACCTGGACGTCCACGGAAGTCACAATCTGGGCAACGGGGAAGCTGGGCAGCAGGACCAAAGTGAGAACAGGGCCTCCAAGACCACAGCCAGAAAGGCACCCGCAAAGGTCGGCCAAGCTGCACACGGGTCGGGGTGTGTCCATCAGATGGTCAGGGTGGACGTTACAGCTGCCCAAGGGGGTCTCAGGGGGAAACCGAGCTACTGGGGGCCTAGCCCTGCTGCCCCACAGTGTTTTGGGCAGAACGCTCTGAAGTGGCAAGGTGCTATGCAGCAACTGGTTTTTATGAAATATGCTCTCCATTTTCTATACATTTCTTTCGTATTTAAAGTAACTTGAAATGTACCTGACACTAAAAAAATTCTGTTAAGCAGCTCGGGCACAATTTCAACCTTTTCCTGGAGTTAAGCTCTCCAAGAGCTGTCTGTAATCCCAGAGGCAAATTACGAAAATAAAACCTCTCTGGTTTTAAATTGCTCATAGTATTAAAACAGGGCTCTAGGCTTTGCTTCCAACAGAAACAATGGAAAAGTTCTGGATTTTTCAGTGCTGCAGATCCCGGTGTAAATTCCTGGGATGCTTGTGTCGCGCCGGGGGGGGGGGGGGGGGGGGGTGCACAGCCTCTGCCCCTGTGGAGGGTCCAGCCAGCAACTCTTCCAAGTGCCAGGCTGACGGCAGTAGCAGCAAGGATCACATCTGAAGGGAGCTTTGAATTTCTCTAAAAAAGGCTTTTAGTGGCTTTGACTGGATAAATCCAAATACCAGAAGAGGCTCCCCAAATAAACTTTAATAAATTCAAATTAAGAAAGCATTAAATTTCCTTATACTGTTCGGAACCTCAAAGTCTTGTGGCATGAACAAAATGAGTCTAGAGACTAACCAAATACCCCTGAAACTTAAACAAGCTGCCAGCCTGTTCTTCTTTATAATTATTTTAATTTCTAGGGTTCTTCTCAAGGATCTTCAGTAGCTTTTATTTTACAGGGAAAAAATGTATCTAAGTCTGAAAACCTTGCATATAAAAAGTGAATGGGCAACTACAAAGTAAAAACCTTAAATTCAAGTGTCAGTCCCCGGAGGCCACACAAACAGGACTGGGAACTAGGTAGGGAGGTGGTGACGGCATGAGCCTGGCAACTGGTAAAACAGAGTGCACAGCCACACCCTCAAGAACTGGTTATCCTCAGCTAAAAGGAAAGTCATTTATGATAAATTTTACAATTCTATATCCGGATGAATTAACTGCACAATTTAGATTAAAAATACTTTCAGGAAATAAAATCTAGATATAAATCTGAAAGAAGACACAATTACCACACTTAAGATCATTGTCTAGATTTGTTTACAGAAATGTTTACAGGAACAATGATCAAGCCACAGCACTAATTAACCAAATCAGGCTACAATGTATCCACAGATGTAAACCAAGAAGATTAGGATGCTGGCAGGTGGCTCCCAGCAATGAGACTATTGGTGAAGGTAGGAGACCTGTTTATGTGTTCATATTTTCTAACTTTTCTAGATGAACATTTGGTTCTATTATGCAAAAAATAAATGAATACATTATTTTTGAAAGAAATGACTAACAAAGGCAAAATTAATGAGGCAACTGAAAAATGGCCACTATGGATTGAGATTAATATATGCCATTTATACCCATACAATTTGGAAAAGGTCTCAACTGTCCACTCTGTCTACACGGCAGAAAGTACTGAAGTGCTCCTCTGTTCTCTATCTCCTACCTGTACACCTGCTGTTAAGGGTCCAGAAAACAAGCACTAGCTCCAGAAACACCAAATCCACAACAGATGCACATTTAAAGGGGGTGTAGTCACAAGAGACATCATTCAACAGACGACACTGGGTAAGCATTCAAACTGCCACTGCTAACCTTCTGGTGGGTCTTCATTCAACTCTTTTCCCTGTGCATCACATTGCTTCAAACAAAAATTTAATTTCCCTCCTCCTTTTGAGCAGCCACATACCTTGTATTCTTTTTCTTGTTTCACTGCACTCGGTTATGATACCCATCTTCATGGTTATGACACCCATCTTTATTTAAACCAAAAAGCTAATTTAAATAATCGTGCTGAGTGCCTCCCAGGTGTAAGCGAAGGGTCAATGTTTTGGCAGTCAGCCATGATAATCATGAGAGTATGGTTTCCTGGCTTTTATTTTGCTTCTCCTAAAAATGCAAAATTCATATGCCACATTTTGATAGAGGTTGAAGAAACAGGTTATGAAAATAAGACCATTTACAGAGACACTAAACTACTCCTCACTTAGATCTACCATGAGACATTTTATTCGGGTATAGTTCTTAAGACTATTCATCACTACAGCGGAGCAATCTCATTCCCTTCTTTCCAAGACCTCAACTGTCTTCTGGCCTCCGCCACATCTGCAGATGTGCCTCTATCAGAGCTTGTGAACGGACACATCATCACTCCACCGGAGCAGAGCCTGGACCTCTGGAGGCTCATGCATGTGCACCAACTAGCACAAATCTGCCTACTCGGAGAACTCAAAATGCTGTCTTTTAGAGATTCACAAGCAGAGAAGGAACTAAAATGTATTCTCCTCATAAATTATGGTCAAAAATTACATTTAAATTCAAGATTTTTTTCTCCTAAGATCTGCACCTAAAAAAATCCCACTAACCAGCCTATTTGACAACACATCTCGCACTCAGATACACTAGCATGTATCAGACTACTGTTCAAATTTAGCTCAATTCTTGCAAGATTAGAATTTTTTCCTTGACATACTTTGTAAGGTTTCTGGAACCATGGTGAAGCAGAAGTATTTGGATTTTTCCTGGGTGCTTATTATCTACAAAGCACTTTGTTAAGAGCTATATAGGGTGGGTGGGTGGGTGTATGTGTGTGTATAACTTAAAATTGAAGTTATGCCCAACTCTGTGAAAAGCCAAGCCCCTTTGCAGAAAGGCTCTACCTAATGTCAACAAGAAGCAAATTTTGAACGGAAGAGATGTTCAAGAGAATCTGAATCTCATTAAAAATAAAAACAAGGGAGGGGAAGGGAAGAGAGAGGTAGGAAGAGGGAGAGCCAGAGAGGTGGGAGGGAGAGGGAAGGGGCAGAGAGAGACAGGGGAGGGGATGATGTAGATCGCCGGCCAGCCAGGTAAAGCGAAGACCCCTGGCGCAGCTGGGCCCTCCTCAGGAGTGCGGCCTGAGATGCCTGAGACGACAGCCTTTCAGACACACTAAGATCTTCTCAGGGCTGGTGTCCCAGGGTTAGGCCACATTATCCTGACTCGATGCTGCTTCTATCTTTTGCCAACACAGGGGGAAAATAACGCCCCCAGGGAACAAAGAAGCTTGGGAGGAAGGGCTCACAGAAGACTAGGATTTTAAACGGCTGCCTCCCAGGCCGGTGCCCAAGGCAAGGAGAAAGGGCCTCCCTCTCACTCCGGTCACATTTCACCTGCTCCCAAAAGGTTCCTGTGCCCCCAAAGTCACACATCTTTCCTGCAGATGGTCTGACCCCAACTAATGTAAGACACTGGAATGGGCTCTCCTGTCCCTCCCCACTGTTGGGGTGGCACTCTGATTAAAACAGGTTCCTGAAGGGCACAAACTCACACAACTTGAAATCCACAAAACTGGGGCGCCTGGGTGGCGCAGTCGGTTAAGCGTCCGACTTCAGCCAGGTCACGATCTCGCGGTCCGTGAGTTCGAGCCCCGCGTCGGGCTCTGGGCTGATGGCTCAGAGCCTGGAGCCTGTTTCCGATTCTGTGTCTCCCTCTCTCTCTGCCCCTCCCCCGTTCATGCTCTGTCTCTCTCTGTCCCAAAAATAAATAAATGTTGAAATCCACAAAACTAAAACGATATTGCACAGCCTTGGGCCATGATTTGATTAAGGAGAAATACTCCTGGTTAAGGCAGACAGGAACAAACCATGGACACACTAGTGACCACTACCTGATACTGTCACCAGGAGGAGTAAATCTGACAATGCATAAAAAGAATGCTGCACAGTGCCTGACGCAGACTCAATGGAACCAACTGTAAGGATTAGCCACAGGAGATTCTACTAAACAAATTTCAGAAACCCCACGCCCAAAAGTCTAAATTGTCAGCATATGTTCCTTCTTAGGAAGACAATGACATTCTGCTTCCACTAACAATCCCGAATTCATCCATTTGTTTTGTTCATTTGTCCTATACAGTGATTCACACGATCCCACCCAGATATCACTATGGAAATGTGCGAGTCCGGATGAGGACAGAGGTTGAACGGAGTGCTTCAAACACTCACTAATGCTCCCATCAATATGCAGTAATGCTCCCACAGAAGCTGGAGGTACATTTCAGGTTTTTTTTAACCTGTAACCTTGATATTTTATTGCTTCCAACCAACTGTCTAAACATACCAGCTCACTTCATGGTTCTTAATCTTTTGGGAAAGAAACCTTAGACCCCTTTGAAAATCAGGCAACAGCGAAGGCCCCTCTTTCCAGGTGGTCACACAGAGACATAAATACACTTGGAGACCCAGAGACCTCTACGTCATCACCAAGTTCAGTTCTGAGTCTATGTGAACGTGCATATGGAGGGGTACACCTGTGTGATCCCTGAAAAATACCCCAACTCCTTAGACTATTCAATAAAATTGCCGCAGAGAAAATCGGGGCATTTGTTTCCTTAAAACGGTCTTGTCGGTTTTACTGGTAACTTGTAAGAAAAGGACTCTTTCACAGTTTTGTTTTTTCCTGACTGCACATCCAGAGAGATGTGAAATGACAGATTTCCTAATCTGTCATGTGCAGCACGGAAATTGCTCCCACACATTTACTTTCGAGGCGGTCTGATCATTTAATGTTTAAGGAAACGTATCCAAAATACACCCAAAATGTCAACCGCATGAAATTTGGTCCTAACAGTATGGTAGTCACGAGTGGTTACGACCACAGAGAGGTGACAGAAAAACGAGAAGAAAACAGTAAACACTTCATTTAGGCAACAAACATGTTTACTTTTGCCCAGGCAAATGCAACAAATCAAATTCCAGGAGTTATCTAATCCACCAATCTATGTAACCACAGGTGTCCCAGTTTGGGTAACTAGTAAAACAAGACAGCTTTTGAGAGAAAAGCGGGTCTCTAGCACATGAGGAGTTCTCCAGGGCCATGGTGTGTACCTAGCTGCAGATCCAAATAACATCTTACCTCTTACCTGATTTTCAATCGACTTAATCCACTTCATGTCACCGAAGCAAAACAGATGGATTTCAATAAGCCACGTTAAAAGATACTGGAACTATTCCTTTATTTTTCGAAGTGCCGTGATAAGTCCAAGCACGGGCAGAGTCACCACGGAGCTAACTGTACCAGTGCCCACCAATTAAGATGGGACCAAGGTCAGTGTGCAGGCATATTCCTACGAGGCTCTCACTAAATGCTCGCAGTGATCCCACAAGGCAGATCTTACCCCATTTTACCAACAAGTAAAGTGAAGATCAAAACATGTGGAGCAACCTGTCCAAAGTCATACTGCTATTAACTGGTGGAGCCAGGATATGAACCCGGCCTCACGATTCCAAGGCCGTGTTCTGGCATGCCACAATGAAGTCCACATGCTGTACATCTTCTGGAACTCAAAGGTATAGCTGGGTCAGCAATTTTTCCCTGCTCGCCTCCCCACAACAGACACACACGATTCAGGCTCATTTTAGCAGGTTATCCGTTTGCAAAGTATTGATCAAGCTGTATCTAATACAGAAGCAATAACGAAGCCCAAGCAGTACACTCATGTACTTTAGCACAGAAATTTAAGTTGGACATAGCACAACAATCAGTCACTATAAAAACAAAGTTTACCAACTCCATGCACTTCTGACAACTGCCCATGAGATTCAGAGGATCCTGTCTCTCTAAAACTGAAGAGGGTCAGAAAGTGTTTTAATTAAGCATCACTTTTTCTTGATTTTAATATATTCTACCCTCTACTGCAACCATAAATTGAATTCACCGTGACACACAGACAGCAATTTCCATTTCTAAGGCTTTTTTTTTTTTTTAATGTTTATTATTTTGACAGAGAGCAAACCAGTGAGCAGGGAAGGGGCAGAGAGAGCAGGGGGGAGAGAAAGAATCCCAAGCAGGCTTGGAGCTGTCAGTGCAGAGCCCAATGCAGGGCTCAAACCCATGAACCATGAGATCCTGACCTGAGCTGAAATCAAGAGCCGGTTGCTTAACCAACTGAGCCACCCAGGTGCCCCCAATTTGCATTTTTTAATCCTGAATTCTTTTTAAGTTTATTTTGAGAGCGAGAGAGTGCACCCCAAAACTATAAATAGATACTAAGCTTCACACCCAAATTTGATCTTGTTATCAACTCCATGATCACACGCAAGGAAGACTTTCTGTGACAATGTATTTAGCAGCTAATAAAACTGCTAAAGACAAATTTGGCATTTTAACCCCCCTGTTCAAAACTCCAAGATTGATTTATAGTTACTCCCTTTTATTATTTGTTTTGAATGCCAGTGAGAGAGACACTTTAATTTTGACCCCATTGTTAAACCTACAAAAATTACAATCCACAATATGTAACTACACGAGGAGAGTTCCGGAGAGTTCCGTGTGTAAAAGATCAGAGCTGCGGCTAACCAGCGCCACGCTGCCCACAGCATAAACCCCGGGCAGCATAAACCTGGTAGAGATGAATGTGAGACTTTGGTCTACACTAATGCCAGCATTATTAGGCTTACAGAGAAGGTACCAGAGGCAGGGGGTGGAGGTAGAAGCCCTCAGCCCTCACAGGGATCCTCAGACGTTCTGCCTAAAACCAGCAGTCGCTTGACTGCACAGAGAAACAGGGTCTAAAGATCTTATATGTTAAAAGCAAAAATACAACCAACAGAACCAGAAAGGGCATACTCTCCACCTCAAACTGGCAAGAGAATGAAATCTGAACCTAAGAAGCCAAACGGTAGGAAAAAAATAACAGAAGGCACAGGAACTGCATTCTTGCCCGTTCCAAACTGTATCGCCACTTCAAACACTGCACGATTGGTTTTGGGGTTCTAAACACCGGTGAACAAAACAAACCAGTCTGTCTTCATTTTTGTGGCAGGTGGTGTCTCAGGAAACCTACAAAAGACTGCAGCAATAGGAAGGATTAGAAGGACAAGGGGAAAGACTATCACTGCAGCTTTAACAGAAGGGGGGGGGGGGGAGGCATTTTAGCCTAAGTAGGCATCCACTGGTTTTCTTTTTAACCAAAGCAAAGATAATCCTCTGCAACTACACATAACTGGTGTCACACATTTAATTTATTAAACCTAGCAAATTGGGTTTGGACCATTCAGACACTGATTAAATTAATCAAAGCCTGTAAGCAAAAGTTTTTAAAGTATTGAATTTGCAAGGACTTTAGATATCATAATCTTATTTTAGAAACTGGTATTTTTATATATCACACACACACAGTATCATGATTTTATCATTAGAATAAGTCTCTAACCTCTGAAACTATTCAAAGATTCTGTCTGTCCCCCTCTCTCTCTGCCCCTCCCCTGCTCGCATGCTCTCTCAAAAGTAAGTAAACATATAAAAAATAAAAAAATAAAATATATTAAAACAGGGGCGCCTGGGTGGCTCAGTCAGTTAAGCTTCCAACTTCGTTTCGGCTCAGGTCATGATCTCACGGTCCGTGGGTTCGAGCCCTGCGTCGTGCTCTGTGCTGACAGCTCAGAGCCTGGAGCCCGTTTCAGATTCTGTGTCTCCCTCTCTCTCTGCCCTTCCCCTGTTCATGCTTTGTCTCTCTCTGTCTCAAAAATAAATAAACATTAAATAAATATATATATATAAACATAATACTTAAAATAACTATACATGTACCAGCTTATCATGAAAATTTCCATCAAAATTTTTTTTTAAATTTCAGGGTCCGTGCCTACAAAAAAATGGGAAGTGGAAATAGATACAACAGATGCTTCAGAAGGCTGGGAATTTTCTAGTCTCTTACCCATAACCCTTCAAGACGTTTAATAACCCTTCTTAATATATGTGCCAAGTTTTAACCTTTTAAAACAAAGGTGCCTCCTAACTTAGAGAAAAAAAGGACAGAACAGAAAGGAAAATGCCTTTGGAAAATGAAAGCACAGATTACAAAGCGGAGGTTTTGTCCAGTTTACCATGTGTGTTTGAGGCATGGGGGTGGGGTGTTAAGGATTAAAGACTAAATCTTGGGGCACCCAGTGGCTCAGTTAATTAAATTATCGACTCTTGATTTTGGCTTAGGTCATAATCTCACAGTTCATGAGATCAAGCCCCAAGTTGGGCTCTGTGCTGACAGTGCAGAGACTGCTGGGATTCTGTCTCCCTTTCTCTCTGCCCCTCCCCAGCTCGCTCTCTCAAAAATAAAGAAACGTTTTTTTAAAAAGACCAAATCTTTAAGGACAGAGTAAATACTCTTATTAAAAGTTTCAGGTAAGGTCGCCTGAGTGGCTCAGTCAGTTAAGCATCTGAGTCTTGATTTAGGTTCAGGTCATGATCTCACAGTTCACGGGATCGAGCCCCGCACCGGACTTTGCGCTGGCAGCACGGAGTCCGCTTGGGATTCTCTCTCTTTCTCTCTGCCCCTTCCCTGCTCACGCTCATTCACTCTCAAAATAAATAAACTTCAAAAAAAAGTTCAGGTAGAAAAGGCTGTATTACATTTTGTTACAAATTCAAGAAGTTTCAAAATTCTTACATACGCATACATGTTCCAAAGACTCTGCGGTGGAATAATTACAATTAAGAAACCAACCCCTGCCCCTCGTTAGGAAAATTCAAGAGTGCACAAGGACAGGTTAGGGCAACTCCTTTCTCGCTGTTTCTTTTCATGCTTTTCCTCCTAAATGAGTCAAGCCACTAGAATGGGAACAGCAAACAAAGTCGCTTAACAAAGTGCTGCTTCAAACAGTTCAAATGAGCTCCTCTTAATAAATAAAAAAGCTACTACCCCCTCCACCCCAATAAACACTTTGACAAAACAAAACAAAAAAAATAAATAAAACAAAGTCCCTCGCTTTTGTTAGTGTCACATCGTAAGAGTGAAAGAAACTAACAATAAGCATGATTTAACCCCACAACAAATCAGAACTGCACTTGCCATCAGTTTCTAGATTTAATTTTTGGAGTGTACGTAAATTAAAACATGTTAATGATCCAGAACACTCAGCTTAAGAAAACTTTTTAAAAACTATATTGTATTCAGTTTAAGAGCCCATCATTCTCCAAAAAGCACACTGGTGCAAGAAGGAAGCAGAACAACACATCATCATCTTGAAATCACCAATAAGACGAAGTGAAAAGAGCTCCTCCCTGCCCACCGTCCACACTGCACAGGGACCTAGGCCAAGGCAATGTCTCTCTCTGTTCTTGTGGTTTCTAAAATGACTTCAAAAACAATGTACAACTTAAGAAAAATGGAATGAATCCCATTCATCTGAAGCCCAAACCAACAAATGCCATTAAAAAAACACTTAACAAACAACAGCTAACAAGGGACAAAAACGTAATGTTAGTGTTTTTAAAAACTGTTTGTTTGAGGTGCTCAAAGGAACACAATAAATCTCTTCAATCCATAAACCCCCAAAGCAAAAATAACTGAAGGCATTAGTTCTCACCATAAGGTAGCTTTCTAATACCAAAGGCTTCACTTAATCACACTGCCTGATTATTCAGGATTAAAGTGGGCAATTCTACAGTGAGTAGTGAAAATACATCCTGGCTAATTAGTAAAGCCTTATAAAACACTGCTACTTATTCAGTATAGCTGTCCCACTCAGAAACACTATGAATAAACACTGGATTTAGGCAAGACAGAGCCAAATATTGTGGGAGCCACGTGAACTTGGGCCAACCACATAACCCCGGCCCCAAGCACCAGTTCCCTCATCTACAGAGAAGGATCCACTCCTTGCCGTGCTACTGGGAGCATCAGCAATGCTGTCTACGGAGCACCAAGCACAGGGCCAGGCACGTGTGATACACACTCATGGAGTCACTGCCGTCACTCCCGCCATTAACAGAAAGCAGCAACTCGACACATTAACGACGGGATGCGCAGGTTAAATGTCAAATCACGAGATAGGTCCGAATCAAAATACATCAGAAGAAATGAATCCCAGCCAAGAACCCTTGTAAGGTCTGACCGTGTTTGAATCGGAGTGGCAATAACGAGAAACGGCTGCTTTCAGTATTCATTCATCTTTTTTACTTTGAGAAACAACGGTAGTGTTTTCAAGTAACTCTTGCTTCTCCATTCAGATTCCCTAAACTGTGTCAACCAGCTTATTAACATTAATCAAATCAAACTTTAGAACTCTCCTTGGCAGCATGTAAAACGTGAACAGACAGCGTGAGTGCCACGCGAGCACGCCAGCCTATCTGAAACCAACACGGACAAACATTTCTTCCAGCCTAAGGTTGTCTGGAGAACTACTAACGTTTAACCTGCATCACGGTGTCCTTGGAGTACTTACCCAATTCCTCACTTCTTCACAGGCAACTTCACATATACAACTATAGGCCCTTCTGTAATTCTACTAAGCGCATGTGTGCAATAGCCCCTCTGTAAACCAGAACACGAAACCACCTAGTTCAGAAAGGAGGCACTCCATGAGTTTTAAAAACAACAATTAATCTGTAATTTAGAAAAAGAACCTAGTACTCCGATTTAGGGAAAGCACGGGAAATTGTTTTGTTTTTTACTTTCAAATTACAACGAAATTTTTAGTATCAACTAAACTACTTTGAGCTCATTGCATTAAGGGTCTCATTTCTTTTTTCCTTTTAGAAAACTTAGTGATGATCAAATCTATCTTCTGGATTAGGGTAAATTTTACCTTCCAATTTATATATGGACAGGAGACCCAGAATAACAGCCTAAGTACACACAGAGCACAGCAGATTTCCTAATATGCTCAGTTATGATGTTTGAAGCAGTTTTTAATCATGGCATGTATTAGGATTTTTTCCAAGTTCATCCACTGAACTACAGTTGAAATGTGCAAAAGGCTTTGAAAAATTCTAGTTAATCCACTTAATTTCCCTATGAACAAGGTTATACATAGCAAACATGAAAGGTACAAAGCTACCGACCAATTTATTACCTAAATTTGGAGCAAATCCGTAGCAACAGAATTAGAAGTTAAAAAAAAAAAAAAAAAAAGTCCTGTCTCCAACTATTGAAAAACTACCAAAACTGTATCAAGCTTTTAAAAAGAGGCCACCGTAGGGGTGCCTGGCTGGGTCACTTGGAACAGCATGCAATTCCTGACCTCGGGGTTGTTCAGTTCAAGTCCCACGTTGGCTGTACAGATTACTTCAAGATTAAAAAAGAAACTTTTTTTTAATTAAAATTAAAAAATAAAGACAGGCCATGGGAACAGCAACATGGACCAACCTGGCACGCAACCATCAGAGATGGGACCCAACGCTCAGCAAAGGCATCACTCAGCCAGAGACAAGTGAGAGCCATCGTGGGAACCAACCAGGACCCTGCTCACTTGGGTTCAACACGGCAGGCTTGCAAGCATTTAATGCTGAGGCCACATTTCCACAGGAAAGTCACCACCTCCAACTGCCCGTGCCCTACAAGCAAACAAGAACTACCAAGGAGTGCCCTTGAAGTAGGCACAGGACCTGCCCACCAGATGCCCACAAGGTTCAGGGCCCATCTGCCATCATCCTCAGGCACCACGGCCAGGCATCCATCATTCAGACAGGCCTCTGCCCTTCAGCTTTGGCCAGAGCCTCAAAAAGAGCCATCTGGGGGTGCCTGGGTGGCTCAGGCGGTTGAGCGTCCGACTTCGTTCAGCTCAGGTCAGGGTCTCGTGGTTCGTGGGTTCAAGACCCACGTCGGGCTCTGTGCCGACACCTCAGCCTGGAGCCTGCTTCCCATTCTGTGTCTCCCTCTCTCTCTCTGCCCCTCTCCCACTCATGCTCTCTCTCTCCGTCAAAAATAAACAGACATTAAAAAGAGCCATCGGCTGCTATAAGACACCAGGGCGGCAAACACCACCGAAGTACCCTTGTCCTCTCAGCTTTTAATACACATATTCCTTAATTTTAACTTTAAACGGAACCAGTGTTGTCACATCTGCTGCTGCTGCTGCCCGCCCCATGGAGACCTGGACGAAAAGCAGCATATCCTGTAGAAGAAAGGGCATGGAAAACCTGGGTTCAAGTTCTGACGCTGATGGCCACCGGCAAGGAGCTTGGACAAGTCACCCAACCTCGCTAAGTGTCGGTCTCCTCCTCCGGAGAAGGTGTGCACACCACAGAAGTAGAGGCTGAGCAGGAATGCCCGAGGGAGAGAGCGCAGCACTACCTGGGGCTCCCGGCTGCAGCCCCATGGGCCAGTGCCCAGGAGGGAGCATGCTCCATGCCTCCGTCAGAGCCTCTCGCCACATCTGTCTTTTACCTGTTGCCCAGCAGCGACCCGTGACCTCCCGTGTCCCCGCGAGTTTTTCCTTCCCCAACTCATGCATTGGTCTTTCCTCCTTCCCTCCTCAATATCCTTCCTAGAAGTCCCCCCCACTGTGCGCTGCTTCGTCACTACACAGCAGCAGCACGTCCTCCCGCCTGCCCCCCTCCCTACCCAGGACCCCCCCCCCAACACATGCAGACTGGAACACCTAGTGAGCCTGACCTGCACTAAGCCACGTTAAGATGGATGAAAAGCTCCTCCCTGAATGTTTTACTCATCTCTCTAATTTTCCGTACCAATCCAGCCACTAAGTGCAGTGAGTGCCTGGCAGAAACAAAGGCCAATACGTCCATTTACAGAGCTGAGTTTCATGACACCACCACACTTGTGCGGGTTTCTAAGTGGCCCCTCCATGCACCCACCACCTCCCCTCTCCCGCCCCGACCCCAGCAAGAAATTTCCCCAACTGCTGACGGAACCTCCAGCTTGGTCCCTCTCCCTGGAGCTGAACTTGCCCGGGCCCACCCCTGTGTCATTCATGCCAAAGCCTCAGGAAGGCCACCTCTGGCTACCCATCTACAGTCACACCGTGTCTCATACACATGAAACGTGACAAAACTCATACTGTTCATCGGTTGACTGGTCATCCCCCTGCTCTTTAGAACATACATTCCATGAGAGCAGAAACCCTGGCCGTTCTCGTTCTCCGCTGTAACTTGGGCACCTAGCAGTGTCGGACACGGCAAATGCCTGTCACATCAGGGAGACCCTCCAGACCTCCGCCACTTCTCCGACCTGCTGACAGTCCCCTAGGGCTCCTGCGCACATCCTCCCCACTCTCGTCCCTCCACCCTTTGGAAAGAGACCACCCGGGGAGCCCAGCCGAGTCCCCTTCTCCTTCCCTGTTGCCCAGACACTTTGTTTCCTTAAATGGCCTCAGACCAAGTCACTTTGCACGTGGCTCTCTTACCTCCCATTCAAGTGTGTATATAGGCTTTGTCACCTTTGGAGAAGAAAGAATTCGAAATATGTGCAACTATAGAAAACTTTAAGTGTTCTTCCCGGTACCACGGTTTTTTACTTGAATGACTCTGATTACAGAGATACGTGAAAGATTTCCTCTTGAAACGGATTATAATCTAACTGTTCTGTGAGTACTACGAGTCACCTAGATAAATACTATAAACTAGTTGGTATTCTCAGGGACTATTTACATTCTTCTAAGCCTCTCGGGTAACCTTAAGGAGCTATATATACTCTTCCAATTCACTGCCGCTTCTGGTATAAACTGCCTCCTTCACTGTCCAGCTATCAGGCATCAAAACTATTTGCTGCTAGAAATACCTCCTCATCGCTTCTCGGCCTTTCGGCTAAGATCAAGTGTAGAAATACCTCCTTCTCTCGAATCTGTTGTGAGCACGAAAAGGGTAGCAGTAGGCCTAAAATAAGGGTGAAGGGCCACAGTTAGGCTCTGCCATGGGAAACAGGAGTGGAGAGGCCCGCTGCTTATTTTGGGCTTACAGAAATCCTCCACAAATACCAGCTGATTAAATGAGTCACAAACTCGGTAGTTCCTCTGCAAGAAACACGAACTGTCAGCCACATTCCATCGGTGGCACTTACTGCTCCAACGGACAGGCGTGCGCCAGGCTGTTCTGTATGATCTCGTTTGTTCTTGACAGCAACCCCACGAGGTTAGGTAGCACAGAGACTACTCCGCGTTAGGACGCCCATTTTTAAAGCTATGGAAACTGGAGCCCCAGAAAGGTGACACGATTTCCCCAGTGATACACCTGGTCAAAAGCCCGGAGCCCCAAGTTCTGCATTCCTTCCACTAAGCCCATCTGTGGGAGCCGCTACTGTTTCCTTAGGGGAAAAGAACTTCAGGTAAGGATCTTCTGCAGCCAAGAGACAGCAGGGCAACACCACATTCGGATCCTGCTCTTACGTTCTGTACTTTAAAAGCACTTTTGCCAACAGTCATTATTTACTGCTAACACGCAAATTCCATCTCTTCTCACAGTAACGGCACAAATCGAGAAGACGGTAAATCCTTGGAAATACGTTCTAGGTTACTTCACAGATTATAATCTTCCTACAGTTCAAGTCGAAATCGCTGAAACATCTGGCACTAAAAGCCCTCCCTTCTTCTCTACCTGGAAAGGCTGATCTGTCCCATCCAAGAAATTCTCATGCTCAATCTCCTAACGGGCTGCTCAGACATGTAAGAAGCGAGGCTGAATAACAAAGCTGAGAATCCAAAATTCTAGTTTGAAATACCCAATGTATGCACATCTTTGGCCCATGGCAAACCTACACGCTCCCTGGTCAGAGACAATATGAACTGTATTCTCACAACACTGTGCTCTCTTCCTTCGCTACAAGTTTGTGTGGGTCTTTGCCAATCAACCAATACTGACTGAGGGCCTGTTCCATGCCAACCATCCAGGCGCTGATCAGCAACTCGCAGATTTAATGTTGGTCTCCCCCAACTAGACTCCAGGCCACTGCTTCTTTTCTGCTCACCAGCGCACACCATACAACCTAGCAGAGCGCCTGGCACACGGCAGGGGCTCAAGAAACATTAGTTGTAGGGCACCTGGGTGGCTCAGCCGGTTAAGCGTCCGACTTCAGCTCAGGTCATGATCTCACGGTTTGTGAGTTCGAGCCCCATACCGGGCTCTGTGCTGACAGCTCGGAGCCTGGAGCCTGCTTCGGATTCTGTGTCCCTCTCCGGACCTGCCCCTCCCCTGCTCATGATCTGTCTGTCTGCCTGTGTGTCTCTCTCTCTCAGAAATAAACATTTTTTTAAATTTTTTTAAAAAAGAAGAGAAACATTAGGTGAATGAAAGAAAGAACAAATGAATGAATGAGTAAGAGAGACAAAAACAGAGAGAAGAGGCCACTCTGTAAAGGAAGCAGGGCTTTTTACTGCCCAGAACACGCCTCATGACCCACTAGCGATGTGATGAATTCTGAAAGGCGCCACATGCATCGCACAGCTGTAGGCACAGCAGCTGTCATGCAAAGGAGCCGAGGCCCAGAACTCTGAAGAATTCAGCCCTTTGTTTCTGTCTGCCGGCCTCACAGCCAAAATGAAGCGAAGGCCACTGTCAGTCTACCTGTCAGCTGCGTGCCTTCAACATCTGGCTTTCAGAATTACTAAATTAACATGCTACTGGATGAAATTTATGTCGATTAACTCTCTGACATCACTGCCTGCAAAACTATTTAAATGTCTGAGGTCACACATAAGACCTAAACAGAACCGAGTTAAAATGAACAGTTCTCCATTTCAGTTCTTTGCAAGCAATAAATTAGCTTTCAGAGTATTTAACTTAAAAGCAAAAAAGCTTTGACTCATTATTTAAACTCTCTTAAACTTCAGGACTCTACCAGTAAGTGGTTCAAAACAGACTGTTAAGTTCCAAGAGTAAGCTTCATGCAAGTATTTTCATTAAAACCTAAGATTCAGTGGATTATAGGCTTCCCAGAGTTAAGTACAAACTACTTCACTCAACAGGAAAACCCAGCAATCTAGGCATGTATAAAAATGAACATGTGTAAATTCATCTATCACTAATAAAACAAAAAGTTTATTTTCAGGTGTTTTTTTTTTTTCCACATCCTTCTAAAAGAAGAGAAAATAAAATTCAGGAATAAATAAAAAAGCAGAAAATGATGAAATGTTCTAAACATGCACACTAAAATACGTTGAACAGAGAAAATCCTGAGAGAAGCTGCGAATAAGCTATGAATATATCTAAATATATGACTAGTTATACTTAGCAGAGTAAAGATCTCCCTTCCCCTCAAACTCTAGTCCCTGCAAATAAATCGCAACTTACCTGGAGAGGCTGGTGGCATCACTTACAAAAAGAACACTAAATAAAGGAACTAAAATATGTAGACAATTATTCACTAAGCCTAAAATCAACAAAAATTGTAAAACTCAGTTACAACAGTAGAAGAAACACTTAGGAATTTTCTAGACCCTGATCATCTGATTCAAGATCAAAGCATTTAATGACCTAAAAGAGTGACAAAAATAACATTCAGTAAATTAAAAACATGTATTGAATAAAAGACCCACCAACTGTCTCCTGGGATGAGTTAGCTGTATTCACATTACACTGAGAAATACAGAGAATATGTAATGGAAAAAATCAGAATGAACTTCTTGCCTATGTTTTCAAATATTATTTTTACATTCCTCCAAAATCAGGTTTATGTTATGATTTTATTTACAATCGGACTTCCACAACTCACTTGGCAATGTTCTGAATAAAGGACGAACTCGAGAGTTCTGATGACTACAAAAATTTACGTAAGACCTAAAGCAGGCCAAAAAAAGGGGGAAAAAAAAAACGAGCAAAAAAGGATTTATATTAGTACGAAACTACCATACCGTGCCTTGGCTTATATTCAAACTGGGCTCTACGAAAGATTCGCGAATTCACATTAAAATTCGTCATTAAAAAAAAAAAAAATCCCAACGTGTCCGAATGCCAGCTGGAAATATGATACATCCAACCAAACTATTTTCCTACCCAGAAATTATCCCCTCCCCCTTATAAGTGTGACTACGCTTTGCCTTTTGTTCGAAAACATCGTAAAACAAACTAAAACTATTAGAGTTGAGTCAAAAGTGACAAAACGGCACAGTCTTCAACTTCCATTTTGTTACTGGCCTAATTTCGAGGTCTGCTGCGCTCAGACCTTCGCCCACCCCAAGTGTTGCAATCGTGCGCAGCGCGGCGCGGCCCGGCCCGGCCCGGCCCGGCGCGGACAGGAGTGTCGGGGCCTGTCCCGGCCCGGCCCGGCCCGGCCCGGCGCGGACAGGAGTGGCGGGGCCTGTCCCGGCCCGGCCCGGCCCGGCCCCGCGCCGAGGGCAGTGAGGAGCGGCGGGCCCGGCGCCGCGCGGCCCCGAGCCGAGGCGCCCAGCTCCGTCCGGGGCCGGGCCGGGCCGGGCCAGGGCGGCGCGGGGGACAGAGCGGCGGGGCACGGCCCGCCCGGCCCGCTCTCTGCCCCCGGAGACGAGCGCACCCGCCGCCGCGCGCCCGGCCCGGCCCTGGCCGCACGAATCTGCAGACCTGGAAATGTCACCCTCGGAACACATTTCGTGACGCGTTCGCTGGCGAACGGCACACACAAAAAAAGCTAAGAATACGCCGGGTGCGCAGGGCTTTGGAAGAGACCGGCCGCCGCTCCCTCCCGCAAGTGCGGCTATTCCGGAGGTTCCGAGCGAAGTGACAAGTAGCCCTCGGCCGACCCTCCCGGCGCTCGGTCCGCTCACTTTTGCGCGCCCGGCTTCTCGGCCCCAAGTTAGCCAAGAGCCCGAGCGCGGCGTCCGGCCGTGATTCAGCAGCGGCCCTGGGGAGGGGAGGAGGGAGGGGGACGACCGGGGGCCGGGATCGCGGGCTGGGGCCGGGCCGGGCCGGGGAAGGTCACGGAGCGCCGCGGGCTTCGGCCGAGCCCGGGCCCGGTCCGGTCCGACGGCGGCGGGGGAGCCGGGGCGGCGCGGGCTCCTACCTTTCCTGCTTTTCGGGGAGCTCCGCTTGCTCCGGGCGCTGGCTCGCTCTTCCTCAATCGCAGCTGCTATCTCGGGGTTGTCTTCCCCATTGTACCAGACCAGGAGCTCCTCGCCCGGCGCGATTGGCTGCGGGGAGAGAAGAGACAGGCGCCGGGCCAATCAGAGCGGCGGTTGTTGGCGGGGCGGGGCGGGGCGGGGGCGGCGCTCCCAGCTGGGGCGGCGAGCCAGGCCAGCCCGGCAGGAAGGGCTCCTTAACCCTTGGCGGCCGCGGGCAGGGCCCCTCTGCTGGAGGGAGGACCTCATTTCCCGGCCCGCCTCCTCTTCCCCCGGGTCCGCGCGGGCGGACCTACGGACCCGGCTGGGCGCGACCGCCGTCCACTCCAAACTGCCCTACACTACCGAAGCAGCTCACCGTTCGCAGCCTCACGACTGCCCACGCAGAAGGAAAAATAAAACACGGAACCATTTTGCCCACGAAATCGGAGCTGATGAGAAATAGAAAGCGTAATTTAACAGAACCAGGTGCTTTGGGAAGAGAAGTGTTGAACGCTAATTAATTACCAGCGTACGTTTCGGATGCCAAGAGCAAGTTCAGCATGTTAAGGAAGAAGTGTATGTCATTGCACGTTTAAAAACGCACAGCTAACGAGATCACGGAAATGCTAAAGTAAGAGGCGGCACGGAAGACGCAGGCGTCCGCGCACTCTACTCTCTAGGATCTGCCACCGACCTGCTCCGGCCCAGGGAGAAGCCACTGCCTCACCCTCTGCACCAGACAACTTTTAAATTCCTAAAAGTACCTCACAGGTACTATGCTCCTAAAACATTAACTCTTAACAGCCATGTGAGTAGCGAGGACATATACCACCACCATGCTGATTACGCCTAGAAGATCCTGAAGAAAAAAAACACACCGAGTGTGGACACATCACATTCCTCAACAGAATTTAAGGAATGGCTTAGTGGTTTCTCATCTATGCACAATGACTCATCTATTCAGAAAGTTCCAAGAGTAACAATACAAGTAAAATTCCAAGTAAAGCCCACTGAATACAGTCAGAATCCATCAGCCCATACTGATACAAATAAATGAATGAAGTCAATAAGAAGGAAAGCTCTTCCTTAAAGTAGATCCCAACTAATCAATGAAAAACAAATAATGGAATTCGAAAATCACCATTTGGCAATCAGTGCAGTAATAATTGACTCATCAATAGATGCTAAAACTAGGAAGTAAATTTTGGGTGTAACTGACTATTAGCATGGTCTCAAAATATCTCCTCACAGAACATTCATTAATTACAAAGGGAAAAACAGTATCCTTATAATTACATAAATCAACATCATGTGCCTCCTGGTATAACGCACAGAAAAGAACATCACTTATGGAGATCTCTGCCTGAAGAGCATAACCATAACTTAATCATGAGACCTAAGAAAAGCCCAAACTGTGCGACATTCTACACAATAACTGACAGTCTCTCAAAACTGAAAGGTTATAAAAGATAAAGACTGAAGTGCTGTCCAAACTAAGGAGACTGACAAGACATTATAACTGAATGCAACTGAGCATTCTTTCCCTGTAAGGACATGAACGGAACAACTAACAGAATGTGAAAAGGTGTATAGATTAGCTAATAAAATATTGTGTCAGTATTAGCCTCCCGATTTTGATCACTGCACTATGATTATGGAAGGCGATGGCCCTGTTCTTAAGTGCAGGTGAATTCCATCGGAGATGCCTGTTGAGAAACAGCATAGCTCCTCATTTGAACATACCTTCCCATCTAGATAAAGCCCTTGAAAGTAGACATTACTTTGTTTCCTTCTCTGCAAAACTCAGTTCATATAGTCCACATTTAAGATATTCTGAATTCTTTAAAAGAATATAATGACTGTTTTCTTTGCTCCCCCAGAGAAGGCTAAAACCTGCCATTTTCTCATCTTTAAACCAATGTACTATTACTTTCCTTCTTGAATCAGCTGCACCTAAACCAAAAAAACTTAATCTAATATATGGGCTTTTAATGAGTTGAAGTAATCATTACAGATGTCTTTTGGCATTCTGATGAGCTAAATCTGTTTCTGCTGAAGGACGGGCTTTTTTATTTAAGTCAGCTATTTCTAGTTCCAAATGTATAGTTTGCTTCTCTACTATTTTGTAAGCCACATATTTATGAAATGGTGGTATCCTGTAATATTTGAAATGATTAGGGTTCATATAAGCAAGTGAGGACTTCAATAAGACCAAAGTAAGAAAAGAAACATGCAAAGGAGGGAGGCAAAGTTATTCCAAATTTATTCCTAACCTAAACAGCATAACAGGAACAACGGCTACAAGACACCCACTGGGCATTTTCAAGACACCTCCCAGACTCTGAGCTTAAGTTTCCTTGCTCATCCACTGCAATCTTCTGCACAGTACTAACTGTACTAGCAACTGTGTGAAGATAAACAACACAAACTCTTCATTTAGGACGGTACGCCTTTGTTGCAAAGCACACAATGTAAAAACACAACAGAATCTGTTCTTAAATCTAATATAACATGTCTAAATAGCTAATGAGCTGGTGAACATCTAGGTTAAGAGCAACCCGATTTGTCAGCTGTTGAACAACTTGCAAAACTGTTAGCAAGTGGGAGATTATTGTATTATGGAGTTACAGCCTTCCCAACTTCGTAGTAAAACAGCTACACAAGAGACCTTTATGAAGAGGAAAACAATCTATTTATTTTATTTATAAGAGCACAGTTAAGATTTTGTAAGTCAAATTTCAGAGAAGAAAAATTATGTCCTAAACACATTAAATACAAACCCACATTTTAAAAAGTAAAGTTGATGGGGTGGCTCTGACTTCGGCTCAGGTCATGATCTCGTGGTTTGTGAGTTCGAGCCCCACATCGGGCTCTGTGCTGGCAGCTCAGAGCCTGGAACCTGCTTGGGATTCTGTGTCTCCCTCTCCCTCTGCCCCTCCCCCACTCGCACTCTGTCTCCCTCTCCTTCAAAAAATAAATTAACATCTAAAAAAATTTTTTTTGATAAATAAACAAATAAATAAAAAGTAAAGTTTAAAGTCCAAAAAACCTCTTTTTTGTGTATTGTATTTTGATGTTCAACAAAACAACAACAAGAAGACTTTAAGATCTGTCAGTGTTTCCTTTGGGTTCTGACAGGCTTACAGAAGAACCAAGCACACTCTCTTATCGAAATATCAGCAAATATAAACCTGAAATCTTACCAGACCAATTAGGAAGAGGCAAGGTTCCAATAAGTATTCCTGACACGAGGTCAAAATAAGAGAAATCCTCCAGAATTACAGGAACACACAAAGCACGTCAACGCTCAGCCACCTACAATCTTTCCCCAACATATGCTCTCTTCAAAGTCACAGATCAGACGCCTCAACTCTCAAATGGATGAACTGAAGACTGAAATTCACCTTTCTCCCTGCAGGCCACTAGGCCGCACCTGATCTGACCCCTGGCCACCTCACTAGCCTCATCTATCATTCCTCTCCTCGCTCTAGCCACACTGGCCTTTGTTCTATTCCTTAAAAAAAAAAGGTCTAGCTTATCCCTATTTCAAGGCCTTTGCTTCTACTGGGGCCCCTCTTCCTAGACTGTTCTTTCTGCAGAGATCTCTGTGTGCCTGGCTCCTTCCTATGGTACGAGGGTGGGGAGAGGGGCTTCACATTTGTCTTGTCTTCCCTGACCCACGAGGAGGGATCGAGATATACATATATATATATATATGTATATATATACATATATATATATATGTATAACTATGTAATTTCACAAAATTATCATTTTACTCATTGTTTATTATCTGCCTCCTCTGCCATAAACTGCAGTCCCAGGAGACCAGAGACTGTCCTGTTCACTATCACAGGAGAACACCTAGTACACAGTAGACTCTCAATAAATGCTTATCAAAGTAATGAAGAGATGAATGAATGGATGAAAGGCTCACAACTAACTTTCAGAAATTTAAAATAGTTTCTCATCATACTACAAACAAAACCAGTCTTGAGATTTCCTAATTATCTGGGTAATAGTTGAGGAGGCTATACATAGCCAAGAAGAACATCACATGTAGTTTCATTTACAAAACCTAACCCACAGAAAGCTTTATCCGGAAGATTGTAGTCAGATAATCACTAGCAAGGAATCTGAAAGGTCTTGCGCATACGTGAGCAAACACCAAAGGTCAGGACCGGGGGAAGTCTGCAAAGACAGAACTATGTCACTTCAGACAGAGACAGGTAAGAATGGTGGTAGTCGTGCGCTTGGGAGCACTTCGGTTAGGCTAGGAACTGCTCACAGAACCTCACCTACAGTGGCTCGTTTAACCTTCACGACACCTAGACGTGTTAACTGTACTATTAACTCCATTTTTACAGAGGAGAAAACGAAAACGGTGTAAGCAACTTCTCATGCTCGCACATCTAGAAGCCCAGATTCACTCACAAGCCAGTCTGCTCCAGGGTCCCCACTCCTAACCACGGCATTATACCACCTCACCAAAAATAACAGCCGGCACTTAGCCCTGAGCAGGCGCTAGAGCTCTACCTCTACTGACCTGTGTAATCATGGTAACACCGTGAGGTCGATACTGTATTTCTCTGTATCTTACAAATGAGGGAACTAAGGCACAGAAAGGTGAGCTGCCTACGGTTGCACAGCTAGGTAAAGTCCCAATGGCTTGCCCTGGGTCACACAGCAAGCCCAGATTTAATGCAGCAGTCGGGCTTCAGAGTTCACTCTCCCAAACACTATTCTCTCTTGCTTCTCGCTGTTTCTCAGATTTGCCACCAGGGAGGTGAACACATTTTAACCGGAAGTCTTGCAAAGGAACCGCAGTGAGGGAACGTCACCCCGGACATGCTCTCCCTTGGAACCTCGCTTCTACTCCCTCGATCCTCTCCTATTCATCCCTTCGCCCGCCCTTCATCTCCACCAGGATCCTACCTCGATTTAACCAGATGTAATGCTCACTTTAAGTAAATTTGAGAGACAACGTGTGAATTCTCCAATCAAATTTTGACTCCAATTTCAAACTGCGGTGTAACAAAACCGTATAGTAGTACCTACTAGGAAATCACGCTATTACCGTCAGCAGAAAGAAAATGAGAACGAAGGTTGTAGACGTTTTAAATGAGAATACACCACAGAAAAATATCTCCTGCAGGGATTAGAATCAAGGACATGGGTGTATCTGAAGTAAAGGGCAGTCCCACTGGCTACAGATGACAGGAAAAATACAGCAGAGGAAAATTAAACAGCTCCGTGCTAACTGAACTTCCAGAAGTCCTAGTGCCCCGGCACAGGCAAATTTCAGCATGTTGCAAAGCTGACCACGGTCTTCAATGCTTGCTCATCGAGAGATTTCAACTCCGTGGAGATAATCTGTTTTCACGGAATGTCCCCCAGCCTATGACATTTTTAAATGGAAGTGAATAAACAGAAATGTGAATTACAGCAATTTTAGTAAACATATGTATTCCAAAAAGCAATCATCATCTATCTTTAGAGCCGTAAGACTCTTTAGAGAACATTTCCGTGCACGATCGATACAGATTCGCCTTCCCAGAGAACCTGAGAGCAGGGACAAAGACCCAGACTCGCCTGTTGCAGAAATACGACGATACTCAGTGCTTCCCAATGTACTCAGTACCCTGAATGCACTCGGTGACCTGTGACCTCACCACAAACTCTAAAAAATGATTTGCCTCTTCTTTTCATCTCAACAATTAACGTCTCTAAATAAAAACTTGGCAGGAAGAAGAAACCCGCTCTGTTTAATTTCCATTCTGAATCACATCTACAGAAGAGAAAAGCTAATAATCCAAGGCTGCCTTATACCGAAGACCAAGTGCATGTTTTTGGTCAGCACAGAACCACCGCAGCTGGCGACAGCTGCTTACAGTCGACACGTCTGCCAGTCAGACCGTTCGTGACGCCTCCGTTTCGTAGGAGGAGGGAAATAGTTGCCACACACCTCACTCATTGGTCTCTGCGAGGGGGCAGGGTGTAATTACTTAACGCGATCTTCGTGCTTTAGCGCACACAAAGCGGTGGCAACTGTAGATTTAAAACAAAGACCTTCCCATGTGTTGATGAACCACTTTCAAATATAATCCTTTCAAGGTCGGCAAAGTCATTCTTGTCAGTCCCAAGTGAGGACAGTTTTTGCAAAACTGCACGCAGAGTGACTAGAGCAGACCAGCTTTAACACTCTTACCTTTAAAGTTTTATAGTAAATGGCCCTGTTGATTTCCAGCGGAAACAAATTCTGCTCTTCTCCTGAGCAAGCCCAATTCACATACCGCAGCCAGTTTCCCTTCTCTGGATCGGTGGCATCAATGCACATCCATCCCAAATTTGGGTAATACACCTGGGGGGGAGGGGGAGGTAAACACCTTTGTTAAAATAGAAATGTCTTTAAAATGTTTCCAGTTTCAACTTTTTTTTTTTTTAATTTTTTTTTTTTTCAACGTTTATTTTTTATTTTTGGGACAGAGAGAGACAGAGCATGAACGGGGGAGGGGCAGAGAGAGAGGGAGACACAGAATCGGAAACAGGCTCCAGGCTCCGAGCCGTCAGCCCAGAGCCCGACGCGGGGCTCGAACTCACGGACCGCGAGATCGTGACCTGGCCGAAGTCGGACGCTTAACCGACTGCGCCACCCAGGCGCCCCTCCAGTTTCAACTTTTAAGACAACTCTTTTTCATCATATCCAAGTACTCTACAAAACGCTTCACAGAAACTAAATTAGCAGCAAAGAAAAAGAAAAGATAAAAACAGAGATCCAAAACTGATAATCCTCATTACTCATTTTTCTATCTGGACTTGAGTCATTTTTCTCTCCTAAACCCAAACAACTGTAGTAATTGTGTTTAATGATCTCTAAATGCTCTGCAAATACTGTATGTACACAAAGACGAGTGACAGTCCTAGTCCCTACATGAACTTGAGAAGAAGAGTGAGCGTCCAGCAATGCCCCACCGCACCCAAATCCTCTGAGTGTTCTGGGTTGTTCTGCAAGTCAAGTGCAGGGGCCTGGTCCTGCCAGACCACACGGTTTGGCGGGTCCCTTTACTGCAAGGCTGAAAAAGAACTTCAGTGAGTGAACGTGCAGTACGAAGGTCCACGTGAGTGACGGCGTACGAAGCCCTGGCAGACCCAGCTGACTCTCCAAACCTTATCTAAGCATCTGTCAGGACTAAGGTATCATGGAACATACTTCGGGAAATATCAGTGTCCTTCCAAGACTGGAAACCCAAGCCTCTTTTCAGGACTCAGATCAAACTTACTCCTGCAAGAAACTTTCCCTGATCATCCACTCTTGGTCAATGTCCCCGCCCCACTGGCCTCTACCACGCGTCCAGCACTTCTCATTCCGTCATTTTAAAGAAAATCTATTTAGCAACTATTTTTAACTTTTATCTTTGTACACACACACACACACACACACACACACACACACACACACACATGGATTTTTTTTTTTTTTTACTTCCCCCAAACTAGACCGTAAAAACACTTGATTAGGCACTGAACTAGAGCTGCAGGACCAACTGGTGATAGACCTGTCAAAAATAAAGCAAAAGAAATGAGTCTTTTACTTCTCTTTAGGAAAGAAAGGAAAGACTCTCGATGCTTCCACTCCTTCCCTACATATATGAAGCGAAGACTCCCGCCACTCATTTCTTCTCTCCTCTCCCACCCACATTGCATACTCTTCTTTACTGCAACTTTCCTTCTGGAACAAAACTCCCACTCTCCACTCTCAGCTCTTCTGACCATACCTGCATCTCCAAGCCTGTGTCTGGCAGGGGGCAGCGCCCAACCTTACTGGGTACTAACCATATTTCCTTCCTATTGGGAACTGGATGTCAGGCACAGTGCTATATGCTTTGCATCTTATCTCATTGAACAGGGTAGGTTCGTTATCATCTCCTTTTTTAACATGTGGAAGGTGAGGATCAAAATTCAATTGAACTTTCCCAAAGTCACCCAATTAAAAAAAAGAAAAGAAAATCTGCCTGACCTCTACCATACTTATCAGCACCTTCCTTGACCATCCTGGTTAAAAACTACGAATCCCTCTCTTCCCATCAGCCCCCAGTCACCCCCCCAATTTGGTTTTCTCCATAGCACTTATGCTCTTGTAAAGTATGAGATCTACTCAGGGACTTACTTTTTTTATCTGGTGACTGCATCGTCACACCAGAGTATGGGCTCCATGAAGAGAAGACATGTTAGCCTTTTTTCACTCACTGCAGTGCTTCCAGTATCTTGACTGGTACCTGGCACCGAGCAGGCCCTCAATAAATAACTATGGAACGGATGTAAGGATGCTGTTACACATAAGGTATTCAGGGCCATCCCCTGTGAGTTTCTTCAAAAACTGTCTGTTTACTGAAACCCCTCTCTGCACCACTCCAAAGAAAAGCTCTCCCTGTTGCTGCAGACCCCTCTTCAAACTCACTCTCATTCACCCTCAGCGCATACAAGTATGCGTGTACACACACTCCCCCCCCCCTTTTTTTTAATACTTATTTCTTTTTGAGAGTTGGGGGGGAAGACAGAGATTCCCAAGCAGCCTCTACACTGTCAGTACGGAGCCCGACGTGGGACCCGAACTCACGAGCCATGAGATCGTGACCTGAGCCGAAATCAAGTCAGACGCTTAACCGACTGGGCCATCTGCGCGGGCCATCCGCTCCTCTCCCTCTAAACAAAGAGAAAGGGAAGCCCCAAACGGTGTGTTACCAAGAGCCTCACAATGCAAATTTTAAAGTTAAATTTTAAATGCCAAAATAACAGAAGTGGCTTTACTTTAAAATGTTTAAGAGACGTCTGTCACATTTGTCAGCATGGTGAATTAAGGAAAATGGGAGCCGTCGCTACTTTAACAGTCAGTCCACAGTAGGTAGTGACTTTGGACTCATTTAGGGATCAAAAGCGTTGCTTCGGTTTATCACAGAGGATGGCATGGTCCTACTCACACCCCATCCGACGTCCTGACACCGCTCCAGGAAACCAACGGGAGACAGATGGTGCTGGAAAACCCCACACAGTCAAAGAGGGCAGCTGGGGAGAGACACGAAGCCCACCCACCAACCTGAGGATATCAGCATGAGCCATGCCAGAATTTCCCGACACCCTGGTCAACACTGACCTCTGCAAAGAGCAAGGCAGCCCACTCGAGTGAATTATTTATTTACGTAGGGTTCATTTTGTTTCAAAATCGATGGCAGCATCTGCTAAGTCATACTTAAACTGAAATACGTATTTCACAGAAAAAGAGGAACACTTCAATTTTTTTAACGTGCAAAAATAATTCACAAAGGAATACACAGGACCAAAATCTCATGGAAATAAATTAAGTTTACCTAATAATCATAAAATAAGTTCAAATTAGATCATTTCTACCTAGCAGACTGGTAAAAAGAAATTTTTAAGAGAAAAAGGAAAAAAACACAGGACCAGAGAGTAGACATTCTCCCAAACAACGCTGATCAGAGAATAAACTGGTATCATTTTTTGGATGGAATTTATTAACAGTCCATGACAAAAAAAAAAAAGCTTTAAAATGTACACACACTTTAGTGAGCATACACACTTGCAGGAATTTATTCTCATGAGATAATTGGCAATTGTACCAAGACGTATGTACAAAAATGTTCCTAACAGTGTGGTTTATTACAGACTGTTTCCAATCAGTTGCTAAGTGAAAACCACTACGGATTAGCTCAGTATGATAATCCATGCACAGAGCAGAATACTAAGCAGACCTAAAAAGCACTTTTGTACAAACTGTTAGTTTATGTGGAATCTTTTATTTTGCTAGATAATTCTATATCCCTTAAGAATTTTTCCAATGAACACACATGATTTGTACAATTGGAAGAAAACCAAGATAACCACGAGCTGGGGAAGTATTTTTACTGGTGCAAAGGGCAGACACAAAACTAGTGATGACTGAATAAAGCTGGTTATAGAAAGTATGGCTTAAGATGGCACCATTTTTGTTTCAACATGTGAATTGCCTGAGGAGAAAAATAAGCTGACACTAAATACATGAAACTGTCAGCAACGGTTTTCTCCGAGAAGTGGGATCATCCATAGTTTTTGTTTTCTTTCTTCTGTTTATCTGAATTTTCCGCCTTTCCTCCACTGACTTCGTGTGATCTCAAAGTAAAGAAGGGACAGGGTGGGAGAGCAAATTCGTCTCCGGCGTGAAACCCCACGTTGGACTGAAGGCCTCAGAGGCCCTACCGATGCTCCTCCTTCCTCCTGCCATCACCACCGTCATCACACACAGTTTAAATCTGCAGCTTTCTCGTTTTTATTGAGAGTCTAACCTTATAAATAGAAACCGGTATGAAAACATGTTTTGATACAATTTCTACCTTAGCTGGCCAAACCTGGGCTTCCAATCAGAATCAATTTCAGTGGCTGACACACAGAACCCAAATGGTAACATGTGACAGCTCTGGCTTCACGTTAACCGCCAAAACTAGACCACAAAGGCGCTGCAGCACTGTTAGGCTAGGGTAGCGGGAAACGAACTAGAATCCCTTCTTTCACACAAAGCGAGTGCAAAGGCAGGTCAAACGCCCACTCCAGCTCCAGCTCAATAAATGATATGCAACCAACCAATTTCCAAATCTTTATAATGACCAAAAAATATTCGGCTGACTTGATCCCAGAGAGAAATATTTTCATATAATCAATAATTTTTCCTCATCCAATCTATAGGAGTCCCTTTTAACAAAGCAAGGTATACCCTTTAACAAGGCATAACAAAAGGTACACCTTTTATACAAGGCAAGGCAAGGATATCTGATTGTGTATATACAAAACAATTTTTACAAATTAACTTCCAAGTGGAAATTCCTTCCTCGGAGAAACAGAGCTCAGGGAGAAGCATCTCCACACCAAGCCCCGGGCTAGATGCTTAATGAGGGATTTTATTTAGCTTTTACAGGAACCCTATGATATAGAAGTAAGCCCCTTTTATAAATCGAGACACTAGGAAAGGCTGCTAATTTTACTAGAACACTGAAGTCACTAAAAGTCTGAGCCAGGATTCAAACCCGGTCCCCTCAGTTATGCTTCCATTTCAATTTCCCTTTTTCCAAACCTCTCCTCCCATCCTGGACCTTCCCCCAGTCACCCAAGCCTGACCTCCCTTCTGCCCTTACCACTGAGCACAGCCTGGGTATTAACTCTTTGTCGAACAAAACATAATTTTCACACCACCTAATTGCCATGCAATTTAATCCAATCCTTTTGAAATAGCCATAAAACCACCTACACTCAAAATCCAATACACACCGCAATCTAAAAATGCATCAAAGTTAAAGACTGCTGAAGAACAGAGGATGCTTTGCAAAGGACAAACCAAACTGATAAAACATACTTACTTCCTGGGTTGGGGGTGAGGGTTTTCATTTAGATCCGTCCTTATCATTTACTTGTTATATTCTACATGTGTTCATTCAAATTTGTAAACTCAAAAACCTCTCATTCAATTAATGCAAACATTCATCATTTGAATCCTCAACTGTTTGTCTAGGAGATCCTTACCCACTCTCAACTTACAGTAACGAACTTTACTCTGACACAAATCACTGCCAGGAATTAAGACAGAGCACTAAAGATGCTTCCTTATACTGAATCGACTCTCATGCTGAGATACGTCTTGCATTCATCCAAACAACCCCCCAGCCCCCTGCAAATTAGAGTCTACAGTGATACAGCCTTTCTGTTGGCTGTTCTCTGGACTTGCCCTTCAAACAGCTCTGACACGTTACTAATGGTGGGACAGAACCTCTCCGGGAGGTCCATGCTCCTGAGGCTCCTTTCCATCTTTATTCCTCTGGGGATCTAGCTTGCTGAATTTCCAACATTATGATCCATACACTGTTTGCCACTTTCCCCGCCTGTTCCCGGGAAGAGACAATATCTATTTCCACTTGTGGAGACTGACAAAAGGAGTAAAGGGGAGACAGGAGGCTCGTGTCTCTACAGGCCCAACTTGCAGAGCATTTACTTCTCATGTGTTCCATAAGTAAACAGTAACTCAGCTTGTAGAATTCACTTTCAGGATTCCTCCTGCCCCCCCCCCCCCCACACACACACACTGTGTTAGAGCTTTTTGGTTCAAAATACAGCCATACTCTCTAACATTAGAAGAGAAAAAAATTCGGACCACCTGGGTGGCTCAGTTGGCTGGGCGTCCGACTTTGGCCCAGGTCATGATCTCACGGTTCGTGAGTTTGAGCCCCGTGTCGGGCTCTATACTGACAGTTCAGAGCCTGGAGCCTTCTTCAGATTCTGTGTCTCCTTCTCTCTCCACCCCTCCCCGACTTGTGCTCTGTCTCTCAAAAATAAATAAATGTAAAAAAAAAAAAAAAAAGACAAGAAAAAAATTCAGGGCACCTGGGTGGCTCAGTCGGTTAAGCCTCCAACTTCAGCTCGGGTCACGATCTCCCAATTCTTGAGTTCGGGCCCCCTATCGGGCTCGGCGCTAACAGTGTGGAATCTGTTCAGATTCTGTCCCTCTCTCTCTTTGCCCCTCCCAACTCGTGTGCTCACATGCTCACTCGCTCTGTCTCTCAAAAATAAACAATTTTTTTGGGGCGCCTGGGTGGCGCAGTCGGTTAAGCGTCCGACTTCAGCCAGGTCACGATCTCGCGGTCCGTGAGTTCGAGCCCCGCGTCGGGCTCTGGGCTGATGGCTCAGAGCCTGGAGCCTGTTTCCGATTCTGTGTCTCCCTCTCTCTCTGCCCCTCGCCCGTTCATGCTCTGTCTCTCTCTGTCCCAAAATAAATAAATGTTGAAAAAAAAAATTTTTTTTTAAATAAACAATTTTTTAAAAACAAACAAATAAATTAGAAATTCCAACTCTGGACTACAGATGCTTAAGAATCCCATATAACCCTATATATGATATGCAAAATGTTGTGTACATACACACACTTGTACATTTTCTGCGGAAATTTTCAAAAGGGCCCACAACCCGCAAAAAAAGTAAGAACCTCCGGGCTCTGCTAGCGGGAAGGGCACAGAACAGGCAACCAGGAAGCCTGGACGCGAGGCCAGACTCTGGGACTGGCAGCTTGAAGGCATGAAGCAAGCCACCTCACACAGACTTCTCACCTGTCGAAAGACTCAGGGCATTTCCAGTGCCCTATTATTCCACAAACAAAAATCTCCATTGGGTACTGCCAGTAATCTATGCAATACCACGAATATTGTATGTCAGACTCAGTGCTCCAGAACTCAGGACACTGGTAAAAGCACATGCCAAAGGCTTAACAAATAGGGGCTAAAATAAAGCCCCTCCCAGAGACTCTTTTTTTTTTTTCGCACCAGACCAAGCTGCCAATCTGCATAAAAGTTAACTTATTTGGGAGGCTCACTTACTTCTCTGTATTGCAATGCCCTCATCTGCCCTAAAGTTCCACAGAAAAGAGTATGATCGGCCTAGAAGCTTCTACGACCACCAACTGTACAGCTACTCCACTGGTAACTACCAAGTTCAAAATCTTTTCACTACCGGGGTGCCTGGGTGGCTCAGTCGGTTGGGCGTCCGACTTCAGCTCAGGTCATGACCTCGTGTCTTGAGTTCAAGTCCCCGGTCGAGCTCTGTGCTGACAGCTCAGAGCCTGGAACCTGCTTCGGATTCTGTGTCTCCCTCCCTCTCTGCCCCTAACGCACTCGCATTCTGTCTCTGTCTCTCTCAAAAATGAATAAACATTTAAAAAATTAAAAAAAAATCTTTTCACTGCCATCAACCACATAGCTTCACAGTAAACCTAAGACACCAGTCATCACCACACTCATCCCCACTTGCTTCTCCTTTCTACACACTGAGACCAGGGCTCAGCTAACTTTTTCTGTAAAGAACTAGCAATAAATATTTTCAGCTTTGCAGGCTGCACGGACTCTTGTCTAAACTCCTCAACTCTGCCACCGTAGGGCCAAAGCAGCCATCGATAACATACAAACAAATGAACGCAGCTATGTTCTAATAAATCTTGATTTGTGAGCGGACATCTGAGTTTCATATGATTTTTATGTGTCACGAAACATTTGATTTTTTGTTTAAACCACTTACAAATGTAAAAAGCACTCTTGGCTGTGGGACTGTAAACAACAGGTGGCAGGTTGATTTCCATGGGACCCAGGTCTCTTCCTCTGGCACCCCCCCTCTGGTGCAGGTTTGGAAGATGGAAAGAAGAGCTGAGCAGTACTTTCTAGAAAAAGGTTCTACAGGATCAGCTGGCTGACTTCTCTGCTCTTTTTTCTTCTTGCCTCCATTTTTAACTTAGAAATAATCTGAAATTCGAAGTGTTGAGCTAGGGGGCACCAGGGCTGGCTCAGTCGTTTAAGTGTGAGACTCTTGACTTCGTCTCAGGTCACGATCTCACGGTTCGTGAGATAGAGCCCTGTGCCGGGCTCTGCGCTCAGTGAAGACAGAGCCTGCTTGGGACCTCTCTCTGCCTCTCCCCTGTGCACATGGACGTGCGCAAGCTTTCTCTCTCTCTCTCAAAATAAATAAATAAACATTAAAAAAAAAAAAAAAAAAGAAGTGTTGAGCTAGCCAAGACTAGGGAATGCACTTGCTCATGTCTAATCTGAACAGTGCAGATGGATAAAACGTTTTTCACTTCCTCAAATGATTAGTCTTCTCACTGAAGAGCAATAATTCATCAATTTTAGTTGAAATACAATTCTACATCTTCCCACCATCCCCGATTCAAAAGTTATTTGCCTAAATGAATAACATGCAAACAGAAGTAGTGAACTATCAGTTTTCACTTATAAGAATGGGGCGGAGGAGGGGACCATTAAAAAGATTAACAATACTGGGTTTTAAAAAGCTAGAAAAAAATAGGTACTTTTGGTGGGTATACAAATCAGTGCAATCCTTCTGGAGGTCTGTTAGCAAAATTCACCAGAGACTAAAATGTAAATAACTTCTGACTTAACATTTATACTTCCAGGAATTTATCTTAAGAAGATAACCAGACAAGTCAGCACACATGTATACACGGTGAGTTTCATAGTCAGAAGAGTTGTTAATACCATGAAGAGATGAAAACTATTTAAATGACAACTGGTTGAATAGTGGAAGAATGCAATGGAACTCTATGTGGCCACAGGACATAATGATGCCGATGAAACTGTTTGACATGGGCACGTCCACAGCAAACTGAAAGAGAAAAACCCGTCACAAGACTGCATGTGCGCTTTGATCTCAGTTGCACGAAGCATCTCTATATGGTGTTTGTATATGCACCAGCCTGTGTGAGAGACAGAAGAAAAACAGGCAGAGAAGCACAGACTTGGAACGTTCACCAAAAGATTCACAGATGATTTTTACTTTCTTGTTTATAGTGTTCTGTAATGTTTACGTTATTTTCCAATGAGCATGTATTACTTTTATAATTTAAAAGAGACTTATCAGAATGTACACCAAGAATGAACCCTAATGAAAACTATGAGCTTTAAGTGACAGTGATGTGTCATAAGTGCAGGCTCTCTGAAAGTCTACCCAATGCACCACCCTGGTGCGATGGTGGGAGGAAGGGGGGGATGGGGTATGCAGGCACACTCTGTACTTTCTGCTCAATTTGCTCTGAACCTAAAACTACTCTAAAAAAATAAAATCTAGGGGGGAAAAAAACGCATCAAAACAATTCACATGCAAACAACTCACAAGTGCAACAGAAGCCATCTGAGACCCACGAAAGCGAATCTGAAAGGCTTTTGTCAGAAGCGCAGATCACCGCAGACCTCTCGGCACGGGTGGGGGCAGTCAGCACGGGTGGGGGCAGTCCCAGGAGTATCACACCAAGTCCAGCACTCCAGCTGCCAGCAAGCAGTTCCCCACCAGAAACTGCTCGAACAACTGCTCTCCTCTTAGGAGAACCTGACTGTTCGGGGCATCACCCTGAGGATACTTTATTGTTTCTCTTCTGTTGTTTCTGATTTACTAGAATGTTTTCAGCGAAAGCTTAGGGGACGTAAGACTCTGTGAGACAATCAAGCGCTCAAGAAAAGCAACTTAACACTTGGTCTTAGTTAGCTTTAAAATGGAGTTCTAGCTGGGGCAAAAGACGAGGCTGCTAAAAGATAAGCAGGTCTTAAGGGGCTTTAATAGAAGAACGAATGCCAAGATGAGATTTTAATGATAAGCAGTTTCTCTTACTTGAATACAAGCCATTCTGATGCAAGTCTGAGGATCAGACCAAGGTTGGAAGAAATCACTGGGGATATACTAAATTTTACTTGGTGTTTTACCTTCTTTACAAGACACATGGACATTATAACTGCTGCTTCCTGTATTTTGCCGAATGCATGCCTCTACATATACATGTATCTACTTTTATTTTAACAGAGCAAAGGCTTGCAGGTTTCTGTACGGAATACTATGTACCTTGTAGTCGGAACTACCTGAATGACATCCAGTTGTTTTTAATTCCAAGAAGGAAAAGCCAGCCTTGACAAGAACTAAAGTTTTAAATATAACAAGAACTGGCAATGTCAGAAGACTCACAAACTGTGGTGGTATAGAAGTAGAAGTACCTAAGTTAACAATGCGATCTTAACATGTTTGTAAGTAGAAATCGAGTCCCTAATATGTCATGGCTCCAAATTAGGATATTCACCAAGCTACTATGAACTCATACTACGTACGAATTTCAATACAAACGAAGCTTAATTTACAAAAGACACTATTAATGATTTACATACTACGCCCAACAATAACAAACTGTTAAGGGGGGTAAATTAGGTACAATAAACTTAGGTGTAATATCAATGACATTTGTTCAAGCTCAGCAATACACACACGGAACTAGAGAACACATCTCCTGGTTTCCAGATACTGTCCTCACTAAGATTAGCGTGGACCCAGTAGAACATATCTGTTAGCTTCCCTGGGAAATTTCTAAAATTAAAAATGCAGTTTATCTGGGGGCATACTTTTGTGGTCCAGACATTTTTAATCATACAGGCATTATCTTGAGTAATTAATATCATTTTTTGGCTGGGCAGTTTTTCTACAAATATAAGCGCTCTTTTCACCTCAAAAGTAGTGAAATAGCATAATGTGATTATTCTCACGCTAACTCCTCATTTCCTAAGGCCCTTCGGGTTAACTGTCATCAGATTTATTATAAGGGACTCACGACAAACACAGAACCTCAAAATTACTGGAAGAAACCAGAGGAATCTTCAAGTTAAGAAACACCGCTCTGAACACTGAGAACAGCAGCGACATACCTGATGTACAAATGTCACAGAACTTCTTGATGTAAAGTATCCAGACATTTCCTAGGCATATTTTGTTTTTAGGTCTGTGTATGTTTACGTGTGAAACAGATGTGATTCCATTTAAGACAATCTGATAGGAATGCTTTTCCTAACCACCGAAAAACTTCACTTGCTTTGCAAAGGGAGTCACACAACCACTGAGATCCTATCAGACCACGAGAGCTTCCCCAGAGCACCTGATCTGAACAAAATTCCACAAGAATGATGAATTTGCATGCAACGCTCCAGGAAGCAGTAACAACCTATTTACCTGCACAGCTATCTTAATGAGGGATTTCTTCTTGTCCCCGTTTTTAAATTGAGGATTTTAGGGCCCAGAGGTTAAGTACCCTACACCCAGAGTCACAAGGCTAAAATAAAGGTAGGATCTGAAACCAGGTAATCCAATGAAACATTTTTAAATGTCTTACTGTCGGGCAGGAGACATGGGTCCTAGCTCTGCATCAACACCACTCTCGACACGGGTCCTCACGGGGAGGAACAATTCACCTCTGTTCCTGACGGCCTCACCTCTGTAAGGAATGTGCTAATGCCCTACTCTGTCCTCCAGGATCATAGTGAGAATAGGAAATGCACAAAATTAAAGCCTCCTGAGAAGTCCGAAGCACTCTATAAATATGCCATGTGCCAAATATATCCAATTCTGAGTATTCCAGCAACACAGAGATTATTTTCTAAAACACAGAGAAGACCCTAACAGTGTTTTATTTGTGGTCACCTCAGAGTGTTCTTTTATGGTACCTATTTGGAAGCCTGCAAAGGGACAGACCAAAGTCTTGGTTGTAAAGCAAAACACCCTGAACAAGGCAATGTAAAAACTGGATTTGACATTCATCGTTGAGGACACCCAAGCCGCTTCAAAATACAAATGTAAACGGCGGTCTGTATCCAAAGAGACACATTTTCTCTTTAATAAAAACATTTTTGATTTTAAAGAACGTAGTAAGCAAACTATTTTAATTTCAAATGTCGAATCCTGAGAGAATAGAATGATTTCTTTAAAAACGTACTGAATGCTGATAAACAAAGAACCAGAATTCTTTCTTACCTCCCACATGTACACATTATTCTTAACCTGAGATCTTTTTTTCTTATCACCAACAAATGGCCCAAACTTTTTGCCTTTTAAAATTGGTTTAGTGGCCCAGACACCTAGAAAATAAAACCAATATTTTTATAAAGTATTGTGGTTAAAGATCAAAGCATTAAAGTCAATTCTGTTTCACAAAATAGTTAAAAGGCTAGCCAGTCTAAAAGCAAGATAATGTTAAATCAATGGAGAGCAAGTGAAATTAAATGAAATCAAGTCTTCCAGGAGGATTTTTATTTTTCTTCTTTGTATTCTTCTGTACTTCCCAAATAGCCTGTAAAGAACCTACACTGTTTTATAAGCAGGAAAGAATGTTTTATATCTGTTTGTTTCTATTTCTCACATGTAAAATTACCCAGATGGCACAATCACAAACACCCAGAGAACAGCACAATAACAACTTAACGAGAAAAAATACGAGGGGTGAAACTATAATTTTTCGAGGGAATGTTTTTGTTTTAAGATGTATTTATTTATTTAAGTAATCTCTACACTCAACACAGGGCTCAAACTCATGACCCCGAGATCAACAGCCACACGCTCCACCAACTGAGCCAGCCAGGCGCCCCGAAACTATAAATAATTTTTGCGGGGCGCCTGGGTGGCGCAGTCGGTTGAGCGTCCGACTTCAGCCAGGTCACGATCTCGCGGTCCGTGAGTTCGAGCCCCGCGTCGGGCTCTGGGCTGACGGCTCGGAGCCTGGAGCCTGTTTCCGATTCTGTGTCTCCCTCTCTCTCTGCCCCTCCCCCGTTCATGCTCTGTCTCTCTCTGTCCCAAAAATAAATGAACGTTGAAAAAAAAAAAAAAATTTAAAAAAAAAAAAAGAAACTATAAATAATTTTTAACTCTTTCTACTTTTCCGCAGATTTGGAATGATCTCCAATGAACATGAATTGCTTTTACAAAGGCTGAGAAATACAGTTTTGTGAATAAGTATTTCTGAAGTTCGCTCAAAACGGAACACTCTTTCCTCTCCAGCTAGGTCTCCTGAAAACTTGGCTACTGTAACAACTCACTCTTCAGAGTTGCAAACAGCCAAGAGTCATACCGCTGCTGTTCCTGCTGCTCTCGCTGCTCCACGGTATTCCTAGGCTGTTGTTTTTCTGTGCACTACCCACAGGCAAACAGACGAGCCGAAGAAGGCAGCGGGCCAAACGGCGGAAGGTGGCGGTGGGGCCAAGGGAACCGGCACCCAGAGGTGACGCTCCCTGACAACGTCCCTTTGGACAAGTTCCCTCATCTTCTGGTCTCCGTTTCCTCAGGCACAGAAGGAAGGCGGAGACTGAGCCAGTCCTGCCCAGCTAGGAGGTTCAAGTTTCCCTCTTCTGTAAGTCTATGAATCCAGTTTGATAACAGAGCTAACGATCAGTTAGTGGAGCTATAAAAATCAACCACTTTCACGTGAATGATGTAAGCGCTCAAGTTGCTTACTGAATACTTTTTCAGTGAGAATTAGGAAAAGCATTTATTAACAATTTATTCACACACATATACACATAAACTGGAGTATCAAAAATACATCTTAAAAAAAAAAAAACAAAAAAACGAAAAGGGATACAAACATGATAGATTCCAAAAATGTACTTTGACTAAATTTTTATGATTTACTTCCTTATTAGCCTTCCGTCTAAAGATTAGGTCACAAAAGCAAAACCAAATACACAAAAGCTCGGTTTGTATTCAATGAGAAATCCCAGCCAGAAGCATTCAGAGACACTCGGATCATCATTCGTTCAAGTACCTGCTGAGGTCCATAATGCGTCAGGTACTGGAGACATAAAGAGAAATGAGAAATGAAGGCACTCAAATCAATGCAAGGGCAGATGTGACGATACACAAGGATGAAATTAAATATAACAGCACAATCACACTCAAGTCCCAGTGAAACAAGACAGGAAGGAATACGCTCTGTAGTACGAAGAGCCCCGAGGAAACGTGGAAGGGAACACGCGGGCTGAATCACGAAGGACGGGAGGTGGTGGGCGTGGAGATATTTCTGGTTCAGTTTTATAATCTATGTCCACCCTGGATTCTTCACTGGAAAATGCAGAAACACCACACAGTGTTCTAAATCAAAGTGTAAACCTGTTGCTTTTACGATGAGCTCCCCACCTCCACACAGGCTGCTCCCTTCTCCTCCCCGTCCCCTCTGGGGACCCTAGTACTCACCAATCCGAGTCTTGTCAACAGCAGATGGGAAAAGCCTCACTTCCTCCGGAAGTCCTCGAAGCACATGTTCAGGTACCTCAGCCAGGCTCTCAGCAGCTGCGACAGGCTCGGTGGCGTTCTGCAAGTCAAGGAACAGAAGGATCAGAGCAGAGGGAAGCAAACCCAGTTGGTGGGTTTTTTGTTGTTTTTTTTTCTTTTTTCTGGTCCAATAAGCAAATATGCAAAACTGTAACTGCAACCTGAAGCTGGCAAGCCAGACGGAGACTACAAGATGCGAGATGCAGAGCATTTCAGGAGTTGCTTTCACTGTTGTGAGTCTCCAAAGGAAACGACTGCAACCTTCAAGTCTGTCTGTGTTAATCTGTTTTGTTCAGCCACCTGTAGTCACTTTCAAACTATGTGAATCTCTGGCACCACACTGTTTTCAACTCCCACAGAATCTGGAAGTAAAATACGGCTTCAGCTTCCTTTTCGGTCAAAGGCTACCACCAGCATTTTAGAACGCTTAAAAAATAAAAATCAACACTCCTACTTAAATGAATACTTCTGGCACACACTGCAAAGGCCCAGCCAGCCGGCCAGACCCCACCCCACCTATGTTTTCATCCTTCTGGCAGCAACACCCCCTTTAACAGGGGCTTGAATATTCCGACAAGAACACCACAACTTTTTCTGGGCCCTCAATGGAAATGCAACCTTTCCCGGAAGCAGTAATTTACCGCTTCTATCAAGTCACATTAAACAGCAAAGTTGCCAGAATATCACAGTCTCCAAGAAATAGAGAATTGTATATAATTACTAACCAAAATTCACTTTAATCTTCAGAGATAACATTACTATTAGGTATGTATTATATAAGGGAAGAGGAAGCAAAAATCTGAGGCAACTGGTAAAACATGACTGTTAGTTTGAAAATAACGTTCAATCAAAGGAAAGCCAAGTTTGTATTGACTGTTATCCCACATACTCCCAAAGAACCGATGTACATATCATAACACCACTAAGAATGATGGGTCCTTTAGTCTTAGGTGTTTTTTATTTCACTGCAAAGGGAAACACTTCTCAAGGATTTTCAAAGATACCAAAGTAAGCAAAAAGCAAACTCCAACCTAAGGAAGTTAACTTCCCCACAATGAAGCTCTTACAGCTTTTAAGAATGTTTTGTACAAAGACAAGAAATCATCCACGTTTGTGTAATCCCAACATTATTTTTTTTGATGTTTTCTGTGCTGTGTTTGTTTGTTTGTTTAAAGTATCAATAGGCTGCTTTAAGAGAAATAAATCCGCCAGCAAGGAGCAACTCATTATGAAGGTCTACTCTCTGGCCTTTTTCGAGTCGGGATGCGCACAAGCGGGCCCCCAGGGACGGAGATTCCCTTCTCAAACAGGGCAAAAGCTCACAGTGCCGGCACTGCGGAAGCACGAGCGCCGTGATCCTGCTGGATCTACAGCTTGGTTCTGACAATAATACCAAGCACACGTTAAATGCCTTTCAAAACACAAGAATGCCAAAACTGCCCCCGAAAATGGGTCTGATGGTGTTTTTAATTAGCTACAGTGTGAATAAATTCAGCACACAAATTTCTCACTTCTAAATATGGTACCCCATTTTTAAAACTTTAATCTATAAATGGTGATTCTGGAAACAGGAATCTTTTTTCCAAAGGGGGAACAGGTATTAAACTGGCAGTGGGCACCCTAGGCTACATAATGATTACTGGACAAATAATAACATGGACAAACATGAAGAAGTACTTAGCTAAGGCTCTGAGTCCCATCAGCACATGGCCACTTAGCAGCGTGAGGAAGTTTTCTTCTCCTTCCTCAGATAGGACCCTAGCCTAAGATTTAAAAGGACCTGACACCATTTAACCTCCCTAGGAGCTTTGAAAAGACAGTGCATCAGCTACTCTAAACTGGTACTTCCAGACACAATGACAATAATACTAATAAGTTAGCATTTCCTGAGAAAGTCCTCAGGGCCTCAGTACAAGGCAATGTACTAACCCTCTTCTGTGCATGATGGCATTTACTCCAAACAGCTCAAGGGGCAGGGACTGTCATTGCTTCCTCTGGCACCGCCCCTGCCCTATCCCCTCACCCCCACCCCCCACACCAACACACCCATTAAGGAGGAAATTGAGGCTTAGGGAAGTGGTCTAAGTTGCTCAAGACCAGGATTTGAACCTTTGTCTGTCTGACCCTGAGCCCATGTTCATAACTACTGTGCTCTTTCCAGTTAAGATTCTGCTGGATAAGGTCTGAGGATCTAATGTAAAACATGCTAACTCTAGGTGATAGCACTGTATTATAGAATTGAAATCTGCTAAGAGAAATGTTCTCACAAAAAAAAAAAAAAAAAGGACAAGGATAAATATGAGAGATGATGGATGGGGTAATTAACTAGATGGTTACACATATATCAAATTACCACTATGTATACTTCATATATCTTACAATTCGTCAATTATACCTCAATAAACCTGAAAAAAAAAAAAAAAAGAAAGAAAAAAATTCTGCTGGAACAGAATCTGAGAACCTCTGCCCTAAAACCTCCCAACTTCCATGGCAGTGACAGCAGGCAGGAATGGTCATTCCCACGGGAAATGTGTCACTGGAGTGTAATCTGGAGACCACGTGTGTTAACATTTCTGATACACCTGTGAACAGAAAGGACCTCAGCAGAACTGCCACAAGAAAAAAGAAAAGACAAATTCCTATGCATTTATTACCTGCTTTTGGTGAACCCCTCCCTGCTTGTAAATTTGGGCTCATTTACCTAGCGGAGGAAAGCTTTTTTTTATATTTTAGTAGCCTTCACACTACAAGACTCAACTAAAATTTGCAGACTTCCAACCACACCAAGCCAACCCTGGCAGCCCCAGGACCTGGCTCTCACCTTTCTAGCTGCGATGGCTCCAGCTGGAAACTGCCTCTTCCCTTCCTTAGTTTACCTTCATAGTTCTTATCACAATTTTAAATAATTAGTTGTAAAATTATGTGTTTAACGTACCTCCTCTGATAAACTACAGTGAAGACAGATGGTATCTTTTTTTTTTTTTAACATTTATTTATTTTTGAGACAGAGACAGAGCATGAACGGGGGAGGGTCAGAGAGAGAGGGAGACACAGAATCCGAAATAGGCTCCAGGCTCTGAGCTGTCAGCACAGAGCCCAACGCAGGGCTCGAACTCACGGACCGTGAGATCATGACCTGAGCCGAAGTCGGACGCTCAACCGACTGAGCCACCCAGGTGCCCCAGATGGTATCTATCTTATTCGATGTTGCGTTCCCAATGCTTAGCAGGGGACACAACATGTTTGTTGTCATTTAAATAATTGAATGAATACATAGTTCTTGTAAACCAACTTATAACTTTTTTAGAAAAAGGAGGGCTAGAAATAAATAAAACAGCTGGGTCATCTATCGGAAAGCATTTTTTCCATGTGCCTGAATTTCTTGAATGTGAGGTAGGTATATTTCTAGGTCAACATAAGAATTCTTTTTTAGAAAATGTGATATATGCTTTCAATTCTTAGCACGCAATTTACAAGTAAACCTTTAGAACAAAAGACTACTTAAAAGAAAATTTCTCTCCCCCACCCATATATAAACTAGGATCTCATTTATACACACAAACATACATATACACATCTATTTATATATATGAACATCCTCAGAGTATTAGATGTAATATTATACTCTAAACAAGGTCATGTTGGTTCCTACACTGAAGATCACCATTTGATCCTGGGACTACTTCCCACATCAATTTTTCTCTAAAAGAAATTGCAGCATCTACTCAATTTCTGAGTCCCTTCTACGGGCCAGGCAATGTTTTAAGCACCTCCTTTGCCTTAACAATGTGTCACTCTGTGGAGGAAGACCAACAAAATCAACCAAGGATATACAATGCCTGGTACTTTCTGATGCTCTGAAGAAAAATTAGGCACAAGAGGAGGACACAGTGACGGAGATGGGTAGGGTGCTATTTTAAACAGAGAGCTTCAAGAAGTAGAAGGGTACCATGTGACAGTATGGGGGGCAAACACACCAGGACAGGTAATCAGCAAGGACCCTTGCTGACTCAAGAATAAGCTTGATATGATCACAGAACAGACAGGCAAAAAGACCAGCGAGTCCAGAGCAGAGAAGGTGAGGGAAAAGCAGCTGGAGCTGACGCGGGAGAGGTAGGTAGGGGTAACACCTTAGGAGAAATGGATCACCTGCTGAACTACACAGAATATGAGGAATAGAAGGTGACCAACCAGAGACCAAACTGCAGGCTCCAGGAAGGACCCTTGCTCCCCCTTCTGGAGTGGCCAACCGCCCATCCTTGCCATCCCAGAATAAAGGCACGTTCCTGTTTCAAGGGTTTCTGGACACCGATCACTGTGGTAAGCACAGAGGACGTTACAAGGACTTCTCTACTTTCCTATTACGTAACAGGAAACAGAAGAGCTCGTTTATTTCACCGCTTGATGAAGTAAAGGCTCCAAACATGTATCAGTGAACTGATCTAGAACAGCATATGTTAAATTTAATGTGTTAAATTTAAGTTAACTTAATAAGCTTTGTTATTGATCTCATTAAATCAAGGTCTCCAACTTCCTAACTCAAACTCAAAAGAAGGCAGTCAGTATTCCTTCCCCTCCCCGACTCGTGGCCACAAGCAGCTCTCCTTCACTCAGTCCATCACTCAGTCATTAACAAACACTTCCTGAGAGCCCGCTCCAGGCTGGCCCTGCGCTGAGCAGTGAAGGTACGATGGTTCACAAAGCTGATCCGGGCCCTCTGCTCATAAAGTTTTCAGAGAACTGCTTTTTCCCTTCCCCTAATACCTAATACCTTTCCTTTGGCTCACGATGACTTCCCATGCTGGATGGTGGGGGAGCATCAGGAGTATGACTTTTACTCCCTCCTCTGGACCAAGCTCTGCGCTAAATGTTTTTCCTGCATTACCTCGCAATAATCACAGCTAACACCGATGGATGTTCAGGGCGCCATTCGGATGCTATTGCAAGCTCTTTTAATCTTTTAACCAGCTCGTTTAATCTTTACACCACCACTCTGGCTGTGGGCACCTTCATGATCCTCACTCTACAGATGAAACTGAGACCTGCCCACAGTTATGGCTAGTAAGTGGCAGAGGCAGGATTCAAACCCAGACAGTCAGGCTTCAGGGTCTGGGTTCTCAAATACTATGCCACAGAGCTGCCCTGTCAAGTAACTCTCCCAAGCTGCGTGGTTTTAAAGTAGCAGAGCCAAGGGGCACCTGAGTGGCTCAGTCGGTTGAGTGTCGGACTCCTGATGTCGGGTCATGATCCCAGGGTCAAGGGATCGAGCCCTGCATCAGGCTCTGAGTTGCGTGTGGAACCTGCTTAATTCTCTCTCTCTCCCTCTGCCCCTCCCCCTCTTACACTCTCTTTCTCTAAAATAAAATTTTTAAAAATACATAAAAAATAAAAATAAGGGGGGTGGGAGGGAGGGGAGGGTGGGTGATGGGTATTGAGGAGGGCACCTTTTGGGATGAGCACTGGGTGTTGTATGGAAACCAATTTGACAATAAATTTCATATATAAAAAAAATAAAATAAAATAAAATAAAAATAAGAAAAATAAAGTAGCAGAGCCAAGATAAAGTCCAGACAGACTCCAGAGTGCACGTTCCAACCAAGCCAGTGGGGTATCTCACGGTCATTTAGGGCCACCTTTGGGGGGGTCCACAGGGTCAGGGCTATTTCAACAATAGTCCTAGGATGTTACCTGCCTTTTTCATTCTCAGGCATGTAGAGGGGAGGTTTTCAGGGTTTATGACAAGTGATGATGTCATCATTCCACTGGCTAATGGATGTGTGATTGTCTAATCTCATGTTTTAAAAATTTCTGAACTATGAGTAAGGACTGTAGTCTAACCAACTCCTGAACTAGGTCTAGTTCCTGGTTTTGATACTGTAATAAAGTAAGATGTTACCACCGCGAAAAACTGAGTGAAGAAGAGTATAGGGCTCTGTACTATTTCTGCTACTTCCTGTGAAGCTATACTCCCTCAACATTGTTCAAAGAATTTTTGTTTCAAGGGGCGCATTCGGTAGAGCTTGCTCATTCGGCAGAGCTTGGGGCTCTTGATCTTGGGGTCGTGAGTTCAAGCCCCACAGTGGCTGCAGAGTTTACTTCACAAAAAGAAAAAAAAATTGCTTCAATTTCTCACATGGTAAATATCCAAAGATCTAATGCACATAAACAAAAGCCTGATGATTGCTGCACGAAAGAGACCACCTCTGCTCTTCCAGCACCTCCCATCTCAGGACTGAGAAGCAGAGATCAGGAGAGATTCTGAGAGACTAACTAAACCAAGAGGAGGAAGGAGGGTGGGGTCCGCACATTCGCACCCTACCTCCCCAACTTCTCCACTACAACTCGAGGGGCTGTTCCCTACAGGCAAGGGGGGGGGGGGGTCCGTTTTAAGGGTTTCACTCTGAATCGCTAACGGAGAACAAGCAAAGCATACCAGAACAACCTGGGATAAATAGCTTCAAAGGCAATTAAAGGCAACCAGTTATTGTCCATGCCCCTTCGGGGCTCCTGCCCGGGTCGGATAGAAAAGCAGAAGAGAGTTCCTACCCCTTACTTTAAGCACCAGCCTGGTTGGGCCAAGACCTATCAAGGCAGGAGGGTGTCATTTTGCCTGCAGGGCTCTGGGCCTCTGCCCTGCCCTAAGGAAGCCAGTCCCTGCTGTCCTACCAAGCAGGATTTCCCCTAAGGCTCCATTACCACACGCCCCACCTCTCCCCACCTCCCCCAGCACTTTGCACTTTGTAAGCACTTACTGGCTGGCTGGTTTAATGGCCTCTCCACCAGAGGCAGGTTTAAGCTGCAGACCCAGGGGGCAGGTTCCGTTTCACTCACCGCTGCACCCGGCGCCTGGCACAGGATGCCGAGCCCCGAGCAGTGGTTGCTGTCAACAAACAAGTACCTGGCAGTCAAGTGCAGGAGGTCTGTGTGCACAGAGATGGCTGTGAGGGTGTACAGACTCAACTGGCCATGGAGTCCAGGGGAGTGGATGAGATCAGAGAAGAGAGACAAGCAAGGACAAAGCCCTCAGGATGTCACTATCTAAGAGTGGGAGGTAAGACCAGGCACGATGTCACCGTGGCAGAAGGGGCATCAAGAACATGATGTCAGAAAGGCTGGGGAAAAGGTTCCACGAAGGGGGAGAAGTCAACAGTCGAATCTGCTGGTGAGCTTGCAGTATGTGTGGTATCTGATCCTTCTCCACTTCCCACCGCTGTAGTCACCCTTCAGCCTGAAATAACACAGCAATCCCCTCATCCTGCGAAGGGCAGACGAGCACCCCGCGTGCCAGCACTGCGCTACCGAGGAAAGCAGCGGCGAAGACAGATGGGTTCTGCCCACCTGACCGGGTATTCCACTGGGACCAGTGAAATAGAGTGTGATGGGGCACCTCGGCAGCTCAGTCGGTTGAGCTCCGACTTCGGCTCAGGTCATGATCTCACGGTTCGTAAGTTCGAGCCCCGCGTTGGGCTCTGTGCTGACAGCTCAGGGCCTGGAGCCTGCTTCGGATTCTGTGTCTCCCTCTCTCTCTACTCCTTCCCTGCTCACACTCTGTCTCTCTCTTTCAAAAATAAATAAAGACTTTAAAAAAAAAAATTTTTTTTTTTTAAAAAAGAGTATGATAAACAGATAAGGAGGGGGCACTGTCCTCGTCAGGGCAGCTGCGTGCGGGGGTACATCTTAGAGAAGATCACACACAGACACTTGGACCTGAAAGATGAGAATGGCCACTCGTTAAGGATCGAGCATTCCAGGGAAACGTACTAAGGGGACAAAGGGCTTGGCACGTTCAGGAATAAAATGAGACCACCGTGGCCAGGTCACAGCGAGCCAGGGAGAAAGCAGAGGCGGCTGCCGCCAGAACCTGCAGAACCTTGAAGGTCAGGGTAGAGAGAGACTGGAGCTCATTTAGAGAGCAGCGGGACACAACTAGAAGGTCTTGGGCAGGGGAGTGACATGACGTGATGAGAAGGTCTTCTGGCTTCCAGTCTGTTCCCTATTCAACTTCTCTAAACCCTCTGCCTTCTTGATTAATCATCCTATAAAAGCATCCGGTTCAGAATTCCTTTTTTTTTTTTTTTAACTTTCTAAATAAACCAGTGGTTACTTTACTGGTTGTAGAGTCTCTCGAGGTTGAAGAGAAGCAAAGTAAATTAGACCTAAGAGCTCTTCTCAACCTGACATGCCCCTGAAGGAGGGTTCTGCTGCCTCCTAGTGAGTCTGTTACTGCTGAGACTGAGCTGCCAAATTTCAAACCACCTTCATCCAAGGCAGCAAATCAAGGAGCAACAGCCTTTCAAGTCAGGTGGGAGTTTGCTTGGTCTAGCCACAGCCTAAAAAAAAAAAAAAAAAAAAAAAAAAAAAAAGAAAAGAAAAAGAAAAAGAAAAATTCTACTGGAAGAAATCACAGAAAAATCTCGATTTTACTCTCAAAGTTCCTCCCTAGTCCCTACAGGCACCACTCTCTGGAGGTCCTCCTACTCCTTGGCATCTTTCACAGATCAGGCTTTTAGCCAACAGGGTCCCAGACCACTGATCCTTCTGGCCCTCAATTCTTCTGACCAGTCAATATCTTCTATATCCTTCCAGGTCAAGTTCAAATCCATTCATCCATGAAGACATTCCAAACAACTCACGATAATTGCCTGCTTTTCTAATTTCCTATATGCTCAGGTTTATGTTGTATGAATACAGTACTCAAGACATACAGAGAATGGTCCCACAGAGAGAGAGACCGTCAGCCAAGCAGTGCTCAATGAGGGGGTTTCTGTGAAAATCCAAAGTAATGACTTGGTCTGAACTAAAACACTAACAGTGCTTAGAAAAGTATGTTACAGGGCAGAATCAGCACTTGCTTACGAGCTGAAAATAATGGTGATGATGATACCTACAGTGTTTCCTACATGCCAGGCACTGGCCTTGACGTTTATTAACTCATTTACTCTTGACCACAACCACATGGGGTGGTCACCACTATTATCTCTATTTAACAGGTAGGAAAGCAAATACCAAGAGGTCAAGTGACTTGCCCAAGGTCACACAGATGGAGTGGCTGTGAAGGACGAAAGTCCACTCCCTGTGGAGTCCTGTGAAGGACTGAGGGTGAAAGTGAGTCACCACACAGCAAAGTTGAGGAAGAGCAAAACAATCCTACAAAACCTTTTTCTTTGCCAAAGCATTAATATCAGAATAACAAAAAATGTAAACCTTCTTGCCAGAGTTCCTCCCACAGTTATATAAGAAAAATGTCATCCAAGTTGCTAATTCTTTTTCAAATTTCAGAAATAATCTAATATTTTCATTCACAAAGACAATGTCCCAGATCTTATAAAAACTGCCAATTTATCTAGTAGAATACATGATTCAAAATGAGATTTAAGTGCCATCATTATTAAACATGTTAATTTTCTAAACTATACATTCATTAATCGAAGTTTAAGTCATAACACATAAGAATCACCTTACTTGGAAGTCTCTTTTTAAAAAGCCTGAAAAATCAAATTTGCATTTATAATTACTTATAAAAATCTAATTCTATATTAATAATATGCTACAACAGCAAAAGTGGTTTCAATGTTTTATACCTCATTATGCATATATACCCAGGATTAGGAAAAAAGTGGGGAAGATAACCTAAAACCAAAGATAGAAAGCCATTCAAGGCTTTACCAAATCTTTGGAAATACATCTATGAACAGATGTATCTGAAGGGTCACATGGTCTGCTGCCCCCCATAAAACGTCCTCTGTGAAAGGAATAAACTACCACCTATAACAACATGGATGAATCTCAAAAACACCACGCTGATCAAAAGGAGACAAACACAGGGGCGCCTGGGTAGCTCAGTCGGTTGAGTGTCTGACTCTTGATTTCAGCTCAGGTCATGATCTCAGAGTTCATAGGATTGAGCCCCAATTCAGGCCCTGTACTGACAGTGCAGAGCCTATATGGGATTCTCTCTCTCCCTCTCTCTTTGTCCCTCCCTTGCTCGTGCTCTAAGTAAATAGATAAACATTAAAAAAAAAAAAAAAAAAAAGGAGGGGGGACAAATACAAAAGGGCAAGTACTAACAATTCCACTCCCGTGAAATTCTAGAACAGGAAAAAACAATCCACAGGGACAGAAAGGCAATCAGTGCCTGCCTGGGGTAAGGACTGGGTGGGTGGGGAAGTGACACTAACTGCAGAGCAGCAGGAAAGAATTTTTGGGGTAATGGAAGAGTTCTGTACCTTGAGAGAACTGAGTGCAGGTATCTGGCAATCTTAAGACTTGCGCACTTCAAACAGGTACATTTAAAAAAAATTTTAGGGGCACCTGGGTGGCTCAGTCAGTTAAGCATCCAAGTCTGGCTCAGGTCATGATCTCCTGGTTCGTGAGTTCGAGCCCCGTGTCGGGCTCTGTGCTGACAGCTCAGAGCCTGGAGCCTGCTTCGGATTCTGCATCTCACTCTCTCTGCCCCTCCCCTGTTGACACCTGTTCACTTGTGCTCTTGCTCTCTCTCCCTCTCTCTCTCAAAAATAAACATTATAAAAAATGAAAATTAAATTTTTTTAAACTTTATTGATTTATTTTGAGAGTGTGTGGGAAGAGCAGAGAGAGAGAAAGAGAATCTCAAGCAGGCTCTGCACTGCCAATGCAGAGCCCAATGTGGGGCCTGAACTCACAAACCGTGAGATCATGACCTGCCTGAGCTGACATTAAGAGTCAGTTGCTTAACCAACTGAGCCACCCAGACGTCTCTCAAATGAGTATATTTAATGCACACAAATGATACCTCAATGTTGGGCTTTTAAAGTAAAATAAGTAAATGAATTATACACTGTCCTCTTTAAATCATGTCCAAATGAAACTGTAATGGTCCCAGAAAACCAAAGATAAAAATACTGATGACGTAGTAAAAAAAATTATTTAATCAAAATTTTTTTCATACCCAACTCAAGCATTCCTCTGCTCAAAACCCTCCGACGGTCTCCCATCTCCTTAGGCAAAGTCTACTCTGTTCTTTACAATGACCACAGAGCTGAGCCCACACCTCTCCTCCTTCATCTGCTCTGCTCCAAGCACACAGGTGCCCTAGAACCAGCCTGCTCTGCTCCCTAGCCAGCCCCCACCTCTTAGATACACATCCACTGGGATCAGGAAGGTAACTCCACTACATGGCGTTTTATATATATAGCATGGCATTGGCATTGGCTGCTGTTACAGGAGGCTGCAAGTACGATCTGACATAGACAATATGTACTAATGTTTTCATTTTTAAAAATATAAAAATAAGCATGTTTTACTGGTATCTCATTTAAATTTGTATCAGTAACTAGGGGCACCTGGGTGGCTCAGTTGGATAAGCGTCCGACTTCGGCTCAGGTCATGATCTCGCAGTTCATGGGTTAGAGCCCTGCATCGGGCTCTGTGCCGACAGCTCAGAGCCTGGATCCTGCTTCAGACTCTGTGTCTGCCTGTCTCTCTCTCTGCCCCTCTCCCACTCATACCCTGTCTCTCTCTCTCTCTCAAAAATAAATTTAAAAAAAATTTTAATAAAATAAATTTGTATCAAACTCTTTTTACATACTCTATCCAGAAAACGACCATAAATGATCATACCCGTTTTCATCAATTTAATTAAAGCACCTAGTTTCTTAAACATGAACTTTATTTTAAATTTTAATGTTTATTTATTTTTGAGAGAGAGAGACAGTATGAGCAGAGGAGCGGCAGAGAGAGAGGGAGACACAGAATCCCAAGCAGGCTCCAGGCTCTGAGCTGTCAGCACAGAGCCCGACATGGGGCTCGAACCACAAACCATGAGATCGTGACCTGAGGCAAAGTCGGATGTTCAACTGAGTGAGCCACCCAAGCGCCCCTTAAACATCAACGTAAACATCAACACTGGAGAGCAACAGCAGTGTCTGACAGAAGAGTTTAGACTAAACATGAACATGACTTGACATCGAGAATGTGTCATAGTATATCACACTAAGATACATGCTATTCTACAACAGACTAATGATAAGCACCACAGTTCATTGTTGTCACTAGCAAAAGACATCCAAGAATTAGAGCGCTAATATTTCAAATTCTATGAACAAGTCTTCTTTGTTTAAACTTGCAAACAAGACTCTTAGCTACTATTCTGGGAGCAAACAGTGAGGGGGAGAGAGGATGAAACAAGCTTCAGTTTACTGAAACAGCATTAAATCGTGTTTGGTTAAGGAATGAGCAGAAGAATACGACCGCAATAACAATAAAGAGATGCGGACACCAAACAAAACAACCTTTACACGGTCTCTGGAAAACAACAGTAGCCAAAGAGTTCTAAAACACACCAAAAAAGTACCCTCTTTCAAAAAGCTGGCAGGCCCTTTAAATTGTCCGCCTGAAGAAACTATCTTCAACTACGGCATTAATCTCAATAGTGAACAAACATATTACTATACTCTTGCCCAATAAAGATAAAGGTGCTGGGGCGCCTGGGTGGCGCAGTCGGTTAAGCGTCCGACTTCAGCCAGGTCACGATCTCGCGGTCCGTGAGTTCGAGCCCCGCGTCGGGCTCTGGGCGGATGGCTCGGAGCCTGGAGCCTGTTTCGATTCTGTGTCTCCCTCTCTCTCTGCCCCTCGCCCGTTCATGCTCTGTCTCTCTCTGTCCCAAAAATAAATAAAAACGTTGAAAAAAATAAAATTAAAAAAAAAAAATAAATAAAGATAAAGGTGCTACTCTAAAAAACGGAAACCAGATCATGTCACTGTCCAGTCGCTTCCCACTGCACTTAGAGTAAAACATAAGCTTCTTCCTATGGCCCTTAAGGCTCTATAAATCTGACCCCAGCCTCTCCCCAACTCCATCTTGCCTCAGAGCCCCCCTGATGCCTGCCAAGCTCCAGGCCCTGGCCTGTTCTGTGTTTGAACCAGCAAGCTCATTCCCACCTCAGAGCCTTTGCACTCACTACTCACCGCTCTACCTAGAATTTTCTCTCCCTGGATCTTCACATACCTGGTTCTTGGCTACCACTTGAGTCTGTTTTAACCGTTAGTCACCTCTTCAGAGCAGCCTTCTCTGACCGTGTAATCCGAAGAAACTCTCCGCTGCCTCCATTCATCACTCTTTATCACACCGCCTTGTTTCGCCGTCCTCACGGCACTTTTCGCTATCTAAAATGGTCTCGTCTTCCGCTTTTCAACTCTCTCTGAGTAGGTAAGCAGCAGAGCAGAGCCCTGGCCTATCTAGTTCACTGTGGAACCCACAACACCCAGGGGTGCCGTCCAGTCCACCAACGGCAGGATGAATGAGGGAGCAAGTGAACACCCAGAACAGAGAAGAGAATGGAACCGGGGACTGCTTACCCCAGTGCTCAGGGTTGGATCTGCAGCACCCAGTGATTAAAAGCTTCTTTTGTTATTTCACTCTGTACAAAACTTTTATTTAAAGTCTGGAAGGCTAAGCTGCTGAAACTGTTTTGCTACTGGCAATAGCAGATCGTTCATCTGGATGTAGAAATGCTGCAGTCATAAGCTGCTTTGTTGACAGAAAGTTTCAAGTGTCAGTAACAACCTGAGTTACGCAAAGATTCAAAAAAAAAAAAAAAAAAACCACCTACGTGTGATTCAATAAATCAGAAATCAAGGCAGCTGTATTACCTCATTAGGGCTAAAACTTACACAATGCCCCGTGTCAATTAGATCTCAATAAAGCTGGGGAAACAAATCACCGAGGCTATACCCAAGATGCCACAGTTCTCCTCTCTTCCCCACAGGATTGCACTGCCCCCCAGCCAGCCCCTAATACGAGAGTTTTAAGTCAGATGTGGCCATATGACTAACTTTGGCTGATCAGATGTGAGTAGAAGTGATGTATATTGAGACAAAGCCTTCATCATCTCTGGTTCTTGAGCAACTACAAAGGCAGATCCACACAGGATGTGTAGCAAGAACAAGAAATAAACAAATGTTGTATTAAGCCCCTGAGATTTTGGAGCTGCTTTTTGTTAGCACAGCATAACAGAGCTTATCCTGACTAATAACGGCAGTATAAAATGGTGACCTAGAACCTTAGCTTTGGAATTTGACGAGTGACGGTGTGAATCAGAGCTCAATCACTTACTGTTTGAGTGGCCATGGGCAAACCACGGCCACCTCTCTGGGCTTTAACTGCCTTCGTCCATAAAATTGTTATACTACCTACACTTCATAGAGTGGATGCAAAGACTCAATTAGTGAGAAAGTACATATGCAATATTTAATGGAGTGCCTGGCCTGTTGGTTAAGCACTCAGTAGACAGCAAGTGGTATTAAACTCTAGCATACCTATTTTAAGCTACTATAAGCATATTCACATTATGGAACTTTGCTCACCTTTGATATTCTATAAAGTAAAGCATTCTAAACTCTTTATTCAACGAGAAAGTAATTTTTAAAGTTTTGGATGCTCCTAGATAAATCTACGGGGGAAAAAAGAAAGAAAATAGTGGAACATCTCAAAAGTTAAATATTGGGATGGGTGTAGAATGTTAATGAAGTAAAGGACACCTGTGATTTAAAATGGGAGAGAAAAGAAACTGGGAGAAGGAAGTCGGGAAGCAGAATGGCTCTCCTCTTGTCTGCCAACCAGCCTGGACTGAGTTGGAACAAAGGCTCACGGGCAACACGAGTGGAGTTCCGAGTTGGGAAGATAAGAGAAGGGCTAAGTGTTGAATGGAGAACAAACTGGAAGAGAAAGAAGGACAAAGAACATGTGGATCCGGAGGCTTTGTGCAGCCCTGGGCTAGGGTCAGAGAGAGAGCCTGGTGAGCTACCACACCAGAAACGACTTGGAACACACGGGTAAGACTGAGCAGTTCTGAATGTTGCTCCAATAGTTAGTGTTTAATATACCGTGAGACTCTGGAGTCTGTTGTTTCTTCTAAAGGACTCATTTACAAACAGTATGGTCTGCTCACTCAGAGGATCCTTCAGTCCCTAAAACTCAACCAGCAAACACATGAATAAATGATACAGTACTACTCTCTTTGAGACCATTCCCACTATAAGAGATTGCTCTGACTGCTAAAGTTCATCTAAGCAAAGCTGCTTGGTACCTACAGGGAATAATCTCAGCGTAACATCACCATTAAGATTTTAATTAAAAGTCAATCTGGTTCAGGGGCGCCTGCCTGGCTCAGTTGGTGGAGCATGCAGCTCTTGATCTCAGGGTCACGAGTTCGAGCCCCACGCTGGGTACAGAGATTGCTTAAATAAATAAACTAAAAAAAAAAAAAAAATCAATCTGATTCAAGTTAAAACTTTAATATCCGAATTTTTGTGTAGTTACTTCCAAGTTTCTCAAGCACTGATTGCTCATTTTCACTGGCTGAAAAGGGGAAAATAAATATAAGAGGGAAAAAGATAAAATGTCCTGAAACAATCCTTAACTATTCAAAATTACTGAGACAACTGCTGAAAAACACTCAGAGATTTTATGCCATGACATAATAATCAGGTCTAAATATCATACAACTGATATTCCTCAGATAATGAAAATATAACTAAAGATGCTGAAAATTTTACTCATAAAAAGTGGACAACTTTTATACTCCAAATGAAAGTTTCATTACTACCAGACCACGTAAATTACATCCAAATCAGAAATGTGCTAACCATTAGAAACATAAGAGGACACTTTTCCCCTGATATTTGGCATTTGGCATCAAAGGCAGTCTTCTGCAGATCTGATATGAAAACTTGTCAAAAACAAAATGAAATTGTAAAAGAGCCAAAAAAGAAATGGTTATTGCTACAACTCTTCTGAATGGCATGTGGACTTTCTCCACACACAAGGTCGTGTGATGTAAGGGGAGCCACAGAGTGAAAAGTATGAGGTGTCCAACAGGTCGAAACACGTTAGAAAGAAAATATTAGTAGCCTAATATGGTGTAAGAATTAATGCGTTAGTAAGCCTACCGGTAAAGCTGTAGCCACCTGAAAATAACTGGCTGCTGATTAGCAATACAACAAAAGCAATGTCAACATTTGGATTCCACTATGGAAGCACTCGCAATCGTTCTAATCCAGAATCAAGACTCCTAACAACAGTTCCTAGGCAGGAGAAAAGCAAGTTCCTTTGGGTGACCAAGTTCACATATAGAACCAGTCTTAAGAGAGAAAGAGAAATGAAATCTAGGACATATATGTGCACATAACTTTGAGGAACAATGACTAGGGCAATCCACTGTTCTCTTTTCCCCTCCCCCATCTGACCATTTCAAAACTAATTTGGCTTCAAAAGCATGTCAGTAAATCTGCAAGTTGTAAAATAATAGGAACCATGTGCCCCATGTGTTCGCCAGATTCATTTTTTATGATGTATGGTCCTCCGCATTAAAATAAACATATTTTTGATAAAGAAAAGTAATGAAACAAAATCAAAAGAATCCATTCCAAAAAAGTCACATCTCTCAATGCAACCCGGGACTGAACTTTACTAAATGCAGTCCACCCCAATAAAAGTGGGACTCCAGTTAGAAGCACCTGTGAATGATGAAAAGGTGTCCAAAATCTCAGATAGTGAGGGATACAAAATGTTTTCAAGTCTGGTAGTTTTAAGCTCAACACTACTAATTGGACTTCACATTTTCAAGTTTGTCTTTCATATTTTTTAAATGTTTATGAAGATCTCAAGAGAGTGTCTCTAACACCCATGAATTTCTGTTAACTACAAGTAAAATGATAATAAACCAGAAAATAAGAATCCTCGTTTAGAATACATTAAGTCCATATAACTGGTTTTACTTATCAGAACAGCCCTGAGGCTCCAGAAATCTCCACAGCAGAACTGTTTAATCCCCAGGTAGCTCCACACCCTCTTCCACTAAGAAACACATCTTACATTTCAATATCTGCCTTCTTGTTTGTATTCTATTAACAGGGTTTTCAAGGACAGAGTGCTTATAAAGTCTCCCACTTGATCAGTTTCAGCTTCTAAAAATAAATTTCAATCTTCCCTTTTCAACCAATGGATAATTTACAAAATAAAAAAAATATTAAAAATGAAAGCTTAATAAGCTTCAAAACAAAACCAAAAAATGAACACTACAACGTGGCAGGGGAAAGGTAAAAACAGAAAGTCTGAACTAAGGTCTCAAAGACTCTGTCCCCTGAGCAGGCTTCCTCAGAAAGGCCAAGCCACGCCCAAACAGAGCACAGGCCACTCCACAAACAAATGCACACTATGAAAGCAATGAGCTAGTTAATGGTGCGAAGAAACAGAAAAGAAAATCAGGGGAAAATGAATGTGTGTGTTTTGATCCTTCAAAAATCAAGAACTGGTCTAGCATCTAGGTAATGTATTTGTATAAATTCTTATTTTTAAACTCACCTGATTCATTTTCAATTCCTGTTGTGTTCTGAAAAGTTACACACAACAAAGAAACTTCTTTGATTACATGAGCCCTAAAAAGAAAAACAGACAATTGTAATATGTACCTGCCTACACATTTACAGTGATTTCAAACCACATACAGAACTGTAGAGTTTGCTCAAAGGGCTATTCATAAAGCAACTCCATGCCAGGTCAACTTCAATCTATGCTGAGAGCTTACTTTGCAGATTTATTATCTACAATAAAATAGATTTCTTACTAATCTTTACTAGGCCCTCATTGTACTCTACAATTGAAAGCAGACTCATTAGAATGACATCAAATTTTTGCTGTGAAATTGCATCATTCCTAAGAAGAAACAGATTAGCTCTGTTAATAGAAACACAAAGCACTGCTGAGTAATTTATTATGCAATGTAAATGTTTTTCTTTTACTTATATCAATACTGTGTTGAATGCAAACACAATTAGACCCTTTACATTATTTAGTTTTTCAAGTTCCTGAAGTACAGAGGTGAATTTACTAACATTTCCATGGGGAGTTCTCTTTGAGGAATAAAACAAAAACCGTGTAGTAAAATACAAATGTTTTCATAAAAACTGTTTGGAAAGAACTGCAATATTCCTTTACAATCTTTATTCGTATATTCACAGTACACTAAAACGATACGACAAAATCATTTCTTGTAAATGCATGTGACATACTTGCTTCTAAATGACGATCTACGAAGACAGTCCTTTCTGCCACGTACATCCTAGGAGGCACTGGAAGTCACTCACAATAAATGAGAGTCGTGCTGCTTTAAGTAGCACTTCCACAGAAACGTTCTAAATGTTTCTGGCAGGTACAGGCACACATACCATCAGTCATAGGCCTATTTTTTCATGAACTTGCTTTAATAAATTATCCTTCCTTCCTAGATCCACAAGACTCCACTCACATTGTAGAACTTTATGTTCTAATTGTTAATAAACCAAGGAACGTGGGACATTTTTCATCTCAAAATATGCTGCCTGCCCGCTATCATAAAAAACAGCGCTTTGACATTTTGTCCCAGTTCATTAATATGAAGATTTTGGGTTTTTATTTCCCCTTGAGCTACTTCACCACACTCACCTTGATCAGCTTTAATAATCAAAGGTACTGTATTTAAGTTAGGGCCTGGTCATCTGAACTAGTTTTTATTCACAAATGGCACAGGGAAATGTATTCTGTAACTTGCATCTTGTTAGAGAGCTCAGTGCTAGCCCAACCAATACAAACTCTTAATGAGGAAATACTCAGAGAATATGATTTCAGGTAACTGGAGCTTAGCCCATGAGGTCCATTCCTTTAAATTTTAATATCGAGCATCTTTCTCATATATATTTACCATGTCTTTCTGTAGTATACATCTCCCATTGAACATAATCGATCCTTTTCTATGAGACTTGGAATCATTATAAAGTTCAAAGTGTATCTGGGTGTCAAACAGTGATGAGGTTAGTGGCCCAAGGTGTGCGTCCCTCAACCCCCTCTGTCACCAATGCCTACTGAATGCCACACAGTCCACTAGGAGGGCCATGAGGGACACCCTGGCACCCAGAAGTGAATAAAATATCAGTGGTTTCACCTGCCCTCTTACGAAGCTTTTATGGATGGATTTAGTAACATCGGCCATAGGGAGCTCTCTTTAAGGAACAAAAAAAAAAAAAAAAAAAAAAATGCAGTAAATGCCAGTACTGTAATGAAAGATCTTTTGGAAAGAGCTATGATGCTTTACCATTCCCTTCAGATGGTCTTGTCCTTCCCATGAGAATCTTCGGTATCATCATCGTAACTATCACTTATGATGCTCCTCCCAAGACCAGCAGGCACTGTGCTATGGTCACGTAAATCAGTCCAGCTGATTTTTACAAAGATAAGTACTAGCACCCTCAACAAACAAGTTCAAGGAGGTTGGATAACTCAGCCATAACTGAGTCTCATAACTGGTTTCTATTAGTGCTTCTTCTTAAAAAAATTGTTTACCTGTTTATTCTGGGGGGGGGGGAGGGGGGGAGAATCCCAAGCAGGCTCCGTTCTATAAGGACAGAGCACAACTTGGGGCTCAATCTCATGAACGATGAGATCACGACACGACCTGATATCAAGAGTTGGATGCTTAACCGACTGAGCCACCCAGGTGCCCTTCTGCTATTGCTTCTTAACCACACTTCACCAACTTTTACTCCCATCTCACCGTAACTCCTACTATCTTTGTGTCAACCACTGTTTTCAGCAGTAAGCAGAAAATCCCTGCCTCTGGGGAAAGGGACCCGCAGACCCGCAACAACAACAACAAAAAAAATCAGTAAAATGTGCAGTAGATGAGATAATGAAAGTGCTTTAGGGAAAAATGAAGAGGTGGTAGGGAGAAGGAGGTAGGAATTACCATCTCTGTCTCTATGCCTGTGAAACCAAGAGTAAGTATGGTCAGAAAAGGCCACTGTAAGAAAAGGACATCTGCATAAAAGCCGGAAGGAGAGCTATGGGCCAGGACGGTATGGGAACATGAAGTGAGAAACCCCATTCGGCAGCATGCCCATGCCCAGGTGTTTCAGGGAGGGCAAGGATGCAGACAGGGAAAGTGGAGGAGGGGATTCAGAAAGGCAGGGAAGGCAGATAAAGTATGGGTTTAGCAAGGTAAGCACTGCTCACCAGAATGGCTGGAGCTTTTCCATCCAGGGATAGAAAGCCGTTGGGAGGCTCAAGGTGGCCGACCTCGTGTGACTCAGGTTTAAAAAGAGACTGTAAGGGAAGAGGGTGGAGGCAGGCAGATCTCTCAGGAGGCTAATGCCCCAATCTAGGCAAGAGATGATGCTGGCTTGGCCCGCACAGAAGAGATGTGAGAAGTAATCAGATCCCGGATATATTTTTAAAACAGAGCCCCCAAGATTTGCTGCCACCGGAGATATCAGGTATGAAAGAAGAGGAAGTCAGGGATGACACCAAGATTTTTATCCTAAGGACAAGGAAGGCTGGAGCTGCCATTTTCTGTCATCGAAGGAGATGCTGCCTCTTCCTTTCCATCTGCTTTTCCTTGCTTTTTTCCTCTTCACTTAACATTTTCTTCCTTTCCTTTCCCTCCCCTTTTGTAGTTACTGGTTCACAGGCACAAATAACTGAGATACGATGGCCTCTAATCCCAAAGAACTCAAATACTAAAGTATTCAGAACGTTTCAGTCTTTCATTTGTTTCTCAATGAATCTGACTTTCTCTTAATAAAAAGTTACAACATAATTCAGGTTGTTAAATGATTAATAAGCTTCTCTCTGACTTTCCGCACTATCTGTTCCTTCCTTGTCCTAATAGGAATCCGCTTATCATTTCTTTCCAGAGAAAAGGATCATAACATCTTTTTTTTTTTTTTTTAAGAGTTCACTTATATACATGCATGCTTGGACCCTCCTCTCCATCACTTCTAATCCCAATTGCCAAAAACCAGAGTCTCATTTTTTTTCTCTCTTAACTCACGACATTGTCAATTATATATCTAAAATATTTTACGTGAAAAGCATTGCAAATCCGACACTGACTTCTCAAATGATACTTTAAAAATTAAATCTTTTACTACATTATACTGAAAACAAGGGATGTTAAACACAAGAACTGAGAATTTGGCAGTGGCTCTCAATAGAAGACCACTGCATTTTGGACTGGGCAACTAATCCTTGTCTGTCCCTTCTACCATGGCCATGGCCTTGTCTGTCCCTTCTATCATGGCCACGGCCATGTCTGCACAATCAATGCCGGCAGTGCCTCTGACTGTTTTGAAAATCACAAATACCTACACACCTCCCAAATAACCTCCTAGCTGAGAACCTCTGAACTGTAATAATCATGTAACTAGCTGCAATATGACAGTATGTTTAAAAGCAACTACAGACTCTGAAAGTTGTTACCGAAGTAACTTTAGATTCCTCCAGCATGCAAAACCCCTGTGGAAGCGTCCTGGCAATCCTACCTATTTTCATATTCAGTGCTGACTTCAACAGCATTATTTTCACATACCCACCTAACTAACATAGAATCTCAAGGTCAAAGTTTTATCATATGTACAAACTTGAACCAACAATCCTATCAGTGCAGTGGCAGAGAAAAATCTTTCCATACCTATCACTGAAACTTACTAATTCTATCAAGTTAGGGGAAAAAAAATAGCTAAACAGTTAAGTGCCTCTGGTTTTCCAATGGTAAATATTGAAAATCTTAAAATCACGAGGATTTCTCCTACCCTGGCTTATGCCTTAGTTTCTTTTTTGGATTTCTGTACCTGACCAAACCTCCTTGAATTCCAGCTTGCTGACATTTATCAGATAAAGTACATGAGGCAGATACACAGACTAAGAGTATGGGAATCTTTATCATCAACTGTACTTTACTAATAGCATACATTCTTAGAAAAATAAGAGCTTGATCTTGATTTTACATATCCATGGCTTTAATAATATACACGTACTTAACTTTTCAAGATATTGCTTCCAAATTCTAGGGCAAATCATCCTCACAAGTATTTAATTTAATATTATAGAGATGATTTGATTATACATGATCAGTATCAATGCAGCAACAATAAAATAATTAGGGTCTTTATTCTAACAATGGTCCCTTGAAGTGGCAAAACAACGTCAAGAACCGTAAGCTGCTGTCTTCTGACATGGAGGCCAGAGACCAGAAAAGGGAGAGATACGTGGGACACCCCCGTCCCTGGGTCAGACCAGCCCAGCAGCCCCACCAGGGCACACCACCATCACCCATCACCCATCCTCAGAGATAAGGCAGATTAAACTGAAGACAAACACAAAGTAACATGAATGCAATACACAGAACAGGTTAAACAGTCACATCTACCCTTTGTAGACCCGTCCATCTACAAAACTACATGAGAGGCAAAGTAAAAGCAACAGCAGATTCTTTACGATCAGTCTAAATCTGAGAAGGAAGGGGGAGAATTAGGAAGATAATTATTTGATTTGATTTGCATATTCACCTTTTAGTCACTGATGTTATTTTACAACTATTCTCTCGGGTCATTTTAGATCTTTTGGAGCTATCTGCAAAATAATTAATTAAATTTGCAACAAAGTCATTAATATTATCTTATAATTATTTTAAGTTATAAAAAAATGCATATTGTAACATCAAGACTCAGAAGAAACTAACTTTTAAGACTCAGGAAGCAACATAGAGCTTACAGGCAAATACTAAAAGAAAAATTAAAAACCCAGTATGGTATATCAAAATGCAAAAGATTATAAATGCCCTAAAAATGTGGGCTAGATGCAAAGAAAAGTTTTAAAAATACCAATCTGTGGGGCGCCTGGGTGGCTCAGTCGGTTAAGCATCTGACTTCGGCTCAGGTCATGATCTCATGGTCTGTGAGTTTGAGCCCCGCATCGGGCTTTGTGCTGACAGCTCAGAGCCCGGAGCCTATTTCGGATTCTGTGTCTCCCTCTCTCTCTGACCCTCCCCCGTTCATGCTCTGTCTCTCTCTGTCTCAAAAATGAATAAAAGTTAAAAAAAAAATTTTAAAATACCAATTTGTGAAAGAAGTCTTAGAAAGTTTATGGCCTATATAAGATAAAAAAAAAATATATATATATATATATATATATATATATATATATTCTAAACTAATCACAGCATAAAGTAGATCTTTCATGGTAAGTAAGTACCATTGTAGCAAATGCAGAGATGATTCAGCTTTTAGTGGAGTAGATTTACAGTGTTTAACACTGATTTCAACTTACTCTGACCAGAAGATTCTTGAAATCCAGAAACTTCTAGAAAAAACAGTAAAAATATCTAAACTATGCCGACTTCTCAAAAGCAGTTTTCATTAATTTACAAACACAGCTAGCATATTTGACATTCAAAACTACCACTCCTAATTCCTACCAGAAGAATGGAATCACCAAGTTACAATCTATAAACTCTAGGTATCAATAACGAAAACAGTTGGCACTTATTCAGATTAAGCAAAAACACATAATTCATAAATACTGAATCTGCCCAGGAATTTGTCAAATACAAACACAATTTCACAAGAATAATCATCTAGAACATCTAGTTTCACACTAAAAAACATACTCCCAACTCCCCTCATAAAAGGCAGATTCTATTACCATATTAAATCAGCCAAAGTGAAAAATCAAACCGGATATGTTTATCATTTTAAGAATAAAGAGGTCACGTGCACCCGTTGTGTGCGTAAAGAGAAAGAGACCCAGAACACGGCAAAGATTCGGCCAGTGTGAACTCTTGCTTCTTGACACCCCACCCTCCCACCTCTCTCCCCATCTAGAACGATTTCTACCCAAGGCAAAAAGGCAATCATGCAACACACTAGATCACACAGGAATTTCTCTGCCTGAAAAGTAAACGAGATTTGAAGAGAACGCTCACAAATAAATCTGTACGTTCTCCTACTTCAATGAAGCGATTTCCCCAACGAGGCCTAGAACACTATGGACAAAAATACCCCAGGGCCTGATCTTCCAAATTCTTGGAGCAAGGTGTCCTGACACAAACCTAAACAGGGAAGCAGAATCCAGCGAATCTACTCCTGGTGGGAGAATCTGATCCTGACAACACGGTTTCCACAAGAAGGAAGGGGAAAAAACAGAAAGTCTGCCGTTCTGAATGGCTTCAGAGCTGCAGAAATCAATGAGAAAATGAGGTTGATTAGAGCTTTTGTTTGAAATATGTAAGTTAACACCACGGAAGAATGTTAAGAGATCTGTGGATGTGCGAGGAAAGTACTATAAAGCCGAATTTAGATTATGGCGCCCTGAGGGTTTTTTCCTCCCTTAGAATATCTCTACAGGAAAAAAAAAAAAAAGAGAGAGAGAGAGATTCAAGAAAACTTTTTCATAAAATATTGCTTCAAGCACCCATTAATGAAGAGCTAGCTTAGCTCTCATAAACGTATAGCAAATGCTGATTATCGCTTACGTGGTTTATGTCATGGGCAGCTACTAACAAATGCTCTCCTTTCTTTGGATTACATTTATACACCCATGTCATCATATTACATTACATCACAAATTTCAGGTTTTGTTTAGCGTTTCTACAATAATACCCTCTAACCCCACAATTTAAAATACCCAGTTTCTCTACAGAAATTAAAACATATTATGCCCACTTTATTTTTTTTTTTTCAACGTTTTTATTTATTTTTGGGACAGAGAGAGACAGAGCATGAACGGGGGAGGGGCAGAGAGAGAGGGAGACACAGAATCGGAAACAGGCTCCAGGTTCCGAGCCATCAGCCCAGAGCCCGACGCGGGGCTCAAACTCACGGACGGCGAGATCGTGACCTGGCTGAAGTCGGACGCTTAACCGACTGCGCCACCCAGGCGCCCCTTATGCCCACTTTAACATATTCCTCTGATATCCTTCCTCAAGGCACTAAAAACTAAAGAATCACTGTCCATTTTCCCAGATGAACTAACTCCATCAATTTAAAATATGCTTGAATTAAAAAGTTACTTTCCTTTCCTTATTTTCAAGGCTACCTGACAAGAAGTCTAGATGTAAAACTCCACCTGGGGAGACGGGTGGGTAAGAACACAAATGCCAGCCCCCAGCTCTGTAACACAGCTGGGCTCCCATCTCTCCTAGAAGTTCAGCCTAACCAAATGCTGGCTGTACATTCTGCCAAACAGCATTCAAACCAAAGCAGTTTCTATAAAATGATACTTTTCTGATATTTCCCTATGTTAGACATGCAAAACTTTTAAGTTATTTTCAAAGGAAAATTAAGTCAATTCTTCCCTAACACTTAAATGTCAAGCTTCCAACTCAAACACAAAATTTCTAAAGCAAGATGCCACATGGTAGTTCATTTCACAATCCCTAAAATACAAGGACTTCTCAGTTGACCCCTTTGAGTCAATGTTTTTCCACTGTCATTGCCAATACAGATGTCACTTCTGTGATTAAACACTTAAAACGGAGGGATCTTCAGGAACCCTACAAAATACTTCTGAATTTCCTGGAAAACGGAAGCAACCTTCTGCAACACGATGCTCTGGTCCTGGCACTCAAGTATTCATTTTCTCACGCAAGGACTCTCTAAGGAAGCGAACGGAATCACCTTACAAGTGGCTGCTGACAGCTTTTCTGGTTTTTCCCACACAATAAAATACGTAGGAAAACTCATCTTCCACAAGCTACACGGAAATGACAAGGCTTCCTGAATTCATCAGCGAAGAACCTAAAGTAAAATTGCAAGTTATCCCAGACAGACTGACAACTTCCACCGTACCTTGCTAAGATCCCAGACACGCTTTATGTCACTACAAGATTCAAGGTCTTCTCCCAAGAGTTTATTAAGGTATTTATTATTTTGGGAGGGAGTGACTCACTCCACTTTAAATAAAGGCTGAGGTTTAGGGTCGCTCCTCTAAATATGCAAGTACTTCTGTTCTCAAGAGCGTTTTGAAAGAACAGCAACACCTACTGTCTGCAGAGCAATGTTTGTGAATTGCTCTGCAGTTTAAGTGGCTCTGGTACATACATAAGTTTTTACTTTTTAAGGGAAAGCAGGATTCCAAATAAATCATCTGTAGTTCTCGTTTCAAGGTAAAGATATGTAACTCCCCCGCTTATGATAGAAAGAATGAAAGCCTATCTCTTGGTACTATGAGCAGTGGTAAACCAAAGAGCGCGACTCAGGCGAGACTGTGTGCAAAAAGCACTAACAGATTAAATGGGAGAGTTCCAGAGGGGTGTGAGTCCCAGGTTAAATGTAAATCTGACCCTGTGGGTCAGGCTCCCCAGATGTCGTGTGAGGAGTTATTATCCCACCCATCCTCCCTCTGGACCCACTCCAAAAGCCTGGGAGGTCTTTAAGGAAAGATGCAAGAGGAATTAAAGGCACAGCCCGTGAACACGTGCACCTGGGAGACCAGGGCCAAGAGCCTGATTCCATGACTGTCTGTCAGGCAAGCAGCTTCCGCCACCTGGGATGAGCAGCGTGGAGCCACCGGGAGTTTCTGACTGAGGAATGCTACAAACAAAACAACGTCTAACAGTTTAGAAAGATTAAATGGACACGAAAGAGCGAGGTGGGGACACGGCAGCCAGAAAGACTGGGACTGGGCAAGTCGGTTAAGAATCCAAGATGTTACGTGATGAAGGTCTGATATGACCAACGCCACACACAGGAAGAATAGACAAAACGTGTCTTCGAACTAAACAGGAAGTAAAAAGAGATGGTGAAGAGGAGTCCAGAATATGCAACGTGACTGAGCGGAAGAATGAATATGTTTTTAAAGATCGAGCAGCCAGAGTAGGGACAGTATTTAAGTGGAAGGTGGTGAGCTCCGTTTTAGACTTTGAGGCGAGGCCAGACATCCATCCACACAGAAAGCTGCATCCATTAAATGAGGGGAAAAAAGTCCCAGCACAGATTGCCTTCAAGTCTGGGGATGGCTGGGGATGGCTGGGGATGGAGATCTAGAAGTCTTCAGCCACAAGGGGGTGCCTAGGGATTAAGGAAACTGCCAAAGGAAAAAATATCCACAGAGAAGAGAAGACTAAGGATTTCTAAGGATTTGGCTTTATGACAGGCATGGAAGGGACTAGAAAGAAACTTGCCCCCTCCACCATGTCGGGGCGGGGGGGGGAGGGGAGGAGGCAAAAAGCTTAAGGACTCAGAGGTAACTTGGAAGGGTTTCTCTCAGCAATAATTTTGCCACGTTATCCCACAAGACTTACTGCACTGAGAGAAGTAGCTAAGAAAAACGCTATTAATATTTTTGAAAAAACCTAAAGTAACTGAAATTGCTTTCATATTCTTCATCTATTCGCCTCAGAACATCCCGACGAAAGAAAGAAGTAATCATTGTCCCCACTTTACAGACAGGAAGAGGAGAGGATAACCGACCTGCCCCCCACCACTGCCAGAAATAACCCAGGCCCTGCGCTCAATCTGTGATACGGTTTATTCTGTGCATCCAGGCAGGGCTCAATTAAATTACTATGGGACCGCACGGATACGACAGTCCTCTCCCAAAACAGGTAAAACTGACTTGCTCAATGTCCTCTAACAAATGGTAAGACAGCTTCATAATTAAAAATCTAAATTTATCCCAAGAGCCCCCCTTCTTAAAATTCCTATCTTCAGATGTACGTTAAAACTAGGCCTTTCTGAATTATAGCGAATTCCCTAAAATAAGCCTCAGAGAAACGTTCAGAATGTCACATTTATACTGATACTCCAAGTTACACTTGATTTATACTGTCTTAATAACCTCCCGGGCAATGCACAGGATTCACACTGAAGTATGTAAGGGTTTGGTGAACCTCCAATTTCTTTTCAAATTTTAATAGCATCATTTAAATTACTTGAAAATGCCACGGAGTTTTCCCACCAGAGTTTAATGTCGTCTTAGTGGAACTACTTACACGCACACGGAAAAGCTGTAGGTTTTACCAATTCCCAGACAAGCTGCCCACAATAATCAAACTAACAGTTGCACTTAGCTTTACATATTTCAGGCAAGCTGTGCCAAGAAGCAATTTAGCTCTTTCAAAGCAAAGCCTATCGTACAATTTAGTGCAAGAGCTCCAAAATATTCTTTTCACCAAAATGGCTGGCAAATATGTAAGTAATTCAGTGAAACCTCCTTTACTGCACGTTCCAAAAAGACTAATAAATGAAACACAGCATAGGTATGACATGAACCGAGACTCTGAGAATAAACACTATACAGTACTGAGGAAAATACGATAAGCATATTTCACTCCAAATGAACCAGATTTACCACGTACGATAACTAATTCACAGTTCAGGGAAGTGGGGTGAGGAATGAAAGGCATTCTCTTTAAGAAAGCATACTTGAATGGCACATGCATTCATTCCAGCGAAATTATGCAGATATTCCGTAATTGAGAAAACCACCCCATTACCAAATGTGGTCCAACAGGACATCTCTTTTTTTTACATTTTCCTTATCACTAAGCCCTAGCTAATTATTTATGCCACGATAAAAACTCAATCTATTCTGCTCCTCCAAAGACTGCAAATGTAGATTGGATAACCTATACTTTTTTTGCCTGGGGGTAGTTGCATTAATGATGCATGTATGCCATGAAGATCAATAGCTATCTTTAAATTATAAAGTAATAAGCTGAAGTTGGGTAAGCACTTCAAAAGTAAACTTTATTTCCTCAAGACAAACTTATCGCTTTCAATGCATAACCTGAACTGGTTGGGGGCGGGGAAAGATCTTAGAAAAACTAGTCTGGCTGCCTACATCTATCTTCAAGGGGTTGCTTCACCCTCATTTTCTAGAAGACGGTTGTTTCTGTGCCATTCGGGATAACAGGCAACAAGCTTACATCATTCACCACGCATCAACTCTATACAAATTGATTTAAATCCGTAATAATTTAATCTACAGACTATGTCATGAAAACTCCCTCATACTCTCCAGGTTATCTCAAATTGCTTTATCTCTTGCCACAGAACTGCTGAAAAGTGTACGATTCGATAAAATCACAGGCACACACACAGGAAGGAACCTCCACGGGGGAGTAAGTCTATTCCCCAACTTCAAGGTGGGCTTCATGTAAACCGTAGTCTATTCTTCCAGTTCTTTGCCTAAAGCGACTCCATACACTGCTTTAGTGGTTCAACCATCCCATCAGATGGGCCTTTCTTTAAGGCTGTGGTTGACAACTGGGTCCCCACCAAGGGACATCTGGCAACGTCTGGAGACTTCATCAGTTGTGTCGGCTGGGGGGAGCTGTTACTGGCATCTCACAGGTAGGAGCCAGGGAGGCTGCCAAACATCCTCCAATGTGCAGGACCGCCCCCAAAAGAAAAAATTATCCAGCCCCACTTGTCAATCGTGCCAAGGTTAAGAAATCCTGCTTTAACGGAACCTAAGTGATGCTTTTTCAGTAATGGAGTCCATAGCTTTCAGTCGCTCTAGGAAGATGATTTTAGCGGCTCTAATTATAAACTTCTCACTTCAAAAGGAGAGAGCCAGATCTCTAACCAAATGCTATGAGGAGTGACAGCATAACTGACAGGCACCACGCAAACCACAGAGCACTGGCCACACGTCAGCAGTATCAGCAGTAATGACTGTCAGGTAATGTCCCCATCATCTGGAAACTCCCTGTATCTGCACATCGCCTCACAAGTTTGACAATTTCCCCCCACCGTCCACCTACTCCCCTTGCACTCCCCACTATGGAGTTTTCCCATGCAGCCCACAGGCTTTTTTCCCTGCCTGGGTATTAAAAATAGCATGAAAAGCAAGTTGGAAGACACAAAAATAGTAAATAACCTAAGGTGCTTTCCATCCCGGAAAGTCTATGATTTAACGGGACTTAAAAGGTTTGTAAATCAGAACTGGAACTTGAAAAGAGATCGGCAGCTTAAAGAAACAGTCCCATGAATAAATAAACATCTAACGTAAAATAATCATCAAAAGAATATGCGTGCATACATATATATGGAACTGCACAGACCCGGCTCAGGGAGAAGAGAATAAAAGGAAGCTGAAATTGAGTGCTGCTTCCTATAACTGCATTGGCAGGAAAAATACCTATTTAGAGGCTAAAAAACATAATTTACATTTTCACATACCTTAAAAGATTACAAAACTTCAAAATTCACAATGGAAAAGCCTAAACAATCTTAATGAAAAGAGAATCTCAGGCTTTAGAAACCTTACTGATCAATACAGAATTGATAAATAAATTATGGCCCATCCATATATTACACAGCCATTAAAAATCACATTGAAGAATATTTAATGGCATGAATAGACGCTCACAATATAGTAAAAAGACAGGTTATGGATAATATACACAATCTGGTATCGATTCTGTATAAAATATAAAAGCAAATAAATACATACAAGAAACACACACATGCACAAGACAGACAAGGAGGAGGTCCGCCAAAATGTTAACGGTGGTTATCTGAAAAACAAGAAGATCAGAGCTGGTTTCTTTTCCTTCTTTGTGCCTTTCTCTATTTTCATATCATCCTACACTGAGAATCATTTGTTAGTTTTTTACTTACAAAGCGAATAGATTATCACAAATACAAATTTAAACCGTACTGTTTCAGGAACCGTCCACAAAATGAGAAAAAAACAAATCTGAATATGCCAACCTTTCAATTAAAGAAACCACCTTCAGAATCCACAAAAGCGAACTTTCACGGAGTTGTTATTATGTGTCTGGTATTCTTCTAAACACTTCAATGTATTAACTTATTTAAATCAAACCAAAAGAGATACGGAAAAAAAAGAAGAGCCCTGGAATAACAGAGGCTGTGAACCATTTTAGTCCCCGTGTGAATTTCAATCTCGGCTTCTATAGATTGAAATGAGTGTTTAATCAGATGATCTTTAAAGGTCCTCTCAAGGCTACAATGAGATTCTACACATGATGAATATGGTTGCACGTTTGTAAGGAAGCTTCTAGAGAATGATGGGGCAGCTGCATGCCATCTCAAACACAAAACCCTACTTAAAAAGAACATGATTAAAAAAAAAAAAAAAAAAAAAAAAAAAAAAAAAAAAAAAAGAACATGATTATGCGTCTCAGTTCCTCCTCAGTATCTATCTGTACAACAAATTTCATAACATGTTAGAAATAAATTCTAAAGCCTTACATTTTCCCAATACTTGGCCGTATCTGATCAGTTGGATATGAAGTCTGGTATGGTAGGTAAGAGAATCACTGAATTAGGTTTCTTGTTCAACGTTAGGGTTGTTTTTAACAATAAACCTGTAGTCAACAAAAACTTTATGAAATATATTAGTCGTGTTCTGGGTACAACCATTTTAGGGTCTGATTTAAGGGGCCTAAAGATCTACTGGAACTCACCAAAGGAATTCCACTTATGAAATAAAACCAAAACCTGAATACAACACGGAATGGAAAATGAGGGGCCAGCATGAATCTCCCTTCTCGGGACGGGGGATTACAGCTGCGAGGTTAAAGGAATTTGGGCTTCCCCGGTAAATGTGGGTTTATTCCCCAAGCTCACCGCCCGACAAAAGGGGGCCAGTCGCAGTTCAGCGGCTCACTCGTGGGTCGGAAGGAACCACGGAGATTTGGGAATACCCGTAACTGTTAGTTACACTTCGGGTCTCACTCGCCACCATCAAAAAATAGGTTCGTGGATATCTTTAGTAACAAAATTAATAATACATAAGTGCACGTCTGTTAAAAACAAAAACAAAACACCGGTGGGTCTAAGATAGGAATACCGAAGGGAGACAATTTGCAGGGTGAAACCACACAAAAACTATTTAGGAAACACAAAGACGCAAGACACAAAACAAATTAAGAATGCAAGTGTGAAAGGCACATTCGCCTTGAACACAAAAGAGAAAAAGCAAAAAGCTGGCACGGCCCAGGGACCCCGCGTGCGCCTTCGCTGTCCGGGGACGCGGGTCCCGGGTGGACTCGCAGCCGCCGCCCGGTCCCGCCGCCCACACGCGTCCCCCTCGCGGGGCGCGCGGCGATCCAACGGCCACAAAGCCAACCGCACAACTTCGCCGCCGCGGGCCCCAAGGCCGGCCCGGGGGCTCGGGCGCGGGAGGGAGGAAGCGGGGAGCCCCGGGCAGGCCCGCGCCTGGTTCCGGGACCCCGCCGGCCCGGGACGCCCGGTCCTCCGTGGGGGCGCGTCCGCCGGCCCGCCCAGCCCTGCGCGCCCGGTCCCCGCGGGTCGCCCCCGCCGCCGCCTCGCTCTTCGCGGGCAGGGACGGGCGTCCCGGCGTCGAGCCCGCCGCCGTCCCGGAAGCCGCCCGTCCCGGCCGCCCCTTACCTGCGCCCGCCGCGCCCCGCGCCTCAGAGCGCCGAGAGCCGCCGCCCGCGCCGCCGCCGCTGCCGCCGCTCCGCCCGCTCCGGCGTCCGCGGCCGCGCCGCCGCCATCTTGGCTCCGGTCGGAAGTGACGTCGGGCGGTGCCGGCCGCGGCCGCGAGAGCCCACACCGCCCGCGCCGTCGCCGAGGGCCGCGACCCCTGGCCGCGCGGGCACCCACTCCGGGACGCACGCGCCCCGACGACCTCCGGCCGCCCCGACCCCGAGGCGCTGCCGCCCCTCGGTCTCGCGCTGGCCCGGTCGCCCTCGCAGGGACAGCGCGGACCCCACGGGCGGCGCCTCGCCTCGCCACGACCAGCCCGACCGCACCCGGGGGGGGGGGGCGGGAGGTAATTCTGCACGATTAAAAGTTACCACGGGAATCTATAGCCTTTAATAAAAAGGTGCGGGGAGGCGAAAAATGGGTTCATCACCGAGTTCCTGGCAAAGAAGCGTCGATCCCATTCTTCGCGCGTCTCGAAAGGACCAACCTTGCCTCACCCAAAAAGCTCAAGCTCCAAGGGGGCAGATGCACCTGGATTTAGTTGCTTATTCATTTGGAGCAAGTATCTATTGCCTGCCCACCATGTGCCTGGCACTGTTCTCGGGTGCTGCAGCTACATCCGGCCCAGAACGTGACATTGGCCTTGTCCTGATGGATCTTATTATTTACAAATAGATGGGGTGGGTGGCTACGAATAAATGCTGTCATGGAGGCGGACTGGGTTGAGTCGGAGATGTTTAGCAGGTAGTTAGAAAGGAGTCTGGAGTCAGGGAGAGAAAATTGGGGGTTCTCAAATGTGGGTGGTATCTAAAGCCGTGAGCACTTCAAGATAAACTTACGCCCTGAGAATGAAATCAGGGAGAATTTAAAATGTAATGGGTAACATTAAGCCTCTGTGTTAAGGACCCACCGGAAAGAATAGACACTAAATTAGATGCAGGTGTGCAAGTCCACTTAGTTAACTGGGGTTTTAATCTTAAGAAAACCTGATGTATCTAACATACAGTATGTTATAATCTTACTGCAAAGGGATGATGTAGCCAATGACCTAGTCAGGCATAGTTAAAAAAAAAATCAAGATAATCTCATCAGAATAAATTTCATCAAGGCCTTTGAAAGTGATAGGGTCAGTACAGAGCCTAGGGAAAAAAAGAAATCAAGCCTCAAGTGTTTGCCTTTTTTCTGCTACCATTCCAGGGAAAGAGGTCCCAGATCTGGGAGATACTCCTATCTAGGTATGTTACTAAAATAGCATACTCTGCTGTGGATCAAAGACGACATCAGACTTTCCATCCTTTACCTAAATCGATGCCTTGCAACATGATCCATACATTAAAATTATCTGGAGTATCTGCAAAACAGAAAGAGAGAGAGACGCCACCATTCCATCCACTGAAAACACTGACATACAGGGGCACCTTAGCTCAGTCTGTTAAGCACCTGACTTCGGCTCAGGTCACGATCTCGCAGTTCATCAGTTCGAGCCCCACATTGGGGTCTGTGCTGAAAGCTTAGAGCCTGGAGCCTGCTTCAGATTCTGTGTCTCCCTCTCTCTCTGCCCCTCCCCCACTCATGCTCTGTCTGTCTGTCTCTCTCTCTAAAATAAACAAAAATAAAAAAATAAGACACTGACATACAAATCAAAAAAATTAAAAGAAGAACTCTATGCCATCTGGCATTTAATAGAGTGCAAAGGAAAATGAAGGAGCATCAGGTTAGAAAGACCATGGTGACATATACTTGACATATACTAGAGACCATCATGCCAAGAGATGGTTGACCGAGTAGCCCGTGGTTGTCCTCCTGTCATTAAGATGACTGGGTGTATTAGTTCCCTGTGGCTCTTGTAACAAATTACCATAAGCTGTGTGGCTCCAAACACCAGAAATGGACTCTCTCTCAGTTCTAGAGGCCAAGAGTCCAACATCTGTATCAATGGACCAAAATTCAGGCATCAGGAGGGTCGCACTCCCTCTGGAGGCTCTAGGGGAGAATCATTCCTTACCTCTTCCAGCTTCTGATGGCTGCCTGCATTCATAGGCTTGTGGTCACATCACTTTAGTCTTTAAGGCCAGCATCTTTAAATCTCCCTACTCCATCTCTGCATCACCTTGTCTGGGTGTGGTCAAATTTCCATTTGTATCCCTTTTATGAAGATATATGTGATTGCATTTAGGATCCACCCAGATAATCCAGGGTAGTCTCCCCATGTCAAAATCCTTCACTTAATCACCTCTGCAAAGACCTCCTTCCATATGGGGATTAGGATGCGGACAAATCTTTGGGGACCATTATTTAGCCTGCCACACTTGGGTACATCCTCGGCTCTTCTAAATTACCCCCTAATCAGCCATTGCAAATTTTTCCCCTGTGTGCTTTTCTTGAACGGGCTTATATTTTCCAACCTGTGCCACTTCTCAGGATAAATACTATGTATATGTTACCAACTTAACCCAAAAAAGACACTCTCTGTCGAAAATACGATGTAATTTCATGAGTGTTTATTATCCGATATGCTAAGTATTACTCTTCTGCCTTGTTGAAAAGGTGAAATATATTGCTAAAGGGTGAGGGAAGGAAATTCAGACATTTTCACCACATCTCACGGGCAATTTCTATATTGGGACAGAAGTATAAAATGCACTCTTTGTCTAAATCTATAACACGGCTGGAACTCCACTCTACACAGGTGCATCTAGTATAGATCCTGGCCAGTTTTGTACTTCGGTGTGCGGTAGCATTATAGAGCATGTGTCATCATTCATCACCACATCCCGGTACCCAGAACTGTCTGGCACATAGCAGACACTAGAGAGATGTTTTTAATGGGGCGGGGGGGGGGGAGCCTTCTCTCTGACTCTTCTGAAGTGGCCGGATTACAGCAAGTATGTGTGGACCAAAGACATCATGCACTTAAAAGACAACATATGGCTATAATGGAAACCACAGAACTCCTGCTCAGGATAGCAGCCAGAAGACTTACAGCGGAGCCCCTCAAAAAGATGAAAGATTTTACAACCAAGATTAAGGAATTTACAACACATCACCAACGTGAATGTAAGTGGACTTTTCAAATTCCTCGGATGATAACAGTGCTTATTTTCCACTGGCTTCTATTCTAGGTATTTTACACAGACCATCTCTCATTCATTCTCGTAGCAACCCTACACGATAAACTATCCCCATTTTACAACTGAGAAAACTGAGGCCAGGAAAAGTGAATGAGCCTGTCTAGTTAGTCACAGAACCAGGTTTTCAACCCAGACAACTTAGCTCCCTAGTAAGCTGCAGGCTTAACAAGTAAACTATACTCCCCCCCCAACACACACACACACATACACTCTCTCTCTCTCTCTTTCACACACACACACACACACACACACACACACACACACACACATACACTAAAAAGCCTGAGAGCTGGTAACAGGTAATTCTGCCACTACGTGCGCTCAACTAGTCATTCCTGAACCCAGATACTTGGGGTAGGAATTGGGATGTATTTTTTTTTAATATCTGCATAAGGAGACCATTCTAAATAGTCCCTCTGGGCTGTCCCACAAGAACGTCTCATGAACACGGGAAAGGGGATTGGGTGTCTAAGGGCAACAGCATCACATCAACTCACATTTTGTCCAAAGAACACATCGCCTGGGTCTCCTTTCCTGGTGACCATATATTGTTTCCAATGAGACCCAGAGTCTCTTCTCTCAACCTCTTCACCTCTCCCTCTCCACTCAGCATCCCTCTGCCATGTCGTTTACCTAAGCAAGGAACAACATCCCAGCAAGCAGACCAGCCACCAAAAGATTTGGAACTTGGATTCTGGGTTCTGGTTAGAGATGAATGAATGAAGCTCAAAGATAGAAACTCAGGAGGCTAACGATACATCTTCTTGTGTACCGGACGCTTTGGGCTGCATAATTTTCGTGTGAAAATTTCCGCAGCCTCCAAATGTACAGAGGAGCCTTAGCAGCAGTAAGACTGAAAGGCAGAAAGGGGAAAGGAGGTGACCTCCACCGAGGACCAGCCTGCCCTTCTCATGAAGTCCTCAGCACAGCACGAACGACGGCTGCCGTTTCACAGATGAAGAAACAGAAGCCCAGGTTGTCGAAGGGCACAGCCTGGTGAGTGCCAGAGAGGTAGGGTTCAAGAACTCGTCTGGTGTCACGGTCCATGAGCTGTCTACTGGCCACTGCTTCCCAGTCACCGTAATGCTCTTAGCACTACAATCTCTGGGCAGTGAGGAAAGCACAAAGGGACAAAGACACCATCCCTGCCCTCCAAGAACTTAGCTTCTAGTGGAGCAGTCTGGGCTTGCTTACAAAAGCCCTGCAGAGGGGCGCCTGGGTGGCGCAGTCGGTTAAGCGTCCGACTTCAGCCAGGTCACGATCTCGCGGTCCGTGAGTTCGAGCCCCGCGTCGGGCTCTGGGCTGATGGCTCAGAGCCTGGAGCCTGTTTCCGATTCTGTGTCTCCCTCTCTCTCTCTGCCCCTCCCCCGTTCATGCTCTGTCTCTCTCTGTCCCAAAAAATAAATAAACGTTGAAAAAAATAAATAAATAAAAAAAAAAAAAAAAAAAAGCCCTGCAGAGCATTGTATAAGACTAGAACAACATCTCTATGCTCCCTGTGTGCCCCATGGGGGGTTGATCCCCACTCCTTTTTGTTCTTCAGTATTACTTTAAGGCGGCCTACTAAATGGGAAAAAAACATCTGTGAATCATACATCTGATAAGGGGCTAATATCCAAAATATATAAAGAACGCATACAACTCAACAGAAAAAAAAAAGGCGATTAAAAACAACAGGCAGAGGATCTGAATAGACGTTTTTCCAAAGAAGATGTAAAAATGGCCAACAGGTACATGAAAACATGTTCAACACTGATCATCAGGGAAATGCAGATTAAAACCAAAATGAGCGATCACCTCACACCTGTGAGAATGGCTATTATCGAAAAGACAAGAAATAACAAATGTTGCTGAGGAGGCAGAGAAACGGGAACCCACGTACACTGCTGGTGGGAATGTAGAGTGCAGCCACCCTGGAAAGCAGTGCGGAGGTTCCTCAAAAAAAAAAATTAAAATTAGAATTACTACGTGATCCAGCAATGTACTTCTGGGTATTCAGCCAAAGAAAATGAAAACACTCATTTGAAAAAAATAGATGCACTCCCATGTTTATTGCAGCATTATTTACAATAACCAAGATATGGAGACAACCTAAGTGTCCATCAATGGATGGGTAGATATATATGGATGTCGGTATATATCATCAGTATAAGATATGCATATTGTACTTCTCCTATATCTGCCCATATATATTATATATAGCATGATAGACAGATAACCAAATGGAATATTATTCAGCCATAAAGAAAAATAAAATCTTGGCACTTGCAACAAGCTGGGTGAACCTTGAGGGCATTATGCTAAGCAAAATAACTCAGAGAAAGACAGATACCATACTATCCCATTTATATATGAAATCTAAAACAAACAACCAAACAAAACCAAAGTCATAGATACAGAGAACAGTTTGGTAGTTGCCAGAGGCAGGGTGTGGAGCGTGGGCAAAATGGGTGAAAGTAATCAGAAGGTCCAAACTTCCAGTTTTTGGGATTCTCTCTCTTCCTCTCTCTCCCCCCCTCCCCCACTTGCTCTCCGTCTCAAAATAAATAAATAAACTTAAAAAAAAAAAAGAAAATCTCTCCCCCTCCCCCACTTGCTCTCTGTCTCAAAATAAATAAACTTAAATAAAAAAAAAATTCAGAGCACCGTTTCTAGATTTTCCCATCGCACTCCTTACACCACATTTTTAGAATGAAACATGTTAATTAATCAGTTTCAAAGTTCAGAATTTGCCATGCAGACGTCCCTGAGTAGCAGCACCCACTCCTGTCTCAGAGCCCCTAGTATAACAGGCTCGAAGGCCCATGTAGTTTTGTTCAAGAGAATACAAAGGGAAGCTTATTGAAGTCTTCATTTTCCTTGAAGGCGGAATTAATTCACTAATACGCCACCATGAGAACATGAATAAAACATATAGGTTGGCAACGAAAACATAGAGTGAAAATATTTTTCAGCAGGAAATAGCAAGCAGCACGGGAAGGAATAGAAGATAAATTACGTACAGAAATATGCACAAAGCATTGAGGTGGTAAAGCCTGCATTTGTTTCCCCAGATAGGAAGCTCCTGTGTGTCCCTTTACAGGGGTGTCTATGAACAGGTTGGCCCGTCCTACCTACCCAGACAGCATTCATTCACCATTGACATGAATCAGATGCTCTGTGAGTCCTCACTTCCCACCGCCCCCACCCTTCTGGTTTTCTTCAGCTTGCTTTTTGTCTAGAATTCACCTGTCACTCCTTCTCTCCTCCATCTGAATTTCACCTCTCAGAAGCCAGCATTTTGATGAAATTTTCCTTTAGGAGTTACATAAGATCCCTAGGACTGCCTTAACGAAGCACCGCAGGCTGGATGGCTGAAATCAACGGAAATTTAACTCTCTCACAGTTCTGGAGGCCGGAGGTCTGAAATCAAAGTGTTGGCAGAATTGGTTCCCACCGGAGGTTCTGAGGAAGAATCTGTTCCACGCCTCTCTCCTAGATTCTGCTGGTTGTCTTGGTGTTCCTTGGCTTCTAGACACATCACTCCAAATCTGTCTCCATGCTCCCATGGCCTTCTTCCCTCTGTCTCTCTGTGTCTTCAACATGGCCTTCTTAGGAGGACACCAGTCCCTGGATTTAAGGCCCTATCCATGGGCCATGAGTTTATGACCTCATCTTAACTAATTACATCTGCAAAGGCAGTATTTCCAAATAAGATCCCGTTCTGAGGTTGCAGGTGGATATGAATTTGGGGGCACACTATTCAATCAGTGCAGATGTGAACCCCACATTGATCACGTTCTCTCTTTATGAATCCCTACATATGCACCATCAGCAATTATCCATATGCTCTATCCCACTGTGGTCCAATTACTGCATGTAGATGTTTCAAGTCCCAAACCTATTCTAAGCCCTTAATGAAAACAGTTGTACACACTTCCATTACCCAAACACTGGTAGAGGAGAGTCTTCCCTTCATCAATATTGTTGATTGAGGGGAATCTGGGTGGCTCAATTGGTTAAGCATCCAACTTCAGCTCAGGTCGTGATCTCACGGTCCGTAAGTTAAAGCCCTGCATCAGGCTCTGTGCTGATAGCTCAGAGCCTGGAGCCTGCTTCACATTCTGTGTGTGTGTCTCTCTCTGCCCCTTGCCGGCTCATGCTCTCTCTCTCTCTCTCTCTCTCTCTCTCTCTCTCTCTCAAAAATAAAATAAAAACATTAAAAAAAATTTTTAAATATTGTTGATTGATAGAGATCTGTGCACTGTGTTATAATTTAAATCTAATCTGTGAAATAGAAACACTTCAGCCATAACTTACGAAGAGCTCATCTGAGTTTCTAGTCTCACCTTCAGACATTTGCCTGCTCTATTGGAATATGAAACAAGAACTTGTCAAGGAAAAGGAGTATACCTCAACCTTTTGTTGTTGTTATGACATCCTGTATTCCCAGAAGCCTTTCTAGACATTTCTTTCTAACTTATGCCTCCCTCACCATGAAATTTTAATATCACAGATATACTGTGTATCTGTTTATGGACCATGTGTGTATCTGTGCTCCCTGGTGAAATACTACAGCCACAATCATGAAAGAGCAAACAAATATTTTATCAGAGAATAAGCTAATCTTTTACATGAGATTATAGACAGCTTTTTAAAAAGTTATAGTGAAATGCACATAACGTAAAATTTACCATCTTAACCATTTTTAAGTGTTTAGCTCAGTGGTATTAAGTACATCCACATGCTTGAGCAGCCATCACTACTGTCCCTGTCCAGAACTCTTTTCATTGTCCCAAACTGGAACTCTACACCCATCAAAAAATCACCCCCCATTCCACCTCAACCCCAGCCCCTGGCAACCTCCATTCTACTTTCTGTCGTTATTAAACTAGTGTAGGTACCTCATATAATTGGAAGATTCATACCGTATTTTGTCTTTAATTATGCCTGGAGTGCCTGGGTGGCTCAGTCGGTTGGTTGGGCATCCGACTTCAGCTCAGGTCATGATCTCACGGTTCATGTGCTGACATCTCAGAGCCTGGAGCCTGCTCTCTCTCTGTGCCCCTCCCCCACTCGTACCCTGTGCCTCCCTCTCAAAAATAAATAAAAACATTAAATTTTTTAAAATTGTGCCTGGCTTATGTCACTTAGCATAATGTCCTCAAGGTTCATCCATATCGTAGAGTGTGTCAGAATTTCTTTCCTTTTTATTTTTTATTAAAAAAAATTTTTAATGTTTATCCATTTTTGAGAGACAGAGAGACAGAGCACAAACAGGGGTGGGGCAGAGAGGGAAGGAGACACAGAATCCGAAACAGGCTCCAGCCTCTGAGCTGTCAGCACAGAGTCAGGCGCGGGGCTCGAACTCATGAATCGTGAGATTGTGGCCTGAGCTGAAGTCGGACACTTAACCGACTGAGCCCCTCAGGCGCCCCATCTTTCCCTTTTAAGGCTAAAGAATATCCCATTGTATGTATAGAGCATATTTTGTTTATCCATTCATCTGTCGGAAGACACTTGGGTGGCTCCCACCTTTTGGCTGTTGTGAATAATGCTGTTGTGAACATGGGTGTGCAAATATCTGTTCAAGATCCTGCTTTCCGTTCTTTTGAATAGACACCCAGGAGCGTGGTGCTGGATGTTTCATTTTTAATTTTTTTGTAAGAACTGCCACACTGTTTTCTGTAGTAGCGACACCATTTTACATTCCTCCCAAGAACGCATGAGGCTTCCAATTTCTCCACGCCCTCGCCGAAACATTATTTTCTGGGTCTTGGATAGTAGCCAGCATGATGGGCATGAGGTGGTATCTCCATGTGGTTTTGATTTCCATTTCCCTAATGACTAGGGATATGAACATGTTTTCAGGTGTTTGTTGGCTATATATATATCTTCTTTGAAGAGATGTCTATTCAAGTTCATTGCTTTTTAAAAAAATTTTTATTTAAATTCCAGTTAGTTAATATATAGTGTAATATTGGCTTCAAGTGTACAATACAGTGATTCAACACTTCCATACATCACCCAGTGCTCATCACAGCAAGTGCCCTCCCTCACCCCCATCACCTGTTTTACACCCCGACCCCCGCCGCCTCCCCTCTGGTAACCATCAATTTGTTCTCCACAGTTAAGAGTTTATTTCTTAATTTGTCTCTCTCTCTTCTCTCTCTTTTTATTCCACTTTGCTTCATTGACCTTTTAATTGTGCTGGCTATTGAGTTGTAAGAGTTGTTTATATATTCTGAATATAAACCCCCTCCCCCTTATCTGATCTGCAGGTATTTTTTTCCCATTCTTGGGTTCTTTTGACTCTCTTGATCATGTCTTTTTTTTTTTTAATGTTTATTTATTTATTCAGAGAGGAGTGGGGGGAGAAGGGCAGAGAGAGGGAGAGAGAATCCCAAGCAGGCTCCGTGCTGTCAGCACAGAGCCCGATGCGGAGCTGGCTCTCACAAATTGTGAGATCATGACCTGAGCCAAAATCAAGGGTCAGATGCTCAACCGACTGAGCCACCCAGGCATCCCTTGATCGTGTCATTTGATGCATGGAAGTTTTGAATTTTATTTTAGTCCAATCTGTCTATTTTTACTTATTTTGCCTGTGCTTTAGGTGTTATATCCAAGAAATCACTGCCAAATCCAATGTCATGGAGCTTTCCCTCTACGTTTTCTTCTAAGAGTTTTATGGTTTTGGCTCTGACGTTTACATCTTTAATCCATCTTGAGTTAATTTTTGTGTGTAGTGTAAAGGAGAGATTCAACAACTTCTCCTTCCCCTCCTCCCTTACATCCCCCTCCTCCTCCTCCTCCTTCTTCAGCTTCTTCTTTGTCTTTTTCTTCTTCTGCATGTGCTGGTTTTTCTGACCATTTATCGAAAAGACTGTCTCTTCCCTATTGAATGATCTTGGCACACTTGTTCAAAATCATTTGATTATATATGCGGGGGTCTATTTCTGGGTTTATAAACAGCTCTTAAATATCAATTCCTCTCTCATGTTTCTTCTTCAAACATCTGTTTCAGCCTTGGGAAAGTTTTGGGTGTTCTGTTTTGTTTTTAAGAATTTATGGCCAAGAATTTTTAAATGTTTAATGATTAACATTTTGTATCCTCCAAGAACCAATGTTTGCCCCTGTTGGGAATGCATAACTCAAATCAATAACCTCCTGATTATGGGAGGAAAAGTTCACTAGTACAAAGGTTGAACACATTGATCAAAATAGGGATGTTGTATCCATAAGATAACATTTCCCCAATTACTTTTCCTAATGAATGCTGTTCATGCCAAATGGCTCTTCAGTTTAAGATCAGGATTGTGTTTAGCAGATCCAAAGAGGCAACATGCCCAACAATGAGCTAAAACCCCCTAGCAGTGAGAAAACCAAAACTTCACTTCCTCATACTGTGATTACCTAATCTAAAAATATCAACAAACCCAGGCTCCATTTGACTGGAGAGGCACCTTGCCTCTTTCTCGATGTATCTCATGATGCAGGGCATAAGGATAGCAATATGGAAAGCTTAATATTAATCATACTCTTTTTATGTATTCTACTCTGAAAGCAAATGTCAAAGAAATTTACTAGCAAGACTGAAGCCTCATTAACATCGTCTTATGCCACTCAGGATTATGTCTGCTTCCAGGGAGGCAGACCAAAGCGTGAGGAAACCGTAAGCCCGAGGCAATGTTTTTCAAACTTTCTCTTCTGATAGGATTAAAACAAGCAATAGGCATTCCTACGGGGTTTTTCCTTATTTACCCAGGTGGCATCACAAATCACAACACCCCGACCACTTTGTATAGTTGACCATGATGTTAGATTATGACAACAGTTATATTGAGCAAACAAATATTTTAGCAGGGAAAAAACTAATATTTTATGCAAGACTATAAATGGCTCTGTATTTATTTACATATTTTATTTTGAGAGAGAGAGAGACAGAGAGAGTGGTTGATCTCAGTTGTGAGTTCAAGGCCCACAGTGGGTATGGAGACTACTTAAAAATAAAGAGATAGAGTGAGTGCAAGTGGGGCAGAGGGGCAGAGGGAGAGAGAATCTTAAGCAGGCTCCACGCTCAGTATACAACCCGACAAGGGGCTCGATCCCACAACCCTGGGATCATGACCTGAGCTGAAGTCGCACGCTTAACCAATGAGCCACCCAGACTCCCCAGTTTTATTTATTTTTTTAAAGAGAGCACGGGGGGAGGGGGGACGCCTGGGTGGCTCAGTTGGTAAAGCGTCCGACTTTGGCCTAGGTCATGATCTCACTGGCCTGTGAGTTCGCACCCCTCGTCGGGCTCTGTGCTGACAACTCAGAGCCTGGAGCCTGTTTCAGATTCTGTGTCCCTCTCTCGCTCTGCCCCTCCCCCGCTCATGCTCTGTCTAAGAATAAATGAAACATTAGAAAAAAAAATTTTTTAAACATTAAAAAAAAAGAGAGAGAGCGCAGGGGAAAGGCGGAGGGAGAGAGTCTTAAGCGGGCTCCATGCCCAAGGCAGGGCCCAATGTGGGACCCTATCTCACAGCTGTGAGTTTACAACCTAAACCAAAATCAAGAGTCCTTGGCTTAACCAACTGAGTCACCCACTCGCCCTTAAACCTTAAGCCTAAAGTTTAAGGCGCCTTAAACTTTAGGCATTTTTCAACAATAACAACTACTTAAGTAAGCATCATTTGCAATTCACCTTTTATTACAGGTGACATACGGAGGGAAATGCAGAACAAAGAAAACCATAATATTGTATAACTTGAGACTTCACATGGTATCTTAAAATGTCACTATGGAATTTGGACATTTATGGTTAAATAGGGTAGGGATGTTCTTTCAGTGACAAAAAAATAAACTCATTAGCTGATAACATATCTATGGGAACATATATAAATACATATATAAATATGTATTATAGAAGGTACATTATATAAAACAAATGTATATAATACAGTCTTTAATATGAAATGGGCAAACGTGTTTATATAATGTAAACTATGATGTATACATACAAAAGTCACTACTTTGAATCAAAGAACAAAAAGACTATCACATATATCTTTTTATGTAATCATCTTGTTTGTTTAGATATAATTAACACATAACTTTGTATTTGTTTAGACGTACAATAACATATCTCTTTTAATTAAAAGAGATTATTACAGATTCTCCCCCTTAGATGGAAGATTGCTGAATAACAGAACAGGAGTTGACTTGAAAATAGCAAGAAAAACAATTTCCTCTAAATCTACAATGTCTATTTTAAAAGTAGTTATAATTCTAAAAGCATAATTATACGAATGGCATGTATGAGATTAATAAATATTATAATGGTGTTTTAATCTTTTCTGGCTTCACTGAATTTTTTTCTGCTAAGACTTCTGAACAAAATATATAAAGGGGATGCCATTAATGTATTCATTTATTTAATTCTGTTCCACTTCATGTTTAGAATAATACAGGTGGACACTTGTGTATACAGTTATAGTAGGGCAAAAATAGGTAAAGAAAGCAAAGTGGAAGAAAAAAAAGAGGTAAGTACAACAGACATTTCCATAAAAGTACCTCAACAACCTCCTTATGGTTCAAACATAATGTGTGTCCTATGCCTGCTATAAATAAATATGTAAATATAAATATATTTATATATATATTTATAGATACATAAAATAGATATATAAAATCTGTTTTTAGATATATATTTCCCTGTAGTGAGGGCCAACAGACAGGAAGTCCAGAAAAGCCTTTGGTCTAGATGAAATCTGACAGCAGTCTACTGAGGAATTCCTTCTTTTTTGTGGAGACCAGTCTTTTTCTATTCAAGCCATCAACTGATTGGACGAGGCCCACCCATTCATAAGACCCTCCCTATGGAAGGCAATCTGCTTTACCAAACGTTTTCTAATTTAAATGTTCATCTCATCCAAAAACACCCTCCAAATTGATATATACAAATAGCCATTACAAAGATAGGGTAGTACTATAAAAATGAATCTGATCGTAACAAATATTAATGGAAATATAACATTGGTACTTAAGTATTGTATAGCAATATTAATTAGCACATTCAGATAAAATTCTTTTTTTCTGTCAACAATTTCCATTCAGAGGCCATGTTTATGGGCAAACTTATTTTTTCACAACTCTACAATATTTCTTTCTCCTTAAAGAGTAGCACTAAACAGTTGCTGATGAATCTTCTAAATTTGGTTGCACTTTGTTCTTTTTCTGTGCATGTGAACTTATGAGTGAAGATTATTCCTATGAAAAGGGAAAACTGTATTAAAGCAAAGACAAGACCAGCTCAATCATGTTTATAGATCTTTTATATTTCCGTGTCTTTAGCTGTAGATTAATGTGTGGCATTCAGGCAAGACTTGACATGAAACCTGGAGAATTTCTGTTACTGTAGTTTATAACATACATCATTTGTTTTTAGTATAAACATCTTTAAAGAACATTATCAACCAATAGAAAGAAATGTATTTCTACCAAAGCACCTCCAAATTCCTAGAGGAAAATGTGTTTTTGTTCCAAAATTTACACACACACAGACACACACACACACACACACACACACACACACAGCATTTACTGGTAAAAATATGAGATTACACCTAAAAGCAAAAAATAAGGATGCAAATATAACATTGGGGCGCCTGGCTGGCTCAGGCAGTGGAGATCGCAACTTTTGATCTCGAGGTTGTGAGTCCGAACCCCACTTTGGGTGTGGAGACTACTTAAAAATAAAATCTTTAGAGGTGCCTGGGCAGCTCAGTCTGTTAAGCATCCAACTCTTGATTTCAGCTCAGGCCACGAACTCACGGTTTGTGAGTTCGAGCCCCGTGTCAGGCTCTGAGCTAACAGCACAGAACCTGCTTGGGGTTCTCTTTCTCCCTCTCTCTCTGCCCCTCCCCTGCTCTCTTGCTCTCTCAGAATAAATAAATATTCCTTTAAAAATAAAGTCTTTAAAAAAAGAATACAAATATGACATTAAGTGTAAAAAAGTGATTTCCTCCCGTAAACGCCCCCTTTCTGAGATCTCTGTAGGAACGAACCTGCTGTGTCTCACCCTCATACTTTTCCTTTTGCCCTGCATTCTTTATCTGTCTTCACTTCATTGTTCGTGTTCGGATTAGTTGATCTTGAGATGTGACAACACAGTTGACTGCATCACTAAGTTGACGAGGAGGCAAGGGGAGGTTCAGGTATTCCGGGTTTGTCCATTTACTCTGCACAGATTTATGGAACAGCAGGCAAAGTCTGGGAGGTGGAGCCCTGCCTTCATGGGGTTGGGACTGATAGTCGGCCGATTGAGGCACAGTCTATCCCACCTGAAGTCAAGGCCTCCTGTGACACCTCATTAACTGTACCTTTCAGCTTGCCTACCTTCGTTCCCTGTGACTCACCTTTGCCCGACTTACTGGCTTGCTCCTCACTTCCCCTCTCCCAGAGAAGCCCCATTCCCACTTTCCCAGTGGTTCCCTCTTCACTTGCCCCCTTGTGAGCCCCTCCCCTGCCCTTCCTCATCCCCTCCTGCCACCCCCCGCCCCGCCCCCACAGTGAGGAGAAATTCCTCCTTCTTTCATACTCCCAGAGCTCCACATCCTTCCTAGAGCCGTTTCCTAGGAAGGCTTCCTCGAGCCTTCCATCGGCCTGTTTCATTGCATTTAGAACTTTCTGCTTTATAATTCTCATTATTTGCGCCCACATCTTAGCTCTCCCACTAGACTGTTAATGACCCGAGGACAGGGTGCAAGGCTATTTGGTTCTGTCCTCACATCTGTCACAGTGCCCTGCCCACAATGGATACAGCTTATGGGGCAAATAAATTACTGAATTAGTGATTTCTTTGGGCAAGTCACTTACCTCATTTAATCTGGTCTGCAAAGCGAGTTGGGGTGTAAATGTTTGCAATGACGACTTTTCGTCATGTTTTCCCGTAAATCCTGAAGGCTCTGATTAACCATACCTCAATCATATGTAAAGGTCTGGATCCGTAACCTTGAACTGGAAGGGTATAGAGTAAGCTTTTCTGGCCCTTGGTCCCTGCCTTTTCCAGACCCGGCTGACCTTCAAGAAGACGATAATGATGTGGCTGTCAGCCCTGACCGTCATCTTCCCCATGTGTGGAAATCTACCCTCCTGGCCCCCTTCTCTCCTATCCCAAACGCTCTCCTTCTCTGAGGCAGTGTTTATGACTTTGTGCTCATGGATCTGCTCCTACCCAACCCCCCCCCCCCGCCTTAGCTCCTTTGAAATCAAGAAACATGAGCCTAATTTTATTTGCTTTTTAAAAATTTTTAAATGTTTTTATTTTTGAGAGAGAGAGAGAGAACACAAGCGGGGAGGGGCAGAGAGAGAGGGAGCACAGAATCTGAAGCCGTTTCCAGGCTCTGCTAAGCTGTCAGCACAGAGCCCGACGCAGGGCTCCAACTCACAGACCTCAAGATCATAACCTGAGAAAGAGTTGGATGCTTCACCGACTGAGCCACCCAGGAACCCCCTAATTTTATTTTTTAAATAAATTTAAAATTTAAATTTGAATAATTTTATTTTCTTTTTAAAATTAGGATGTTCCCTGATTTTATTTTGTTTTATTTTTATTTTTTATTTTTTTTCAATTTACATCCAAATTAGTTAGCATATAGTGCAACAATGATTTCAGGAGTAGATTCCTTAATGTCCCCTTACCCATTTAGCTCATCCCCCTTCCCACAACCCCTCCAGTAACCCTTAGTTTGTTCTCCATATTTATGAGTCTCTTCTGTTTTGTCCCCCTCCCTGTTTTTATATTCTTTTTGTTTCCCTTCCCTTATGTTCATCTGTTTTGTCTCTTAAAGTCCTCATATGAGTGAAGTCATAGGATTTTTGTCTTTCTCTGACTGGCTAATTTCACTTAGCATAATACCCTCCAGTTCCATCCACATAGCTGCAAATGGCAAGATGTCATTCTTTTTGATTGCCAAGTAATACTCCATTGTATATATATATATACCATATCTTCTTTAACCATTCATCCATCGATGGACATTTGGGCTCTTTCCATACTTTGGCTATTGTTGATAGTGCTGCTATAAACATGGGGGTGCATGTGTCCCTTCGAAACAGCATACCTGTATCCCTTGGATAAATGCCTAGAAGTGCAATTGCTGGGTGGTAGGATAGTTCTATTTTTAGTGTTTTGAGGAACGTCCATCCTGTTTTCCAGAGTGGCTGCACCAGTTTGCATTCCCACCAACAATGCAAAAGAGATCCTCTCTCTCCGCATCCTCGCCAACATCTATTGTTGCCTGAGTTGTTCATGTTAGCCATTCTGACAGGTGTAAGGTGGTATCTCATTGTGGTTTTGATTTGTATTTCCCTGATGATGAGTGATGTTGAGCATTTTTTCATGTGTCGATTGGCCATCTGGATGTCTTCTTTGGAGAAGTGTCTATTCATGTCTTTTGCCCATTTCTTCACTGGATTATTTGTTTTTTGGGTGTTGAGTTTGATAAGTACTTTCTAGATTTTGGATACTAACCCTTTATCTGACATGTCATTTGCAAATATCTTCTGCCATTCTGTCAGTTGCCTTTTAGTTTTGCTGATTGTTTCCTTCCCTGTGCAGAAGCTTTTTATTTTGATGAGGTCCCAGTAGTTCATTTTTGCTTTTGTTTCCCTTGCCTCTGGAGACGTGTTGAATAAGAAGTTGCTGCGGGCAAAATCAAAGAGGTTTTTGCCTGCTTTCTCCTTGAGGATTTTGATGGCTTCCTGTCTTACATTGAGGTCTTTCAACCATTTTGACTTTATTTTTGTGTCTTGTGTAAAAAAGTGGTCCAGGTTCCTTCTTCTGCATGTCGCTGTCCAGTTTTCCCAGCACCACTTGCCAAAGAGACTGTCTTTATTCCATTGCATATTCTTTCCTGCTTTGTGAAAGATTAGTTGGTCATACGTTTGTGGGTCCATTTCTGGGTTCTCTATCCTGTTCCACTGATCTGAGTGTCTGTTCTTGTGCCAGTACCATACTGTCTTGATGACTACAGCTTTGTAGTATAGCTTGAAGTCTGGGATTGTGATGCCTTCTGCTTTGGTTTTCTTTTTCAAGATTGCTTTGGCTATTTGGGGTCTTTTCTGGTTCCATACAAATTTTAGGATTATTTGTTCTAGCTCTGTGAAAAATGCTGGTGTTATTTTGATAGGGATTGCATTGAATAGGTAGATTGCTTTGGGTAGTATCGACATTTTAACAATACTTGTTCTTCCTATTCAGGAGCATGGAATGTTTTTCCATTTTCTTTGTGTCTTCTTCAATTTCTTTCATAAGTTTTCTATTGTTTTCAGTGTATAGATTTTTCACCTCTTTGGTTAGATTTATTCCTAGGTATTTTATGGTTTTTGGTGCAACTGTAAATGGGATCGATTCCTTGATTTCTCTTTCAGTCACTTCACTGTTGGTGTATAGGAATGCAACCGATTTCTGTGCGTTGATTTTATATCCTGCAACTTTGCTGAATTCATGAATCAATTCTAGCAGTTTTTTGGTGGAATCTTTAGGGTTTTCCATATGGAGTATCATGTCATCTGCGAAGAGTGGAAGTTTGACCTCCTCCTGGCCGATTTGGATGCCTTTTATTTCTTTGTGTTGTCTGATTACAGAGATTAAGACTTCCAATACTATGTTGAATAACAGTGGCACAAGTGGACATCCCTGTCTTGTTCCTGACCTTAGGGGGAAAGCTCTCAGTTTTTCCCCATTGAGGATGATATTAGCGTTGGTCATTCATATATGGCTTTCAGGATCTCGAAGTATGCTCCTTCTATCCCTATTTTCTTGAGGGTTTTTACCAAGAAAGGTTGCAGTATTTTGTCAAATGCTTTCTCTGCATCTATTGAGAGGATCATATGGTTCTTGTCCTTTCTTTTATTGATGTGATGAATCACATAAATTGTTTTGCAGATATTGATCCAGTCCTGCATCCCAGGTATAAATCCCACTTGGTTGTGGTGAATAACTTTTTTAATGTATTGTTGAATCCAGTTGGCTAATATCTTGTTGAGGATTTTGCACCCATGTTCATCAGGAAAATTGGTATATAGTTCTCCTTTTTAGTGGGGTCTCTGTCTGCTTTTAGAATCAAGGTAATGCTGGCTTCATAGAAAGAATTTGGAAGTTTTCCTTCCATTTCTATTTTTTGGAACACCTTCAAGAGAATGGGTGTTAACTCTTCCTTAAATGTTTGGTAGAATTCCCCTGGAAAGCCATCTGGCCCTGGACTCTTGTTTTTTGGCAGATTTTTGATTACTAATTCGATTTCCTTACTGGTTATGGGTCTGTTCAAATTTTCTATTTCTTCCTGTTTCAGTTTTGGTAGTGTATATGCTTCTAGGAATTTTTCCATTTCTTCCAGATTGCCCATTTTATTGGCGTATAATTGCTAATAATATTCTCTTATTGTTTTTATTTCTGCTGTGTAGGTTGTGATCTCTCCTCTTTCATTCTTGATTTTATTTGGGTCCTTTCCTTTTTCTTTTTGATCAAAATGGCTGGTGGTTTATCAATTTTGTTAATTCTTTCAAAGAACCAGCTCTGGTTTCCTTGATCTGTCCTACTGTTTTTTTTTGGTTTTGATAGCATTAATTTCTGCTCCAATCTTTATTATTTCCTGTCTTCTGCTGGTTTTGGGTTTTATTTGCTGTTCTTTTTCCAGCTCTTTAAGGCATAAGGTTAGGTTGTGTATCTGAGATCTTTCTTCCTTCTTTAGGAAGGCCTAGATTGCTATATACTTTCCTCTTATGACTGCCTTTGCTGCATCCCAGAGGTTTTGGGTTGGTATTATCATTTTCATTGGCTTCCATATACTTTCAAATTTCCTCTTTCATTCTTTAGTAGGATGTTCTTCAATGTCCATGTATTTGTTACCTTTCCAAATTTTTTCTTGTGGTTGATTTTGAGTTTCATAGAGTTGTGGTCTGAAAGTATGCACAGTATGATCTTGATCTTTTTGTACTTACTTAGGGCTGATTTGTGTCCCAGTATATGGTCTATTCTGGACAATATTCCATGTGCACTGGAGAAGAATGCATATTCTGCTGCTTTAGGATGAAATGTTCTGAATACTTCTGTTAAGTCCATCTGGTCCAGTGTGTCATTCAAAGCTGTTGTTTCCTTGTTGATTTTTTGATTAGATGATCTGTCCATTGCTGTGAGTGGGGTGTTGAAGTCTCCTACTATTAAGGTATTACTATCAATGAGTTTCTTTACGTTTGTGATTAATTGATTTATATATTTGGGTTCTCCCACATTTGGCACATAAATGTTTACAATTGTTAGGTCTTCCTGGTGGATAGACCCCTTGATTATGATATAATGCCCTTCTGCATCTCTTGATACAGTCTTTATTTTAATGTCTAGATTGTCTGATATAAGTATGGCTACTCTGGCTTTCTTTTGTTGACCATTAGCATGATAGATGGTTCTCCATCCCCTTATCTTCAATCTGAAGGTGTCTTTAGGTCTAAAGTAGTCTCTTGTAAACAGCATATAGATGGATCTTGTTTTCTTATCCATTCTGTTACCCTATGTCTTTTGATTGGAGCATTGAGTCCATTGACTTTTAGAGTGAGTACTGAAAGATGCGAATTTATGTTTCTTGTAGAGTTGGAGCTTCTGGTGGTGTTCTCTGGTCCTTTCTAGTCTTTGTTGCTTTTGATCTTTTTTTTTTTTTCATCTTTTCTCCCCTCAGAGATTCCCCCTTAAAATTTCTTGCAGGGCTGGTTTAGTGGTCACAAACTTCTTTAATTTTTGTTTGGGAAACTTTTTATCTTTCCCTCTGTTTTGAATGACAGTCTTACTGGGTAAAGAATTCTTGGCTGCATATTTTTCTGATTCAGCACATTGAATATATCCTGCCACTCCTTTCTGACCTGCCAAGTTTCTGTTGATAGGTCTGCTGCAAACCTGATCTGTCTTCCCTTGTAGGTTAAGGACTTTTTTTTCCCTTGCTGCTTTCATGATTCTCTCCTTGCCTGAGTATTTTGTGAATTTGATTATGATATGCCTTGTTGATGGTTGGTTTTTGTTGAATCTAATGGGGATCCTCTGTGCTTCCTGGATTTTGATGTCTGTGTCTTTCCCCAGGTTAGGAAAGTTTTCCGCTATGATTTGCTCACATAACCCTTCTACTCCTATTTCTCTCTCTTCCTCTTCTGGGACCCCTGTGATTCTGATGTTGTTCCTTTTTTTTTTTTTTTTTTTTTTTTTTAATTTTTTTTTTCAACGTTTATTTATTTTTGGGACAGAGAGAGACAGAGCATGAACGGGGGAGGGGCAGAGAGAGAGGGAGACACAGAATCGGAAACAGGCTCCAGGCTCTGAGCCATCAGCCCAGAGCCCGACGCGAGGCTCGAACTCACGGACCGCAAGATCGTGACCTGGCTGAAGTCGGACGCTTAACCGACTGCGCCACCCAGGCGCCCCTGATGTTGTTCCTTTTTAATGAGTCACTGATTTCTCTAATTCTTAAATTGTGCTTTTGCCTTAGTCTTCCTCTTTTTTCTGCTTCATTATTCTCTATAAGTTTGTCCTTTATATCACTGATTCTCTGTTCTGCCTCATCCATCCTTGTTGCCATAGCATTCTGGTTCAGACATCTTGCTTATATCTGTGTTGGTTAAATCCCTGGCTGTCGTTTCTTCATGCTCTTTCTTTTAGGGTGAATTCCTTCGTTTTGTCATTTTGAAGGAATAAAAGGAATTAATGAAATAGAAAATTTTAAATTAAAAAAATTAAAATTAAAAAAATATCAAAATTTTAAAAATATTACAATTAAAAAATTAAACACACACACACACAAATCAAATAAATGATGTTAGATCCTAGGTGTGTTTTGGTCTGGGTATTGAAAGTGCTTTGACAGATTAGAGAAAAAAAGGGCAGGGGGAGGAAATCGTTAGAGAATTTGAAAAAATGAATACACTGAAGTAGACTAAAATGAGATGATGGGAGTAAAACAGAATTTGAAAAAATTTACACAAAAATAAAGAATATAGTAGAAGAAAATTAAAGAAAAATATTTTTAATAAAAATTAAAAATAAAAGTGAATTTTTTCTCTTTCTGTATTCAAGAAAAAGAAAAGAAACAAAAAAGAGAAAAAAGAGGAAAAAAAGGAAATCGTTTGAAAATTTGAAAAAGTGAATACACTGTAATATACTAAAATAAAATGATGGAAGTAAAATAGAATTTGAAAAAATTTACAGAAAAGTAAAAAAATATAGTAAAAAAATTAAAGAAAAACATTTGTAATAGAAATTGAAAGTAAAAATGAAGTTTTTCTCTTTCTGCATTCAAGAAAAAGAAAATAGGGGCCGCCTGGGTGGCTCAGTCGGTTAAGCATCCGACTTCGGCTCAGGTCATGATCTCGCGGTCCGAGAGTTCGAGCCCCGCGTCGGGCTCTGTGCTGACCGCTCAGAGCCTGGAGCCTATTTCAGATTCTGTGTCTCCCTCTCTCTCTGACCCTCCCCCATTCATGCTCTGTCTCTCTCTGTCTCAAAAATAAATAAACGTTAAAAAAAAAATTAAAAAAAAGCAAAAGAAAATAAACGAAAAAGAGAAAAAAGAAAAGGAAGACAAAGGAAATCGTTTGAAACTTTGAAAAGGTGAATACACTGTATTAGACTAAAATAAAATGTTGGAAGTAAAATAGAATTTGAAAAAATTTACACAGAAGTAAAAAATGTAGTAAAAAAACAAAGAAAAATATTTTTAGTAAAAATTGAAAATAAAAATGAATTTTTCTCTTTCTGTATTCAAGAAAAAGAAAAGAAGTGAAAAAGAAGAAAAAAGAAAGAAAATAGGATAGATGGACTTGCTACCAGATTGAAATAGGACTGAAATTACTTTGTTTTCCCCTAGAAGTCAGACTAGGAAGCGCTTTATGGTCCATAAACTCAGCAGGCGGTGAGAGGTGTGTTCTTGAACAACGAGGTTGACCCGGTTGGGCGGGGCTCAGTGTAACGGCTCCGCTCTCCACTAGATGGCGCTGCTAGCCTCCCGGGGTGGGTTCTTGCGGCGCTCGTAAGTGCGTATGCTGATACGCGGGAGTGGTGAAATGGCGCCACCCAGCTACCCGGTCTGTTCTCCCCATCAGCAGTCACGCACCCATCCTCTGTCTTCAGCTCTTCACCGCTCCCGCTTCTTACCTCTCCGTGACCAGGCCCCAGGCAGTCGCTCTCTCCCGAGTTTTGTCTCAGACGCGGCTGTTTTCCCCGGCCCCTTACTTCCGAAGGGCTGCGGCTTTGGCTCCTTCCGCCCCTCTGCGGGAGGGTCGCCCCGGACGCCGGCCGCACCCAGGAAAGTTCGCCAAACCGTGCTGCTGCCGAAGCCCAGAGACTGCGGCCGGGTGCCAGCCGCCCCAGAAAAAGTTCGCGAGCTAGCGTAGCAGCTGCCTTTCACGGATTATGGAAAATCACAACAAGCATCTGGCACCAGGCTTCACCCTTAACGACCTTGTTCCAGCACCAGCGATCGGGGCCGTTCTCTGGGGTCTGCTGGGCCCAGGTGGCCTCACAGCCTCTACCGAACGCCCTTCCGGCCGTGGAACCGCTTCTCCCCGTGTGGCCCGAGAACCTCCCGGACCCCGCTCTGCTCCTGGGGATTCGCCCTTCCCGCCAGAGCACCCACCGCCAGGTATCGAGCTGGGGAGTTGCAGCCTTTGCGCTCCCCCTGTTTACGGTCTTAATGGAATTTAAACCCTCTTCTTTCTCCTTTCTCCCTTTTTAGTTCAGTCCCTGCGGCTGTTTCCAATTTTCCACTTTCTCTCCAGCTGCTTTTGGGGAGGGGTGCTTTTCCTGTATTCTCCCCCCGACCCTTGACTCCGTCCTCTCTCTGCCTGCAAAAGCACCTCCCTTCCCGCGGCTTCTTGCTCCTCAAGTCCGCCTCTCTGCACCGCGTACCTGCTGAATTCTGTGGCTCAGGTTGTGCAGGTGGTCGTGTTAATCCTCCAGTCCGTTTTCTAGGTGTGTAGGATGGTTTAGTGTTGGTCTGGCTGTATTTCACGGACGGAGACACACAAAATCTTCCATGCTGTTCTGCCATCTTGGCTCCTCCCCTCCCTAATTTTATTTTTTAAAGATTGTTATGTGTTTATTTGAATATGTTGTGCAGACAGCGTGAGTCACAAATTTAAAACTTTTGTGCATCAAAGGACATTACCACGTCAGTACAAGGCAGGCAACTCAGAGGAGAAAAAATATTTGCAAATCATATATCTGATAAGAGCCTAGTATTCAGATTACATAAACAGCACTTACAATTCAACAAGAAGAAGAGAAATAGCCATATTTTTTAAAAAGAGCAGAGGATTTGAATAGATTTTTCTTCAAACAGGATATACAAATGGCCAATAAACACACGAAAAGGTGTACCACATCAGTGATCAGAGGGAAATGCAAATGCAAACGATGGTAAGATACCACTTCATACCCACCAGGATGGCTGTCATCCAAAAGACAGACAAAAAACAAACGTTGGCAAGGAACGATTACAATTGGAACCTTCAAACATTGCCAGTCGAAATATAAAATGGGGCGGGAGCTTTGGAAAACAGACCGGCAGTTCCTCTAGAAGTTAAACGTAGAGTTGCCATAGGACCTAGCAATTTCACTCTTAGATTATATCCAAGAGAATTGAAAACATATATCCACACAAAAATGTCTATACAAATATTCAATACAGCTTTATTTATAATATCCCAAAGGGCAAACAACCCATCAACTGATGAATGGATAAGCAAATTGCACCGTATCCTTAAAATGGAATACTATTCAGTCATAAAACAGGATAAAGCACTGATTTATCAAGAATGCTTCATGTTTCAGGGGTGCCTGGGTGGCTCAGTCGGTTAAGGTTCCAACTCTTCATCTCAGCTCAGGTCATGATCTCTAGGTTCTGTGACTTCAAAGTCCCTCGTTGAGCCCTGCATCCATCGCATCCATCGGTCTCTGGGCTAACAGCAGGGAGCCTGCTTCGGATTCTGTCTCTCTCTCTCTCTGCCCCTCCCCACCCCACTCTCTCTCAAAATTAAAAAAAAAAAAAGAATGCTTCATGCTTCAATATGAATAATGCTTCAAGACTGAAACTGGAAAACATTACGTGAGGTGAAAAACGCCAGACACAAAAGACCACATATTGTAAGATTTCATTTGTGATAATTACCCTGAATAGGTGAATCAAATCCATAAGACAGAAAGCAGGTTAGTGGTTTCCAGAGAAGAGGGAAATGGGAGTCACTGCAAATGAGTACGAGGTTTCCTTTTGGGATGATGAAAATTGTCTGGAAGTCCATAATTGGTGATGGTTGCACAACTCTGTAAATAGGCTAAAAATCACTGAAATTCAGTACACTTTTTAAAAACTGAATTTTATGGTATGTGGATTATACATTAATTTTTTAAGCTGCAAAGACAAACTAATCTCTATCCCAGAATTACCTACTTTGAGCACAGTATACAATGAAATGAGCGGTAAGTACACTCCAAAATATCGTGATTGAAAGGGCAAGTTTCAGGGGCGCTGAGTGGCTCAGTCAGTTAAACATCTGCCTTCGGCTTAGGCCATGATCTCGCAACTCGTGAGTTTGAGCCCCACATTGGGCTCTGTGCTGAGAGCATGGGGCCTGCCTGGGATTCTCTCTCTCCTCTCTCTGCCTCTGCCCCACATGTGCTCTCTCTCTCAGAATGAAAAAATAAACTTTAAAAAAAGAAAAAGAAAGGGCAAGTTTCAAGGGTGAATCTGAAAAGAAAGCCCTGTGAATTCATTCCTTTGGTCTGAGGAGTGATTTCTGATACCTGTCAAAATGGCAAACCAATATAGGCTGCTGTTTCCTTCTTCAAAAAAATCAACTTTGGAGAAACTATTTAAAAACAACAAAAGGATGGGGCGCCTGGGTGGCTCAATTGGTTGAGCGTCTGACTTTGGCTCTGATCATGATCTCAAGATTTGTGGGTTTGAGCCCTGTGTTGGGCTCTGTGCCAGACAGAGCTCTGACAGCTCAGAGCTTGGAGCCTGCTTCGGATTCTGTGTCTCCCTCTGTCTCTGTCCCTCCCCCAGTCATGCTCTGTCTCTCTCTGTCTCAAAAATAAATAAACATTAAAAAAGAAAATTACAAAAAAATAAATAAAAACAAAAAAAGGAAAGCATGGCTTCCATAAGCTAAGAAAAATGCAAACCAACAACAAAATGTTAGAAAAACTAGCTGGTTGTGGGAATACTGGTGATTTAGCCTGGGCGGGTGGCAGCTGAAAATGACACTAAGAGGTCAGGTTGGGGAGAGATCTTAAGTTCTCCTCTTCTTTCTTCCCCAAAATGCCTCCCCTGCTTAACCAGAGAAGTCTCAGGTCATGGGTGTCTGAGGGCACCACATGTCCTTGCTGGGCTGAGGAGTTGATATACATTAATGTATGTGTATGCCTACATCCATATATAATGCATACATATGTCCTTAATATAGGCACATATATACACGTATTTTTATATATCATGAATCTCTTAATTGCATTTTTCAGATTTTTGCTACGTATATGCATAGTGAGAGGGAGGAAACTCTACGTACCAAACAGCAGAACACATCTTTTTCTGCACGTTTTGGGGTACATGTGGAAAAAATATCAAAAAAGTAGACCATAAATTAGGCCATAAAAGAGACCTCAATAAATTCCAGAGGAACAGGATCACATATGCCATATTGATCATGTTCTTCAGCTATAATGCAATAAAATTACAATTTAATACCAGAGGATGACCACAAAAATGCCGTATGTCTGGAACATGAAATATTAAGAAATAACCTATAGTTGTAAAGGAAACAAAAAAAGAAATAAAGAAATTCTTAGAACTCAATGATAGTAAAAAAAAAAAAAAAAAAAAAAGAATGATAGTGAGAACATTTGTCCATAACGTTGATGGTCTGGTGAAGGATACTTCTGCCGAATATTTCTGCCACAACTGGAGTTGTGCTCACGTGGCATATCCCACAGTCTGGAATCTCTCACTGAAGGATGAAGTTGCATGGATTTTAATGGAGTCCACATTTTAATGGAGCATTTGGATTTTTAAGGAGACCAAACTCTGATGCATATGGTCCAATCATTAAAAGTTTGCTTTCTTCTCCTGAAAATCAATAATTTTCTACCTTTGATGAAGAAATAGCTCAATGATGTGTTGTTGGGAATAATCTTAACACCACATCGAAATGCTTGACACAACACGAAGAAATACAGCCCATGCCAACAGCAAGGAAACAGGAGACAGGAATTCGCACTCAGCTCCTACTCAAGTGGAAATGGAAACTTCCAGAACAAGTGTGACATGTTGGGTGAGCCAAGGATGGGGCACTGGAAAGAGACTTCCCTGAGGGATCTGCCCATAACTTCTGGTCTTCCTTCTAGCTGAGCATTCGTAACTATCTGAGCTGCTACATGCTTGCTGCCATTCTCAAGGACTCTTAATGAGGAATTTAGTATATGAAGTGGGCAAATGTTGTTTTTCCCCAGCAGACATTAATGCCCCACTTCTCTGATAACCGCATTCTAAATTCACCTTGGAAAATGACGCCCTTCTTGCTCTCAGGCTGTGCAGTGCAGGTGGATGCCAACCTAAATTTGGGGGATGGGTACAAGTCCAGGCCTGTCCAGGGATTTCAGCATTTCCTGGACACAGTGATTGGTTTATACCCAGGAAGATGGATTTGTAATCAATCCATCCTTTGGGAGATTTTCACAGGGTTTTTGCTGAGAGAGCCACTCTGTCCTTTTGAGAGCATAGGCAATAAGGTATGTAAGTCTGGAGCAGGCTGGGGTTATCTTTGCTGCCACATGGACAGAAGGCCTAGAATGGAAGGAAAAAATAAGAACCAAAAAACAGGGACGGTGGGGCCCAAGAGATGAAAAGAGACATGTTCTTGATGACATCATTCGGGTGCCTCGATCCAGCCATGCGTAAAATTAGCAGTATCTCTGAAGTTTCTGGTTATCTAAGCCAATAGGTTCTTTCTTTTTTTTTTAATTTTTTTTACATTTATTTATTTTTCAGAGACAGAGAGAGACAGAGTGCAAGCGAGGGAGGAGCAGAGAGCGAGGGAGACACAGAATCCGAAGCAGGCTCCAGGCTCTGAGCTGTCAGCACAGAGCCAGACTCGAGGCTCAAACTCATGGACTGTGAGATCCTGACCTGAGCTGAAGTTGGACGTTCAACCGACTGAGGCACCCTGGTGCCCCATGAGCCAGTAAGTTCTTTTTTAAAATTACGCTGATTTGTCGCTCCTTATCAGGGAAATACAAATCAAAACCACACTCAGGTATCACCTCACGCCAGTCAGAGTGGCCAAAATGAACAAATCAGGAGACTATAGATGCTGGAGAGGATGTGGAGAAACGGGAACCCTCTTGTACTGTTGGTGGGAATGCAAATTGGTGCAGCCGCTCTGGAAAGCAGTGTGGAGGTTCCTCAAAAAATTAAAAATAGACCTACCCTATGACCCAGCAATAGCACTGCTAGGAATTTACCCAAGGGATACAGGAGTACTGATGCATAGGGGCACTTGTACCCCAATGTTCATAGCAGCACTCTCAACAATAGCTAAATTATGGAAAGAGCCTCAATGTCCATCAACTGATGAATGGATAAAGAAATTGTGGTTTATATACACAATGGAATACTACATGGCAATGAGAAAAAATGAAATATGGCCTTTTGTAGCAACGTGGATGGAACTGGAGAGTGTGATGCTAAGTGAAATAAGCCATACAGAGAAAGACAGATACCATATGGTTTCACTCTTATGTGGATCCTGAGAAACTTAACGGGAACCCATGGGGGAGGGGAAGGAACAAAAAAAAAAGAGGTTAGAGTGGGAGAGAGCCAAAGCATAAGAGACTGTTAAAAACTGAGAACAAACTGAGGGTTGATGGGGGGTGGGAGGGAGGGGAGGGTGGGTGATGGGTATTGAAGAGGGCACCTTTTGGGATGAGCACTGGGTGTTGTATGGAAACCAATTTGACAATAAATTTCATATATAAAATTAAAAAAAAAATTAAAAAAAATATTTAAGCTAAAAAAAAAATAAAATTACGCTGATTTGATATTTATCACTTCAAGGGAAAGAACACTGGCAAGTATAGCAACTAATAAAAAATAAAAAACAAAACCAATTGGATTCGGAGCCATACTTTTGGCTCAACTGATCCATCATCAACAATGTCCAACTATGGACACCTTCTTAAAACTGAAGAAATGGCATATCCTAGGCACTCATATAAACAACTATTATTCTTTATTTAAAAATATGTTTTATTTTGTTTACAAAGAACTACAAGGGATTTTAAAATATGTTGAATTTTATTTTATTTTTATTTATTTAAGTAATCCCTACACCCAACGGGAGGCTTGAACTCATGACTCTGAGATCAAGAGTCACGTGCTCCTCTGACTGAGCCAGCCAGGTGCGCCAAATATGTTGAATTTTAAAATAAATTTGGAGAGCTGCGTGTACCCCAAAACCCCATTTTATACTCCACTGAGGTCACCAGTTTGAGAAACTCTGACTCAGCTTTATCCCTCCTTCCCAGCCTTCCTTCCACGGTGGATTTACAACCATCTCGTTCTATATGGAAGTATGTCTTCTGACTGTTCTTTAGAAGCCTGTTGAAAACATTTTACCTGGACAGGGAAACGATGAGACCTTCACTTATGTAAACATATTGGCTCTTTCGTTGGCTTCTGGGCAGATTTTTTGGGTGCTCTTTAGAGCTGCTGTCTTAAAATGGACGTGCTTAAAATCACATGCTCTCTGCTCCGCTGAGAAGGGCGTTATAAGGAAAAGAATAGAGGATTTAGAAAAGGAACAGCGCACATGTGTATTAAATTCTGAGCATATTTGCATGCACGAGTGATTTGCAACAGGGAAAACCATATTGCGCATCAATATTTACGTTAAAAGAGCAAACTACCATCCAACCAAATGAGGATTTCAAACCTCTTCTTGCTGTCAGCTCCCTCATTTGCACTTGAAAAGAGCTATCAGTCAAGATTGGGTTTTTTTGTTTGTTTGTTTCTTGGTTTTTTTTTTTTTTTTTTTGTTACTGGAGAGATGATTCTCTTGGAAGGCTATGTTTTTTCTTTTTTTAAGCTACAACATGCTTCACAACTTAAAAGGGTGTTCATCTTCTTAAAATCACATGGGCTTCATTTTTCAAGCCTTGAGTTAAAGGGATATCGCCCTGGATAAAAATACATCCATGGGGGGAAAGGGTTATTTGCAATTCAGAAATGCTAGTCTAATGCATTTGGTGGCGGTGTAAGTTGGGACCGACATAGGAATCTAATTTAAAGTTTTAGAAACCGTAACTGTTTTGGTTAAAGTAATGCGAAGATGAGTCCGTTTTCTGACAGCTCAGCAGGCCTCCCAAGCTGTGATTGTCAAAATGATAGACACTGACAAAGAAAATCAATTCTATGTCACAGTGAAACCTATTGCTGAGGTTTTTCATTAAAAAAACTGCAAGTGAAGCCCAGGCAGGACTCTTGGGCATATCTATAAGGTGTGAAAAGCAACAGAAGAGGTATCTGAATCAAACTGAATTTAAAGATTTCTTTTCCAAGAGAGGCCCCCATTCAACCACCTTAACACTTTCTAGAACATTGCATGTCTTCTGCGCCAACCCCAAGGGTAAGACATCTAACAATTCATTAGTAGAATTGCCATGTTCTTCCTTTTCCTTTGCTTTAACAGCAAATGCCAGATGCTTAGAGCCTGGAGCCTGCTTCTGATTCTGTGTCTCCCTTTCTTCTGCCCCGTCCCCCACTCTGGCTCTGTCTCTCTCAAAAGTAAATAAACATTAAAAAAAAAAAAAAAAAAAGACTCCCTGGTTAGTACTCCTGCTGAATGGCCGCTGCTCTGTGCCTAAGTCACATCTGCCACTCTCTGAGCTCCCTAACGTGGTGCAGCAGTGATAGTCCCTGCTTTCAGTTGTCTTGGAAATGACGAGTAACTAAGGAATCCCTGCCTCCCCCCATCACTGTGGGGCTGGTGGGTTCCCATTTCCCACCCAGATTCCTACTGGTGTCCCACGTTGTGAAGCGATGCCTTACACCCCAGCCCTGTTCCCCCACGATGGTCATGGACCGAGGTCTATCAGGCATCATCCACATCGCCTTCCCTCCTCCCACCCTTTCCCCATACCCCAGCCCTAAGCCAAGGAAGCAGTTTGTAACTCTCCCATTTCAGGGCTCTGTAAAATAATATGGTGATGTGGTATAGTGGAAGGGCGATGGCTTTTGAAGTTTCACCCAATATTGTGACTTTAGGCTACCTAACTGCGGTTCTCGCTTTGCAAGGTCGTCGTGAGGACTCAGGAAAAGAGGATTATAAGGCTTCTGGAACCTGGTGGTACTTGGAACGGAAGGTCGGTTTCATAAGCACCGTGTATGCGCGCGCGCGTAGTAGGGGCAGAAATGACACCAACTGGACCGTTTGTTTTTACTTCTATCCTTCGGATGGTCACTGACTGCGGAGCGGGCTTGACTCGGTCCCTCCTAACCTGCTCCCTTTGCCAGGCTGGACTGCACAACATGTGGGAGAACGCGCCTCCTTGTGGCCGTCCAGAGAGTTGCGGTTACTTGCCTTGTCTTGCATCAGTATTTTTTTTTTTTAAGATGCAAAGTCACTTTCCTGACCCAGGTGCTGAGAGGGGTGTTAGAAGCGCGGTGAGGTCACAGGAGTTGACCTCGGGAGGTTGCCTTCAAGGAGTTACGGTAACCAAGGTAACCAACCGTTGGTTGGTTGGTTGGTTGGTTGGCCGGTGGGGGCTGAAGGATACATTGTTATGCTGAGGTTTTTCCCACTAGCAAAGCATTAACTTTAAGACAGTTGGGAGTTCCCAGGGATGTCAGACTGTGCCAGTCTGGAGTATTTGTCAATGGGCTGCAGATTGTAAGGGGATTTGATTTTATGTACATTTTCTTTTGCCTTTGTTCTCCACATCAGCCTGTGGAGGGGGACATCCAGGACTTTAGCAACTCCTGGACAAACTGGGACACGGTCCCCACTAGGTTTATCTCGCTCTGTTGCTGAGCTGAGACCAGGTCTCTACAGGGGTTAAATCACAACGCTGGCAGTTTAAATGGGAACAAGGATTGAGAAAAGTCTGGAGAATGGCACAATTTCCCTAAAGGTCAGGTGTAATCAGGGTACCAGCTCAGAGACTGGGGGCGGGGTGGGCCACGTTGGGAGAAGTAACTCACAAAGAACAAAGTTCCTCCTATTGTGTCTACACAGCGACGTTCTGGACTCTGTGATCTGGCTTTGTCTCTAATCTTTCTAGGACTGGTCTTCATCAAAGAAAGCCTTTTGCAGATTTATGAGCTATGGGGTAATTGTTTTTCTTTTGGCAAGACAATTTAAGGGAAGTTTCTCTCTCCATTATTACATCCCACAGAGCCAAAATGAGAAACTTCAAGTTGTCCTTTTCATCCACCAGTGCTGTGCCAACTTAAACATTACAAACATGGGGCGCCTGGGTGGCTCAGTCGGTTAAGCGTCCGACTTCAGCCAGGTCACGATCTCGCGGTCCGTGAGTTCGAGCCCCGCGTCGGGCTCTGGGCTGATGGCTCAGAGCCTGGAGCCTGTTTCCGATTCTGTGTCTCCCTCTCTCTCTGCCCCTCCCCCGTTCATGCTCTGTCTCTCTCTGTCCCAAAAATAAATAAACGTTGGAAAAAAAAAATAAAAGTATTTAATAAAAAAAAAAACATTACAAACAAATCACAAATTAATATCCCCTAACTAATCACTAGAAGCGGAGAGAATAATTATGGTTTAGTCATGCAGTGTAGAACAGAAGCAGAGAAAGGCACCATGTGCCGTGAAAATTGGAAGGAACACCATGGAAGGTAACCTCAAACACCTGGACTGGAAATGGGCCAGAACCACACGGTTCACACACCGCTCAGGCACAGGTGTTCCAGTGAATGAACCAGAGCAACCTCCCAACCTTTTAAGTCACTTATCAAATTACCCAAATTCTACTCCTGTTGGTCCTTGGAGGTTGCCTTTGCAAAGACTTGCCCAGTTCAGTCCTGCCCAGTGAATCAAAGCTCATCAGATGAAAGAGGAAAAGGACCAGGGTGTTGACTCCAAGACTTCCAGTCCCCTTTCTATTGTAATGCTGCTAACGCAACTCTCTGGGTTTATTATTACACAACAGCGGTTTCCAACGGGGGATCATTTTGCTCTTCCCCTCCCCCCACCGGGGGGGGGGCATTTGATAATGTCTGGAGACACTGTGGTTGTCACCACTTGGTGAATACTACTGGCATCTAGGGGGTGGGGCCAGGGATGCTGCTGAATACCTCCAAGGACAGGAAGCTCCCAGGACAAGGAAGTATCCATTCCCAAGTGTCCAGGTCCAGAGAGCCTCCAAGATGGCATAGCTCTGTCAGGCTCTTCTGTTTTCCTTTCTCTCCAACCAGAGGAAGAACAACTGATTTGTATGTTCACGTTGCTGCCATGGAACAGCATCCACACTTTCCCGGGAATGTTCAACAAAAACAGAAGCATCCGACGCTTGATTTTGGCTCAGGTCATGATCTCACGGTTCATGAGTTCGAGCCCCGCGTGGGGCTCAGAGCCTGCTTGGGATGCTCTGTCACCCTCTCTCACTGCCCCTCCCTGTTTGTGTACTCTCTCTCTCTCTCTCTCGAAAATAAACATTTATTTTTATTTTTATTTTTTGTTATATGTTTTATTTATTTATTTATTTATTTATTTATTTTTATATATGAAATTTATTGACAAATTGGTTTCCATTCAACACCCAGTGCTCATGCCAAAAGGTGCCCTACTCAATACCCATCACCCACCCTCCCCTCCCTCCCACCCCCCATCAACCCTCAGTTTGTTCTCAGTTTTTAACAGTCTCTTATGCTTTGGCTCTCTCCCACTCTAACGTCCTTTTTTTTTTTTTTTTTTTTTTCCTTCCCCTCCCCCATGGGTTCCTGTTAAGTTTCTCAGGATCCACATAAGAGTGAAACCATATGGTATCTGTCTTTCTCTGTATGGCTTATTTCACTTAGCATCACACTCTCCAGTTCCATCCACGTTGCTACAAAAGGCCATATTTCATTTTTTCTCATTGCCACGTAGTATTCCATTGTGTATATAAACCACAATTTCTTTATCCATTCATCAGTTGATGGACATTTAGGCTCTTTCCATAATTTGGCTATTGTTGAGAGTGCTGCTATGAACATTGGGGTACAAGTGCCCCTATGCATCAGTACTCCTGTATCCCTTGGGTAAATTCCTAGCAGTGCTATTGCTGGGTCATAGGGTAGGTCTATCGAAAATAAACATTTAAACAAACAAACAAAAGCAGAGTAGAGAATATAGGGTGATGTTAAAACCCTGATACTTTCATCAATTTACTGAGCGCAATGGAAAGAACTGAGCTAACTCCATTGTAAATTGGTACAGCTCAGGGAATAGGTCAAGGGTTCAAAGCTAGGATCATAGGTTTGTGGTCAAATCCAGAGGACTGCCAATACCATCCAAAAGAAAGGTAGAAAGACAGGAATAAAGTATTGTGGAAACTCAATGTGTAGCCACATATCATATAATCGTAGTACTAATTCAGTTTTTACACATGGCCAACGGGGAAATTTACAAGATGCATGTAATAGTGCCAGAAAATAAGAAAGTGCTCACATAAATAAAAAATACAAGAATGGGGGTAGGGGGCGCCTGGGTGGCTCAGCCGGTGAAGTGTCCAACTTCAGCTCAGGACATGATCTCGTGGCTTGTGGGTTCAAGCCCCGTGGCAGGTTCTGTGCTGACAGCTCAGAGCCTGGATCCTGCTTTGGATTCCATCTGTCTATCTGTCTGTCTCTGTCTCTCTCTCTCAAAAATAAATAAACATTTTAAAATAATTTTAAAAAATACCATGATGGGGACATGTCAGAGGGACACATGAGCCAGCTGCAAGAGCTCCTCCCAGTGGCCAAAGCTGGAACATCCTGAACAACAGAAAAACGAGATAGTGCGGGATTATAAACCAAAGTATAAAATAACTAGCCATGAATCCGTAATACCGTAACTAAGTGAGGAAGAATAACTGAATCTATTCTGGGTTGGGGGATAAGAAAACTCATATTTTATTTTTCGAAGCTGTCTGTTAGAGGCGTGCTAGCATCTACACTCTGGAGACAGAGGGACTTCCTCTTCTCTCTGCCACTTCCAGCTTAGTCAACTTGGGCACGTTGCTCGTCTTTCTAAAGGCTCATTTTTTTTTTTTCGCATAAGCAAAATGCAGATAGTAAGGGTATCTACCTCATTATCGTGTGAGTCTCTTACCTTGGTGCCAGCACAATTCAGGAATTTAAGAACTTTTCTTTCCTCCTCTGTATTATTTGCCAGTTGGCATCTCCTTCTTGCCTCTAACCTGTGAGGTCAGTTAGGACGGGGACTGGGTCCCTCATCCCCAAAACATTCATCACATCACCGCATCCATCACAGTGGTTTCAAAGAAGCCTCTGTTGAACAAATGAATGAACCAGTGAATGGAGGCATGTGTAGATGTGATCAGAACTGCAGCCACACTGGCTGAAGGCCACGGTGTCAATAGAATGGGAATCTTGGTTTCAAGCAATGGGGACAGGGAAGGTGGGGAGTCAGCAGGTGGGGTAAGACCTTCAGACTTTGGATCTGACTGTGTTTGGCAGTTCTCTTGACTGTTTCTGTCTTGGAGGGAGGCATGCAAGTTACCGAGGCCCTGCCAATCCGACTCTTGGAGATGTCTGTGAGCACTTCCTCCTGTGAATAGCAGGTGACCTGGGAGAGCTTACTGTCACAAAAGAGCTCCACAAGAAGCAGGACTTATATAAGACACAATCATTAAAGGATATCGTTCTATGGGGTGTCCAACATACCAGTTGTATGCTAGTCGGTAGAACATACAACTCTTGATCTCGGGGTGGTGAGTTAGAGCCCCATGTTGTGGGTAGAGTTTACTTTAAAAAAAAAAAAGGACCTCCTTTGGGAAGTATTGAATCTACTTTGAGCCAATTACCTTTCAGTGCCAAAAGCACACCAATAAGAACTCTGTTGTGTTTGGATTTTATAAATATATCCATATATATGCACACATACAATTTCTTAATACAAACAAGTTACACTGTGGATCTGTGTATGTTTTTGAAATATATGTTAGATCCTAGGATTATTATAGGCTCTACCAGTAAAGTTTTTATTCTTTGATTATGATCCTTTCAAATGTATTCTAACTTCAATAAAATCATACTTATTCCTGTGATTTTAGTCCTAAAGGAACTTTCCTTGGATAACAAGGGTGCATTTTCCAGTTCTTTCGATAGCCACAGAAGATAGCTATTGCATCCAGTTTAATCGCCTCATGATTATCATGAATTAATGCTGCGTGTACTTGTGTGGACTCGCTCGATTTTCTGGATGTGTAAACAGTAACAAAAGTGAGCTTCACTTAAAATGGCAAAGCAGGGTAGCTACCAATGCCAAATTTGCCAAAGGAGTCCTTAATTCTCTGTCTGTACAGACCCAGCAAGACGTTGTCAGAGCTGGCTCAGGGTGTGATTGGTGAGTCTGCTTGAAATTCCAGACTTTCCATCACAGAGTGCTGGATGTGATAAATGGGCTGGGGTCTGATGGTTAATGACTGCTCTCAAGGACAGCTAGAGTATCCTTCAGGCTGAATTACAGTGAACTACCAAGAACCTGCTACATACTCAAAAGCTTTCTGCAAAAGCTATACATGTTCAAGGGTGGCTTTTTTTTTTTTCCTCCAAACACAGAGATTTTCTATTCCCTTCTTTTCTAACCCCATCCTGGACCCTCCTCCCAGTATTCTGACAACCGTATCAGGCAAGCTGCTCATCGGTTTTCCAGCCAAACGCACCCCTTGGCATTTTAAATAAAGATGTCTGTATGATTTAGTTAAGAGGGTAAAAATTATGTACTGTGGAAGGTGCCTAAAAAGTGGTTTAGAAATTGAGATGTAAGATGTCCTTAATGCAAATGTTCTCTCTATTTTTCCTGGCAAATAATGTCTTCATTAATGCTTGCCACTAGCTGGTGCTAGGGCACCACTGAGCAAGCGTGCAATTTCATTGAATCCGTCCACCAGGATTAGTCACCCTAGGTGGGTCGTTCCTCTTTGTTTAACATCACGCCCTTATGTCATTTCCACTCTCTGGCTAATCAACATGTAGGAAAGCAGTTCTCCAATCTTCCCACCCCACAGCTGCACTTTACAAACATCGAGGAAATTTCCTTTTGAATGAGATGAGCTTTCAAAACACCGGGATTTTCTCATTTTATTGTCACGTCCAACACATAAAGTTATTTTGATTGTTCTTCAATCTTATGATATACAGGGTGCATCTGGGGGACCAGAGATTTTAAAGACAGAGGCATCCTAACAAAGATACGAATCCCCAAATTTATATTGTTCAAGAACTCCTTAAGGGAAGCAACAGGGCTAGATAGCTAGCCAGAACTCTCTTTTTATTTTACAATTTTACATTGGATCATTTATACATACGTTGAAAGACTCTGCCTTATAGAGGTCTGAAAGCCTCTCTATAAATGTGGGGTCTTTCACACTACTGGAAAAACAATGCAGAAGTTCACATCCTGCTATTTGTTGGCTACTTCTGTTATCCTCAACCAGTAAAGAATAGCAAATTTTATGACAACAAAAAAAAAAAAAAAGAAAAGAAAAGAAAAAGCACAGAAGAAAAGTTTAAAAATATGCTTACAATTCCATTTCTGGTTAAGTTTTATGTAAATATCACCTTTCAAAATACTTAGGAAATTTGCACAAATTGAGTTTCATTTTAGTATACTATCATCGTTATACATTTTGCTTTTAAAAGTCATTAAATTTTTTAAAAAGTGGGGAGGGGGCACCTGGGTGGCTCAGTCGGTTAAATTTCCGACTTCAGCTCAAATAATGATCTCACGGTTCGTCAGTTCGAGCCCCGCGTCGGGCTCTGTGCTGACAACTCAGAGCCTGGAGCCTGCTTCGGATTCCGTGTCTCCTTCTCTCTCTGCCCCTCCCCCGCTTGAGCTCGCTCACGTTCTCTCTCTCTTAAAAATAAATACACATTAAAAAAAATAAATAAGTAAAAGTCATCGAAATAATTAGAAATACCATTATATGCAATTCTCTGAATTAATTGCTCTAAAGTGATCAGCTCTGGCATTTCTGATGGTAACATGGAGTGCTCCTCCCCCCTGTGGAGATCAAGGACAGAATGTGTTCTCAAAGGTTTGTGACACATGTGAGCCACTCTGTTTGTCAACAGCAAATGTGAAAGTCTCCTATCCCCGTTCTGTCTGGTATATAATATTGCACCAGAAGTTTAGAGGAAGTGGACAGCTTGGCCAGCAAGCAGCATTTGTTCTCCTGGCGTCCTGTGTCACATCATGTGTTGGGCTGTTGTTGAGGTAGGAGGGTGGGTAGTGTGGTTAGAAAACCTAAAACAGCAGGCTGAATGAAGGTATCAGCTATTTCCCAGTGTACTGACTTGTAACTTTTAAAGTAGTGTCGAGTTTTAGCCTCAGGGACAAGGTGCTGGAAATATGAAATAAATTATTCTCTTTCTTTAGCTAAGGCTATCCAATGAACCAGAACAGCGATCATTTCCACTAACTGTGTCAAAACCACAACAATCACAATTCCATCTGGAAAAGAATCTGTCGCTCACACAGTATGTCAAGATGATTTCCAAGAGTGGCTGGCTGTCTCAGTAAGAGGAGCGTGTGACTCTTGATCTCGGGATCGTGAGTTCAAGCCCCATCTTGGGGGTAGAGGCTGCTTTAAAAAAAAAAAAAGAAAAGAAAGAAAAAAGATGATTTCCAAATGGACCAAAGATCTACATTTTATAAATGAAAGTATATAAGCACCGGAGAAAAAGTAGGCAAATTCCTTTGTAACGTAGGAGTGGAGAAAAACCTTAGTCATTATGACTTGAAATTCAGAAGCAATAGAAAAAAGAGATTGTGAATTTAACTCCCCCAAATAAAACAAAACACATCGAAGACCTTTTAAATGGCGAAACTACTAGACGCAAAGGCAAAAGACAAGAGGGGAATGATTTGCAACTTATAGAGAAGGGATTTATAGACAGCGCCTCTAAAAGTCAAGAAGAAAAAGTGATTTTTTTTTTAATGGATGAAAGTTACAAACAGTTCATAGAAAATGAGAAGCAAATGGTTTTTAAAAAGAAGATAAAGGGGCGCCTGGGTGGCTCAGCCAGTTGGGCAGCCGACTTCAGCTCAGGTCATGATCTCGCAGTCCGTGAGTTCAAGCCCCGCATCGGGCTCTGTGCTGACAGCTCAGATCCTGGAGCCTGTTTCAGATTCTGTGTCTCCCTCTCTCTGATCCTCCCCTGTTCATGCTCTGTCTCTCCCTGTCTCAAAAATAAATAAAAGGTTAAAAAAAATTTAAAAAAAATTAAAAAAAAACACAAAAGAAGATAAAGATGCTCAACGTCACTCAGGGGAAATGAGAAAACCTCACCGAGGGGTTATTCCTCACCTATCAGAGTTACACACATTTAAAACTTTGACATGAAATGCCATCGGTGAGACTGTGGAGGAAACAGGAATCCTCATACATCATAGGTAGGAGTACAGAATAACATAAGCCCTGTGGAGGAGGATTTGGCAATATCTAGCAAAACCCCATATGCATTTATCCTTCGAAGGAACAATCCCATTTCTAGGAAACTATCCCAGCGATTCATCCGCAAACAAACAAGCAAAACACAGAACGACATGTTAATTTACTCATACATAGTCAGTTACTCATGACAACATTATTTGCAATGGTAAAACACTAGAAACAGCACAAATAGCCCTCAGTAGGGAAATGGTTGAATAAAGTATGAAAAATCCATACAATGGAGCACTGTATGTCGTATAAAGGAATGTGGAATATCTCTGTATTCTTAAATGGGGTGATATGCAGGATATATTGGTAAAAGAAAAGGCCATCCACAAAACACTGCATGTAGCACACCACCTTTTCAGTAAAGGAAGGGAGGAAATACTAATGCGAACACACACACACACACACACACACACACACACACACACACATATTTCCAAAAGGAAACACAAGAAGGATAAACCAGTGGGGAAAATATTGGGAGGAAGAGGGAGAGCATATGAGGCAAAACAGAAATAGAAATGAGACTTCTCTGAATAAATCTAGCTATAAAGCTTTGACTTGGGAATCAGGAAATATTTTACATATTCCAAAAAGAAAATTAAATCAAAAGGCAGGGGAAAAAAGCATTTCCTTAAAATTCGAAAACAAATCCAAACAAGTACTGAATTATATATGAAACTGATGTACCACTAAGATCACTAAGATAAAGAGCTATTTCAAGTTAACTTTGGTAGGCAGCATTTGGACTGCACATCATTAGAATATTCTGAGGCTAAAAAGAACTGTGAAGAAAATTTGAACTTCAACAGTCTTTTATGAGCCTCAATATTGACATTTTGAAGTTATTATATGTGTATGGTAGATTAATAAGTCATTATAGCAATAAAATTATTGTTAGAAATCAAGATTTTTTTTTAGTATAATGGAAAAGACACTTCTGTTATAAACAAAAGTAAAGAATTTAAGTGTCAACCCAATGATGTTAAACTTGAAGCGGAAATATCACTACAAATACTTCAGGTTTTTTCCTTTTGAAAAACAGTGAAAGATGTGTTTTCTAATTCAGTTAACAGAGGCAATAACAGCTCAGTAGCAATGAATATACCATTCCCCACTGAAACAAACAAGGCTTTTTAGAGAAATAGCTAAAGCTAAATTGGAGGCAGGAAGTGTATGAGCTGGTCCTGGGGGCTCTGGTGCCAGAAAGCACGGAAGCAAAGACGAATGGGGTCATGTCAAAAAGCCACCTTGTGGGGCTACCATGGCCTAAGATGGGACAATTTGAGCTTCAGAAAGAATAATGATTGCAACTGATCAACACATAACAAATGTATGAGATCCTGAGTTCACAGTGATAATCAGAAGAAGGGAGAGGGATGGCAACAGTAACTCAAAACATTCATCGGGCTCTATTGAAGCAACTATTGGAAGCTAGAACACCAACTCTTTTATGGACCGAATGTTTGTATCCCCGCCAAATTCAAATGCTAAAACCCCAACTCTCCAGTGTGAAGGTGTTCAGAGGTGGGACATTTGGAGCTTTCTCTCTGTCTCTGCACCACATGAGGACACAGCAGGAAGGTGGCAGTCTCCAAGCCAGGAGGAGGGCTCTCACCGGACACTGAATCTGCTGGCAACTTGATCTTGGACACCCCAGCCTCCAGAAAAATAAATGCCTACTGTTGAAGGCACCCAGTGTGTGGTATCTTGCTACAGCAGCCTCGGCTAAGGCGAACTCTCTACTCTGAGAAGTGGTAATGCAAGGGAAAGAATTAAACTTTCCTTCTGCTTGTTCCGTGTGAACTGTATTTCTACGTTACTAAATAGTTCTAGTTGATGAAGAGAAGTTCTTCTTTACAAGAAAATTCCAGCTAATAAGTGTGATAGAATAAAAATGGTAGAAAGATCACCACTTTTCAGTTCCTAATTAAATAAGTGGTCCAGATGCAAAACCTAATGGTGATGGTTGACAGGGACATTTACAACGAGAGATCGGACTGTCCCACCTGAACCCAATGGCGTGTCCAGCATCACTGTAGGTAGGACAACCAGATTAAGTACCTGCTGATGAGACACCATAGAAACTACAATAGAAAGTACCACTGTGATGTATTCTTGCCAAAGAATTGCCAAAACCTTTAAACCTAGCTTTTAGTTTATAGAGCAAACAAGGGACAAACACCAAGTTAAATGTCTCCAGAAGAAAACTAACAAACACGTGCAGAATGTAGGACACCCTGTAGAAAAACAGATGCAGTTTCTAAAATAAGTCAAGAGCATAAGGGAAGTAGGGTGGAAGGAGCAGGGGTTGGGGGAATGTCCCGGATTATAAAAAAGACTTGAGAGCCATAATAATCTTCAAATGTAATGAGTGGAAAATTAGACTATAAACTGACTAATCGTTCTTATTAAGGAATTTTTAACTTCAGTTAAATGAGGTGATGCTATTGTGGGAAATGCCCTGATATTTTAGAAAGATCTACAGAAGTATTTCAAGGTAAAATGACATGGTGGTAAGGCTATGCTTTTAATTAGTGATGGGGGAGAAAAGACAGGAAGGAAGGGAAGGAGAGAGGGGAAGAATGGTTAGATAAAGCAAGTATGACAAAATAAAAATGTTGAAATCGCTAATGCAGAGAAATGGGTCCGTGGGGGTTAATTATTCAATTCACTGCATTTTTGCGGGAAAAAAATGTTCATAATAGAATGTAAAAGACAAAACAATAACCACTGCGCACTTTGCCAAAAAGATTTGAGATGATCAGTGTATCACCTAGGATAGACCTTCTGGTCATGAGTTTCCTGCACCCGGGTACTGACAGTGACCTTCCCAGGTAGTCCAGAGAAGAGAGATATGCAACGATGGGGTGACAGGTGCTCCAAGAGTCCCTCGTGAGCTGCTGTGTCTTCACTGTCCCCTTAAGAAACATTTTATTTTGAAACCTTTCTTTCTTGGAGCGCCTGGGTGGCTCGGTCGGTTGAGCGTCCGACTTCAGCTCAGGTCATGATCTCATGGTTTATGGGTTCAAGGCCCGCGTCGGGCTCTGTGCTGACAGCTCAGAGCCCGGAGCCTGCTTCAGATTCTGCGTCTCCCTCTCTCTCTCTCTGCCCCTCCCCCGCTCATGCTCTGTCTCTGTCTCTGTCAAAAATAAATAAACATTAAAAAAAAAAAAGGAAACCTTTCTTTCCTTTATTACTGATCAGGCTGATCCAAACAGTCCATTTAGCAAAAGTGCCCGACAGGTCCGAAACACACCGTGTGAAACCAAATGATGTGGCTCATTCATTCCCAGAAGGGAATAGCTCTTTGGTATAGGCACAGAAAAGAACAAATGTTTTTATGATCTGGACTTAAAAAAAAGTTAATGTAAGGAAGAGCGGGAACATACTGGATTGGGAAGAGGAAGAGCTGGGCTGTGCCAGTAAAGGACTGTAGGGTATTTGGCAAGTTGCTTAACAAGAATAAGATAGTGTCCAGGGGATCCCCAGTTCTGGGCTTCTAGGGGCACGTAGTCTCACGAGGTAGTGAGCATCTGCTCGCGGGGGGCGCATGAGCAGAACAGGAGCCAGAGGCAGAATGCAGAGCTGGGAGGTGATTGTAAGGTTCCTTGTGACTGTGAGATCCTGGGATGCTGGGACCCAGGTGCCGGAATAGCACACGCGTGGAAGGGTGTTCATAGGTAAATAAAAGACGCTCCAAACTCCAGTTCTGTGACGGGATCCGCCACCTTGCCTCCGGCTGGAGTGCATCTCTGCTAGGAAACACAGTAGCTTGTTTCTGGATAGGCCGGTCAATATCTGGTTTTCCAGGCAGTGATTCTGGGGTGCCCCAGAGAATGTGGTCCAAGAATTCCTGAGGGATCCTGGTAGCCCTTTCAGGCAGACCTCCCTTTGTCAACCTGTCTGATTGAAGCAGGGTTTTCTCCATATACCTAACCAAAACCCAACTGCAGAAGCAGGTATGGGAATCCAGCTGTCCTCGATGACACCAGACATTAAGGAGATTTGCAAAACTGTTAAACATTGTCACTCTTCTCACGAAATTGGTTTTGTTTTGGAATTCGTAGTTATTTTTCATTAAAAATGTGCTATGTATGGTAACGTATAAATGGGCTTATTGTATTTTAAATAAATCTATACATATTTTTAAATGTGTATTTTTGAGAGATAGAGAGAGCACAAACGGGGGAGGAGCAGAGACAGAGAGAGAGAGAGAGAGAGAGAGAGAGAGAGAGAGACAGAATCCGAAGCAGGCTCCAGGCTCCGAGCTGTCAGCACAGAGCCCGATGTGGAGCTTGAACTCATGAGCGGTGAGATCATGACCTGAGCCGAAGTCAGACACCCAACCGACTGAGCTATCCAGGTGCCCCAATAAATATATAAATATATATTTATTATATATAATATATATAAAAAAATATTTTTATATATAATATATATTTATATATAATATATATATAAATATTTTTATATATATAATAAATATATATTTATATATATAAATATATATTTATATAAATAAATATATATTTTAAATTTTTAACATTTTCCCAGTTTTAATTTCTAATGTGGTAAATATTGGTAGATATACCACGTAAACAAAAGCTCTTTGTGGTCCTAAATCATATTTGAGTGTAAAGAAATCCCAAGATTGAAAAGCTTAAGAACCATCGTTCTAGAAAAATCTGACCTCGGGGTACCTGGGTGGCTGAGTTGGTTAAGCATTCAGCTTTTGATTTTGACTCAGATTATGATCTCCTGGTTCTCTCTCCCTTTCTCTCCCTTTCTGTGTGCCCCTCCTCCCCTCAAAAAAACAAAATAAATAAAATAAACATTTAGAAAAATCTGACCTCATTTTACTTCTAGCCTCTTCTTACCAAGGATGAAACTTAATCCTTGCAACAGCTCTTGAAGGAAGACACAGATGGAGAAAAGAGGCTCAGAGGTAAATCACCTTGTCCAGAGGCTGCCAGCCCCAGCACACTTCCACTGTCGGCTCAGAAGTCAGAATTAGTTCCCTCGCCAGTTCTAAATCAATCACTGGAAAGGAGATGAGATCCATGATTGATTTAGACAGGTTGCTTAGGGATAATGGATGTTGGGGTGTCAACCACAGATTGTCCATTCTCTTTATAAATGACAAGTCCGTGCAATGAAATGGCCAAAGAGAGGTGCACTGTCTCATTATGGATCAGACCATTCCCGGTGGCTACAACAATCCTCAACCCGCGGTATTAACTGTCACGGATCACCGAGGAGCTGGGACCCAGGTGCTGCAGCCCCAGGACCCTATAATGTAGCCTCTGTGTACCTCCTCCGCCTTCTCCGGACAGCTGGGCTTGGTGCTTTTACAATTGCTGGCCATATCTAAGTCCTTTTAATACAATTCTAATTGATTTCTTAATGTCATTGCCTCGGCATGCAAATCTATAGCTGTTGACTCTTCCCACAACAGCATGAAAGGTTGTAATTTTCCAGAGCATCCGTTCAGTGGAAGCAATGGTCAAGTTTCCACTTCCTGAAGGCACATTCAGAGGCAAGAAAACTGTGTTTACTGTGAAGAAAAATTAGCATCAATCATAGGTTGTACTGAAAGTCAGCTGACTGATTTAGGAAAGCTAATACACACAAATATTTGTTTGGGTTCTCAGGGCTCGATGCAAAGCTGGAGACACTTAACTTTTATTCTAAAGGAGCCTCTTTGGAATAATGATTGATGTCCTGAAGTTCTTCCAAAGCTCAAACCCAGAGCAAGGCCACCCGGCCACAGACTGCTTCTCCAGACTTCTCACAGTGTTATTTCTGGAGGAGCTGTGGCATTGGTAACTCGGGGCACACACTGACCTGTAAGTGGAGGCCTGGTCTGCGGACTGGGGGGAGGGGGCACTGAGAGGCAATAGAGCCAGAGGCTAAGACCTCAGGTCTCAGCTTTGCCACTTAGTGTTGAGTGCCTTTGGGCCTTTTGCCCTGACCGTGCCTCAGTTTCCCTGCTGTGAAACAGGAATAATAAATAATAATAGTGTGCACTTCCTGGGTTGTCGTGAGCATATGTAAAGCTCATAGAATGATGTGCAGCATATGACGAGGGTTGTGTGTGCGTTTACTATTATTATTGTCCCTCTGGGATTGAGGCCGGCAGGGTGAACCAGCGAGGTGGGTAGGGGGGTGTGGGGTCGGACTTGGAGACAGATGCTAGGGAAAGACGCGGGAGGCCCAGGGCTTGGTCACGCCCCCGGGGTTGTTGGTGCTTGTCCAGTGCTTGGGAGTGTGATGGGTGTGAACACGCACTTGTGGAAGAGAAATTTCATCTCCTGTGGCCACTACTAAGCCCGTCAGGAAACTTGTCACACAATTGGCTTTCCCTGTGCAGATAGCTTTTTTTTTTTTCTTAGATTTTTTTTTTCAAAAATTGTAAATGTTTATTTATTTTGAGAGAGAGAGAGCATTAGCAAGGGAGGCGCAGAGAGAGAGGGAGAGAGAGAGAATACCAAGCAGGCTCTGAACTGACAGCACAGAGCACCACAGGGGGCTCAATCTCACAAACCTCAAGATCATGACCTGAGCCAATAACAAGAGTCTGACGCTCAACCGACTGAGCCACCCAGGCGCCCCTAGATTTTATTTTCTTCAAGTAACCTCTACACCCAACATGAGACTCAAACTTATAACCCTAAGACTAAGAGTCACAAGCCCCATCAACTGAGCCAGCCAGGTGCCCCAAAGACGGCTTTGGATAAAAACGAGTTGCCCTGCCAAGGAAACCCACCCTCCGATTATGAATACGTATACCAGAAAACGTATGAAATAGAAGGAACCCAGCCGATTAAAATGCCCTCAGATATGATTTGCACAGGGTTCTAAGTGTTGTGCTCCTCAGCATGGAGAGATTAACAAGCAAGGAGGTTGAATGGAGATCTTTGTACTTCGACCCAACTGTTTGTTACCAGAGGGTCTGTGGGTTTGGTCCGATGCCTAGACCCACAGATGCAGACGGAGAGACACGTAGCTGGCGCGGCGCGATGTGGGGTTTATTTACTGAGTGGGCTTGGGCCGCGACTGGAGTACAGCACAAGTCTGTGACTCAGACCCTTGTTGCTGCTGGCAACTCCCCTGGGTGACCCCCCAGGCTGTGTGCTCCCCATCTTGTGCTCACCATGGCAACCCTTCATAACCCACAGGTCGATGACCCGGGATTAGCTGAGGAGCTGATTTCAGGGCTTGGCCACTGGGGACAGCCTGACCCCAGTGAGCAAAGCTTTCCCCCGTAAATAGCCATATGCTCTGTGTGTGGGGCATGGGGGAAGAGAGGCAGCAAGCTTCTGTCAGAGCCTTGAGGGCCCCAGAGGGGATGGTGTGGGGGGCCATGCAAAAATGGATCTTTTCGGGACTCCTGGATGGCTCAGTCGGTTAAGCATCTGACTTCAGCTCAGGTCATGATCTCACAGCTTGTGGGTTCGAGTCCTGCATCAGGCTCTGTGCTGACAGCTCAGAGCCTGGAGCCTGCTTCGGATTCTGTGTCTCCTTCTCTCTCTGCCCCTCCCCGCGTCTCTCTCAAAAATAAATAAACATTTAAAAAAAGAAAAAAAGAAAAAAAAAAAGGAAATGGATCTTTCCCCCCACCGGTTTTATGCTCACACGGGAAGGGCAGGTACACCCAGCACAGGGGGCGAAAGGACATTTGTTTAGTGCGGTGGTTTCCCGTGGCTGCCATAACAAGGCGTCACAAGCACGGTGGCTCCAAACAACAGAAACGTATTCCCTCCCGGTTCTGGAGGCCAGAGGTCCAAAGCCACGGTGTTGCAAGACTACGCTACCTCCGGATTCTCCAGGGGAGACTCTGTTCTTTGACTCCACCAGCGTCTGGCGGCTGCTGGCATTTCTTGGCTTATGGTGCGTTACTCTAGCCTCTGCCTCTGGGGTCACCCCGCCTCCTCTTCTCCCTGTGACTTCTCTTTTTCTGTTTCTTATCAGGACACATTGGGTTTAGGGCCCACTGGGTAATCCAGGATGATCTCATCTAAACATCCTTAAATTAACTACATTTGCAAAGACCCTTTTTCCAAATTACGTCCCATTCACAGGTTCTAGGAACTTGGATGTGGACCTATCTTTTTGGGCACAACCACTGAACCCACTACACCCAGGTACAAGTTCTATACCCAATGCCCTTAGTCCCTTCAAGAAGGTCAGAGGCCACGCTACAAGGCAAACAAACCGAATTGATAATCTAGGCTGCTAGATAAAGTTTTCCAGAAGAGAGGGGGAGTTGAATACCTTGTTTCTTAGACTTTTCAATTTATTTCTCTAGGTGAGACAAAAGCATTCATCTGAGTGAGACTGTGTAGGAACAATGTCTTATATCGGGGGATCAGTGACACAGTGAGAGCTAGAGGTTTGGGACGGAGGTCCTTCACCTCCTATTTTTTTTTTTTAAGTTTATTTATTTATTTTGAGAGAGACAGTGAGCAGGGGAGAGGCAGAGAGAGGCAGAAAGAGTGAGAATCCCAAGCAGGCTCAGTACCATCAGCGCAGAGAATCATGTGGGGCTGGAACTCACGAATCACAAGATCATGACCTGAGCCTAAATCAAGAGTCGGACTCTTGATGCTTAACTGACTGAGCCACCCAGGCGCCCCTCCTTCACCTACTATTGCGTGGCCTTGGGTAATTCAGCCACTCCAGCGTTTGGCTTTCTCACCTAAAAGAAAAGGGCAATAGCAATACCCACATCTGAGGGTTGTTGCAATGCATGTAGAGACTCTAGCATGTTCTAGGAAGTGATGGTTGCCAAATAAACAGCAACTCCTATTGCTGTTGTGTTGTTCTTTTAAGATTTTACTTTCAAGTAATCTCTACACATGACGTGGGACTCCAACCCACAGCCCCAAGACCAAGAGTCGCGTGCTCCACCGACGGGGCCAGCCAGGTATCCTTACTGCTTTGTATTTAGAAAACGCTTCCACGTGCACTATGGATTTGTTCCAGGTGCAAACAAGACTGTGGACCGTGTTATTATTTCTATTTTTGCAGGCAAGGACACAGACAAGTAATGTGCTATTACATGAACTTCGAGCCAGACACTCCAGCCTTAGACTCCATGTTCCTTCTAGCCCATGGTTCTCTCCCCTTCCGGGTGGCTCAGTTGGCAGCCTGCTGAGGGCAAGCTCATTCATCGCCGTGGAGTATACAGGAGCGGGGGGGGAGAGGACCGAACAACGGGGAGGTGGGAAGACACCAAAGAAGTTCCTAATGTTGCCACAACCATCTTTGAAGTTGTGTTGCTCTGTGTTTGGGTGTCTGACCGCCATCTGACGCCATGGCCATTGAACTCTAATCCCGTTGGAGATCTGTGAATGAAGAGTGTGCCTCAGACCCCAAATAGTTGTTTCCTTTAGCCACAGACCCAAAGAGATATTTTCATTGGCACGCTTTATGAGTTATTAGAATAATTCTTCTCACTGTTAACATCTATGGCAGCGCCTGACTCACAGAAAAGTGCTCCGTGAATATTTGTTGAATGCTCAGTCGACGTCGGTATTTTATTTTCATTAAAGCGTTTCTGATCACGCAGAGCGAGTGTTGAGTGAGGAAGGCGTTTTAGGGTGACTCACCACAAAGGGTGGAGAAATGAGTGCAGCTGGGTCTGCCTTTCTATACCGCTCATCATGCAAGTGTTGGCTTTGCCTATTGTTCCAGGACACATTTCTGTCACCGTGGATTCCTCCAACACGAGTGAAAAATTGGAATGACAGTATCGGAAGGTCTGGGGACATCTGTCTGTCACAGAGGAAGCACGGTAGCTGCCAACCCATTGTTTAGAAGAATCCAGGGAATGGCTCCAGGTCAAGAGTGGATGAGGTCAGTGTCGCTTTCCATCTGGGATGGGCTGGATGGGCCATGGGGAGCTGCCTTCCCAGATGGGCTACTCATGGGGTGTGTTCATTTCCTAGGGAGGCTGTAACAAATTACCTCAAACTGGGTGGCTTAAAACAACAGAAATTTATTTTTCATAGTTCTGGAGACAACATATCTGAAACCAAGGTGTTGGCCGGCATACCTCCCTCTGAAGGCTCTAGGGGAACCTTCCAGCTTCTTCAGCTTCCTGTGGTTTCCAAGGGTTCCTTGGCTTGTGGCTACATCACTCCGACCTGCCTGTGTCTTCATATGGCCTTCCCCACCCCCCCCACCCCCATGTTTCTCTTCTTCTCTTTTTACAAGAACACTCGTTATGGGATTTAGAGTCCCATTAATCCAGGATGATCTTGTCTTGAGGTCCTTAACTCACTTACATCTGTAAATACCCTTTTTCCACATAAGCTCACCTTCACAGGGGCTGGGGGTAAGGACTTGGACTTCCTCTTTTGCGGGCCTCAGTTCAACCCATTAGAGTTGGGGCTGGCTCCCGTTTCTGAAGGCGATACTGATAAAACAATTGTGGACGGATTCCCAGTCGATTCCAAGCATACTCCTTATTTCCTACTTAAAAGAGGAAATGTTCAATTTAATTTTGTGCATGTAGAAATTCGTTTTCATTTCAGAGAAGGTGACTATCATGAGATCTTGTGATTTTTGACAACTTCCCCAGAAAGATTTTGGACTCTGGATCACCAGAGGAATTTTCTCAGGAGCCAACTTCACATCTTTAAATTCCTTTTCTTCTACATATTAGAAAATCCCTTCCAGCATCTAACACATCACCTTATACTTAAAAAAATACACTGACTTTTAAATTCACTCAGTTCTATTTTTATTAGAAATAATTGACTAGCTCCAAACATGTTCTCATGGAAGGTAAATGAGACATTTCTATCATTTTGAAAAGACACAATAAATGTATTTTATCAAAATGTTTTCATATAGAAAATAAGATCAGGAGGTCATCTGAAAGAGGACAGATGGATAAGAACAAAAGATCCTTGTGAAGTTATTAGCCATTCAAATCCAATTAATTTAGACCTTCTTCCTGGGAACATCACACTTATGAGGAAGATGTCAACCAATTCCTAATCAAAGCTGGATAATTAAATATCCAAAGAATTAGTTCATGTTTACTTTTATTTTTCCTAGGGGACAAAATCCTCATCTCTAGAAACACGTAAATTCTTTTATGATGACCCCATTGGTCGCAGCATGATATGTAATTCAAAAATTTGGAAACATCCTAAATATCCACCTGCAGGAAAAGAGTTAAGTAAATAATGGTCTGGTCATGGTCTAGTGCTCCACACCAGCTACAGAGATATACTGGAGCTCCACGCTCAGTGAGGAAGAATCTCCCAGTGGAGGGGCGGGGGGAGGGGGGGTGGAGAGCAAGTTACAGAGAAGGATTCGGAGCAGTTAAAAGTTGAAAACATGTACAAGAAAGCTACATGTTGGTTATGGGTGCCTACATATACAATAAGAAGAGTGGTAGAGAAATATACATGTTTTCCAATGAAACGTATGCAATTCAGGAGAATGGTCCCTCTGGGAAGGATAAGAGGAAGGAACTGATGTCAGGAGAGTACCCAAGGGACAGTATGTGCTGGGGGTAGGGGGGTTTCTTTCTCAAAAAAAAGTATGTAGAAAACATGAGAATACATTTGGGTTTGCTAGAATGGAATTTGGGCGTGTGGGGCTTTCTTTCCCCCGTATGTTTAAAATATTTCATAATTAAAAAAATAAGTTCCCCATTTTCCACTGGTGAAGAAACTATATCTTCAAAATGCACTACTGTTGAGCTGATAGGGAAACAAGTGATTAAAAAAAATTTTTTTTCCAATATTTACTTTTGAGAGACAGAGCTCAAGCAGGGAAGGGGCAGAGAGAGGGACACACAGAACCCAAAGCAGTTCCAGGCTTGGAGCTGTTCGCACAGAGCCCGACATGGGGCTTGAACTCACGGACCGTGAGATCATGACCTGAGCCGAAGTCAGATGCTCAACCAACTGAACCATCTAGGTGCCCCAGGAAACAAGTGATTTTACAAGAAGACTTGTGGGGGCTCCTGGCTGGCTTAGTAGGTAGACTGTGCGACTTTTGATCTCCAGGTCATGAGTTCAAGCTCCACGTTGGGCGGAGAAATTACTTAAAAAAAACAGAAATGACACGTGGACCAAATAAAGGAGGTCCAGAGGATGAATAGAGATGCCTGCACCCTGGTTATGCTTCAGGCACATTGTAAATCTGTAATTTTAGGTAACCGTTTGAACCCCAATGTCTTCATCCCTAAAGTGGGGTTAATCTCTCTTGCCTACTTCATAGGGATGTAGTGAGAGTAATTGAGGCTATCATAATTGAAGCAAGAAGTGGTCGTTGGAATAATTGCTGCTAATGACTGAGCAGTTACTGTGTTTTGAAACAGGCAGTAAACATTCATTATTTATTTTAAGGCTGATAACAACTCTATGATGTAGGTATTATTTTCTATGCGGGTGTGTGTGTGTGTGTGTGTGTGTGTGTAAAAATAGTAAGGCTCAGAGACAGATGGTTTATTCATGCTCTTCCCTCCAGAACCAACCCCTGCCAACAAGGAATGGGCAATGACGAGGGGTGGGGGTGAAGTTACCTACAGTGGTCGGTGACCCATGTGGCCTGGCACAGGGAGTTCTGACCAACAAAGACGATGGGTAATAGCCAAGCAAAGCAGATTCCCTCGGGCATCAGAAGTCTTAGAAATGCAGTGAATCGGTCCAGTGGTGGCAGAAACCAAAGTTGAGGGAGGCTGTTGCTCTGTCAGGGTGCACGTGCCTCGGGGGCACCACTGGCCCATTTGTGATTTAAGCTGGGAGATCGTGGAAGTTCTAGATCCGCAGAGGCCAGGAAGCAGCATGGCGTTGGCCGGTGATGGTAGGAAGGATGGGAGGGAATTCTAGATGTTCAACACAGAATTCCTGCTCTTTCTCAAACCCGAAATACCCACAGCCTTCCCCAGTGACCTGATAGTAACTCCACTTTCTAGTTGCTCAGGGCAAAGTCCTTAGAGTCATTTTGATTCTGTTTTTTTGTTTTTTGTTTTCCATATCCCACGCCCAACCCATCAGATAGTTCTGTTGACTTTATTCAAAATACAGTCAGAACAAGACCACCTTATGCCACCCCCGCTACAGCCATCTGGTCTGAGCCACCAGCATCTTGAGCCTGGATTATCACACTGGCTTTTTTTTTTTTTTAAGATTATATTATTAAGTAATCTCCATACCCAACATGAGGCTTGAACCCACAACCCTGAGATCAAGTGTCACATGCTCTACCAGCTGAGCCAGTCACGTGCCTCTACCAGACTGGCTTTTTAATTGACCAGTTCCCAACCAAGAGTGAGAGTGATTTGTTTAAAGTTTTATTTATTTATTTTAAGGGGGTGGGGAGGAACAGGGGGAGAGAGAGAAAGAGAGAGAGAGAGAGAGAGAGAGAGAGAGAGAATCCCAAGCAGGCTCCATGCTGACAGCTTGGAGCCCAATGTAGGGCTCGAACTCGTGAACTGCGAGATCATGACCTGAGCTGAAATCAAGGGTCAGACGTTTAACCAACTGAGCCACCCAGGTGCCCTGAGAGTGATTTATTTAAAAATGTCAGATGTTTTTTTTGAAACGGCGCAGCTCTGCTCAAAGCCTTCCAATGGCTCCCCATTAAGAGCACCCCCAACCTCTCTGGCTTCATCGCCTACTTTTCTCCCCAGAATCCATACTGTTCCAGCCTCCTGAGCTTCCCTGCTTTCCCCAAACACCAGATGGGCAGACGTGCTCCTATCTCAGGCCTCTGATGTTCCCCTGCTGGGAAGGGTTTTCATCCCGATGTCTCTCTGGCTCACTCCTTAGCCTCTTCAAGAACCTTTCCAAACCTTGGCGAGGCCTTCCCCACCCCCAATTCCACGCTTCAGTCCTCCACCTTGCACTGCTTCTCCCTTCCCCCGTTTCTCTCCACTGTCTCTACCGCCCGCGAAGCTTCTACATACTCTATGACTTATTTGGGGTACAGTCTGTCTCCCATGCTAGACTGTAAGCTCACGTGGGCAGGGATTTTTGTCAGTTTCGGTCACTGTGTATCCCCAGGACCTAGGAGAGGACCTGAGAACAAATGTTTGTTGAATGAATGAATGAACAGATTATTCATCCCACAAGAGAATCTCTCTCTTTCCAGAACCCCCAAAGACCTCGTTGACACCAAACATTCCCTTTCCAAGTGGCCCTGTGCCGTCCACAGCTCCCGCCTCATCTACGGGGTGGACGTCAGAAGCAAAAGGAAGCTTCCACGGGTCCCTTTAGTTGGAACATTCTTATCCCTCCTGAGGTCACACACGGGACGCTCTAAGTAGTGTTAGTTGTCCAAGCACATATTTCAGATGATGTCTTCAGTAGCTTCCAGAGGGCAGCCGTCATTTCAGAAACAGCTCCCTGTGACTGGCATGTGACTTTTTCCCCCGAAAGATTTGCATCAGTGGGAAGGTAGAGGCGGTAAGAGAGAAGGGAGCAGGAAAGGAAAAAATGGAAGAAATGAGGTCTCAGGACTGCATATGATTCTGGCAGGGAGCCCTTAGACGCAGAGGTAGAACACACAGTGCTTTGCCTCAGTGTCTGATAAAATGACCGCCGGAGAGAGCAGAAATGACGAGGAATCATTTGGGGGAATCCAGGCTGGCCCTTAGCCTGTACGAGGCAGATACGTGTACCTTGGATGCTCCAGACTAAAAACAAAACAAAACAAAACAAAACAACCCACATTCTTCACAGCAGTGGGTCAATCTTCATGCTTTGACTCCAAGATTTTAAATTTATTCTGCAGTATTTCCCATGAATGGTGGTTACATAATTTATATTTACTGAATTTAAGAACCCAGGATCTATGACACATCCTAACACAATGTTAAGCCTCAGGTAGAGCACAGAGAAGTGTAGTCTTTTAGGCAAGGCAAGCTCTCCAACACACAAGTGCACGACTGAGTATTCCAAGCATGTGTCCACACCCAGCCGGGTCTCGGGGACCTGCCTCTCCCACTTTCACTGGACTTTTGATTAGTCGAGAAAGGTTTCATGTCAGAATACACATCATTGCCCATCGAAGCATTTGTCCCAAGCTGCCCCATGCCCTGAATACTAAAGATGGGTACAGCAAGGGGTTCAGTTACTTGTTCTTTCCCGGTTCATGAAAGGTGGGGCAGGAGGCAGAATTATGTGTCGGTTTTCAACTGGCTCTTTCAGGTTGACAAAAAAAAAAAAAAAAGGTGTGTGTGTCCGTGTGTGGCAGGGGTTAAAACAAGGCTCTGATCTGGTGTAGTTAACTTAAGCACGCCGGCTCCCAGGTGCCTCTGACGGGAGAATGGATGCCGTCATTTCCTTGAACTTCCAGCACCACTTGGTGGCTCCATTAGGGCGCAGTCCTCTCGTGCGGGGAGCGTGTGAGGTGACGTAACTGCACACGTGGTGTAGCTGAGATCTCTGTTCTCGGTCTCTGAGGCCACGTGAACGTGGCTCGTTTCCTGTTAGAAAAGGGATGCTTTTCTTCACTGTCTCATGGACTTTCTTTTTTTTTTTTTTCAACGTTTATTTATTTTTGGGACAGAGAGAGACAGAGCATGAACGGGGGAGGGGCAGAGAGAGAGGGAGACACAGAATCGGAAACAGGCTCCAGGCTCTGAGCCATCAGCCCAGAGCCCGACGCGGGGCTCGAACTCACGGACCGCGAGATCGTGACCTGGCTGAAGTCGGACGCTTAACCGACTGCGCCACCCAGGCGCCCCTCATGGACTTTCTTACAAAGAAACTGTAGCCCAAAGAGGTTAAATGACTCACTTGAGGGATTCCTGTTGTAAACTAGAGAACGGGACTCAAATTCTGGTCCTTTCCACTATGTTTCATCGGTTAGGAAACAGGCACCCAGAATTCCTGATGTCTGTCCCATCTAACGATCCCAATTTAACAAAAACAGAGCACTGCAAGGAAGGCATGGTACTAAGGGCTCTCGTGCTCCAACTTCCAACCTTTAGGAGCAGGGATAGGTTGGGCAGGGAGAAGGCCCCAGGTGTGGCCCCGGAGTCCACACTGGGCAGTGTAGGTGGGCATGGGAAACAGATCAACCGCCAGAGAGGGACAGAGCGACAGAGGCGGGGCGCCTGGCCACTGCGCGGTCTCCAGAGCGGGTGGAACATTTGCAGCCGAGAACCACAAAGCAGGGAGATGTCCCAAGGACAGGAATTCCGGAGTGACAGTCTGCCCTGGGGCCCACAGGCGGTGGGAACACCCTCACAGGGCTCCCTGCCTCTTCCTGTGTAGCCAAGCCCCACACACCTGAGGCCGGTTTCCCAGGGAGGACTGGCAGGTACACAGGGTAACTGTTCCCTCACCTGGCTCCCGTCCAGTGCCGTCCAGTGCCATCCAGTGCTGAGAAATCAGGAGCTAGGCAAGACCTTGTTAACTCTTTTGTGACCAGAGGGCAAAAGAAGTCCCAAGGTGCCACTTGTCTCATCCCATTCCTCACCTTGACCTTAACCTCTCTACTTTGACAGAGCCCTACGTGAAAGGTGCGTTTGTGTTTGTTTCCAGTGGATGCATTTCCCGTGACCACTTAAAATTCACTCCCAATCAAGAAAAGAGGCATATGTTTCCATAACTTATAATCTCATCTGGAGGTGTTCTGAAGTGTGACCCAGACATGATCTTTCCAATCAAAGGCCTGACTCATCATTACACGCAATCATCTGTTTTATTTTAAAACACGTCTATACTGCGTTGAGCACCAACACAGATGTGACCAAGAAACCCACAGTCCTGTCCCAGCAGGCGGCGGGTCCAGTGTGTGACTTGGGGCGGACGGTTATGGTTCACAGTGACAGAAAAAAAGAAAAGGGCAGGAAAGACAAAACGGACTTTGTCCTCAATTCCTGTTCAGGAATCTGAGCGAAAGAAAGAGAAGGATCCTTAAGCTCACAAAGCTCTTCAAAAGCCCCTTCTCTGAGTTAGCGGATGTTCAAAGATAGACCCTGGGTTGGTGGACCAGCTGGACTTGGTAACAGAAGAGCAAAAGCTGTTTAATATAACATCCCCACGTTACTGCAAGAAAGAGGGAAATGGGCTGTGCTTTTTTAGTTTACTTTTTCGTACAAGTTGAGAGGATATCAGCCTTACACAACCACAATCGTGACAGACCATCTGGTCAGTATAAAAACTCTGCGTTCGGGAAAAAGATGTCACCTGACCTACGGGAAGAAATGGGCTGAGCTGGATGGTGCCTACACCAGATGGCAGCTTGGGTTCCTTTACTTTAATGATCTTTTCAGCGATGACGCCACGGAAGGGTGTGGTATGTGTCGTGAAGACTGGGAATCTCACTTATTTTTACATCAAGCCCTTACATCCACCTGCTTCCTTAAAATTACTATCGTACGGGATTCTTCTCGTGTCCACATCGGTCCTCTGAGGCAGGAAGTAAAGGTTAGAAAATTGGCAGGTTCTGTTTCTCAGGCCAGAGGAACGCACAGGGTTTCCTTCTGTTTCTCGGTTTCTGGAACACTTGAGCCTCAGGCACCATCGGGCCTCCAGCAGCCTCCTTGGCATCCAGGGCTCAGACTTCCCTATTCTCAATCCGGAGGACTTATGTCATGGAAAGAAAAAAGACTGCCCCAAGAGTCCTCGGCTCCTGGGCCCTCATCTGAGGGAAGAGGAAGCAGCAGGTAGGAGCAAACCTTTGAGTCACCAAGTCATCACTGGAGAAGGCAATAAGCAAGCCTAGAGCTTGCCTGATGACCTTATTGTGAGAAACACAGTCCCTTCTCCAAACCATAGACTTCCTGTTTATAATCTAAAATGGGTGTCTTTGAAATGACTTACCCGGGCCAGTGAAAGGCAGTCGCTCATTTCATGTTATACTAGGTTAGATTTCTACTTGATGATTCACATGAAATTTGAAAACGGGCCAGACTACCTTGGAATGTGTTTCAACTGATCAGAAATTGCAAAACGCTTTCGCCATTTACGAATACAGCACTTGAACCCAAGGGCTCCATTGGTATGAGTATTTCCAGACTTGTTTGCCTTTTACCAATAACAGAGCATGGTCGGAATGAAGACCTGATTACAGTTTCTAACATCGATTAAATTATATCATCTTAGTTACAAATCAGTTTACGCCGTTTTGCTCTGTTTTCTATGCACTTTGTCTTTTAAATCATCTGGTATGAAATTTATATTTAAAAAATTTTTCAAAAGGCAAATGCCTAGAGGAGCAAGTCGTTTGCATTGTCTTTCCTTGAGTTACTTTGGGTAAGCGGAGGGATCACCATGGATTTGGAGTGGGGTCGCCAAGCATTTCCATGGGTCATCTTCTTCCACGTGCCCCAGGATGGGGAAGTCGGAAACTCTCTTCTAAACATGTTGGCAGAAGGGCACAATTTTTCAGCTCTTTAGGGCCTGTGAAAACAAAGAGAAAGGTGGCTGTCACTTCTTTTACTGGCACCGTGAATAGTAATCCCATGAGTCATGGTCCTATTGTCCTCTTGTCTAAGACTCGCAGTTTTGGAACCTGGACCTCTTCTCTCTCTGCTCATTCCTCCTGCATGCTTGGTCCTCACACGGCCAGGGGCAGACTTCCAGGCATTTCCAAGCACATAAATCTGTGATGCTATTGTTGGCTGTGTCCCTCAGCCCCCAGTTGTAGAACATTTGCCCTTTCTGCCACCCTCCACCCCATTATATAACATCTCCCTAACAGAAATAAGAAAAAGTCTTCCTCTGGTTATGAGTTTGAATCTTCTGAGTTCTTATGGAATTTTCAGAGACAGAAAGCACTCCTTCCCCTCCTCAATGGTCAATTCTAGGAGTTCACTACCATGTGTGTAGGTGTGTGCAGGGCAGAAGTGGAGGGAGGAGACCTCACTACCAGAAGAATTCTCATCAGAACGGTGACCTATCTCTGCAATGAATGCTCTTCTGGAAACCACCCAACTCCCTCTGATGCCTGGGAGTGGGGAGATTAGGTATCAAGGTGAAACTTGGTTTGGGTTTTCTTTCAAGTTCAGTTAGTTGAAAAATTAGGACAAGAAGCCATATTTGGTTAGAGCTCAATAGGAGTCAAATAAAAGCCATCTCTGGCTCTAACTCTCCCTCTCTCTCTCCCTCCCTCTCTCTCTTTCTCTTTTTTTCAAAACTTAGAAAGGCCAAGCAGTTACCTGTTTCTCCCAGGGAAACTTCAGATGTAGCCCTCACAGAGGTAAGGGGCTTCTGAAAAGGACTCTTTGCTTTTAAAGTAAACTCTATGCCCAACGCGGGGCTCAAACTCAAGATTATGAGATCAGCAGTTGCTTGTTCCTCTGACTGAAGCAGCCAGGCACCACTGAACCTGATTTCTAGAGGTTTCTATTGGCTCGAGGTTGGGGTTCTAGATATGACCACTCTCATTTATCTACCACATGGGTGTAATTTCTTTACTTACGAGTACCTTCCTGACATTTTTCGAGCAACCAAAATGATGATCCCACCAATGAATCCAATGGCTAGTAAGACTCCAACTATGATTCCAACCAGGGTCACTGTCGCCAGGCCATCTGATTGAGGAGGAAAAAAAAAAAAGCATGAACCCCAGATAAATGATACACCTGTGTCATTTATAAACAATACCACTGTCCCACTAAAGACAGCAAATAATGTTCTAATTTGCTTCTCCTTATCCAGTAGGAGTTGACCTAGAAGAGATGAAACCTTGGGCTACTCTAATCCCATCTTATGAGTGGCAAGATTCCTGGGTCTCAGGATCTATCAAGCATATCACTCATACTGGGTGGCTTCACTGTTTATTATTAGGTAGTGTTTGTCTGCTGCTATTAAATTAGCCCTACTTTTATTCTTAGTAACAATAAATTATATGACACCGTTCTCCATAGCTGTCATTAAGTGAGTAGACTCATTTGCGGTTTATTTTCAGATTCAGGTAATTTTCTTTTCTCTCTTAAAAGAGGTTTGAAACCTGTTCTCAGAAGGTTCTGTATTGCACTCTTGTTGACTACAATCCAGGAAAGAATGTCATTCATCAAAAGATTAGCTTCAAAGAAACTTTTTTTTTAAACTCCCACAAAAATATTTTGATAACAAAATCTAGCTTACCTTTCTCAACTGTTGTCTCTGTGTCTTCACCTATTTTCTCTGGAAAGAAAGAGATGTAATGATACAGAATTATTAGGATTTAATAACTATAATTTAACAACTGGCAAAAGACTAATTTACTCTAAGTGGAAGGCAGCAAGGCACAAGCAAAGAGGATAATTTCTTAAATAAATTGGATCAGAGGATTTTTAAGCAAGCTCTGACATGATCCTATCTTCAAAAGTATTATTATTGAATTTATGAATGCTTCTTCACACCTATGGGCCCATAGCACTTTGGTGTATCTTTTTTCTCACCCACTTTTGAGAGCAGAGTCAAGGAAATTGACCCACAGAAATCTTACATAAATGGTCACAAAGTTTCAGAGGTTTGAATGACACAAGAAGCCAAGGCTGTTGATTCTATGGTCCAATGTCAAGACCGTAGAAAACTCATTCACAGTGATGAGTTTGATTTTGAAAGATTTTGTTTTAGAACAATATACTCTAGAGTTCTGGAAGATGGGCCCAGACAGTGATTTGTCTTACGTATCAGTTCCCTGCTTTTTCTTTAGTAGCAAAACCCACATCTTACAGGGCAGCAATATGCCCAGCTAAGTTTAATGAGGGAATATACCTTGGGGCACCTGGGTGGCTCAGTCAGTTAAGCACCTGACTTTCGGCTTAGGTCATGATCTTGTAGTTCATGAGTTCAAACCCCACGTTGGGCTCTGTACTGACAGCTCAGAGCCCGGAGCCTGCTTCAGAATCTGTGTCTCCCCTTTTTTTCTGCCCCTCCCCTGCTCACGCTCTGTCTGTGTCTCTCAAAAATAAGCATTAAATTTTCTTTTTTTTAAATGAGGGAATATACCCTTTGTGTTTAGCCTCTGTTATTTTAGGATTTCTCTCTGTAGCCAAACCTAGTCCCATAGTTACAATGTGAATATTCTCATTAAGCTATCACATGGGTTTGAGTTATTAACTTAGAGTAAGTAAGTAATAAAGCTGCGAGTTTCTTTCAGATAATTTTACACAATGTCTGTTTAAAAATATACGCTTTGGGTTTTATTTTTCCCATCACCCTGCTTGCACACTAAGTCCTTAACTCCTCTGGGTGGTGGTGATTTACCTAGTTTGCAGATGGAGAAAAAGTCAAGAGGCTTTGATTTAATGAAACAATAGAGAGACGTGGATCAATTAGGTGCCTCCCTAGGACTGTAGCTCACAACCTGCAAATACCGCAGATATCCAAGAGCTTTTCTAATCAAAGGGGAAAGCACCATCTGCAAGATGCTTACTTTTCCTAATGCTTGAATTTGAAAGAAGTCTTTGTACCAAGGCTCTCTTCCAAAAAAAAAAAAAAAAAAAAAAATGCACCTTTTCAAGATGGTCCCAGGATAAGAGTGTCTGAATCCAGCTCTGCCGGCTGGCATGAGCTGAACTCACAGCTGTGGGGCATTTACATGGAGCTCAAGCTGATGGTGCTATCCCACCTAAAAAGGGGGTGAGACTGTTGGGTCTGAGGCCAGCCCAGAACAAAGGTGTCATGGAATCACTCCTGAAAGGTCATCTTTGGTTGCCAACTACCA